>NC_141320.1:28681073-29406073 GCF_037954235.1 Aulostomus chinensis | reverse complement strand
CTGAAATGCCGCACTAAACAGTTCACACTCAAAAAGTTCACTTAAGTTCAGCACAATTCTCAATAAATCTCAATAGTCTGCATTCATTCAGACGTTCTACTCAGTTCCTGCTTCCTGCTGCTGAGTTGTTGCCATGGTGACCATTCCTGTCAGCACAGCAGCAGCACCGCTCTGTGTGCCCGTCCAAAAAAAAACCAAAAAACTGTGTTGTTTTCTTGTAGCTGTTCAACTTTTCACCATAACGAGAAACAGAAGACTTAATAGACGTCAGGACTCTGACAGGGACGACCTCAGCAGAGACTCCTCTGTTCAGAGGAAAGGAGAGCTGAGAGAAGACTTTTTGACATCGTTCTACATCCTGAGGGACGATCGTTTACAAAGTTCTATTTAATATAGAACACATAAAATCACACCACATGAAGCAGGCTGATGAACAATAAATCAAATACAAAAATGCTTTATTTTAAGATCTAGAATATCTTGTGAATATCTGGAGCTTCATTCCAGCAGCAGACCTCCTCAGGTGATGACTTCATATTTGACATGTTTACCATTCAATGAGACTCATTGTCAGTCCATTGAAATCTACTGGTGTTCCTGGTGAGTTGATTTAACAACATGAGCTGACAGAATCTACGTTCAGGTAGGAACCACCACATCCAGGGGTCTGGACCTTAGAGCAGACAGAGCCATCAAAGTAGCAGACTAAGCTAGCAGACGTTAGCATTGAGAAGAAACTGATACCTGAGCCTACTTTTGGGTCTGGACCTTTGAGCAGGCAGAGCCATCAAAGTAGCAGACTAAGCTAGCAGACGTTAGCATTGAGAAGAAACTGATACCTGAGCCTACTTTTGGGTCTGGTCAAGTGATGACACAATAATATGACATCATTGTCAGACTGACGCCTGCTCAACATGGACCAAACACCGCCCTATTGCATTGTGGGAAATTTCTACTTGGCTTGTGTCCATCAATGCACACAAGAAATTTGTCTCATGCTGCTGGGACCCTGATTCAAACCAGGGTTGCTGCAGCCACAACACAGAGTACTGACCACTAGAGGATCAGGGCCTCCTGGAGGCTGAGGTTGGAGCTGCTATGTCTTCTCTCACTGAGAGATCAAAGACAATTTGTGTCCACAAAGAAATCATTGAGAAATCAAGGTGAGATCAAAGAAAGAATTCTGAGATCAAACACAGAACTCTGAGATCAAAGGTTGAAGTTCCCCAAGGTTCAGTTTTAGCTCAGACCCTCTTCAAGGTGGAACCAGCAGAGTAGCTCAGTAGAGACAACTGGACAGCAGCAGGACAGAGCAGAGGCTCTCCACAATGGCAGGAGACAGGAAACAGGTTTGGACCATCTGGGCTTCTGTCCACTTTGATGTTTTTCAAACATTGAAGGAAATTGTAAAAATCAACATTGTGGTAAACGTTGGTTTGCCAGTGTGTTTACATCAGGATTTATATTTGAGTGTGTTTGCTCATGTGTTCCAGAAGCTTCTTCTAGAGTTGACCCTGGATGAGTGGAGGGACCTTTTTGACCATCAGGACTGCTTTTTGATGCCCTGATGGTGCATCGGGGTCATCATGGTCCTCCACCATCTGCAGGGGTTCCAGGACTGTTGTGGTGTTTGTGGGAACTGCAGGGGGAAGCCCTCAGACCTGGAGAGGAAGTCCTGACACCAGCAGACCCCTCACCACCTGCAGCCTTTTCCAGCTCCACCAAACCCACCATTCACTGCCTCCTCATCATCTGGGCATCAAAAGCAGCTCAGACCTGCTGCAGCTCAGAGACCTCAGCCATTTTTAGGATGTCTCCATGATTCTCCTTCACAGGATTTTCATTCAGAAACAAGAGAACTGTCAAAGACCACAACAGTTTTCAGCTTGCTGGTAAACAGTACTTCAACTACCATTCCACTGTGTAATGGCAGTGACTGATGTGTACTATATGCAGTACTAATCAAGTACAGCCCTGACTGATACTTTATCTCCAATGATAGGAAGGAAGAGAATGTTGAAATGGACCCAGCAGGAAGAGAATCTCAAGTCATGGCAACTTTACTGAGCAGCACTCAGTTAAGTTCAGGAAACACCAGACATTTTTACCACCTGTCAATGAAGTAGTCAGTAAAATAAATACCCTAAATCACCAATTAACAGCCTGGTGTCAAAGTTCCGCCGGGTCTCATTTGATGGCTGAGGGTCCAACCTCATTTTGTAAAGTAGACGCCTGTCTCAAATAAACGCCAGGTTCGTTTAAACGCCTGGGGGCCGTTATTTGAGATCAATGTTATCTTAACTTGGTTTCATGTAAGATGTTGCAATTTATTTGAACTTCCCAGTAATTTATGGCTCATGATGTCAGTGCACCGCAAACAGCAAATCTTCAAGCTCACGGTTCCACGCAAAAAAAAAGATCTTCAAGGTGGTAACGCGTCATTGTGAATGTGAAGATCTGCTATTTTGGCCACATGAGACTGTCGTGGAAGTGGAAGGATACGGGCCTCAAGTTGTCACGCCCCTTTTCTTCCTAATAAAGTGTTCTTGTGTAAAGTGTTCTCTGGACAATCTTGATATTTGCACTACTGTTCTTTAAAGTACTACAGTATATTGTTATACCTTGTATACCTATTGCTAAAAAAATAATAATAGTGGCCCAGTGCTGGCCAGTGCCAAAATAAAAGCCTGTTACCAAGAGACGCCTGGTCTCTTTTAAACGCCCGGGGTCCACATCGATTTTGCTACTAATTGGTCATTTACGGTACATATGCATGCACACACACACACACACACTTGGATATATATGCCTTTTACTGCAGGAACCAACCAGAACCATCCAGAACCTGAACCTCTATATCTGATCCTGGGTCTGTTTGTTTCCATAGGCTAGCACACGGCACAGGGTGGCCTGGTTTTAGAAAGTTTCTTGAAATCCTTATTATCAATAAAATATTCAATATTTTGCATAATAAATGCATGCATGGCCTCATATTTTGCCATTTTAAAGTGCTTTAAGTTGACGGTGCCCACCTGTCGTGTCAATGTTTCTATGTTTGTCTGTTCTGGTCTGAATGAATGAGGAGGTTTTCTTGGTCATGTGACGTGGATGAGAGTTCAACTAGAATTTCCTGATTCAACAGGATTTGAGTTTGTTGGGATTTTGTCAAAGACACCAACCAAACCTCTGAGTGGTGCAGATGTCTGCTGCCTCCTCAGAGCAGACTGGAGCTCAGCCTCACTCACCTGTGGGAGCCCCAGCAGAGCCACTGTGTGATGGAGCTTCAGTTTAGGCTCCAAGGTCCTGGATTGAATTGGTGTTTTGTGTGTTTCTAGGCCTCCTGGCACCGATGAATGAATGAACCATTGTTCCAGAGGTAGCTGGTGTCAGGTCAGTCCCTGTTTCTACAAGACCTCCTGCTGCAGAGCCACATTGGGAAACATCCAACATCCATTTTCTTCCCCTTATCCTGTTTAGGATTGTGTGTGTGTGTGTGTGTGTGTGTGTGTGTGTGTGTGTGTGTGTGTATGTGTCAAGTCAAGTCAAGTCACTACAAAAGTTCTCTCATGACTCTTTACTCGTAGAGCAGGTCCAGCACCAAACTCCTTCAATGAATCTACACCAACAATTCTCCACCAGCAAGCACATCCTGCAACAGTGGCAATGAAAACCTTCCTTTTAACAGGCAGGAATGTGGAGCAGATCCAGGATCAGTGGGGACGGACGTCTGCTTTGACCGATTGGGGGGAAAGAGAGCAGGAGAGCAGGGCAGAGACAAAGACAGAGAATGCTCTCCTAAAACAAGGACTGTTCAGTCAATGGTAGAGCAGAGTGGCGCAGAGGAAGCGTGCTGGGCCCATAACCCAGAGGTCGATGGATCAAAACCATCCTCTGCTAGAAGAAGAAAAATAAAATGAACCAGTGTCTTTAGAAATGTGTGTCTGTTAAAAAGAGATTCAGAAGGATTTTGTCTTCCTCCACAATCACCAACCATTGTGAGAGTTAACAACAGTCCACTTTCTGACTGAAGCAAAAATAGACTTCAAAAGGTTTTTCTGATTCAACATAGCAGCTAAATTTCCATTTCCTGAACAGGACAGGTTAAAAAAAAGGGAATGTCATGACTTCCTCTGTATGTTAGAATATGAACGACTAAAAATGTTCATGCCCAGTTTTAAGTTAGAATTAAACTGAAAATACAAAAATCTCTGTGTTGTAAACTGTTTCAAACAAATTCTACTGTTGAACAGTTCAAGTGTTTCTAATGAAGCTGAATGTTCTCCTCTGCTTTCCTCAATTGGGTTTCTCTCATGTCCTCCTGAGATCAAAGACAGAATTCTGGGTACAAATAAAGACACGATCAAAGCCCCCTGATGACATCATCATCATCAATTCTGACTTTGATCTGGAGGCTCTTTTTTTAATCTTGGCTTTGATCTGGCTAATGTTTCCTGACAGGTTGCTGTTTCCACTCCAGAGCAACCAGTAGTTGATCCTATCAGACCAGTCTGATGAACGAAGCTTTTCACTTTACCAGTGGAATCACTGGGAAAAGAAACTCCTCCTGTTAGATGAAGGCTTCACTGTGTTGAGGAGGGTTTGTTCAGATGATTCTAGAAGAAAAAATCAAAACCTCATCATTGAACATGAACATTAATCACTGATGACTGTTTTAACTGAACCTACTGGATACTGTGGTGCCTGATGAGGAGACAACTTGGGTACAAAGTTGAAGAAGAGGGTTTTTGGAGAGGAGCTTTAGATGAGATGGTTTCCAAATCAAATCGGTTTTCACAAGGGCAAGTCTGCATGGAAACACACACACACACACACACACACACACACACACACACACACACACACACACACACACACACACACACACACACACACACACACAGTCCTACTGACTAACCCATGTTTTTCTTCACTTAAGCCACCACTGGAGTATTGAAAGAGATTGCATGAGACACCATCAACTTACATTAAAAACCCCTGACTGCCTTTAATTCCCTCCTGGCTGCAGGAAATTAGACAGACCAGCCCCTAGAGCGGGGCTGCACGGTGGTGCAGTGGTTAGCACTGTGCCCTCACAGCAAGAAGGTTCCGGGTTTGAGTCCCAGCTCGGGCGCAGAATCTTTCTGTGTGAGTCTGCATGTTCTCCCCATCCCTGCGTGGGTTCTCTCCGGGTACTCCAGCTTCCTCCCACTGTCCAAAGACATGCAATTTGGGGACGAGGCTGATTGGATTCTCTAAATTGACTGTAGGTGTGAGTGTGAATGGTTGTTAGTCTCTGTGTGTTGGCCCTGTGATGGACTGGTGACCTGTCCAGGGTGAACCCCGCCTCTCGCCCATAGATGCTGGGATAGGCACCAGCCCCCCCACGACCCTTACTAGTAAGGAATAAGCAGAAGATGACGATGGATGGCCCATAGAGTGGAGGTGAGACCACAACCATGCTCTACAATCAATATTTACATCAAACCAGCACCATCTCAACAACTTAACCTGACTAAATATATACATGATTCCAGACTACTTCACCAACTCAGTAATACATCCACATGCATAATCAGAGGAGCTGCTGGGTGATGAATGCTGATGTTTGTCCACTGGTGTGATAAAGTGTCCCCTGTTACTGAGATGTGAATGAACACCTGCTCAGGTCAAAGCTCCAATGAAGTCAAGTCATCACCCTGTAAAGCACCAAATAACAACAAAAGTTACACTTTACAAGTAGAACAGGTCCAGTTCAACACTCCCTAAATGAATTTACACCCAACAATTCTTCATGAGCAAGCACATCCTAGCTTAGGCCCAACTTTTCTTGGCACTCTCCCAGATGCTTGGGAGCTGCTGGGGGAGCGCTAGTTGGGCCTAAGCTAGGAGCTAAGCTAAGGTGGTCTGCACCAGCTAGTGAGGGTTGGCTAGCTCTCGCAGCTGTTGGTGCAGAGCCGCTGCAGGTCCAATACAACATCGCTAAGCCTCACCTCCAACACAACAAAAAACTACATTTAACACACTTATCAGTATCACTAAAGGAGGCAGAGGAGGAACAAAACATGTGGCACTCTGAGCAGGAGAGAAGAGAACAAGAGGGAGAAGCCATCGTTAGCTTAGCATGTTTACAAGGCAGAAAGACTGTTGCTACCAGAATGGTGGTCTTTTAAACTTCAGCCAAATAAAGCAATTAGGTATTAATTTTTGGTGGGTAATTAGTCTATGAAATAAGGAATTAGCAGGGAGGACCACACTTTAGCTAGCACAATGAAGCAAGGCTCTACATTCAGCAACACAGAAAAAGGAGTTGAGGTCACAGGCTTCCTGCAACCAAGGTCAAAAATCCAGGACAGACGAATGGGAGGACGACAAAGACAAAGACACAAGAAACAGAGATAATAATCATCAACTCCATAACAACCATAACAAATATAACCATACAGAACATATATAACAAATATAACAAGAAAAGCATTAAAAAATATGTCACCTCTGGTCAGATACCCTGATTTGCATTTGCATTTGTGTCTCTCAGCATTTTCATTTTCATGTTAAAGCCTCCAGAATGAGGGGAGGGGTCAGGGGCAGTTTTCTGTGTTGTCTGCAAACTGAATTACAGGAAACCTGAACTTCCACTGTCAATGTATCCAATTGATGAATAATTGTTTGATCTATACATAGATAACTTGTAGTTATTGCCCACACACACACACACACACACACACACACACACACACACACACACACACACACACACACACACACACACACATTTTGTGAAACAACTCAGGAGTCATCAGGTGTTTTACTTAGAGGGATTCATTCATGATAAATGAGCATGGAGGAGACCCAGTAATCATCAACACAAGCGTCACATGAGCAGGTCACCACCCACTTTTATTGATTGGTTCTTGTAAGAATCACTCCTAACGCCATCAGGGTGTCATTTTTTATCCTGCCCTGTCTCAACTGTTGGAGCACAACTACAGCCTGAACTCTGCCACTACCTTATCCCTCCCTAACAACCTCATACAGACCCACTATCTGGACTAGCCTGATCCCCCCTGACCCTCATCAGTCACTCCTAGTGCCTCCCACTGGAGGGAATAGGAGTATCGGTGAACTCTGACTGTTGGGATGCACATCCATGTGATGGAAGAGCTGTTTTAAACAAGGAATCATTTGACCTCTTGACCTGTGTGGGCAAGTACAGAGGGACGATTCCATCATGAACAATAATATTACGAAACAAATGGGTCTTTAGCTTCTTTCTGAAGGCGTCCACAGCGTCCTCATGTCCAGTGGGAGAGCATTCCAGAGTCTAGGAGCTGCAACCTGGAAGGTTCACTCTCCTTAACTGAGGCTGAATACCTGTGGTCAGTGAGGATAAGGGACCCCACAGGTATCACTAAAGTGCTTTAGACTGCAAAGGACACAGCTAATCAAGCTGGGATCAACTGCTGTGGTGATCAAGGTATCATAATATATAACAAACAAAGAAAACAAAGTTGAGGAAAAGCACACAAAGAAAAAACGATGTACATAAACAGAGCATCTTCTACACCAGATGTCACACGGCTCAGTTGACCTCTGGTTTGACCCCTAGCAGGTCCAGTCTCCAGGGTGCCCCCATCATTCTGCTTTTCAGTTGCAGGACATGCAGCAGAATGCCATCGCTCCTCTGCAGAAGAACATGTGAGAGCATCTGCTTGCTCTTCTCTGGCTGGACGTAGGGGAGAGTCTGCTTGCTCTTCTCTGGCTGAACGTAGGGGAGAGTCTGTTTGCTCTTCTCTGGCTGGACGTAGGGGAGAGTCTGTTTGCTCTTCTCTGGCTGGACGTAGGGGAGAGTCTGTTTGCTCTTCTCTGGCTGGACGTAGGGGAGAGTCTGTTTGCTCTTCTCTGGCTGGACGTATGGGAGAGTCTGTTTGCTCCTCTCTGGCTGGACGTATGGGAGAGTCTGCTTGCTCTTCTCTGGCTGGACATAGGGGAGAGTCTGTTTGCTCTTCTCTGGCTGGACGTATGGGAGAGTCTGTTTGCTCCTCTCTGGCTGGACGTAGGGGAGTGTCTGTTTGCTCCTCTCTG
Source organism: Aulostomus chinensis (assembly GCF_037954235.1). Classification (NCBI taxonomy): domain Eukaryota; kingdom Metazoa; phylum Chordata; class Actinopteri; order Syngnathiformes; family Aulostomidae; genus Aulostomus; species Aulostomus chinensis. Next base: position 29,397,991 of record NC_141320.1, on the reverse strand, counting down.
GCTGGACGTAGGGGAGAGTCTGTTTGCTGTTCTCTGGCTGGACGTAGTGGAGTGTCTGTTTGCTCCTCTCTGGCTGGACGTAGGGGAGAGTCTGTTTGCTCCTCTCTGGCTGGACGTAGGGGAGAGTCTGTTTGCTCCTCTCTGGCTGGACGTAGGGGAGAGTCTGTTTGCTCTTCTCTGGCTGGACGTAGGGGAGAGTCTGTTTGCTCTTCTCTGGCTGGACGTAGGGGAGAGTCTGTTTGCTCTTCTCTGGCTGGACATATGGGAGAGCCTGTTTGCTCTTCTCTGGCTGGACGTATGGGAGAGTCATTTTGCTCTTCTCTGGCTGAACGTAGGGGAGAGTCTGTTTGCTCTTCTCTGGCTGGACGTAGGGGAGAGTCTGTTTGCTCTTCTCTGGCTGGACGTAGGGGAGAGTCTGTTTGCTCTTCTCTGGCTGGACGTAGGGGAGAGTCTGTTTGCTCTTCTCTGGCTGGACGTATGGGAGAGTCTGTTTGCTCCTCTCTGGCTGGACGTATGGGAGAGTCTGCTTGCTCTTCTCTGGCTGGACATAGGGGAGAGTCTGTTTGCTCTTCTCTGGCTGGACGTAGGGGAGAGTCTGTTTGCTCCTCTCTGGCTGGACGTAGGGGAGAGTCTGTTTGCTCCTCTCTGGCTGGACGTAGGGGAGAGTCTGTTTGCTCTTCTCTGGCTGGACGTAGGGGAGAGTCTGTTTGCTCTTCTCTGGCTGGACGTAGGGGAGAGTCTGTTTGCTCTTCTCTGGCTGGACGTAGGGGAGAGTCTATTTGCTCTTCAGAAGTTTGCTGGACCTTCGCTTGAAGGCCATGATTTTCCTCTTTCAAACAGCTTTTTAAATCATGAAGATTTCCCAGGATTTCCCAATGATGAAATCATCAATATGTGCTGTCACTGCACATAGAAGACTCTGAACTTCACCGTTCAGACTACCAGTCTTTGTGGGGTCCTGGTCCTTCCTTGATTCAAGGTGGGCCAACTCAGCAGTGAAGGTCTCTGTCTCCTGAGATGCAGTAGAAACTCGTCTCCTCAAACATCCATTTTCTGCCTCTCTCTCCTCACTCTGGGATCTCAGCTGTTCAAGAGTCGTCTTCTTCTCAGTGAGTTCTTCTCTCATTTTGTTCTTCTCTGCCTGGATGGAGTTGAGCTCACACTTGAGGTCACACTTCTCCTTGCAAACCATCTTCACCTCAAGCTGAAGATTGTGGACTTGTGTGTTCAGGTCTCTGATCTGAGCCTGGTTCTCCTCCCTCACAGATTCAAGGTTGCCCAACATGGCAGACATGTTCTCTACCAGCTGATATGCAATAATCTTCTCTTGTCCAAGACTAGAAACCTGTCCCCACAAATTCTGGTTTTCTGTCCATCTCTTGTCACACAGAGACTGAAGCTGATCAAGTGCACTTTTCTTCTCTGTCAGGTCTTCCTCAAGACATTTCATCTCCACCTGTTCACTCTCCCTCAGAGACTGAACCTGGGTCAGCTCTTTTCTGAACTCATTGTTCTCTCCATCAACCTTCCTCCCCTCACGCTGAAGACTGTGGACTGTTGCGTTCAGATCTTCTATCTGAGTCTGGTTCTTGTCCTGGACCGTTTGGAGGTTGGCCACCACAGCAGTGAGGTTCTGTAGCTCCTGGATTGCTCTTTTATTCTCACGTTCAAGAGTAGAAACTTGTTTCCTCAAATTCTGGTTTTCTGCCTGTGTGTTGTCACACAGAGACTGAAGCTGCTCAAGTGCAGCTTTCTTCTCAGTCAGGTCCTCCTGCTCTGTCAGCCTGAGAGATGGAGGATCAGGATCACATTGACCAGGATCATTCAGTGGATAAATACAGCTCTTACTGAGATCCACCAGATCTCTGAATGCTCCAACGATACAATCCAATGGAGTCATAGCCTTCTGCCCTGTGTTGATCTGAAGATCTTGAGCCAGACTAAATCTCCTGGAACTGTCAAGTCTTTAAAGACCAAAACTGCCCCAGAAATGAGGAGTCTGGATTCTTTTCTATAATGTGACGGTAATTACAGTCCTGCAGAGTGACATCACTGACATGACTGGATGACTTCAGTCATGTGACTGGATGACAGTGTAGATTCCAATGTAGAGGTTGGGGAAATAGTCTCTGAGAATCAAGCTTGAACCCACGCCCTCTTTGTTTTTCAAAAACCCAAACAGCGACCATCAGTCTCCCTCCAATCCTGTACTTGGGTTAAATGTTGCTGTTCCATTTTGCAGCAGCAGGTGTCGCTGTGATACCAGGTTCAGTTCAAGATTCCCAACTCCAGCTCATGTTGGTGACCTCAGTGGCAGGTAAAATGGCGCTTCAGTGGATCATGTGATCAACTCATGTCTGTCCTCACTGCTCCACAGGTCTGTCAAATGTTCTGTAAAATAGTTGGACCCAGCAGAGCTGCTAGATTAGGAGTTGATGGAGTCATTGCAGATACCAGGGTCCAAAGTCCAGCTTGAACCTAGTTTGTGCAGTTCTTTGTCAAGCTAGCAGCCATTCTTTTCACTGCCAAGCTAAAGTGACTTCTGTCAACAAAGGTCAACATACAAAAGGATATTTCTACTGGCAGTTCAAGATTTTGATCAAACTCCTTTTTCAGAGCTGGAACCTTCCTCTTGTGTCAGCTTCCTGTTCCCATCTCTATGGTAACGGTCAGTTTTGACCCACGTCTTCAATCAGCTGTCAAATAAACTAAAACAATTTTCTATCCTCCAAGTTGTTTCCATCTCTTGGTGACCTTGTTAGGCTTCCTTATCCATGGAAATATTGATTGATTGATTGATTGATTGTTTGTGTTTAGATTCATGTGTGACACTTGTGTGTGTTCTCTGCAGAGATGTTCCTTCAGTTGAAGCACCATCCGTCCGTCCTGCTGTCCTGACTGCTTGGGCAGTCCTGACCCTCTTTCTTCTGGAACCAGATCCTGAGTGGGGTTGTGGCTGTGGCTGTTCTGGTTGGTGTTGAGGCAGGGCTGCTGAGGAGGACGCTGTTGCACTCTTGGTGGATGTGGGTCCACAACACAAATGCATTCTATGCAGACACATCAAGGATGGTCTTTGTTGTGTTGTTGTGCAGGTCGATGGGAGAACGAGGCTGATGAGAGTCCCTGAAGCTCCCATGACTGGGAGAGGAGCTGCTGGCAGTGTTGCTGACAGTGCACTTCTGACTTCAGGTTTGGCTCTGATTGTTGCTTTGTCATCTTATTTTGATAACTGGGTCTAAACCAATCCTAATGATTTTATAATTCAGTGAAAAACATTTTTTCTTTTATTTTGTTGAACTAGAGGTTCCTGACAAAGTCAAAAATCCTTGATACAATAAACAAATTGATGTGGTTCTTTGATGCATTTAAATCCTAAAACAGGTCCCACAGGAGGAAGGTTAAATCATGTGACCATCATCATAACAGCTGTTGACCTTGTTTAACTAGTTGGTGGTGCTAAATATCACCAGCTTGCTAATGTTAACTAGCTAACGTAGCCAGCTAGCTAATATTATTTCTAACTTCAGGCCTAAATTTTGGATTGACTGTTAAAATTGCTCACCTCACCTTTGTAACACCACGTTTTGTCTCGATGATGTCACTGTCACTGCCTTTCTGATTCTAAAATATAAATGCATCCAAAATAAAAATGTCAAACTGCCCCTCCATGGAAACATGATATTTAACATACTGCAATATTCTTTTCCAGTGTACTTCACTATATTTTTGTTTTATCAGAGAGGCTTTAATGTCTGTCTTTGATCTCTAAACTCTGACTCTGATGTCATTGGTGCTGACTGAATTCTACCCCCTGACAGACTGGGAAGGCTCATATTGGTGATGTCATCATAAATATATGAAGGTCTTGTTTCAAAGTAACTTGTTATTTTGTTCTTGGTTGTCATGGTGACTCGTGGTATCGGGGCTCCATTGATGATGTCATTTTGTCGTGGTTGTGCACGTGTGACACTCAAGGTGAATGTACTCACAGCTGATTGGACCAACTCAGATCAGCTGTTCTGAACCTGATACTCAGAGTTTCCATCTCAGTGTCAACTCAGGAGTGACTGAGGAGAAGAGTTTCAGAACAGCCACAGTTGGGGGACTTCCATCCAGCAGCCATTTTCTATCCCTGTAAGGAGTGAAGGGATCTGGAGCTGCTGGGTTCAGGTGGATCCAGAACACAAGATGGAGGTCAGTCAGGACCCCAGAAGGAGACCAGCATCTGGAAGGTGGAGATGCTTTAATCTGACACCGTTGTGTCAACAGTTCTGAAATCAGAACAAAAATAAACAGTAGTATTTCCACCTCACACTCCTGCATGTATTCAAGTGAACAGGAACACAGATTCATGCTCAACTTCTCCTGTGTGTTCATCCACAGCCACTAAACAACAACCAGACTGACGACCTCCTTCATCCCCCGAGCCATTAAACTGTTAAACTCCTCACTGGAGGGGGGGAGGGCCAACAGAAGGACTGTAGGAGAGGGCTGAGCACCATTAGCTTGCCCCAATAACAACCGGACACTCGTGTAATATAAGGGACTGTACATTATTATTATTATTATTATTATTATTATTATTATTATTATTATTATTATTATTATTATTATTATATAATTCTTGTTACTACTGCTATTATTATTATTATTATAACTATTATATGTTTTATCATATTATATCATAATCATTATTATATTATATCATCATCATTATTATTGTTTTAATAACAATTAACAACAATTAATATTATGATTATTCCTGTCACTATGCACATATACATAATCATCCAGGTACACACAGGCACACGCACATGTATATATGCATATATATATCTTCTTTGCTATTTTTAGTCTAATCTATGGTAACAGTGCTGTGAATGTATGTTGAGGAGAGTGCGATTTCCCTCACGGAACGTCCAAAAGGGATTAATAAAGTAGTCTGTCTGTCTGTCCAAACCAGACAAAAGGGGGTTTGCTAGCATGGCTGCTGAGATAGAAAGGCTCTGTTTAAATTGAGTCCTTTTTCCATTTCTTTCTCGGCTTCTTCAAGCGGTGCTGTCGTCACTTCCTGTGACCACGGGAGGGAAGGGGTCACCCTTCAGAATAAGTTTGAAATCATTGTTACTTCCTTTTCAACATGCGTTTAGCAGACCAACTCACTGACCTGCTCAGTGAGGTAGTGTGGCTGAGTGGTCTAAGGTGCTGGATTAAGGCTCCAGTCTCTGAGGAGACGTGGGTTCAAATCCCACCACTGCCATCATGTCCCAGGACACTGGAGAGGTGTGGCAGGTCTCTCCTCTCTGTGCTGGAGGTGTTGGCTGCTTTTATCACTCTGGGAAGAAAATGTCCTGAACTTGAAGTGTTCTCCTCATCTTGAACTCTCCAAAACAACAATGTGCAGTAACGCTGAGCTGCCTTCAAGCCAACTACATGGGCACAGTGTACCCAGAGCCACAGGCTCCTCCCAGTATATGCAGCACTGCCAGTGACCTCTGCTCCAGTGTAACGGTGACGCTCCAAACTGAAGCTGATCCAGGACCAGCTCAGGAGGAGCCATGGAGCAGACAGGCTCTCTGATTTAATGCTGCTGTCTATTGAGAGGAACATCCCAGTTGACTCCAACAAGGCTGCTGATGTCTTCAAACCCAGGACCAGAAGAAGAACCCTCCTCTGAGTCCACAGACCTGAGCACCGCTGCTCTGACTACCAGGTTACCTCCTGGTTATCAGGGTGAAGTCATGGTGAGGTGGTCAGTTGTTCCTGGTGTTTTATTCCAGAGGCCTGGGAGTTAAACACTGAATTAAATAATTTTAATTCTTTACTTGAAGTTTCACGCTATTTCCTGGAAATGTATGACAACTTCCTCCATGCTGGTGCTCCATCACACACAACAGGTGCACTTGTGCTCTTTTCACCTCTGACCCTCAAACATTCCACCAGTGAACGTCCAGAAACTGAAGCATCAACAGTTCAGCAACAATGGATTCTTCAAATCACCTCTGAAATAAGAGATGAATCTTTACCTGCTGAGGCTTCAGAGCCAAATTGTGAACCTTCAACACTCACATTCCTGTTCTTGTCTCAGTCCTGCTCTCCTAAATCAAGACCTGTTCAATAGATGGTAGAGCAGAGAGGAGCAGAGGAAGAGAGCTGGGCCCAGAACGCAGAGGTTGATGGATCAAAACCATCCTCTGGTAAAGGAAAAGAACAAAATAAACCTGTTAGTTTAGAAATGTGAATCTGATAAAAAGGGGTGGAAAACAAATTGATCTTACTGCAGAATCACCAACCATTGTGAGTTAACAACAGTCTCCTTTCTGACTGAAGCAAAAGTTTACTTCAAAAGGTTTTTCTGATTCAACATAGCAGCTAAATATCCATTTCTATACTGATTATCTGCAATGGTACATGGGGGGTGGAGCCTATCACAGCTGACATTGGTCGAGGGGCGGGGTTCACCCTGGACAGGTCACCAGTCCATCACAGGACCAACACATAGAGACAGACAACCATTCACACTCACAGTCACACCTACGGTCAATTTAGAGTATCAATCAGCCTCGTCCCCTCTTGATGTCTTTGGACTGTGGGAGGAAGCTGGAGTACCAGAGAGAACCCACACAGGAACAGGGAGAACATGCAAACCCAGAACCTTCTTGCTGTGAGGCAACAGCACGAACCATTGCACCATTTTGTCCCCTGAAAATGCCATCAGAATTTTTGGATTTTCTGTAAAATCAAGTACACATGAACACACTACACTAATCTCAGGGGTAGTGGCACACTGGATAATGTGTCTGACTACAAATCAGAAGCTTCTAGGTTCAACTCTTGGCCAGCTTAATTAAAACTTTACACTGAGAAGCTTTCATTTCCTCTCCTTCTTCCCAGGATTGTTCCACCTCAGTGGAAAGGTTCACTAAATCCTCATCAACTTCTCTGGTCCAATCACATTTATGTTGGCACAAAGAGAACAGATCCAGAGTCAGAGCTGAGACTTCAGTCTGACCACCTGAAGATGGAGGAGAAGAAGCCCTGATTTCTGGGTCTCACAGTCTTTTTACTCTCTTGGCTCCACCCACACAGGGCAGGGGAACATCCTCATAGCGAGTCAGTGTTTTTCCATGTTTAACCCAATCAGCTCTCAGTGGTTAAGAACAGGTGAGTTAGTGAGTGTGGTTCGTTCTAATCTGATGTCCAAGCTGCAGGGAACAGCAAAGCAAAACAGTACAGAAGCCTTTCAGCATTCATGCAGACTGGAAAGAGGCTGAAATGCTCCCTGCTTCTGGAAGGAGCAGAGATGGAGCCAGAAAAAACACAGAATTTACCCAGACTCTGATTTGAAATAGCAAGAGACTCAAGCTGGTCATGAAGTATGATTGGCTGCCTCTTCGTGATGTCATTCACACACACCTGTATAATCAGGATGTGAGCTGAGGGGTGGAGATCGATGAGTCCTGGAGACGTTCAATAATGTCCACAACTTTGGCACCAGGAAGACAGCAGGTGGTGGCACCTGGGAGTTCAACAGACCTGATGATTGAACCACCAATCACAAGGATTTCAGCCTCCATTGTAAACAGACAGTTTAGATGAGAGAGAACCTGCTGTCAGCCTCACCAGTCAGGGCAGTGGCAGAGGCAGCAGAGTTGAATGAAGCAGGATCACCTAGCAGGTCTCAGCTGGAGGTGATGTCATCACTGGCCTCAGTCCTCACCAGTGCTCTGCCTAGCAACAGGGACGATGGAGAGAAACCAGTAGAAGCACTCTGAGAGTTGGAGACAGCAGGAGAGAGACCACGACAGAGTCACCCATGGGAAACTGTTGGATCCACTCAGGACAGGCTGGACAGACACAGATCAAAGACAGAATTAATGATGATGTCATCAGGAGGCTTTGATAGTGTATTTATTTGTACCTAGAATTCTGTCTTTGATCTCAGGAGGACATGAAAGAAACCCAATTGAGGAAAGTAGAGGAGAACATTCAGCTTCATTAGAAACACTTGAACTGTTGAACAGTAGAATTTGTTTGAAACAGTTTACAACACTGAGTGACAGGATTGAAGAGGGAAGGTTTTTGTATTTTCAGTTTAATTCTAACTTTAAACTGTGGATGAACATTTTTAGTAGTTCATATTCTAACATACAGAGGAAGTCATGTCATTCCCTTTTTAAAAAAAGAAAAACATGTGAAGCTCCTCCCCCCAGCTCCAGATGGACAGACAGACATGAGAGAGGCAAGGAAGCAAAGAAGTGTTGTGCTCCTCTCCAGTGCTCTGGTGTTGTTGTGTTCTTCTCAGCTCCATCATGAATACCTGCTGGCACTGGGCGCTGGTGGAAGTTTGCAGCTCTCACTGGAAAGTCCTGAGGCTCCTCCCACTCTGAAGCAGGCAGTTGGTCCCAGCCAGCCCACACTTTCACTCTCTGGTGTAGGAGTGAAGAACAAAATCAGAATCAAGAACCATCACTCTTTCATTGGGGCTCCTTTCTCCTGATCCAGAAATTCAACAGCTTCTATCATTGATTTGACAGGAAATGTTGATGACACACTGGGATTTTTGTTCTCCTGCTGTCACTGTCAAGTGCCAGTTCAGATGTACTTGATGTTACAGAAAATCCAGCACAGTGGTGCAGTGGTCAGCACTGTCTCCTCACAGCAAGAAGGTTCCAGGTTCTAGTCCTGGCTCCAGCACAGGATCTTTCTGTGTGAGTCTCCATGTTCTCCCTGTTCCTGTGTGGGTTCTCTCTGGTACTCCAGCTTCCTCCCACAGTCCAAAGACATCAAGAGGGGACGAGGCTGATTGATACTCTAAATTGACTGTAGGTCTGACTGTGAGTGTGAATGGTTGTCTGTCTCCATGTGTTGGTCCTGTGATGGACTGGTGACCTGTCCAGGATGAACCCCGCCCCTCGACCAATGTCAGCTGTGATAGGCTCCACCCCCCATGAACCATAACAGATAATCAGTGGAGAAATGGAAATTTAGCTGCTATGTTGAATCAGAAAAACCTTTTGAAGTAAACTTTTGCTTCAGTCAGAAAGTGGACTGTTGTTTACTCTCACAATGGTTGGTGATTGTGGAGGAAGACAAAATCCTTATGAACCTCTTTTTAACAGACACACATTCCTAAAGATAAGGGTTTATTTTGTTCCTTTCTTTTAGCAGAGGATGGTTTTGATCCATCGACCTCTGGGTTCTGGGCCCAGTTCTCTTCCTCTGCTCCTCTCTGCTCTACCATTGACTGAACAGGCCTTGATTTAGGAGACCAGGATTGTGACAAGAACAGGATTTTGAGTTTCAAATGTTTCCCAGTTTGGCTCTGCAGCAGGAGGTCTTGTAGAAACAGGGACTGACCTGACACCAGCTCCCTCTGGAACAATGGTTCATTCATTCATCGGTGCCAGGAGGCCTAAAAACACAAAACACCAATTCAATCCAGGACCTTGGAGCCTAAACTGAAAGTCCATCACACGGTGGCTCTGCTGGGGCTCCCACAGGTGAGTGAGGCTGAGCTCCAGTCTGCTCTGAGGAGGCAGCAGACATCTGCACCACTCAGAGGTTTGGTTGGTGGCTTTGACAAAATCCCAACAAACTCAAATCCTGTTGAATCAGGAAGTTCTAGTTGAACTCTCACCCACGTCACATGACCAAGAAAACCTCCTCTTTCATTCAGACCAGAACTGACAAACATAGAAACATTGTTTCAGCTTCTGATCAAACAATAACAAGTTCTTGATTGTTTGTCATGTTCTATTAATGAGACTGATGATGTCTGGATGTTCTAGGAGGGGGGTCTGTTCCTGATGAAGCCTGTTTGGTCTGGGAGGGTTAAGATGGTGGGGCTGTTTCAGCTCTAGTGCTGAAGGCTTTCACCATGACAGTCAGACTCTCCTCTGTCCTTCATGGTCCCTCAAATGTGCAGTGTGGACCTCACAAACTGAATTTAGCCTGAAAACTCTTCATGAAAAGCAGGTGCCTCAGAGTCTCTGTGGCGCAATCGGTCAGCGCGCTCGGCTGTTAACCAAGAGGCTGGTGGTTCGAGCCCACCCAGGGACGATGAGCAGGCTCTACTGGTGCTTAGGAGTCGCTGTGTTTATGATCTGAATGTGGACGGACAGATTGACCCTCCACAGTAGACACCTGTGACAGATCTCTTGATGAGAAGTGTTAAATTTAGTCGTCGTGTGTCATGCAGTGTTGAGGAGCCCTGCTGGCTGTGGGTAAAGTGGGGGCTCAGAGTTTGTGGAGTCGGCTCTGGAATGAAGGGGGTCACTGTTTGGTTCTCAGATGCTCCAGCTCAGGTTAGCGAGGTGGTGGAGAAACCAGTGAGAGCTCTGCCAGCTGGAGCCTCTTGGGTCCCGGGAGGCTTCACTCCTGGAGGTGGAAATGATGAGGAGTTTTAAAATCTGCTCCTCTTTCACGCTGACTTGTTTTCTTGGGTTCCCTCTTTCATTCATGTGTGATTTTAGTCTCAGCTCTCTAAACCTGAATGGAGCCAGAACCCATTCTAAAAGAGCTGCTCTTTTAAACTCCTGGAGATCAAGAGGATCCTGCCATGTTTGTCCAGGAGACCCACAGCACAACAGTCAGTGAATGGGGATGCAGGCAGGCTTTTAATGGAGGTCATTTGAAGTCCCAAGTCCAGTTGGAGCAGACGGTGGAGTTTGATTCTCCAGGAGTTTTTGTTGTTGTTTTTTTACCAGTTTCTTTTGGTTTGGAGGAAATCATTCCAGGTGTTTGAAAGAAGGTGAGAGCAACTTTGGAAAATGTTCAACTGGTGTTTTTAAATGTCTTTGCACCAACAAATGGTGGACAGGACAGCTTTTGAGACATTTTAATGCCACCGTTCAACAGTGAATCTGCTGGTTTCCTGTTTTTAGGAGCTGATGGGAGCTGCACAGAGAAGCTCTTTGAGACAGGAACCATTCAGAGCTCCACCCTGCTTCTTCCAGCAGGATCCACAGATCCACCAACACACCAGCTGTTTGATGTGTGGAGGCTTTTGACCAGGATTCCTAGACAGCACAGCTGGACTCACTCAACAGCTAACTTGTTAGCACCGACTAGACAGGAGCGCTTCTATGGTTTTACTCAGTGGTTCAATTTTTTAAGAGATGTCCCATTCAGCCTGTGGGTTTGAGTGATCACTCTTCAGTCTCCTGTTCTGTTTTATTAAAATATTCATTTAAAAGCTCCTGAGAGAGAGAGAGAGGGGGGGAGACAGAGAGAGAGAGAGAGGGAGAGAGAGAGATAGAGGGAGGGGGGAGACAGAGAGAGAGAGGGAGAGGGGGGGTAGACAGAGAGAGGGGGAGAGAGGGGGGAGACAGAGAGAGAGGGAGAGAGGGGGGAGACAGGGAGAGAGAGGGGGGAGAGAGAGACAGAGGGAGAGAGAGAGAGAGAGACAGAGAGAGAGAGAGGATCAAACTGATCTCAAACTTGACTTCAAAATTCTCTGATTATAATCATTTGTACTCCTTGATAGATTCATCACTACAGTGTCATAGAGGGTCCATTACTATTGCAGTATATTAAAGAATATAAGAACGAGGTTACCATCCATGGAAATATAATATTTCATGTATTGCAGTATATTTTCAAAGATATAACACTTTAATTTTTTTAATAAGAGAGACTTTAATGTGAGACTTTAATGTCTGTCTTTGATCTCTAACTCTGACTCTGATGTCATTGGTGGTGACTGAACTCTACCCCCTGACAGACTGAAGGCTCCTATTGGTGATGTCATCATAAATACATGAAGGTCTTGTTTCAATGGTAGAACATTAAAGCTCATCTTAGTAAAACAATCAAGTTACCTGAACTAAGTTCTTGAAAAAATGACTGTCACTGACTTAAATAAATCAAATCTACTTCAAAGTTCCTTCTGTTGTCATAAGTCAGCCATTTTAAGTGTACTTGTAGTTCCAGAACATTCCAAGAGGAGATGATATGAATCCATTTTGTTAGATGAACTCTGTTCCTCTGCTTTGATGTTGGTGGACCGAGGGGAGTTTGCCTGAACCTGCTTGGACCTGCTGGCTCCTGCTCAGTCCCTCACTCAGCCTCACTCAGCCTCAGCAGCACGGCTCCACTGAGGACTGATTCAGGTTCCTAGCAACCAAATAGGAGGAGAGCTGAACCTTCTTGCTGTGAGGCCACAGTGCTGACCACTGCACCATTGTGTCCCCTGAAAATGCCACCACCTTGTTGGGCTTTTCTGTAAAAGCAAGCACACATGAACATAGCAGTTTCTTCACAGGTGGCGCAATGGACAACGCGTCTGACTACGGATCAGAAGATTCTAGGTTCAACTCCTGGCCAGCTCGCTTTGAACTTTATACTGAGAAGATGAAGTGAGAACCACTGATCAAAGTCACTGAAGTCCTCCCAGGTTTCCTCCTTGTCTGCTGGAAACATGAACACATGAATGATCCTGCTACCTCTCATGTTAAGCTGCACTTGACAGTGACAGCAGGAGAACAAAAATCCCAGTGTGTCATCAACATTTCCTGTCAAATCAATGATAGAAGCTGTTGAATTTCTGGATCAGAACAAGGAGAAAGGAGCCCCAATGAAAGAGTGATGGTTCTTGATTCTGATTTTGTTCTTCACTCCTACACCAGAGAGTGAAAGTGAGGGCTGGCTGGGAGCAACTGCCTGCTTCAGAGTGGGAGGAGCCTCAGGACTTTCCAGTGAGAGCTGCAAACTTCCACCAGCGCCCAGTGCCAGCAGGTCTTCATGATGGAGCTGAGAAGAGCACAACAACACCAGAGCACTGGAGAGGAGCACAACACTTCTTTGCTTCCTGGCCTCTCTCATGTCTGTCTGTCCATCTGGAGCTGGGGGGAGGAGCTTCACATGTTTTTTCTTTTTTAAAAAAGGGAATGTCATGACTTCCTCTGTATGTTAGAATATGAACTACTAAAAATGTTCATCTCCAGTTTAAAGTTAGAATTAAATTTAAAGTAGAAAACTCTTCCCTCTTCAATCCTGTCACTCAGTGTTGTAAACTGTTTCAAACAAATTCTACTGTTCAACAGTTCAAGTGTTTCTAATGAAGCTGAATGTTCTCCTCTACTTTCCTCAGTTGGGTTTCTTTCATGTCCTCCTGAGATCAAAGACAGAATTCTAGTTACTGTCAAAGCCCTGATGACATCATCAGGAATTCTGACCTGTCCAGGGTGAACCCTGCCTCTTGAACAATGTCACCTGGGATCGCCCCCCCCCCCCCACCCATGACCCTTAAAGGATAAGAATAGAAAGTGGATGGAGGGATGGACTCAACACTGAAATCAGCTGATCTGATCCACATTCTAATGTTTCCTGTCCCTCTTTAGGAGTCAATGAGAATAGTAGTGTATATAATAATGTATATCCAACCTTGTAGTATCTTTCCAAAGCTTTTAGTATTTCTTCTTGTTTCTACTTGTAGTTTTAGTGTCTGGATCTTTTCTTTTGATGTCCTGCTGTCTGCTCTTTGCTTTTGGAGCTTCCTTCAACAACTACCAGGCCTCCTGTGTACTGTAGGAAACATGGTCAAGTTCTTCTGACTTCTCCAGGAACGTCCTGCTCACATTGGTCTGTCTTCATTTTGACTCCTCCCACTGCCACAATGACCAGCCTTTATACTCTTGGTGACTGGGGCCCTGGTTGCTGCAGGCCTCAACACCAGCCTGTGGTTGTGAGCAGGGCAGAACAGAACTGACAGTATCTCCCATGCAGGACCTGGGTCAGCGCCTGGTGCCAGCTTGGGCACCACTTTAACCTGGACCCCTGGAAGATCTTCTCCAGGAACTCGCCTTTTTCGGTCGAAACAGCGTGAAACTTCAAGTAAAGAATTAAAATGATTTCATTCACAATGAAGCCTCTGTCAAAAAACAAAGGAACAACTGACTACCTCCCCATTGACTTCACCCTGATAACATGGTAGTCAGAGTAGTGATGCTCAGGTCTGTGGACTCAGAGGAGGGTTCTTCTTTTGGTCACAGGTTTGAAGACCTCAGTGGAAGAGAGAGGAGCGGCAGTAAGAGACCTGCCACACCTCTCCAGTGACCTGGGACATGATGGCAGTGGTGGGATTTGAACCCACGCCTCCTCAGAGACTGGAGCCTTAATCCAGCGCCTTAGACCGCTCGGCCACACTACCTCACTGAGCTGTTCTCTGAGTTGGTCTGCTAAAGGCATGTTGAAGAGGAAGTAACATCATGATATAAAACTTATTCTGAAGGGGGACTCCTTTCCTCCCACGGTCACAGGAAGTGACGACAGCGCCGCTAGAAGCAGGAAAGAAATGGTAAAAGGACTCAGTTTGTACAGAGCCTTTCTACCTCAGCAGCCCTCAAGGAGCTGAACAATGTCCTCTCATTCACACACACTCACACACTGATGCTGAAGGCTGCCATGCAAGGAGCCAACCTACTCATCAGAAGTATTGAGGGGTTCAGTATCTCACTCAAGGACACTTTGACATGGTCACTGGAGAAAGTGAGGATCAAACCAGCCACCCTTTGGTTGCCAGACGGCCACGCCACTCCTGAGTCATGTGACCTGGATAAGATGGTGAACTACAGCTGATCGCCATGCTAGCAAACCCCTTTTGTTTGGTTTGGTTGTTGTTTAGTGACTGTGGATGAATACACAGGAGAAGTTGAGCATAAATTTGTGTTCCCTGTTCACTTGAATATATGCAGGAGTGTGAGGTGGAAATAATACTTGGAGGAGAATGAGAGTTCAGTCTCAGCGCTATGACCTGTGCTGACACTAAAACATGTCAGCCCACAGAACAAAGATGGCAGTCCTCTGGGAAAGCAGGTACACCACACATACATGAAGAAACCCTACAGGAAACAAATATGTTGCCAGAGACTTTTACTCTGTTTTTGTTGTTTACCAAAGTACAGGATTGGAGGGAGACTGATGGTCGCTGTTTGGGTTTTTGGAAAACAAGGAGGCTGTGGGTTCAAGCTGGATTCTCAGAGACTATTTCCCCAACCTCTACATTGGCATCTACACTGTCATCCAGTCATGTGACTGAAGTCATCCAGTCACGTGACTGAAGTCATCCAGTCACGTGACTGAAGTCATCCAGTCACGTGACTGAAGTCATCCAGTCACGTGACTGAAGTCATCCAGTCACGTGATTGAAGTCATCCAGTCATGTCAGTGATGTCACTTGGCAGGACTCTCACTGCCATCACATTCCAGAAAAGAATCCAGACTCCACCTGTGGCTCCATGATAACTGATGGACCTCTGGTTGGAGGCTGGACGATGATGTTTGGACTGGAAGGAAAACTCCTTGTCCAAATTCCATTGTGTTCAAGTTTAAAGTCCCACAATAAGAAGTAGCTGAATCTGACAGGTGAAGGTTTGGAACTACAAGATGGTGATGTTTTCTTGACTTGATGCTCTGACTGTCAGGGTAGATGACAGCTTCTTCTGCTGCTGCATCTGAGTGGCTAGGATTGGAGGTTTTACCCTCCAAGGTTGTTTGGTTCCAGGGGAAATTCTAAAATTCCAGTCCCCAACCTTGGCTGTTCTGAAACTCTTCTCCTGAATCACTCCTGAGCTGCAGCAAGAACAAATACCAGTGCCAACCAGATCAACTTCATGGCTGCTAACAGCCTCAGACACTTGATTTCCATCAATCTGGAGCCAAGAAGGCCCTCACCTGTGGTTCTCCTCCAGGAGGGTCCAGGTTCTGCCATTGTGGTTCCTTGTGCCACTGCCAGAGAGCCTCAGCTGCACACTGCAACATTTCAACAGGAGATTGACATTCCTTCAAATGTCCTGACATCTGATTCCAATGGTTCTGTTCCATCTTTATATTTTAAATCAATCACACAATGAAAGCTGCCTCAGCTGGTTTAAGAGAGAGAACAAGCTAAGAGATCTGAAACCAGTAAAATATGCTTTTCTGTGTGCAAACTAGTGAGGGGCATGGAAGGATATTTTACCACCAATACAGAACCCAGACTTTAGTCATGTGATGAGATGGAGTCTCTGATAATGAAGTTAATGGACAAAATGTGACTTGAAAGAAAACACATTTCTTCAGCAGACTTTGATCCAACATTGAAGTTAGATTTTGGTGGCTGCTCCATGTTGGAGGAAACCAGGCGATGTTGGACCGTCACAGGGAAGCTCCTTTGCCTCCTCTGCTGCCAGTTCAACCACTCACTCCCCTCAGTGGAGAGCAGCTTCAACTGGGTTTGGAATTTACCATTGTGGATGCATAGGAATGTGGAGAAAATGTCCTTTGTCAGAAGTGGGATTTGAACCCACGCCTCCAGAAGAGACTGCGACCTGAACGCAGCGCCTTAGACCGCTCAGCCATCCAGACAGACACTTAGATGCAGACTGAATTAATTCATTGACAAAGTAGAATTTTTTCCACAGGAGCTACTGGCTCCTTATTTGTTGCATTTATTGTTAACATTAAACACACAGTCTGAGTTCATGGCAGTAAGAAATGATTTTCATTTTTCTAAAGGACAAGAAATGAACCAGAACATTTGAACCACATTGCATCTCTTGATCAGTTTGTTACATGGGACACATTCCAGACAGGAAGGTCCCACCAAGACTTGAACTGGGATCACTGGATCCAGAGTTCTCTCCCTTCCACCCTGGAACCAAACACAAGGAGGAGGTTCCTCTAAATACAACTTGACATCACCTGCAATCAACCTGTTGCTATGTGGAGGTTCATCTTGCTCTTGTTCCAGACTACATTGGCAAAAGGATCATGAACCACAAGGAAATCATGGAACTCCAGATTGATTCAGGACTTTCTAACTCCATCGTATGACCTGGGAGCAAAGACTGGCCAGGCCTTCCTTAATTTATCAGTTAATTACTGCTTCAACAAACATGCCACTTAATTAAGTTACCAGAATTTCTCTCATTGAAAAACCCACCAGCCTGATTTCTTGACATGACATGAAAAATTCTCCAAGAACCCACAGTTGGGTGGAAAGATACCAGGTTAACCAGGAGGAGTCTGTGCTGACTGTGGTGATCCATGAGATCAAGGAGGACAGAGGAAAGAAGGATCCTGTTGGAGATCTCCTCCCTTCTTCCTCCACTTCACTACTACTTGGATGTCAGGAATATGAGGTACTTTACTCAAATGAGGTATTAGGAGTTTCCTGTTTGACAAGAAGGAAGTCAGAGGTTCATCCCTCACTTGTTGGTAGTGCCCTCAACCTGCTGAGAGCATCACTTAGTTCTCTACAGAGAAACATGGCAGCTCTGCTGAAGGCTGCAGGAAACCTGCTGGAACGGAGACTTGGACTCAGGTCACTGGATTCAAAGTCCAGGGTGCCAACAGGTCCACCAGGGCATCTGTGCTTTACTTACCGTGTAAAAAGGACCACAGTGGTCGTCTGGTTTTAATTTAACAAACAAATACGGTTGAAAACTTTGAGACAGAGACACAGGGCTCTTATTTGAAGGGCCATGGGATGGGAAATATCCCAGACCTCTGAGATCAGAGCGCTCACTTTGATCTCAGGGTGCGGACTTTGGGGGTCCTTCCTTTGGTCTTCAAATACTTGTGTTTTTATTGGCAGAACTTTCAACTTGCATGCAAAAAGAGAATCACAGTCAATGTAAACCCAGCAGACAGTGTTTATTTCTAATAAATCAGACAATCGCACAAATGAGAATGAAAGGAAAAAACAATAAAATGTTTTAAAGTCCTTCTCCACTCTAAAGCTTTTTAAAGTTCATTTGAAGGTTCAAAGGTGGAGGTGAGGAGGTCACCCTGATCCTGCCTGTCGTCACTGCCGGGATTCTTTCTTCTGGTGCTGTGGTTCTTCTGATGAAGGGGGCGTGATGTTTGCTGTCTCAGGCTCCACCAAATGTCCTCTTTAGGACGCCACAATGTGGCCTCTTCACTGCTCCATCTTCCCTGCATCGGAGACACCAGGGTTCCTCCTGGTGCCGACCCCATCGTCCTTCTACCCAATGGTGCGGCCATGGATCCTCAGAGGAGGCTGGGATCCTTCTTCTCATCAGAGCCACAGTTTTTCCTGGAGGGAACAACAGGAGCTTTGTTGTAATGTTTTGCTCGGTGTTTCCTGCTCAGAGCGTCAGGATCTGTGACGCCATCTTGTGGTAGGGGGTCATCATCTTGTTGTGTGGTAGTGGATTCATTGATCTGCTGTTTCAACACATTCAAGTTCATTATCCTACAAGTCAAAGTACATTTGGTGTGGAGTTTTAGTTTCTGGCCTCAATCATAACGTGTGCCTTTCTTCTTCATGAACATTTCTCAGCTTTGTAAGTTTATTCTAGTTTTTCTTCCTCACTTTTCTATTCCATTGTTGAAGATTCTACTGCAGGTTGGAGTTCCCTGTTGACTGAAGCAGAAACAGGAACAACAAGCTGGAGGCTGTCAGAGCTCCAAGTTGGGGGCTGATATTAAAGTAGGAGATGAACACATCCAGGTTAGCATCCCTCTCAGAAGCTGCTACTTTAGCTCTTCAGAATACAGCAGCCTAGCATAGCTTCATCTGGCCAGTTAGTGGCCCACTTTGATGTCTGGGATATCAGGTTCAAGGTTCTTCACAGCTCTGAATGAAGGCTTTCTAAAGAGTTAACCAGTACTCCAGTTGTAAAAAACAATCAGGGGGATGGTAGATTTTGATGTTTAGGAACAGATCATTTGTGCTGATGACAGCGCATCAGGTGAGAGACCAACAGTGTACCCTTACTCCTCTAAAACAACAGGCATGCTATGGATATGACCTGTCTGCTACTCCTGTCATTGATCTTGACCAAGCCCCCAGGCTGACACTGCTACCACTGCTCCTACATAGTTAGAGTCAAATGCAGAGGACATTTTCCCACCGGGTGCAAGTGCAACTTCATACTCATGCTACCTATAAATCTGGGAATTCATCTATATTTTGAAACAAAACGTTCTCAAGTCAAGTCCATTTTAATTAAAGTGCAAGAGCAAAAGAATGAAACAAATGTACTGTGTCAGGATAGCGCTACACTCCCCACCATGAGGGGCAGTATGGCAGACGATAGTGAGTGGTCACCTAGAAATAGACCTGGTCCGACCCTTCTCCGTCCTTTCCACTTCCTCTCCCTCCTTTACGGAGCCGACAGCCGTGCGTGGTGGCGTCTCACTGGTCAGCAGATCGGTTACAAACAAAGGTACCTCAAAACCTCAAAATAATGCTATAGTGATGTCGGAAGAATTGCTAATGAACTCAAAATAATGCTAACAGTAATGTAGTGAAAGTTTCGAATAACCTCAAAGTAATGCAACAGTCATGTAGTAAGAGTTGCTTCGAACCTCAAAATAATGCGACAGTGATGTTGGAAACATTGCCAATGATCTAAAAATGATGCGACAGTGATGGAGTAAGAATTGCTAATAAACTCAAAATGATGCTAACAGTAATGGAGTGACAGTTGCTATAAACTCAGTGATGCTTTCAGTAAAGAAGTGAAAGGTTCGAATAACCTCAAAGTGATGCTGACAGTCATGTAGTAAGAGTTGCTACGAACCTCAAAATAATGCGACAGTGATGTCGGAAGAATTCCTAATGATCTCAAAATGATGCGACAGTGATGTCATAAGAATTGCTAATGAACTCAAAATGATGCTAACAGTAATGTAGTGATAGTTGCTAATAAACTCAAAGTGATGCTGACACTAATGTAGTAAGAGTTGCTACCAACCTCAAAATAATGCAACAGTAATGTTTGAAGAATTGCGAATGATCTCAAAGTGATGTGACAGTAATGGATTAAGAATTGCTAATGAACTAAAAAAGATGCTAAATGTAATGTAGAAAGTGTTTCGAACAACCTCAAAGTAATGCTGACAGTCGTGTAGTAAGAGTTGCTACTAACCACAAAATAATGCTACAGTGATGTCAGAAGAATTGCTAATGAATTCAAAATGATGCTAACAGTAATGTAGTGATAGTTGCTATAAACTCAGTGATTCTTTCAGGAATGAAGTGAAAGTTTCGAACAACCTCAAAGTGATGCTGATAGTCATGTAGTAAGAGTTGCTACGAACCTCCAAAAAATGCGACAGTGATGTCGGAAGAATTGCAAATGATCTCAAAATGATGTGACAGTGATGGAGTCAGAATTGCTAATGAACTCAAGATGATGCTAACAGTAATGTAGTGATAGTTGCTAATAAACTCAGTGAGGCTTACAGTTATGTAGTAAGAGTTTCGAACAATTTCAAATGATGCTGAAAGTCATGTAGTAAAAGTTGCTACGAACCTCAAAATATTGCGACAGTGATGTCGTAAGAATAGCTAATGAACTCAAAATGATGCTAACAGTAATGTAGTGGTAGTTGCTAATCAAGTCAGTGATGCTAACAGTAATGTAGTAAGTGTTTCAAATAACCTCAAAGTGATGCTGACAGTCATGTAGTAAGAGTTGCTACGAACCTCAAAATAATGCGACAGTGATGTCGGAAGAATTGCTAAAGATCTCAAAATGATGCGACAGTGAGTTCAGAAGAATTGGTAATGATCTCAAAGTGATGCTAACAGTAATGGAGTGAACGTTTCGAATAACCTCAAAGTGATGCTGACAGTCATGTACTAAGAGTTGCTACAAATCCCAAAATAATGCGACAGTAATGTAGTAAAAGTTGCTACGAACCTCAACATATTGCGACAGTGATGTCGGAAGAATTGCTAATGATCTCAAAATGATGCGACAGTGATGTAATAAGAATTGCTCATGAACTCAAAATGATGCAAACAGTAATGTAGTAAGTGTTTCGAACAACCTCAAAGTGATGCTGACAGTCATGTAGTAAGAGTTGCTACGAACCTCAAAATAATGCGACAGTGATGTCGGAAGAATTGCTAAAGATCTCAAAATGATGCTAACAGTAATGGAGTGAACGTTTCGAATAACCTCAAAGTGATGCTGACAGTCTTGTACGAAGAGTTGCTACGAACCTCAAAATAATGCGACAGTAATGTAGTAAAAGTTGCTGCGAACCGCAAAATATTGCGACAGTGATGTCGGAAGAATTGCTAATGAACTCAAGATGATGCTAACAGTAATGGAGTGAACGTTTTGAATAACCTCAAAGTGATGCTGACAGTCTTGTACTAAGAGTTGCTACGAACCTCAAAATAATGTGACAGTGATGTCAGAAGAATTGCAAATGATCTCAAAATGATGCAACAGTAATGTAGTAAGAGTTGCTAATGAACTCAAAATGATGCTAACAGTAATGTAGTAAGTGTTTCAAATAACCTCAAAGTGATGCTAACAGTCATGTAGGAAGAGTTGCTACGAACCTCAAAATATTGCGACACTGATGTTGTAAAAATTGCTACTGAACTCAAAACGATGCTAACAGTAATGTAGTGATAGTTGCTAATCAACTCAGTGATGCTTACAGTCATGTAGTAAGTGTTTCGAAAAACCTCAAAGTGATGCTGAAAGTCATGTAGTAAGAGTTGCTACGAACCTCAAAATAATGCGACAGTGATGTCGGAAGAATTGCTAAAGATCTCAAAATGATGCGACAGTGATTTAGTAAGAATTACTAATGAACTCAAAATGATGCTAACAGTAATGGAGTGAACGTTTCGAACTACCTCAAAGTGATGCTGAAAGCCATGTAGTAAGAGTTGCTACGAAACTCAATTTAATGCTACAGTGATGTCGTCAGTATTGCGAATAAACTCAAAATGATGCTAACAGTAATGGAGTGAAAGTTGCTAATAAACTCAAAGTGATGCTGACAGTAATGTAGTAAGAGTTGCTATGATTCTTTAAATAATGCAACAATAATGTAGTAAGAGTTGCAACGAACCTCAAAATAATGCGACATTGATGTGGGAAGAACTGCTAATGATCTCAAAATGATGCAACAGTGATGTAGGAAGAATTGCTATTGAACTCAAAATGATGCTCACAGTAACGTAATGATAGTTGCTTATCAACTCAGTGATGCTGACAGTGATGTAGTAAGTGTTTCGAAATACCTCAAAGTGATGCTGACAGTCATGTAGTAACAGTTGCTACGAACCTCAAAATAATGCGACATTAACGTAGTAATAGTTGCTACGAACCTCAAAATATTGCGACAGTGATGTCGGAAGAATTGCTAATGAACTCAAAATGATGCTAACAGTAATGTAGTGATAGTTGCTAATCAACTCAGTGATGCTTACAGTATTGTAGTCAGTGTTTCGAATAACCTGAAAGTGATGCTGAAAGTCATGTAGTAAGAGTTGCTATTGAACTCAATTTAATGCTACAGTGATGTCGTGAGAATTGCTCAACAACTCAAAGTCATGCTGACAGTAATGTAGTAAGAGTTGCTACGAACCTCAAAATAATGTGACAGTGATGTCAAAAGAATTTCTAATGATCTCAAAATAATGTGACAGTAATGTAGTAAAAGTTGCTACGAACCTCAAAATATTGCGACAGTGATGTCGGAAGAATTGCTAATGAACTCAAAATGATGCTTACAGTAATGTAGTGATAGTTGCTAATCAACTCACTGATGCTTACACTAATGTAGTAAGTGTTTCGAATAACCTCAAAGTGATGGTGAAAGTCATGTAGTCAGAGTTGCTAATGAACTCAATTTAATACTACAGTGATGTCAGAAGAATTGCTAAAGATCTCAAAATGATGCGACAGTGATTTAGTAAGAATTGCTAATGAACTCAAAATGATGCTAACAGTAATGGAGTGAAACTTTCGAATAACCTCAAAGTGATGCTGAAAGTCTTGTACTAAGAGTAGCTACGAACCTCAAAATAAGGCGACAGTAATGTAGTAAAAGTTGCTACGAACCTCAAAATATTGCGACAGTGATGTCGGAAGAATTGCTAATGATCTGAAAATGATGCGACAGTGATGTAGTAAGAATTGCTAATGAACTCAAAATGATGCTAACAGTAATGGAGTGAAACTTTCGAATAACCTCAAAGTGATGCTGACAGTCATGTAGTAAGAATTGCTATGATTCTTTAAATAATGCAACAATAATGTAGTAAGAGTTGCAACGAACCTCAAAATAATGCGACATTGATGTGGGAAGAACTGCTAATGATCTCAAAATGATGCAACAGTGATGTAGGAAGAATTGCTAATGAACTCAAAATGATGCTAACAGTAATGGAGTGAAAGTTTCTAATTACCTCAAAGTGATGCTGACAGTCATGTGGTTTGATTTGCGGGTAAATTAAAAATGATGCTGACAGTCATGTCGTAAGAATTGCTATTGAACTCAAAACGATGCTCACAGTAACGTAATGATAGTTGCTTATCAACTCAGTGATGCTGACAGTGATGTAGTAAGTGTTTCGAAATACCTCAAAGTGATGCTGAAAGTCATGTAGTAACAGTTGCTACGAACCTCAAAATAATGCGACATTAACGTAGTAATAGTTGCTACGAACCTCAAAATATTGCGACAGTGATGTCGGAAGAATTGCTAATGAACTCAAAATGATGCTAACAGTAATGTAGTGATAGTTGCTAATCAACTCAGTGATGCTTACAGTATTGTAGTCAGTGTTTCGAATAACCTGAAAGTGATGCTGACAGTCATGTAGTAAGAGTTGCTATTGAACTCAATTTAATGCTACAGTAATGTCGTGAGAATTGCTCAACAACTCAAAGTCATGCTGACAGTAATGTAGTAAGAGTTGCTACGAACCTCAAAATAATGTGACAGTGATGTCAAAAGAATTTCTAATGATCTCAAAATGATGCGACAGTGATGTAGTAAGAATTGCTAATGAACTCAAAATGATGCTAACAGTAAAGGAGTGAAAGTTTCGAATAACCTCAAAGTGATGCTGACAGTCATGTAGTAAGAGTTGCTACGAACCTCAAAGTGATGCTGACAGTCATGTAGTAAGAGTTGCTACGAACCTCAAAATATTGCGACAGTGATGTCGGAAGAATTGCTAATGATCTGAAAATGATGCGACAGTGATGTAGTAAGAATTGCTAATGAACTCAAAATGATGCTAACAGTAATGGAGTGAAACTTTCGAATAACCTCAAAGTGATGCTGACAGTCATGTAGTAAGAGTTGCTACGAACCTCAAAATAATGCGACAGTAATGTAGTAAAAATTGCTACGAACCTCAAAATATTTCGACAGTGATGTCGGAAGAATTGCTAATGAACTCAAAATGACGTTAAAAGTAATGTAGTGATAGTTGCTAATCAAGTCAGTGTTGCTTACAGTAATGTAGTAAGTGTTTCGAATAACCTCAAAGTAATGCTGACAGTCATGTAGTAAGAGTTGCTACGAACCTCAATATAATGCAACAGTAATGTAGTAAAAGTTGCTACGAACCTCAAAATATTGCGACAGTGATGTCGGAAGAATTGCGGATGAACTTAAAGTGATGCTAACAGTAATGTAGTGATAGTTGCAAAGCAACTCAGTGATGCTTACAGTAATGTAGTAAGTGTTTCGAATAACCTCAAAGTGATGGTGACAGTCATGTAGGAAGAGTTGCTACGAACCTCAAAATATTGCGACAGTGATGTCGGAAGAATTGCTAATGAACTCAAAATGATGCTAACAGTAATGTAGTGATAGTTGCTAATCAAGTCAATGATGCTTACAGTAATGTAGTAAGCTTTTCGAATAACCTCAAAGTGATGCTGACAGTCTTGTACGAAGAGTTGCTACAACCTCAAAATAATGCGACAGTGATGTCGGAAGAATTGCTAATGATCTCAAAATGATGCGACTGTGATTTAGTAAGAATTGCTAATGAACTCAAAATGATGCTAACAGTAATGGAGTGAAACTTTCGAATAACCTCAAAGTGATACTGACAGTCATGTAGTAAGTGTTGCTACGAACCTCAAAATAATGCGACAGTAATGTAGTAAAAGTTGCTGCGAACCGCAAAATATTGCGACAGTGATGTCGGAAGAATTGCTAATGAACTCAAGATGATGCTAACAGTAATGTAGTGATAGTTGCTAAGAAACTCATTGATGCTTACAGTAATGTAGTAAGTGTTTCGAACAACCTCAAAGTGATGCTGACAGTCATTTAGTAAGAGTTGCTAATGAACTCAATTTAATGCTACAGTGATGTCGTGAGAATTGCTCTATAACTCAAAATGATGCTAACAGTAATGTAGTGATAGTTGCTAAGCAACTCAAAGTGATGCTTACAGTCATGTAGTAAGAGTTGCTACGAACGTCAATATAATGCAACAGTAATGTAGTAAAAGTTGCTACGAACCTCAAAATATTGCGACAGTGATGTCGGAAGAATTGCTAATGAACTTAAAATGATGCTAACAGTAATGTAGTGATAATTGCTAATCAAGTCAGTGATGCTTACAGTAATGTAGTAAGTGTTTCGAATAACCTCAAAGTGATGGTGACAGTCATGTAGGAAGAGTTGCTACAAACCTCAAAATAATGCGACAGTGATGTCAGAAGAATTGCTAATGATCTCAAAATGATGCGACAGTGATTTAGTAAGAATTGCACATGAACTCAAAATGATGCTAACAGTAATGGAGTGAACATTTCGAATAACCTCAAAGTGATGCTGACAGTCTTGTACTAAGAGTTTCTACGAACCTCAAAATAATGTGACAGTAATTTAGTAAAAGTTGCTACGAACCTCAAAATATTGCGACAGTGATGTCGGAAGAATTGCTAATGAACTCAAAATGATGCTAACAGTAATGGAGTGATAGTTGCTAATCAACTCAGTGATGCTGACAGTCATGTAGTAAGAGTTGCTACGAACCTCAAAATATTGCGACAGTGATGTCGGAAGAATTGCTAATGAACTCAAGATGATGCTAACAGTAATGTAGTGATAGTTGCTAAGAAACTCATTGATGCTTACAGTAATGTAGTCAGAGTTTCGAACAACCTCAAAGTGATGCTGACAGTCATTTAGTAAGAGTTGCTAATGAACTCAATTTAATGCTACAGTGATGTCGTGAGAATTGCTCTATAACTCAAAATGATGCTAACAGTAATGTACTGATAGTTGCTAAGAAACTCAAAGTGATGTTGACAGTAATGTAGTAAGAGTCGCTACGAACCTTTAAATAATGCAACAGTAATGTAGTAAGAGTTGCTACGAACCTCAAAATATTGCGACAGTGATGTCGGAAGAATTGCTAATGAACTCAAAATGATGCTAACAGTAATGGAGTGAAACTTTCGAATAACCTCAAAGTGATACTGACAGTCATGTAGTAAGTCTTGCTACGAACCTCAAAATAGTGCGACAGTAATGTAGTAAAAGTTGCTGCGAACCGAAAAATATTGCGACAGTGATGTCGGAAGAATTGCTAATGAACTCAAGATGATGCTAACAGTAATGTAGTGATAGTTGCTAAGAAACTCATTGATGCTTACAGTAATGTAGTCAGAGTTTCGAACAACCTCAAAGTGATGCTGACAGTCATTTAGTAAGAGTTGCTAATGAACTCAATTTAATGCTACAGTGATGTCGTGAGAATTGCTCTATAACTCAAAATGATGCTAACAGTAATGTAGTGATAGTTGCTAAGAAACTCATTGATGCTTACAGTAATGTAGTAAGAGTTGCTACGAACCTTTAAATAATGCAACAGTAATGTAGTAAGAGTTGCTACGAACCTCAAAATATTGGGACAGTGATGTCAGAAGAATTGCTAATGATCTCAAAATGATGCAACAGTGATGTCGGAAGAATTGCTAATGAACTCAAAATGATGCTAAAAGTAATGTAGTGATAGTTGCTACTAAACTCAAAGTGATGCTGACAGTAATGTAGTAAGAGTTGCTACGAACCTGAAAATAATGCAACAATAATGTAGTAAGAGTTGCTACGAACCTCAAATGATTGTGACAGTGATGTCAGAAGAATTGCTAATGACCTCCAAATGATGCGACAGTGATTTAGTAAGAATTGCTAATGAACTCAAAATGATGCTAACAGTAATGGAGTGAACGTTTCGAATAACCTCAAAGTGATGCTGACAGTCATGTCCTAAGAGTTGCTACGAACCTCAAAATAATGCAACATTAATGTAGTAAAAGTTGCTACGAACCTCAAAATATTGCGACAGTGATGTCGGAAGAATTGCTAATGATCTCAAAATGATGCGACAGTGATGTAGTAAGAATTGCTAATGAACTCAAAATGATGCGACAGTGATGTAGTAAGAATTGCTAATATACTCAAGATGATGCTAACAGCAATGTAGTGATAGTTGCTAAGAAACTCAGTGATGCTTACAGCAATGTAGTAAGAGTTTCGAACGACCTCAAAGTGATGCTGACAGTCATTTAGTAAGAGTTGCTAATGAACTCAATTCAATGCTACAGTGATGTCGTGAGAATATCTCAACAACTCAAAATGATGCTAACAGTAATGTAGTGATAGTTGCTAATAAACTCAAAGTGATGCTGACAGTAATGTAGTAAGAGTTGCTACGAACCTTAAAATAATGCAACAATAATGGAGTAAGAGTTGCTACGAACCTCAAAATATTGCGACAGTGATGTCGGAAGAATTGCTAATGATCTCAAAATGATGCGACAGTGATGTAGTAAGAATTGCTAATGAACTCAAAATGATGCCAAAAGTAATGGAGTGAAACTTTCGAATAACCTCAAAGTGATGCTTACAGTCATGTAGTAAGTGTTGCTACGACCCTCAAAATAATGCGACAGTAATGTAGTAAAAGTTGCTACGAACCTCAAAATATTGCGACAGTTATGTCGGAAGAATTGCTAATGAGCTCAAAATGATCCTAACAGTAATGTAGTGATAGTTGCTAATCAACTCAGTGATGCTTACAGTAATGTAGTAAGTGTTTCGAACAACCTCAAAGTGATTGTGACAGTCATGTCGTAAGAGTTGCTACGAACCTCAAAATAATGCGACAGTAATGTAGAAAAAGTTGCAACGAACCTCAAAATATTGCGACAGTGATGTCGGAAGAATTGCTAATGAACTCAAGATGATGCTCACAGTAATGGAGTGAAACTTTCGAATAACCTCAAAGTGATGCTGTCATTTAGTAAGAGTTGCAAATGAACTCAATTTAATGCTACAATGATGTCGTGAGAATTGCTCATGAACTCAAAATGATGCTAACAGTAATGTAGTGATAGTTTCTAATATACTCAAAGTGATGCTGACAGTAATGTAGTAAGAGTTGCTACGAACCTTAAAATAATGCAAAAATAATGTAGTAAGAGTTGCTACCAACCTCAAAATAATGTGAGAGTGATGTCAGAAGAATTGCAAATGATCTCAAAATGATGCGACAGTGATTTAGTAAGAATTGCAAATGAACTCAAAATGATGCTAACAGTCATGGAGTGATAGTTGCTAATCAACTCAGTGATGCTTAAAGTAATGTAGTAAGTGTTTCGAATAACCTCAAAGTGATGCTGACAGTCATGTAGTAAGAGTTGCTACGAACCTCAAAATAATGCGACAGTGATGTCAGAAGAATTGCGAAAGATCTTTAAATGATGCGACAGTGATTTAGTAAGAATTGCTCATGAACTCAAAATGATGCTAACAGTAATGGAGTGAAACTTTCGAATAACCTCAAAGTGATGCTGACAGTCATGTAGTAAGAGTTGCTACGGACCTCAATATAATGCGACAGTAATGTAGTAAAAGTCGCGACGAACCTCAAAATATTGCGACAGTGATGTCGGAAGAATTGCTAATGAACTCAAAATGATGCTAACAGTAATGTAGTGATAGTTGCTAATCAACTCAGTGATGCTTACAGTCATGTAGTAAGTGTTTCGAAAAACCTCAAAGTGATGCTGACAGTCATGTAGTAAGAGTTGCTACGAACCTCAATATAATGCGACAGTAATGAAGTAAAAGTCGCTACGAACCTCAAAATATTGCGACAGTGATGTCGGAAGAATTGCAAATGAACTTAAAATGATGCTGACAGTAATGTAGTGGTAGTTGCTAATCAACTCAGTGATGCTTACAGTAATGTAGTAAGTGTTTCGAATAACCTCAAAGTGATGGTGACAGTCATGTAGGAAGAGTTGCTACGAACCTCAAAATAATGCGACAGTGATGTCAGAAGAATTGCTAAAGATCTAAAAATGATGCGACAGTGATTTAGTGAGAATTGCTCATGAACTCAAAATGATGCTAACAGTAATGTAGTAAGTGTTTCGAATAACCTCAAAGTGATGGTGACAGTCTTGTACTAAGAGTTGCTACGGACCTCAAAATAATGCGACAGTGATGTCGGAAGAATTGCTAATGATCTCAAAATGATGCGACAGTGATGTAATAAGAATTGCTCATGAACTCAAAATGATGCAAACAGTAATGTAGTAAGTGTTTCGAACAACCTCAAAGTGATGCTGACAGTCATGTAGTAAGAGTTGCTACGAACCTCAAAATAATGCGACAGTGATGTCGGAAGAATTGCTAAAGATCTCAAAATGATGCGACAGTGATTTAGTGATAGTTGCTAAGACACTCAGTGATGCTTACAGTAATGTAGTAAGAGTTTCGAACAACCTCAAAGTGATGCTGACAGTCATTTAGTAAGAGTTGCTACGAATCTCAAAATAATGCGACAGTAATGTAGTAAAAGTTGCTACGAACCTCAAAATATTGCGACAGTGATGTCGGAAGAATTGCTAATGAACTCAAAATGATGCTAACAGTAATGTAGTGATAGTTGCTAAGACACTCAGTGATGCTTACAGTAATGTAGTAAGAGTTTCGAACAACCTCAAAGTGATGCTGACAGTCATTTAGTAAGAGTTGCTAATGAACTCAATTTAATGCTACAGTGATGTCGAAAGAATTGCTCAACAACTCAAAATGATGTTAACAGTAATTAAGTGATAGTTGCTAATAAACTCAAAGTGATGCTCACAGAAATGTAGTAAGTGTTGCTACGAACCTCAAAATATTGAAACAGTGATGTCGGAAGAATTGCTAATGATCTCAAAATGATGCTAACAGTAATGGAGTGAAACTTTCGAATAACCTCAAAGTGATGCTTACAGTCATGTAGTAAGTGTTGCTACGACCCTCAAAATAATGCGACAGTAATGTAGTAAAAGTTGCTACGAACCTCAAAATATTGCGACAGTGATGTCGGAAGAATTGCAAATGAACTCAAGATGATGCTAACAGTATTGTAGTGATAGTTGTTCAGAAACTCAGTGATGCTTACAG
This sequence comes from Aulostomus chinensis, assembly GCF_037954235.1. Lineage (NCBI taxonomy): Eukaryota > Metazoa > Chordata > Actinopteri > Syngnathiformes > Aulostomidae > Aulostomus > Aulostomus chinensis. The sequence goes on along the minus strand of NC_141320.1, from coordinate 29,367,784 downwards.
TAATGTAGTAAGAGTTTCGAACAACCTCAAAGTGATGCTGACAGTCATTTAGTAAGAGTTGCTCATGAACTCAATTTAATGCTACAGTGATGTCGTGAGAATTGCTCAAAAACTCAAAATGATGCCAACAGTAATGGAGTGAAACTTTCGAATAACCTCAAAGTGATGCTGACAGTCATGTAGTAAGAGTTGCTACGAACCTCAAAATAATGCGACAGTGATGTCAGAAGAATTGCTAAAGATCTCAAAATGATGCTAACAGTAATGGAGTGAACGTTTCGAATAACCTCAAAGTGATGCTGACAGTCATGTACTAAGAGTTGCTACGAATCTCAAAATAATGCGACAGTAATGTAGTAAAAGTTGCTACGAACCTCAAAATATTGCGACAGTGATGTCGGAAGAATTGCTAATGAACTCAAAATGATGCTAACAGTAATGTAGTGATAGTTGCTAAGAAACTCAGTGATGCTTACAGTAATGTAGTAAGAGTTTCGAACAACCTCAAAGTGATGCTGACAGTCATTTAGTAAGAGTTGCTAATGAACTCAATTTAATGCTACAGTGATGTCGAAAGAATTGCTCAACAACTCAAAATGATGTTGACAGTAATGAAGTGATAGTTGCTAATAAACTCAAAGTGATGCTCACAGAAATGTAGTAAGTGTTGCTACGAACCTCAAAATATTGAAACAGTGATGTCGGAAGAATTGCTAATGATCTCAAAATGATGCGAAAGTGATGTAGTAAGAATTGCTAATGAACTCAAAATGATGCTAACAGTAATGGAGTGAAACTTTCGAATAACCTCAAAGTGATGCTTACAGTCATGTAGTAAGTGTTGCTACGACCCTCAAAATAATGCGACAGTAATGTAGTAAAAGTTGCTACGAACCTCAAAATATTGCGACAGTGATGTCGGAAGAATTGCTAATGAACTCAAGATGATGCTAACAGTATTGTAGTGATAGTTGTTCAGAAACTCAGTGATGCTTACAGTAATGTAGTAAGAGTTTCGAACAACCTCAAAGTGATGCTGACAGTCATTTAGTAAGAGTTGCTAATGAACTCAATTTAATGCTACAGTGATGTCGTGAGAATTGCTCAAAAACTCAAAATGATGCTAACAGTAATGGAGTGAAACTTTCGAATAACCTCAAAGTGATGCTGACAGTCATGTAGTAAGAGTTGCTACGAACCTCAAAATAATGCGACAGTGATGTCAGAAGAATTGCTAAAGATCTCAAAATGATGCGACAGTGATTTAGTAAGAATTGCTAATGAACTCAAAATGATGCTAACAGTAATGGAGTGAACGTTGCTAATAAACTCAGTGATGCTTACAGTAATGTAGTAAGTGTTTCGAATAACCTCAAAGTGATGCTGACAGTCATGTACTAAGAGTTGCTACGAACCTCAAAATAATGCGACAGTGATGTCGGAAGAATTGCTAAAGATCTCAAAATGATGCGACAGTGATGTCAGAAGAATTGGTAATGATCTCAAAATGATGCTAACAGTAATGGAGTGAACGTTTCGAATAACCTCAAAGTGATGCTGACAGTCATGTAGTCAGAGTTGTTACGAACCTCAAAATAATGCGACAGTAATGTAGTAAAAGTTGCTACGAACCTCAAAATATGGCGACAGTGATGTTGGAAGAATTGCTAATGAACTCAAGATGATGCTAACAGTAATGGAGTGAAACTTTCGAATAACCTCAAAGTGATTCTGACAGTCATGTAGTAAGTGTTGCTACGAACCTCAAAATAATGCGACAGTAATGTAGTAAAAGTTGCTTCCAACCTCAAAATATTTCGACAGTGATGTCGTGAGAATTGCTCAACAACTCAAAATGATGCTAACAGTAATGTAGTGATAGTTGCTAATAATCTCAAAGTAATGCTGACAGTCATGTTGTAAGAGTTGCTACGAACCTCAAAATAATGCGACAGTGATGTCGGAAGAATTGCTAATGAACTCAAGATGATGCTAACAGTAATGTAGTGATTGTTGCTAAGAAACTCAGTGATGCTTACAGTAAAGTAGTAAGAGTTTCGAACAACCTCAAAGTGATGCTGACAGTCATTTAGTAAGAGTTGCTAATGAACTCAATTTAATGCTGCAGTGATGTCGTGAGAATTGCTCAACAACTCAAAATGATGCGAACAGTAATGTAGTGATAGTTGCTAAAAAACTCAAAGTGATGCTGACAGTAATGTAGTAAGAGTTGCTACGAACCTTAAAATAATGCAACAATAATGTAGTAAGAGTTGCTACGAACCTCAAAATATTGTGACAGTGATGTCAGAAGAATTCCTAATGATCTCAAAATGATGCGACAGTGATGGAGTAAGAATTGCTAATGAACTCAAAATGATGCTAACAGTAATGTAGTGATAGTTGCTAATCAACTCAGTGATGCTTACAGTAATGTAGTAAGTGTTTCGAATAACCTCAAAGTGATGCTGACAGTCATGTACTAAGAGTTGCTACGAACCTCAAAATAATGCGACAGTAATGTAGTAAAAGTTGCTACGAACCTCAAAATATTGCGACAGTGATTTCGAAATAATTGCTCAACAACTCAAAATGATGCGAACAGTAATGTAGTGATAGTTGCTAAAAAACTCAATTATACTGACAGTAATGTAGTGAGTGTTTCTAATAACCTCAAAGTAATGATGACAGTCATGTAGTAAGAGTTGCTACGAACCTCAAAATAATGCGACAGTGATGTCGGAAGAATTGCTAATGATCTCAAAATGATGCGACAGTGATGCAGTAAGAATTGCTAATGAACTCAAAATGATGCTAACAGTCATGGAGTGAATGTTTCGAATAACCTCAAAGTGATGCTGACAGTCATGTACTACGAGTTGCTACGAACCTCAAAATATTGCGACAGTGATGTCGGAAGAATTGCGAATGAACTCAAGATGATGCTAACAGTAATGTAGAGATAGTTGCTAATAAACTCAAAGTGATGCTGACAGTAATGTAGTAAGAGTTGCTACGAACCTCAAAATATTGCGACAGTGATGTCGGAAGAATTTCTAATGAACTCAAATTGATGCTAACAGTAATGTAGTGATATTTGCTAATCAACTCAGTGATGCTTACAGTAATGTAGTAAGAGCTGCTGGAGGCTCAAGGACCTGAACCAGTTCCCTGAACCCTTCCCTCTCAACAGTGCTGAGGGGCTGGCAGTCCTTCAGGATGAAATTCAGCAGAGCCTCATCCAGCATCTGCTTCCTGGAAGCTGGATGGTTAAAGATGAAGGAGAGAAGAAATGAAGAGGAATTAATGATCAATGAAGCAACTGTGAGTCAGTTGGAGAGTGGCTGTATACCTGAGTTCATCCTGGTGGATCTGGGACTTCATTCTCATGCCTGGCCCCATCATGCCTCAGCACTGAAGAGGTGCTTTTGTTGAGATGAGACGCTTCTGTCCAACAAATGCGACATTCAACCTGCAGAAAAGAACATGAGTACTCAGCTAAAAGTTCCTTTCTTCATGGTGACTGGTGTTTCTTAGTCTGAGACCACCAGGTTTCCAATGAGGTGTATCGGATACGTTGTTGTGTGCCGCTGAAATCCGTCCAATTCCGGCGTTGTTTCCTCATGAAATATGTTTGCCTTAAAGCTCATTAAAGTGTTGAACCACAATATCGTTCACCATAACTGAGTCAACTTCAAGATAACCTACTTCTACATTCCAGTCCCGGCTGCTCCTGTTCTGCTGCAGTCCAGAAAACAACAACCCGATACAATTGGCGCTCCTTCCCACAGCTCCGGCCCGGATCCGCATGGTTCCGCTGACTGACTGTGAGACGCGCTCCCTCCAGAGTGGCACAGCCCGATGGGGTCCTTATCTGGCACGGGGGCGTAAAACAGGTGCGACTGGAAAGCCTGGTTTATTCTGCGTCGAGGGAACGCGTTGCTCTGCAATACACCGCCAAGCCGCTAGGGGGTGTGGCTTTGTCTTTGTATTGTTTACGGGGCTCTTGTCGGATTCCTTGGTTTTCTTCCGGTCACAGACAACAATTGTTGGCCATTTGTCAGTCTTTGTAGTGCCGCGAATAATCCTTTCTTCGGCTTGGTCCATTTTTTTCTTGGAGCTTTCACCACAGAAACTTTGAAAATGGCGGTCTTGTTGTGCCGCGACTGAACCGGAAATGACGTTCTGAGCGGACCAATCACAGTCTTCGACGTTGACGTCACCACGCGTCGACGTGACACAGAGGCAGGATTTTGTTGGGGTTTTCGTCGACGCGACGCAGAAGCATAAATCAGGCTTTAGTGGTTTAGAATCTCACGCCAAGCCAGAGAACCAGGTCTTGAATCAGTCACGTGGTCACTGCCGGTCGGCGAGGCTTTGGACGTCACTAAATACGTCATCGATAACCGTTTTTCAAAACGAAATCCTGGATCACTCCACTCATCACTACCGCTGCTACCAGGTTAGCGAGTCTGGAGTGGCACAGAGAACAGAGCTTGGACTGTGCTCGTTTTGAAGAAGACGAAGAAGAAAAGAAGCGGAAGGCCTCGGTCTTTGTCTCCTGAAGGCTGAGTGGCGCCGGTAGAACCTCAACATGTGCGCCGCGCAGCTGCTGCGGGTGTCGGTCCAGGAGCGGATCCTCGCCGCCGCTGAAGACTTCCTGCTGCAGCTGGGAGAAGGAGACTCAGCGGCTGGAGTCCCGGTGCTGAGAGCGCTGCTCACCGAGCGGCTGGCGGCGGCCGCGGAGCAGATCGTGGCTCTGCTGGAGGAAACCGTGGCGGAGTACGAGCGGGAGAACCGCCGGCAGAGGTTGCTGCTCGATGCCGTGCTGAAGCCCCGAGTCAGGCTGGACAGAGCAGGTGAGTCCCCCCACACTGACCAGGAGAACCGAGAGACCGCAGTCCTGCCAGCAAGTGTCTCTGGTCTGGTTGTGTCCGTAATCCGGGTCATTGTGTTCAGACCGTCTGAGCAGGAGTGGAACAACGTACAAGTGTTTCGTAGTTGACGGCTATTCGGTGTTGGTGGAGCCGTTAAACCTCCAAAGGCCCGGGACGCGCTGGGTGCCATCTTGGCTGCGTCCCGCCCAACAAGTAGGTGGCGCCGTCCGGTTTCCGGGGGTCAGATCCAACTTTGCTCAGCTCCAACCCAGACTGTCACTGTCAGGATTGTTGTGTCAGAAAGAGGTGGAGGAGAGGAATCAGTGATGGAGACTCAGGTATGGATGGAGAACCTCTTGATTCACAGCAGCCCTGCTAACAACACAGTCAGAGATGTCTTCCAACGAGACAGAACACAGCTTTATACTGAAGACAGGCTGTGTGTGTGTGTGTGTGTGTGTGTGTGTGTGTGTCTTCTCTTTTTGTCTGGTGGTTGACATGTTGAGCATCAGTACAGGTCACCTCTGGTTCTAGTATTTGTGAATATTCTCAGTTTTCCAGGTCATCCTAATTCTCAAGCCAGGCAGCTGGACTCTCCTCTTGTAAGTGAAGACGTTTGGCCTCTCATCCAAGAAGCTCCTTCAGTTCTAAAATTCAGTGGAAGTATCAGGAACAGAACCACCCCAGGGGGTGGAGGCAAAAACAAGTGGTGGTCAGGCCAGAACGAGAGGCTCATGAGGTGGAGATGTGAGTCCTTGGCCTCAGTTCTGGGTCGTTACCCTCCCAGCCCTCTTGGGGGGTCGTTCAGGTCACCTGAATGAAGGCGTGAAGGCTGGCTGCACCTCCTGGGGAGGGTCTGAGGCCGGCATTGTAGGTGGGTGCCAGGTGGTGTCTGAGGCTGAGGTTTTCTGTCTCATGGTGTTGTTGGGCTTAAAGTGCACAGGGATCTGATGTGTGTTAAAGATCCTTCTGAGTTTCGCTGAAACTCCTGCCACATATGGTCATGGGGGGGGGGGGGGCTCAGACACCATTTATGACCCCCCCACAATGCCATCTCTAGATCCACTGAGTTTTCACGCCTTCATTCAGGTGACCTGAACGACCCTGTTTCCATGCCCCTGGGGTGGTTCTCTACCTGAGACTTCCCACTGAATTTTAGAACTGAAGCAGCTTCTTGGATGAGAGGCGTCTTCACTTACAAGAGGAGAGTCCAGTTTCTGGTTTGATCATCTTTTGAGAACTCTGGTTCTAGGGACTGAACTCTCATTCTCCTACAGGGTCTCATTCTAGAAATGAACATTCTGACTAGCAGATGTGATCATGAATGGACAAAACCATCCAGCAGAGGGGACCAGTGACCTTTGACCTGGGTGACCCAACGTTGATCCAAGCATCTGAAGCCAGCGTTTCTGTTCCCAGTTTGCTGACTGGTCCTCAGTAGCAGGACGTCTCTTTTCATTGAGTTGATTTCTGTTTCTGTCTGTTGCTCCGCTGTTTCAGAGTCAAATGAAGAGATTTCTGATGTTGCTGTTTGTGTCCTGCAGATGTGGAGCAGCTGCTGGTGATTAAAGAAGAGGTTCCCCCTGAGCTGCAGGACCCAGAGCCCCCCCACATTAAAGAGGAGTTGGAGGAGCTCTGGACCAGTGAGGAGGGAGGGCAGCTTCAAGGGCAGCAGGAGGCTGATATCACCACGTTCCCCTTCACTCTGGTCCCTGTGAAGAGTGAAGGGAACGAAGAGAAACCTCAGTTCCCACAGCTTCATCAGAGTCAAACTGAGGAGAACTTGAAAGAAGAGTCTCTGAGCAGCAGCCCAATTCATCCTCTGAAAACAGAAGCTGATGGAGAAGAGAGTGGAGGACCAGAACCAGAACCAGCCAGCAAGGTAGATCCAGATCCACTTGTACAACCTAAGACTGAAGACCAGATGTCAGACTCTTCTGAAGCTGAGACTGAAGTCAGTGAGGATGATTGGGTCAGACCTGATAACACGGCCACCTCTGAGCACAAGGAACCCTTTGGTTCAAGGAGGAATTTGCTTCAGAAACTGAGCCCAGGACAGGAAGTGACTCATTGCAGCTCAAAAGAGCAAAAAGTAAAGACTGAAGGAGAATCAGAGATCATCAGGAACGTGACCTTTGGTCCTTCTGAATCTGAGACAGAAGTCAGTGAGGATGAGCATCCTTTTAGGTGCTCAACATGCAGTAAAGGTTTTAGATACAGGAGTGGTTTAGGTACACACATGAGAACACACACTGGGGAGAAACCGTTCCCCTGCTCAATTTGTGGCAAAAGGTTTTCAGAAAAGGTATGTATGAAAAGACACATGAGAACACACACTGGAGAGAAACCGTTCCCCTGCTCAGTTTGTGGCAAAAAATTTTCAGTAAAGGGCAGTCTGAAAAATCACATGAGAACACACACTGGGGAGAAACCATTTCCCTGCTCAGTTTGTGGCAAAAGTTTTTCAGTAAAGGGAAGTCTGAAAAATCACATGAGAACACACACTGGGGAGAAACCATTCCCCTGCTCAGTTTGTGGCAAAAGGTTTTCAGAAAAGGGGTGTCTGAAAAAACACATGAGAACACACACTGGGGAGAAACCATTCCCCTGCTCAGTTTGTGGCAAAAAGTTTTCAGAAAAGGGGTGTCTGAAAAAACACATGAGAACACACACCGGGGAGAAACCATTCCCCTGCTCAGTTTGTGGCACAAGATTGTCAAATAAGGCAAATCTAGAATCACACATGAGAACGCACACTGGGGAGAAACCATTCCCCTGCTCAGTTTGTGGCAAAAAATTCTCAGTTAAGGCAAGTCTTGAAAGACACATGAGAACCCACACTGGGGAGAAAACACTGCCATGCTGTGGCTTTGAAGCATGACAAGAGAGCGAGGTGCAGGTAGGGCTGAATGAACAGCCCTCCACCCTCCAGATACCTGCTGCAACACAGCTGCTTTCTCCAGGATTTTAGAGAGGAGGGGGGGTTAGCTGTCAGTCCATAGTTGGCTGGAACCTCAGGGTCTAGAGGAGGCTTCTGAAGCTGTGGTTTAATGACAGCTCCCTTCAAGGACTGTGGTTCATATCCTGTTACTACAGACAGAGGAATCAGATTGAATAAAGAGGTGGTCACTGAGGGAAGACTTCCTTAGGCAGCCTAGTAGGAAACAATCTAAGAGACAGGATGAAGGTTTTGATGAGGTCATCATTGAATGAAGTTCTGGACTGTTAATTTGATAAAAGTGGTCTAAAGAAATATCTGGTTTAGCAGCAGTTTCTATGTTTACTGAGGCGGCTCTGGCTCTACTGAGGACCTTCTTATGCATTTTAAGACTTTTCTGCCTCTTGTTTAGTTGCCAAGTGTTGAATTCTACCACAGAGCTGTTCTCTGTTGTTAATGATCTTCTTTTTAAAGGACCGATGGGGTCGTTAGTGTGGTGATGTTTATTGTACTGCTGTGCTGTGATGTCGAAGTCTACGTCAAGCATTGTGACAGCCGCCAATCACAAGCCACAAGTCTCCAGTCACGAGCTGCTAGTCTCAAGCCTGCAGGTTTCCCTGGTCTCTCACCTCCAGTCTCTCATCTTAAGCCTCTAGTCTCTCCAGTCTCAATTCTCCAGTCTCTCGTCTCCAGCCTCCAGTCTCTCCAGTCTCCAGTCTCTTTAACAAACCTCTTTTGTGCACCCTCCTTACCCTCCTCTTCATTTGGGTCTACTTCCCTTCACCCTGCCTCCTGACAAACAAAGGAAATGCGTCACCAAACAAAGGAAAAAGCAAGCTTCTGCAGCAGTGAGCCTGCAGTTTTATCTACCATGAGATCAACCTCCAAATGACTCAACTCAGAACAGGCATCTCTGTTGTTGTCATCCATCCAGTTACTGAACAGTGAACTTAAAGTTAACAGAAGAATGGAAAGTTTATTAAAAGACAGGTTTATGAGGACCGTTAATAAAAAGGTTTAAAGAGAGTATTTTTCTTAACTCGCTGTACAGTTTTAAAGTTGTCAGTGCTTTTGTTTCCATGTAGAGGCTCTGCTTGTATCCCCACCCCTGTGTTTGACTATTTGGAGTGGATGTTATCAACCTTCATCAACCCTATCTGACCAATTAACAGCCTGGTGTCAAAGTGCCGCCGGGTCTCATTTGATGGCCGAGGGTCCGACCTCATTTTGTAAAGTAGACGCCTGTCTCAAATAAACGCCAGGTTCGTTTAAACGCCTGGGGGCCGTTATTTGAGATTAATGTTATCTTAACTTGGTTTCATATAAGATTTTGCAATTTATTTGAACTTCCCAGTAATTTATGTCTCATGATGTCAGTGCACCGCAGACAGCAAATCTTCAAGCTCACGGTTCCATGCAAAAAAAGAAAAAAAAAGATCTTCAAGGTGGTAACGCGTCGTTGTGAATGTGAAGATCTGCTATTTTGGCCACATGAGACTGTCGTGGAAGTGGAAGGATACGGGCCTCAAGTTGTCACGCCCCTTTTCTTACTAATAAAGTGTTCTTGTGTAAAGTGTTCTCTGGACAATCTTGATATTTGCACTACTGTTCTTTAAAGTACTTCAGTATATTGTTATACCTTGTATACCTATTGCTAAAAAAATAATAATAGTGGCCCAGCGCTGGCCAGTGCCAAAATAAAAGCCTGTTACCAAAAGACGCCTGGTCTCTTTTAAACGCCCGGGGTCCACATCGACTTTGCTACGAATTGCTCATTTACGGTACACATGCATGCACACACACACACACACACACACTTGGATATATATGCCTTTAACTGCAGGAACCAACCAGAACCATCCAGAACCTGAACCTCTATATCTGATCCTGGGTCTGTTTGTTTCCATAGGCGAGCACACGGCACAGGGTGGCCTGGTTTCCAAAAGTTTCTTGGAATCCTTATTATCAATAAAGTATCAAATATTTTGCATAATAAATGCATGCATGGCCTCATATTTTGCCATTTTAACGTGCTTTAAGTTGACGGTGCCCACCTGTGGTGTCAATGTTTCTATGTTTGTCTGTTCTGGTCTGAATGAAAGAGGAGGTTTTCTTGGTCATGTGACGTGGATGAGAGTTCAACTAGAACTTCCTGCTTCAACAGGATTTTAGTTTGTTGGGATTTTGTCAAAGACACCAACCAAACCTCTGAGTGGTGCAGATGTCTGCTGCCTCCTCAGAGCAGACTGGAGCTCAGCCTCACTCACCTGTGGGAGCCCCAGCAGAGCCACCGTGTGATGGAGTTTCAGTTTAGGCTCCAAGGTCCTGGATTGAATTGGTGTTTTGTGTGTTTTTAGGCCTCCTGGCACCGATGAATGAATGAACCATTGTTCCAGAGGGAGCTGGTGTCAGGTCAGTCCCTGTTTCTACAAGACCTCCTGCTGCAGAGCCACACTGGGAAACATCCATCCATCCATTTTCTTCCACTTATCGTGTTTAGGATTGTGTGTGTGTGTGTGTGTGTGTGTGTGTGTGTGTGTGTGTCAAGTCAGACTCTCCCCTACGTCCAGCCACAGAAGAGCAAACAGACTCTCCCATACGTCCAGCCAGAGAAGAGCAAGCAGACTCTCCCCTACGTCCAGCCAGAGAAGAGCAAGCAGACTCTCCCCTACGTCCAGCCAGAGAAGAGCAAGCAGACTCTCCCCTACGTCCAGCCAGAAAAGAGCAAGCAGACTCTCCCCTACGTCCAGCCAGAGAAGAGCAAGCAGACGCTCCCCTACGTCCAGCCAGAGAAGAGCAAGCAGACTCTCCCCTACGTCCAGCCAGAGAAGAGCAAGCAGACTCTCCCCTACGTCCAGCCAGAGAAGAGCAAACAGACTCTCCCCTACGTCCAGCCAGAGAAGAGCAAACAGACTCTCCCCTACGTCCAGCCAGAGAAGAGCAAACAGACTCTCCCCTACGTCCAGCCAGAGAAGAGCAAACAGACTCTCCCCTACGTCCAGCCAGAGAAGAGCAAGCAGGCTCTCACATGTTCTTCTGCAGAGGAGCGACGGGATTCTGCTGCATGTCCTGTGACTGAAGAGCAAAATGATGGGGGCACCCTGGAGACTGGACCTGCTAGGGGTCAAACCAGAGGTCTACTGAGCCGTGCGACATCTGGTGTAGAAGATGCTCTGTTCATGTTCATAGCTTCTTCTTTGTGTGCTTTTCCTCAACTTTGTTTTCTTTGTTTGTTATATATGTTGATACCTTGATCACCACAGCAGTTGATCCCAGCTTGATTAGCTGTGTCCTTTGCAGTCTAAAGCACTTTAGTGACACCTGTGGGGTCCCTTATCCTCACTGACCACAGGGATTCAGCCTCACTGAAGGAGAGGGAACCTTCCAGGTTGCAGCTCCTAGACTCTGGAATGCTCTCCCACTGGACATGAGGACGCTGTGGACACCTTCAGAAAGAAGCTAAAGACCCATTTGTTTAGTAATATTATTGTTCATGATGGAATCGTCCCTCTGTACCTGCCCACACAGGTCAAGAGGTCAAATGATTCCCTGTTTAAAACAGCTCTTCCATCACATGGATGTGCATCCCAACAGTCAGAGCTCACAGACGCTCCTATTCCCTCCAGTGGGAGGCACTACGAGTGACTGATGAGGGTCAGGGGGGTCAGGCTAGTCCAGATAGTGGGTCTGTATGAGGTTGTTAGGGAGGGATAAGGTAGTGGCAGAGTTCAGGCTGTAGTTGTGCTCCAACAGTTGAGACAGGGCAGGACAAAAAATGACACCCTGATGGCGTTAGGAGTGATTCTTACAAGAACCAATCAATAAAAGTGGGTGGTGACCTGCTCATGTGACGCTTGTGTTGATGATTACTGGGTCTCCTCCATGCTCATTTATCATGAATGAATCCCTCTGAGTAAAACACCTGATGACTCCTGAGATGTTTCACAAAATGTGTGTGTGTGTGTGTGTGTGTGTGTGTGTGTGTGTGTGTGTGTGTGTGGGCAATAACTACAAGTTATCTATGTATAGATCAAACAATTATGAATCAGTTGGATACATTGACAGTGGAAGTTCAGGTTTCCTGTAATTCAGTTTGCAGACAACACAGAAAACTGCCCCTGACCCCTCCCCTCATTCTGGAGGCTTTAACATGAAAATGAAAATGCTGACAGACACAAATGCAAATCAGGGTATTTGACCAGAGGTGACATATTTTTAATGCTTTTCTTGTTATATTTGTTCTATCTGTTCTGTATGGTTATATTTGTTATGGTTGTTATGGAGTTTATGGTTATTATCTCTGTTTCTTGTGTCTTTGTCTTTGTCGTCCTCCCCTTCGTCCGTCCTGGATTTTTGACCTTGGGTGCAGGAAGCGTGTGACCTCAACTCCTTTTTCTGTGTTGCTGAACGTAGAGCCTTGCTTCATTGTGCTCGCTAAAGTGTGATCCTCCCTGCTAATTCCTTATTTCATTGACTAATTACCCACCAAAAATTAATACCTACTTGCTTTATTTGGCTGAAGTTTAAAAGACCATCATTCTGGTAGCAACAGTCTTTCTGCCTTGTAAACACGCTAAGCTAACGATGGCTTCTCCCTCTTGTTCTCCTCTCTCCTGCTCAGGGTGCCACATGTTTTGTTCCTCCTCTGCCTCCTTTAGTGATACTGATAAGTGTGTTAAATGTAGTTTTTTGTTGTGTTGGAGGTGAGGCTTAGCGAGGTTGAATTGGACCAGCAGCGGCTCTGCACCAAAAGCTGCGAGAGCTAGCCAGCCCTCACTAGCTGGTGCAGACCACCTTAGCTTAGCTCCTAGCTTAGGCCCAACTAGCGCTCCCCCAGCAGCTCCCAAGCATCTGGGAGAGCGCCAAGAAAAGTTGGGCCTAAGCTAGGATGTGCTTGCTCATGAAGAATTGTTGGGTGTAAATTCATTTAGGGAGTGTGGAACTGGACCTGTTCTACTTGTAAAGTGTAACTTTTGTTATTTGGTGCTTTACAGGGTGATGACTTGACTTCATTGCAGCTTTGACCTGAGCAGGTGTTCATCCACATCTCAGTAACAGGGGACACTTTATCACAGCAGTGGACAAACATCAGCATTCATCACCCAGCAGCTCTTCTGATCAACAGAACAAGTTAAAGTATTCTGGAGAATGAGGGCATCGATCCCTCTACCTCTCACATGCTAAGCGAGCGCTCTACCATTTGAGCTAATTCCCTGTTAAGGAGCACAGCAGATGATGGAGGTTGACCTTCATGCATGGTTGAATGAGCGTCACCAGTTGAAGCTTCTCTGGTTGACCAATGTAATGGAGACCAAGGGTTCCATGACATAAATGATGAATTGAAGGTAGCATTTGTCTTGGTATTAACAGTTTATGTAAATTATAGGCACACACACATGTTAATGGTCAGGTTTATTGAATCAGCAAATATGTGAAACATTTGCTATGCCATGTGTTCCAGGGAGGGACCTGGGAAGCACAGGGGGACCGGCCATCCTGCCTGTGGAAAATGAAGACCCCAGTGTCAGTCAGTGGTAATCAGTGTGCAAGGCCTGGTATTTAGTGTTGATCTAGTTTGTCTCATGTAAATGTGGCAGTTTCAGTCGTCACGTCAGTCCTCACCTCTTCCTGGTGGTTTCCTTAAAGGGGGTGGAGCCAAAAGGGGAGAGTGGCCCAAGGAAGCTCCTTAAGAGCTGTAGGTGCAAACCTTTGCTCCCAGATGGGGGGGGGGGGGGGGGGGGGGGGGGTACTGATTGTAGAGCCTGGTTGTGGTTCATTTTATTTGTTCTTTTAGCAGAGCATGGTTTCAATCCATTGACCTCTGGGTTCTGGGCCCAGCTCTCTTCTGCTGAGCCACTCTGCTGGAGCAGGAAAAGAAGAAGGGATCTGAATTTCAAATGTTTCACATTGATAGGCTCCAGCCCACCCCCCTCACCCCTCCCACACACACAACCCTAAACAGGATAAGTGGAAGAAAATGGATGGATGGATGTTTCCCAGTTTCGTCATGACATTCCCTTTTTTTAACCTGTCCTGTTCAGGAAATGGAAATGGAAATTTAGCTGCTATGTTGAATCAGAAAAACCTTTTGAAGTCTACTTTTGCTTCAGTCAGAAAGTGGACTGTTGTTAACTCTCACAATGGTTGGTGATTGTGGAGGAAGACAAAATCCTTATGAACCTCTTTTTAACAGACACACATTTCTAAAGACACTGGTTCATTTTATTTTTCTTCTTTTAGCAGAGGATGGTTTTGATCCATCGACCTCTGGGCTCTGGGCCCAGCACGCTTCCTCTGCACCACTCTGCTCTACCATTGACTGAACAGTCCTTGTTTTAGGAGAGCATTCTCTGTCTTTGTCTCTGCCCCGCTCTCCTGCTCTCTTTCCCCACAACCAGTCAAAGCAGACGTCCGTCCCCACTGATCCTGGATCTGCTCGACGTTCCTGCCTGTTGAAAGGAAGGTTTTCATCACCACTGTTGCAGGATGTGCTGCTGGTGGAGAATTGTTGGGTGTAGGTTCATTGAAGCAGTTTGGTGCTGGACCTGCTCTACTTGGAAAGAGTCATGAGAGAACTTTGTTGAGACTTGACTTGACACACACACACACACACACACACACACACACAATCCTAAACAGGATAAGTGGAAGAAAATGGATGGATGGATGTTTCCCAGTGTGGCTCTGCAGCAGGAGGTCTTGTAGAAACAGGGACTGACCTGACACCAGCTCCCTCTGGAACAATGGTTCATTCATTCATCGGTGCCAGGAGGCCTAAAAACACAAAACACCAATTCAATCCAGGACCTTGGAGCCTAAACTGAAGCTCCATCACACGGTGGCTCTGCTGGGGCTCCCACAGGTGAGTGAGGCTGAGCTCCAGTCTGCTCTGAGGAGGCAGCAGACATCTGCACCACTCAGAGGTTTGGTTGGTGGCTTTGACAAAATCCCAACAAACTAAAATCCTGTTGAAGCAGGAAGTTCTAGTTGAACTCTCATCCACGTCACATGACCAAGAAAACCTCCTCTTTCATTCAGACCAGAACAGACAAACATAGAAACATTGACACGACAGGTGGGCACCGTCAACTTAAAGCACGTTAAAATGGCAAAATATGAGGCCATGCATGCATTTATTATGCAAAATATTTGATACTTTGTTGATAATAAGGATTCCAAGAAACTTTCTAAAACCAGGCCGACCTGTGCCGTGTGCTAGCCTATGGAAACAAACAGACCCAGAATCAGATATAGAGGTTCAGGTTCTGGATGGTTCTGGTTGGTTCCTGCAGTAATTGAAGCAGTTAAAGGCATATATATCCAAGTGTGTGTGTGTGTGTGTGTGTGTGTGTGTGTGTGTCAAAAACTGACCCACTTCTTTTGCCAACATGAGCCCACAGTGGTGGTGTCTCTAAAGAGGTGGAGCTCTGTCCTTCACCTGCTAGGTTCCAGCAGGCAGCTCAGGTCTAGTTTTCTTCACTGAGCCTCCATGATGAGTTTCCTCTGAGAAGTTCTTGTCCAAGGTCCCAGCTGGTAAAACCATTGTCACCAGTGATACTGGGACCCTGCAGTCCAGTGGTCTTATCAGGACCACACTGGACCTGCCGTCTTTGTTTGTTGTGTTGTTGTGCAACGTGAGAGAACGTGACAGACCATTTTATACCAAAGAAAGGCTGTGTGTGTGTGTGTGTGTGTGTGTGTGTGTGTGTGTAACCATGTTAAACTCTTTAAATAAATGTTTCAACCTGCTATTATTTGGATGCTGTATGATTCCTGCAACCCCAGACTAACTCAGGTGTTCGTACTGCAACCTAAAGTATGGTGATGAGGAGAATGATGAACAATCCACAAGGTGATCAGAAAATAAGAAATGGATTCAGGAACAACAAACCCATCTCTGAACATGTGATTGAAACATGTGAGTGGGACTGGCAGAACCTGGCTTTACCTCAAAGTGTCTCATCCAGAGATCTGTGACAGGCGTCTGCTGTGGAGGGTCAGTCTGTCCGTCCACATTCAGATCATCGATGCAGCGACTCTGCTAGGATCAAACTACTCAGGATGAAACAGACCAATGTTGACATCAAGTAGCAACTCAGCAGCTGATCAACAGAGTCCTCAGCACCAGTAGAGCCTGGTCCTGGTCCCTGGGGGGCTCCAACCACCAGCCTCTCTGTTAACAGCCGAGCGCCACAGAGACTCTGAGTCTCCTGCTGTTCATGAAGAGTTTTCAGGCTAAATTCAGTGTGTGAGGTCCACACTGCACATTTGAGGGACCATGAAGGACAGAGGAGAGTCTGACTGTCATGGTGAAAGCCTTCAGCACTAGAACTGAAACAGCCCCCACCATCTTAACCCCCCCAGACCAAACATCATCGTCCAGCCTCCAACCAGAGGTCCATCAGTTATCATGGAGCCACAGGTGGAGTCTGGATTCTTTTCTAGAATGAGACGGCAGTGACAGTCCTGCCAAGTGACATCACTGACATGAATGGATGACTTCAGTCACGTGACTGGATGACTTCAGTCACCTGACTTCAGTGCCAAACAGTGCACACTGGTGCCTACCAGTCAAAACCACCTCAGACTGTATCATTCTATATGCTTGGCTGTAGTGTGTGTGTGTGTGTGTGTGTGTGTGTGTGTGTGTGTGTGTGTGTGTGTGTGTGTGTGTTTTTAAAAAGGCAAAAAAGTCTTTTTTTCAGCAACAGAACTTTAATACAAACACAAAATGAAAAGCAGAACAAGCCAGAACCCAAAATATGGATTTACAGAGGAAGCGTGCTGGGCCCAGAACCCAGAGGTGGATGGATCAAAACCATCCTCTGCTGAAAGAAGGGAACAAAATAAACCTGGTTGTTTTGAAATGTGAATCTGTTGAAGAGGGTGGAAATGGTGAGGGAGTCAGTTGTTCCTTTTGTTTTATGACAGAGACCTCATTGTTAACTAAATCATTTTAATTCTTTACTTGAAGATTCATGCTTTTTCGCTCAAAATGTTTGACAACTTCCTCCATGCTGGCGCCCCATCACACACAACAGGTGCACTTGTCCTCTTTTCTCCTCTGACCCTCAAACATTCACTGTCTTCCAGTGAACGTCCAATTGTCCTCTGAAATAAGACATGAATCTTTCCCTGCTGAGACTCCTGATCTCTGACTGTCACTAGCATGTGCTAGCAGAATACAGCACTCCTTCTTCATGATCTGTCTTTGTCTCTGACCAGCTCTCCTGCTCTCTTTCCTCCTACCAGTCAAAGCAGACATCTTCACCTACTGATCTTGGATCTGCTGCCCGTTCCTGCCTGGTAAAAGAAGGAACCAGCACCTGGTTCTCCAGGATGAATGAACTCCAGGACGTTGCCCCAGCTGGCACCAGGTGCTGACCCAGGTCCTGCATGAGAGATACTGTCAGTTCTGTTCTGCCCTGCTCACAACCACAGGCTGGTGTTGAGGCCTGCAGCAACCAGGGCCCCAGTCACCAAGAGTATAAAGGCTGGTCATTGTGGCAGTGGGAGGAGTCAAAATGAAGACAGACCAATGTGAGCAGGACGTTCCTGGAGAAGTCAGAAGAACTTGACCATGTTTCCTACAGTACCCAGGAGGCCTGGTAGTTGTTGAAGGAAGCTCCAAAAGCAAAGAGCAGACAGCAGGACATCAAAAGAAAAGATCCAGACACTAAAACTACAAGTAGAAACAAGAAGAAATACTAAAAGCTTTGTAAAGATACTACAAGGTTGGATATACATTATTATATACACTACTATTCTCATTGACTCCTAAAGAGGGACAGGAAACATTAGAATGTGGATCAGATCAGCTGATTTCAGTGTTGAGTCCATCCCTCCATCCACTTTCTATTCTTGTCCTTTAAGGGTCATGGGGGGGGGGGGGGGGCGATCCCAGGTGACATTGTTCAAGAGGCAGGGTTCACCCTGGACAGGTCAGAATTCCTGATGATGTCATCAGGGCTTTGACAGTAGCTAGAATTCTGTCTTTGATCTCAGGAGGACATGAAAGAAACACAATTGAGGAAAGCAGAGGAGAACATTCAGCTTCATTAGAAACACTTGAACTGTTGAACAGTAGAATTTGTTTGAAACAGTTTACAACACTGAGTGACAGGATTGAAGAGGGAAGATTTTCTACTTTAAATTTGATTCTAACTTTAAACTGTGGATGAACATTTTTAGTCGTTCATATTCTAACATACAGAGGAAGTCATGTCATTCCCTTTTTAAAAAAAGAAAAACATGTGAAGCTCCTCCCCCCAGCTCCAGATGGACAGACAGACATGAGAGTGGCCAGGAAGCAAAGAAGTGTTGTGCTCCTCTCCAGTGCTCTGGTGTTGTTGTGTTCTTCTCAGCTCCATCATGAAGACCTGCTGGCACTGGGCGCTGGTGGAAGTTTGCAGCTCTCACTGGAAAGTCCTGAGGCTCCTCCCACTCTGAAGCAGGCAGTTGCTCCCAGCCAGCCCACACTTTCACTCTCTGGTGTAGGAGTGAAGAACAAAATCAGAATCAAGAACCATCACTCTTTCATTGGGGCTCCTTTCTCCTTGTTCTGATCCAGAAATTCAACAGCTTCTATCATTGATTGATAGGAAATGTTGATGACACACTGGGATTTTTGTTCTCCTGCTGTCACTGTCAAGTGCAGCTTAACATGAGAGGCAGCAGGATCATTCATGTGTTCATGTTTCCAGCAGACAAGGAGGAAACCTGGGAGGACTTCAGTGACTTTGATCACTGGTTCTCACTTCATCTTCTCAGTATAAAGTTTAAAGCGAGCTGGCCAGGAGTTGAACCTAGAATCTTCTGATCTGTAGTCGCGTTGTCCATTAATACCAAAGTTCACGTTCCTGATGATCTCTGATCCTCTTTCAGTTTTTACTTTTTGGTCTTTTGAGCTGCAATGACTCACTCCCTGTCCTGGGCTCAGTTTCTGAAGCAAATTCCTCCTTGAGCCAAAGGGTTCCTTGTGCTCAGAGGTGGCCATTATATCTTGAATATCAAATATCATATATATATATATATATATATATATATATATATATATATATATATATATATATATATATATATATATATATATATACATATATATATATATATCATATTTATAATAATATATCATATCAAATATGAAATAAATAATGGATAGCCCCCCCAATTTTCCACAAACTGAGCAGGGAAATGGTTTCTCCCCAGTGTGTGTTTGCATGTGTGCATCCAAACTCCCTCTGTTACTAAAACCTTCACTGCATGTTGAGCACCTAAAT
Organism: Aulostomus chinensis; assembly: GCF_037954235.1. Lineage (NCBI taxonomy): Eukaryota > Metazoa > Chordata > Actinopteri > Syngnathiformes > Aulostomidae > Aulostomus > Aulostomus chinensis. The sequence continues at coordinate 29,348,690 of NC_141320.1, read as the reverse complement.
GGACGCTCATCCTCACTGACTTCAGTCTCAGATTCAGAAGGACCAAAGGTCACGTTCCTGATGATCTCTGATTCTCTTTCAGTCTTAACTTTTTTCTCTTTTGAGCTGCAATGACTCACTTCCTGTCCTGGGCTCAGTTTCTGAAGCAAATTCCTCCTTGAGCCAAAGGGTTCCTTGTGCTCAGAGGTGACCGTGTTATCAGGTCTGACCCAATCATCCTCACTGACTTCAGTCTCAGCTTCAGAAGAGTCTGACATCTGGTCATCAGTCTGGGGTTGTACAAGTGGATCTGGATCTACCTTGCTGGCTGGTTCTGGTTCTGGTCCTCCACTCTCTTCTCCATCAGCTTCTGTTTTCAGAGGATGAACTGGGCTGCTGCTCAGAGACTCTTCTTTCAAGTTCTCCTCAGTTAGACTCTGATGAAGCTGTGGGAACTGAGGTTTCTCTTCGTCCCCTTCACTCTTCACAGGGAACAGAGTGAAGGGGAACGTGGTGATATCAGCCTCCTCCTGCCCTTGAAGCTGCCCTCCCTCCTCACTGGTCCAGAGCTCCTCCCTCTCCTCTTTAATGTGGGGGGGCTCTGGGTCCTGCAGCTCAGGGGGAACCTCTTCTTTAATCACCAGCAGCTGCTCCACATCTGCAGGACACAAACAGCAACATCAGAAATCTCTTCATTTGACTCTGAAACAGTGGAGCAACAGACAGAAACAGAAATCAACTCAATGAAAAGAGACGTCCTGCTACTGACGACCAGTCAGCAAACTGGGAACAGAAACGCTGGCTTCAGATGTTTGGATCAACGTTGGGTCACCCAGGTCAAAGGTCAAAGGTTCCCTCTGCTGAATGGTTTTGTCCATTCATCATCACATCTGCTAGTCAGAATGTTCATTTCTAGAATGAGACCCTGTAGGAGAATGAGAGTTCAGTCCCTAGAACCAGAGGGAACCTGTACCAATGCTAAACATGTCAGCCCACCTACACTCACAGCCAGGGAGGTGCTGGCCACTGGGAGAAGTGGAATGATTCCCTAATGGCCGGTCCAGCCCAGGCCAACCGGGCAGTGGAGAAAAAAAGGTTGTTTTTAATGGGCTGATATAACTTCCAGTGTACAGGATCATCTTTTAACAAGGTAGCACCGTAGCAGCCTACAGAAGAACGACACAAGGACACCAACATGCACAGCATGCTGGGCCAGCCTGTCACACACGACTCAGTTAGCAGGAGTTAGCAACACAGTGTGAATGTCCCCTCAGCTTGGTCTTGTCTTGGTTCAGTTCAATGGTAACATGCTTCTGATGCCTGTCAATGGGAGTGTTCTTAACATTGACCACTGACAGTGACTCACACCTCAGGTTCCAGCCCTGGAATGACGATTCCTGAGATCCACTGATGCGTCAGGTCTTTGTTTCTTTCACTTCATGATCCTCATGGACCCATCAAAAAATAACACAACACAAAAAACACCTACACAGGAAATACTTAGCTCTCTGGCACACATAACGTCTGGACCAATATTAATATTAATATTAATATATAAAAAAGAATAAATGGCACAAACAAGCAACCGGCGGCGCTCCCACGCCCCAGGTGCCTCCCTGAATTTTAACTACATTCTAGTCATCCACACCATCACATCTACACTCCCACGCACAACACACACCCTGCACCCATGTTGGGATGGGGGGGCAGCTGGGGCAGGGAGTGGGTCCATTGCTGCCCCTTTTGCTAACTGCACCAGCGTGGGCATGGGTTGGGCCTGTGGCCTGGGGGGGGGGGGGGGGGGTTCCTGGGGTTCCCTGTGTTCAGGGGGTTTCTGGGTGCCCTGGTGCCTTGGTCCTGACCTGCCTGCTATCCTGGACTGGGGGTGTGATGTTCTGGACCCCCACATCAGCTACAGTCAGCTACCCACTGCATTCAAGACAAAGCGTAGCACACACATACACACACACACACGGACGCATCTATGTACGTGTGTGTGTCAGAATGACTTGAACACACACCCACACACACATATCCAAATAGACACACACACACATCTGGTCTCAAAATACACGCCTCTCTGGCTACAAAGACAGGTCAGTGAGAGTTTCTCTCGACTGATAACTTCTGTTGTTCTGTGTTGTAGAACTGTAATACTCTGAGAAGAAATACCTGCTGGCTCTACTCTCTCTCTCTCTGGTCTATTTTTATATTTCGTCACTTGGTGACCAGTAGAATTTCAGATCGAACTCTCGATAAATCTCTGTTGTTATTGTTTTTGTTTGTTTTTCTCCTATTGTTGTCCCCCCCTGTCCTCCCTGTCCTGTCCCTGCTCTCTCTTCCTGTCCTGTCCCTGCTCTCTCTTCCTGTCCTCTCCTGTCCTCAGTCCGGTAGCTTCATCAATGAACCAACACCATTCCTAATAAAGTTCAACACAGATGGTGATAGGAGGAGTTTATCAGGTTCCTCCTTAGCAGAGTAGAACTGCTTCAGTCCAACCAGGCACCAGGAACATGGATGCTGCTGCTGAACAGGACAGGGTAAAAACTACAAAAGAAGGCTGGACAACAATCCACAGAAAAACTAGTTTACCCTTCGATTTTGACCTTTGAATTTTTACATTTTACCTTTCAGACGTTCACACACAACCCGGAAATGGCTTTTTACACCTAAAATCCCCTAAAATGCTCTCTGAGGGCCTCTGCAGCTCCACTTCCTCGACTGAATTCGGGGCCCAGCAGGTCCCTGCGGGGACTCACCTGCTCTGTCCAGCCTGACTCGGGGCTTCAGCACGGCATCAAGCAGCAACCTCTGCCGGCGGTTCTCCCGCTCGTACTCCGCCACGGTTTCCTCCAGCAGAGCCACGATCTGCTCTGCGGCCGCCGCCAGCCGCTCGGTGAGCAGCGCTCTCAGCACCGGGACTCCAGCCGCTGAGTCTCCTTCTCCCAGCTGCAGCAGGAAGTCTTCAGCGGCGGCGAGGATCCGCTCCTGGACCGACACCCGCAGCAGCTGCGCGGCGCACATGTTGAGGTTCTACCGGCGCCACTCAGCCTTCAGGAGACAAAGACCGAGGCCGGGGGTTCACGGACTTCTCCTTCTTTCCTGGTTGTTCAGAGGCGTCCCGATTCTTTTTATTGTGAAGCACGTATTGATGACGTATTTGGTGACGTTGGAAGCTCGTCATTCGGCAGTGACCACGTGACTGATTCAGGAACTGGCACTGCGTCTGAGTAGCCAAGTAGGTCTGATCCTAGGTCTCAGGTCGTAGGCTGTTCTAAACCACAACTGGCGCGAGTAGCGACCTACTTCTCAACCTAAATTCCAGCCTAAACACGCCCACATTGTAGGTCGGTTCAGGTGCATCCTACAGAGCAACCTATGGCCCACAATGCACCGCAGACTTCTTCTTCGTCCCCTAAAAACGTGTGGACCCACAAGCCAAGTTAGCGCCACCAACAGTCTCCCATTCTTATGCAACACCAACATTTGTAGTCGTTGTTGATGACTAAAGGTGTGTTCACACCAAACGTGACGTGTGTGAATACACCTGTACAGGTGCGTTAATGTGCTTCATCATAGAGAATGAATGGAGGGTGCGCTCAGAGTGGAGTGCAGTACTGCAGTCAGGCCAGCAGGTGGGGCTTTCGTTGGTGCTGTCTACCTAATTGCGGTGTCTGTGCTCTGCCAGCAGAGGTCGTGCTTCACCACCAATCTTCCAGGGTGTCTGAGTGGTGCCGCCATGTTCAGGTTGTAGCAGGAGGCTGTAGCTGGAGGTCGTAGCAGGAGGACGTAGGTTGGTACTTGACAATTCAGACGCAGCCTTGGTCTGTCCCAGTTCCTTCAAGCTGGCTGGAGTGTTTCTGGGTCCCTGCTTCATCGGTGCCCTGTGAAAGAGGGATTTAAAGAGAGGGAGAGACCCTGGCAAGAGAAAGAAACCACCTGAGTCTGAGCCTGGGGGAGGAATTGTTCTTTTTACATCAAAATGAACCAAATCTCTGTTTCAGGAGTTCCATGTCGTCCTGGTGTCAGAAGCACATCCACAAACCAAGTAAGAAGCAGATTCTAAATGTGACATTCATGTGGAAACAAATTGTCTTCAAAATAAATCAATAAAATAAATCTTCTTTCATCCCCTGCACCAGTGGACAGTTCATCAAGGATGGCAAACATGTGGGTCTCAATTCCCCTCCATCTTTGTAGGTTGGTTACATTTCCTCCTGGTCTTTAATCCATCTTTAGTTGACATTTTTCTGTTGAGCCCAGTTTGTTGACTGCCAGGCTGTCTTACTTTTCAATGGCACAACAGCAGACAGCAAGAGGGTTGCTATGGTGCAGTTGGTAAAATCCCTATCTATGGTCTGCAGAAATATGCTGGGAGTTCTTTTTTATTATGAACCAGAATTCAAAGACTGACCAAGGAAACCAAAGCTCAGAATTTAGAGATCAAAGAAAGAAATCAAAGACAGAACCTGAAGATCAGGAAATGGCACAGATCAATGAGATCCATGGACTCATCAGTGAAGGTTTTCTTTGTTTCACGGTCACTTGTTGTTGTACTGGTATGATGATGTCAGACCCTTCACATTCAGTTCAAACAGACTCCAAAGTGTAGCTGTGATGCAGAGGGCAGCAGCCTTGTGCTTGGTACCGTCATGGTTCTCTGCATTGTTAGCAAACTCACCAAAGACCTCCCTGAAAGCAGGATCATTTTCCCAGAGTGCTTTTTTGACCAAGTACCAATTTGTCCCTCTTTAAAAAACAACAAACAAAGATGAGGTCAGACTGAGATGGACGAGATGATATGGATGTGATTTATGGCTTTCAAACTCCAAATATTCAATTTTTCTTCAGGGCTTTTGAGAGGTTCTGGGTCATGAATGAAAATTTAAATTGGGCAAAAACGACATGCGGGGTCACTGTGTGTGTTTACACGTGTGTGTATTTCTTCTTTTATGGTGTTGGAGACCATTTCCATCATCAACACTGATCAGGAGTCCTCGTCCTCATGGGGACCAAAGACCAGCCCTGATGCAACGCAATGCAGTTTGTGAGTTCTTGCATGAATTTCAGAGTCAAGGTCTGGATTGAGTTTAGTTTCAAATAAAGATTAAGATTCAGTTGGTTAAGATTAAGATTAAGATTAAGGTTAGGCTGCACATAGAATGAAGTTGATCGAATGTTCTCATAAGAATAGCTGGGCACACCTGAGTGTGTTTACATGCAGACTTCCTCTTGTGACAACTGATGTCATTGGAAACCATCTTGAGGACATTTGGAGAAAGTTCAATCATTCAGCTGCAGGTACAGTGACTTACAACACTGCAACAACAACAAAAAACACCCTCCACAAACACTCTTGTCCAACATTTGTGCCCAAATTTTCTCCTCATGAGGCATCAAATCACTACAAAAACTGCCATTAAGTTGATCTGGTTGGGCACTGGTATTTGTTCTTGCTGCATCATCGTCCAGCCTCCAACCAGAGGTCCATCAGTTATCATGGAGCCACAGGTGGAGTCTGGATTCTTTTCTAGAATGAGACGGCAATGAGAGTCCTGCCAAGTGACATCACTGACATGAATGGATGACTTCAGTCACGTGACTGGATGACAGTGTAGATGCCAATGTAGAGGTTGGGGAAATCGTCTCTGAGAATCCAGCTTGAACCCACGCCCTCCTTGTCCTTCAAAAACCCAAACAGCGACCATCAGTCTCCCTCCAATCCTGTACTTGGTTCAATGTTGCTGTTCCATTTTGCAGCAGTAGGTGTCGCTGTGATACCAGGTTCAGTTCAAGAGTCCCAACTCCAGCTCATGTTGGTGACCTCAGTGGCAGGGTTATATGGCGCTTCAGTGGATCATGTGATCAACTCATGTGTGTCCTCACTGCTCCACAGGTCTGTCAAATGTTCTGTAAAATAGTTGGACCCAGCAGAGCTGCTAGATTAGGAGTTGATGGAGTCGCTGCAGATACCAGGGTCCAGTTCCATCCTCACTACCCCTGGTGACCATGTCAAAGTGTCCTTGAGTAAGATACTGAACCCCTAAATACTTCTGATGAGTAGGTTGGCTCCTTGCATGGCAGCCTTCAGCATCAGTGTGTGAGTGTGTGTGAATGAGAGGACATTGTTCAGCTCCTTGAGTGCTGCTGAGGTAGAAAGGCTCTGTACAAACTGAGTCCTTTTACCATTTCTTTCCTGCTTCTAGCGGCGCTGTTGTCACTTCCTGTGACCGTGGAGGAAAGGGGTCCCCCTTCAGAATAAGTTTTATATCATTATGTTACTTCCTCTTCAACATGCCTTTAGCAGACCAACTCAGAGAACAGCACAGTGAGGTTGTGTGGCCGAGCGGTCTAAGGCGCTGGATTAAGGCTCCAGTCTCTGAGGAGGCGTGGGTTCAAATCCCACCACTGCCATCATGTCCCAAGTCACTGGAGAGGTGTGGCAGGTCTCTCACAGCCTTTCCTTTCTCTTCCACTGGTATCTTCAAACCTGTGACCAGAAGAAGAACCCTCTTCTGAGTCCACAGACCTGAGCACCGCTGCTCTGACTACCAGGTTACCTCCTGGTTATCAGGGTGAAGTCATGGTGAGGTGGTCAGTTGTTCATTTTGTTTTATGAAAGAGGCCTCATTGTGAATTAAATAATTCTATTTCTTTACTCGACGTTTCACACTGTTTCGATTGAAAAAGGCCAGTTCCTGGAGAAGATCTTCTAGGGGTCCAGGTTAAAGCGGTGCCCCAGCTGGCACCAGGCGCTGACCCAGGTCCTGCATGGGAGATACTGTCAGTTCTGTTCTGCCCTGCTCACAACCACAGGCTGTCTGTGTAGGTTCTCATTCATCCAGGTCATCGTAGATCGAAGCGAAGTAAAATCTGGTCAACTGGACGTAAGTATATCTTGAAGACGTTTCACCTCTCATCCGAGAGGCTTCTTCAGTTCTAGTGAGGAGTGTGGAAACTCCAGCTTATGAACCTATGTGGGAGTGGTCAGTGCTATTGTGGTGGAAACGACCCTCCCGAGACTCACCTGGCCTCCCCAAACGACAGTCGTTGTGCGGTGTCAGGGAGTTTCAGGGGTGGTCGTTAGGGAGTTTCACCAACCACTCAGATGCTAATGGGCTGTGCTGGCATCAGCCGTTCCACATGGGTCTTTCAGCTGAGCTCTTTGGGGAAGTTTTGAAAGGACTTGGTTGTAAATAGGTGAAAGGAAATGTCGCAGTCCACCTCCTCTGTTCAAAGATGGTTTCTCTATCCTGACGTGGATGGCTTCTTTAACTCCTCTTTCAAACCATCTGTCCTCTCTGTCGAGGATTTGGACACGATCGTCCTGGAAGGAGTGGCTTTCCTCCTTGAGGTGGAGGAAAACCGCTGAGTCCTGTCCTCCAGAGTTGGCTCTTCTATGTTGGGCCATACGCTTGTTGAGGGGCTGTTTGGTTTCCCCTATGTAGAGATCCGTGCAGGCCTCACTGCATCTGACAGCGTATACCAGATTGCTTTTCTGGCTGTGAGGGGTGGGATCTTTGGGGTGAACCAGTCTTTGTCTCAGAGTGTTGTCTGGTTTAAAAGACACAGGGATGCGGTGCTTATTATAGATTCTCCTTAATTTCTCAGAAACCCCTGCCACATAGGGGATCACTATGTTTTTTCTCCTGCCTTCTTCATCTTCCCTCCTCCTGGAGCTCTCCTCCTTTCTGGACCTGGAAGAGGATTTTACAAAGGTCCAGTCTGGGAAGCCACAAGTTTTAAGTGCTCTTTTCAGATGCTGCTGTTCTTTTTTCCGGCCTTGGACGCTGGTGGGGATGGTCTCCGCTCGGTGTTGCAGCGTCCTGATGACACCTAACTTGTGCTCCAGAGGATGGTGAGAGTCAAAAAGCAAGTATTGGTCAGTGTGGGTGGGTTTCCTGTACACATCCACCCTCAGGCTCCTGTCCTCTTGAATGTAGACGTCGCAGTCCAAAAAGGGCAGATGGTTGTCTTTCACATCCTCTCTGGTGAACTTGATGTTGACGTCTACCGAGTTGATGTGTGCTGTAAACGGTTGTACCTGCTGAATCTTGACCTTCACCCAGGTGTCATCAACGTATCGGAACCAGTGGGTGGGGGAGGGTCCACTGAAGGAAGTCAGGGCCCTCTGTTCCACCTCTTCCATGTATAGGTTGGCCACGATAGGAGATACGGGAGAACCCATGGCACAGCCGTGTTTTTGCCAGAAAAACTTCCCTCTGTACTGGAAGTAGGTTGTGTTCAGGCAAAGGTCTAGAAGTTGGCAGATTTGGTCCGGATTGTGGTTGGTCCTGTTGCTGAGGGTGTTGTCCAGCTGTAGGCGTTTCTTCACTGTTTCCACAGCCTCCACGGTAGGGACGCAGGTGAACAAGGAGGTCACATCGTAGGACACCATGGTCTCATCCGGGTCCAGCTTGAGTTCTCTAACCTTGTTCACGAAGTCCATGGAATTCTGGATGTGGTGGGGGGTTTTCCCTACCAAGGGGGCTAAGATGGTGGCGACGTGTTTGGCGATGTTGTACGTCACAGAGTTTATGCTGCTGACAATGGGTCGGAGCGGGGCACCTTCCTTGTGGATTTTGGGGAGGCCGTAAATCCGTGGAACTGCGTCTCCGGGGTACAGGCGGTGATACTCCAAACAGTTGATGATTTCCCCCTTTTGCAGCTTCTGTAGGTGTTCCACCACTTTCTTCTTATAGCTGCTGGTGGGGTCGCGTTTTAAGGTCTCATATGTGTGAATGTCACTGAGAAGAGAACTGATCTTGTCCTGGTAGTCAGTTGTGTCAAGGACCACCGTGCATCTTCCTTTATCAGCCGGAAGGATGGTGATGTTCTCATCTTTGCTCAGTGCATTCAAGGCCTTCCTTTCCTGGACCGAGAGGTTGGCAGAGGGGACCTTCGCTTCGGAGAGGGCCGCTGTGACCTTGAGTCGTAGTTCATCTGCTTCTGTGGTGGAGAGGTTGTTCTTCTTGATGGCGGATTCTGTGGCAGTGATGAGGTCCACAGTCGGGAGATGTTTCGGGGTGACAGCAAAGTTCATTCCTTTGGCAAGGACGCGTTTCTCAGGACTGGTGAGCTCCCTGTTGGATAAGTTCCTTATCCACCTGTCCTGTGAGTCCGCTGGGGTTGGGCCTTCTGCTTCTCGTTCCCGGTCGAGGCGAGACTGGAGGCGAGCGAATTTCCTTTTTTGCCTCTCCTTGCTCTTCTGATGTTGAGATAGTTGGGCTGTCCCAACGAAGGAGGTGACCTTGTCCAAGATGGCGGGTGGCAAAAAAGGCGTTAACTCTTGATTAAGGTGATCTAGCTTGCTCTTTAGTCCCTCGATGGTGAAATGGACCTGTCTCACTCTCTCGTTGAGAAGCTGATTTTGGGCCCGTTCCAAAATCTTGCTGGCCCTGTGGCCCCTCACGGTGGATCCTAGTAGTAGGCTAGTGGGAATGAGGTTGTGTTGGCGGCATCGGAGGTTGAAACGTAGATGGTTCCTGTAGTCTGCGATTTTCCTTGCAGTCCTTTCGCATTCCCGCACCACACTAAGGATGTCCTTCCCATAGTGTTCGGCAAGATGTCTGTGTAGGTTCTCATTCATCCAGGTCATCGTAGATCGAAGCGAAGTAAAATCTGGTCAACTGGACGTAAGTTTATCTTGAAGACGTTTCACCTCTCATCCGAGAGGCTTCTTCAGTTCTAGTGAGGAGTGTGGAAACTCCAGCTTGAGGAAAGCCACTCCTTCCAGGACGATCGTGTCCAAATCCTCGACAGAGAGGACAGATGGTTTGAAAGAGGAGTTAAAGAAGCCATCCACGTCAGGATAGAGAAACCATCTTTGAACAGAGGAGGTGGACTGCGACATTGCCTTTCACCTATTTACAACCAAGTCCTTTCAAAACTTCCCCAAAGAGCTCAGCTGAAAGACCCATGTGGAACGGCTGATGCCAGCACAGCCCATTAGCATCTGAGTGGTCGGTGAAACTCCCTAACGACCACCCCTGAAACTCCCTGACACCGCACAACGACTGTCGTTTGGGGAGGCCAGGTGAGTCTCGGGAGGGTCGTTTCCACCACAATAGCACTGACCACTCCCACATAGGTTTATAAGCTGGAGTTTCCACACTCCTCACGAGAACTGAAGAAGCCTCTCGGATGAGAGGTGAAACGTCTTCAAGATAACTTACGTCCAGTTGACCAGATTTTACTTCGCTTCGATCAACCACAGGCTGGTGTTGAGGCCTGCAGCAACCAGGGCCCCAGTCACCAAGAGTATAAAGGCTGGTCATTGTGGCAGTGGGAGGAGTCTAAATGAAGACAGACCAATGTGAGCAGGACGTTCCTGGAGAAGTCATCCATCCACTTTCTGTTCTTATCCTTTAAGGGTCACGGGGGGGGGGGGCGATCCCAGGTGACATTGTTCAAGAGGCAGGGTTCACCCTAGACAGGTCACCAGTCCATCAGGAGAAATGAGGTGGTCGGTATCATGCAACCTAAACTAAAACATTAGCCGGATCAAATTCAGATTAAAGCAAGAGTCTCCAGATCAAAGTCAGAATTCCTGATGATGTCATCAGGGCTTTGACAGTAGCTAGAATTCTGTCTTTGATCTCAGGAGGACATGAAAGAAACCCAATTGAGGAAAGTAGAAGAGAGCACATTCAGCTTCATTAGAAACACTTGAACTGTTGAACAGTAGAATTTGTTTGAAACAGTTTACAACACTGAGTGACAGGATTGAAGAGGGGAGAGTTTTCTACTTTAAATTTAATTCTAACTTCAAAGTCAAGTTAAGTCAATTTTATTTATTTTGTGCCAAATCCCAACAGAAGTTATCTCATGACACTTTACAAGTTTATCTAATGAGACAGGTACCCTGGAAGGTATCACCTTGGCCCCCAGCACCACCCTAAGGAACCTAGGAGTTCTCTTTGATCAGGATCTGTCCTTTCATGCCCACATTCAGCAAATTTCTAGGACTGCTTTCTTTCATTTGTGAAACATTGCTGAGATCAGACATCCTGTCTCAAAAAGATGCAGGAAAACTAGTCCATGCCTTTGTCACTTCCAGGCTGGATTACTGCAATTCACTCCTATCAGGCTGCACCAGGAGGTCCCTAAAAACTCTCCAGCTGGTCCAGAACGCTGCTGCCTGACTAGAACTAGTAGAAGAGACCATGTCTCTCCTGTACTGGCCTCTCTGCATGGCTCCCTGTCAAATTTAGAAGAGAATTCAAAATTCTCCTTCTACCATCAAAGTCCTCAACAGTCAGGCTCCTTCATCCCTGACAGAGCTCCTAGTCCCCTATTATCCAGCTAGAACCCTTCACTCCCAGGATGCGGGGTTACTGGTGGTTCCTAGAGTTCTAACAGTAGACTGGGAGCCAGAGCCTTCAGCTATCAGGCTCCCCTCCTGTGGAACCGTCTCACAGTTTCAGTCCAGGATGCCCTGGACCCTCTTGACCTATAAGAGCAGACGAAAGACCTTCCTTTTTGATCAGGCTTATAGTTGGGCTGCTTAGGCTGGCCCTTAGATATGCTGCTATTGGCTTAGGCTGCTGGGGGATCTCCCATGGTGCACTGGGCTTCTCTCTGTCCTCCTATATGTGTCTTACATAAATCATACTCATATGTATTACTAACTCGTCTCCTTCTCCAGAGCCTACAGGCTCCCCTCATCCCAGATGTGGGTGCTGCTGGAGGAGGCTGCAGACCTGAAGAGGCTCAAGCTGCCACCCGTAGCTCCACCTGCTCACCGTCTGTCCATCAGTCTCTTCACTTCTCTCTCTCTTTATCTCTGTCCCACTCTTTCCTTCTGCATATCTGTCTTCCTCCATTATCTGTCTTTGTCTCTGCCCCGCTCTCCTGCTCTCTTTCCCTCCAACAGGTCAAAGCAGAAGGCCGTCCCCACTGATCCTGGATCTGCTCGATGTTCCTGTCTGTTAAAAGGAGGGTTTTCATCACCACTGTTGCAGGATGTGCTGCTGGTGGAGAATTGTTGGGTGGAGGTTCATTGAAGGAGTTTGGTTCTGGACCTGCTCTACTAGTAAAGAGTCATGAGAGAACTTTGTTGTGATTTGGTTCAATACAAATAAAATGACTTGACCAGTGTTATTTGTGGTCTTTTGTTAATTGCATGCCACATGAAATTATTAGTGGTCACTTTCCTAGCAACAGTCTCACAGTGGCAAGACAAGAACACTTCTACTTTTAATGTTGACAGTTTGTTCAACACTAAACTTCATCCAGTACCATGTTGTCAAACACTGGAACCTCCACAGCACCTGAACAGGGACTTGAACCCTGGACCCTCACATTAAAAGTCTGATGCTCTACCCTCTGAGCTCCTCAGGCTCTTTCTACAGCATTGAGACAGGAACAGAAACACCTGTGAAGGTCAAACTGATGCTTTCTTGACTTGTTCAGTCCTCCATGTTAAAGTCCACCATGCTTTTGATTGGCTCTGATTCTCTGTGGCAAAATCCATCAAGAGGCTCCAAAAATGTCCTGAATGTCACAAGAATGCACAGGACAAGATGTTAGTTTCCTTCATGTCTGCAGTTCCTCCACTGGAAAGTAAAGTCAATGCTGCTCCTCTGCTGAAACCTGGGATCGGACCAGGGACCTTTAGATCTTCAGTCTAACGCTCTCCCAACTGAGCTGGTTCAGTTCTGAGTGAGGCCCCTGCTTCTGTCATTTATAATCTCTTCCACTCTCACTGGACCTTAGAGAGGATTGGAGCTTCTGAAGTCATGACACAAATCAAACCAGGGACTCTGAACTACACAGTGAAGGAGTTGGTCATCAAGGTCGATGGCAGCTTATTAAGTTCTATCTTTGATCAAATATAAGAAATGTAAAATAATTCAACATTGATTGCGTTTCTCTCCTTTCTTTGGTGCCCTCAGACTTTCTGAGAACTGTAGGAGGAACTGCTCTCTGTTCTCTGTTTGTTCTGCTCAATGGAGGAAGGAACGGAGCTCTAAGTTTTCCAGTTCCTACATCAGTGAATGGACTTTCTGTGCTGCAAGGAGCCAAAGCTACGAAGGAGGATTACAGTTTGTCCTTGCAGGAGTCAGTGACTTAATAGAGTCTAACAAAGGGTTGAACCTGAATGAGACAGTCACCCTTCAACATGGGGCCATGGCAGAGTGAACCAAGGACACTACAATGGGGGTGAGAGTGGAGTCATGATGGATTCACAGTTCATCACCTCCACCATCATGTGGACCACCTTATCACCTCTCCCTCAACCTCTAAATAACTCATTCCCTGACCGGGAATCGAACCCGGGCCGCGGCGGTGAGAGCGTCAAATCCTAGCCACTAGACCATCAGGGACCACACTGAGCTCTCCAACAACAGAGACTATAGACAATGACTCAAGAACACAGGACTCTGTGGTCTCAGCTTGAGATGCAGAGGGTCCACCAAGACCACCAGACACCTCAGCCCCCTAAAGACAGTCCAACCCCAGGATCAGCTTCTATCACTCAGTGGTCCAGAACCATGATGAAGCCTGATCAGGAATGTGAGCAAAGCTCTTGGAACAGGCCTGCTGCCACCACAACTAAGATCCTGCAGGTCACTAGAAACTCCAGTGTCCAGCTGACAAGTGGACTTTCCTCTGATCTGTGGTGGTGCTGAGTTTAGCAAACATCTCCAACAAGAACATGAAGGAGGCCATCAACTCCTCCAAGCTCAACATCTATACTGGCTTTACTGGGAGATCAGGAGGTCAAAGCAGACCTTCCCCCTCCACCTCAGATGGTTTCTACTCACAGAGATGAGGGACCAGTTCAAACCAGCTCCCTGGAGCTCCCTTAAGCCATTGTCCCCCTCAGCTAACATCTGGATCTGGACCTGCACCGGTGCTGACTTGTGTCTTGAGTCCCCAGAGTTTGTTGAACCAGAGAAGCTTCAACTGGTGACGGTCGTACAACCAAGCGTGAAGGTGAGCCTGCATTGTCTGATCTGGAGCTAACAGGAATTAGCAAGTTAGCGACTGTTCTAGAGTTGCTGCTGAGTTGAATTTGAATTTATTTGTTGAAGGTTCCAGTTTCTATGAGGTCAGGGAAGACTGGTGTGGATCTAAAGGTCCCTGGTTGGATTCCCACCTCTCACAGAGGACCTGATGCTTCACGTGAGCTGTGGGATTGGTCTTTACTGCTGAGACAGAAAGAATCCTGCCACATTGGCTTCTTTTAACTGTCAACATTGGTTTGGCTCATTGGAACATTTTCAAACCCTCGTTGCTCAGATTTTACATTAATTTGATCATGACTTTAGACACATTTTCTGTTTATTAATTAAATAATCACTTGAGTTATGAATTTAGTGAGTCAACCAGACTTGGTCAATGACAAAAGTTAGTCTGGTTATTATTCAGTCACACACACACACACGCACACACGCACACACACACAGCCTGTCTTCAGTATAAAATGGTCTGTCACGTTCTCTCACGTTGGAAGATTTCTCTGACTCCATTGTGAATAAAGAGATTCTTCATCTGCCACCTGAGTCTTGATCCACTGATTCCTCTGATCCACCTCTTTCTGCTCCAACAAGGCTGACATGGATCAGGTGGGTCCATGTCATCCAATCAGGAGGTTTCTCCTCTCAGTTAATTTTCTTCATCCCAGTTTAGATTGATTCTTCTCAGCCTGATGAAGGAGCATCTGATCAGGTGTTTGACTGCTTGTTGGTTGTAATTCCATAGATTTTAATCTCAGATGTTACAGAATTAAGAATGCAATGGCAGTCCTGCCAAGTGACATCACTGACATGACAGGATGGCCCAGTCATGTGACTGAAGGAGCTGAGAGCTTCTACACATCATTGTTGAAGGTGTCTTCCACTGTAGTCAGCAGCCACAACTCCTCTATCAACACCTGTCAGAGACCTGCTGGAGGCCCCACTGAGGTTTGAACTGGGATCACTGGATTCAGAGTCCAGAGTGCTCACCATTCCACCATGGAACCATCAAAGATGAAACGTGTGAGACAAACTATGGCACTAATCATGTATGAGGGACTGCAGTGGTTTTCTGGATCTAATTTCCACAAACAAATGATGATTTGGGGAAAGGTCTGACAAAGTCTGACAAACCTACCCTGATTTTTTCACAAACAAATGACGATTTTTAGACAGTAACACAGGGCTCTTATTTTGGAGGGCCATCAGGATGTGAAATATCCCAGACCTCTGAGATCAGAGCGTTCACTTTGATCTCAGGGTCCTGAATTTGGAGGTTCTTCCTTTGGTCTCCAAGTTCTAACTCCCATCTGACTGAATCCTTTTTTTCATGAACTCCTCAGACCCTGATGATGTCAGGAAGAAATCCAGACATTCAGTTCTCATCTCAGCTGTTCTGACTGAGACGTCAAGCAGTCAGGAAAAAAGTGTTACGACCCAAAGAGGGTCCTTCACAGGAGCTAACAAAGTGTCTTTTTTCCTAAACTACTTGAGGAACTGGTTAAACCAGTAAAATATGCATTTCTGTGTGCAGACCAGTGAGGAGCCTGGGTGAGTGGAAGGATGTTTACCACCAACACAGAACCCAGACTTTAGTCATGTGATGAGATGGAGACTCTGATGATGAAGTTAATGGACAAAATGTGAATTGAAGGATGAACACAAATGGGTTTTTGAACCAAACACATTCCTTCAGTAGACTTTGATCCAACATTGAAGTTAGAGTTTGGTGGCTGCTCCATGTTGGAGGAAACCAGGCGATGTTGGACCGTCACAGGGAAGCTCCTTTGCCTCCTCTGCTGCCAGTTCAACCACTCACTCCCATCAGTGGAGAGCAGCTTCAACTGGGTTTGGAATGTACCATTGTGGATGCATAGGAATGTGGAGAACATGTCCTTTGTCAGAAGTGGGATTTGAACCCACGCCTCCAGGAGAGACTGCAACCTGAACACAGCGCCTTAGACCGCTCGGCCATCCTGACAGACACTGAAAGTTGGAGACTGTAATATGAAATGAATTAATTCACTGACAAAGTAGAATTTTTTAAATTGTTAACATTAAACACACTGTCTGAGTTCATGGCAGTAAGAAATGAACCAGAACATTAGAACCACATTGCATCTCTTGATCAGTTTGTTACATGGGACACATTCCAGACAGGAAGGTCCCACCAAGACTTGAACTCAGATCACTGATCCAGAGTTCTCACCATTCCACCATGTAACCAAACACAAGGAGGAGGTTCCTCTAAATACCACTTGACATCACCTGCAATACAAACTGTTGCTATTTGGAGGTTCATCTTGCTCTTGTTCCAGACTACATTGGCAAAAGGATCATGAACCACAAGGAAATCATGGAACTCCAGATTGATTCAGGACTTTCTAACTCCATCGTATGACCTGGGAGCAAAGACTGGCCAGGCCTTCCTTAATTTATCAGTTAATTACTGCTTCAACAAACATGCCACTTAATTAAGTCACCAGAATTTCTCTCATTGAAAAACCCACCAGCCTGATTTCTTGACACGACATGAAAAATTCTCCAAGAACCCACAGTTGGGTGGAAAGATACCAGGTTGACCAGGAGGAGTCCTGCTCCTGAACCATGGATGGAACAAAGTCCACTGGAAAACTCAGCAGTTCCTGACTGCCAGATCCATCCGGGAGCTTGGGTCTCCCCTTGACTGTGGTGATCCATGAGATCAAGGAGGACAGAGGGAAGAAGGATCCTGTTGGAGATCTCCTCCCTTCTTCCTCCACTTCACTACTACTTGGATGTCAGGAATATGAGGTACTTTACTCAAATGAGGTATTAGGAGTTTCCTGTTTGACAAGAAGGAAGTCAGAGGTTCATCCCTCACTTGTTGGTGGTGCCCTCAACCTGCTGAGAGCATCACTTAGTTCTCTACAGAGAAACATGGCAGCTCTGCTGAAGGCTGCAGGAAACCTGCTGGAACGGAGACTTGGACTCAGGTCACTGGATTCAAAGTCCAGGGTGCCAACAGGTCCACCAGGGCATCTGTGCTTTACTTACCGTGTAAAAAGGACCACAGTGGTCGTCTGGTTTTAATTTAACAAACAAATACGGTTTAAAACTTTGAGACAGTGACACAAGGCTCTTATCTGAAGGGCCATGGGATGGGAAATATCCCAGACCTCTGAGATCAGAGCGTTCACTTTGATCTCAGGGTCCTGACTTTGGGGGTTCTTCCTTTGGTCTTCAAATACTTGTGGTTTTTATTGGCAGAACTTTCAACTTGCATGCAAAAAGAGAATCACAGTCCATGTAAACCCAGCAGACAGTGTTTATTTCTAATAAATCAGACAATTGCACAAATGAAAATGAAAGGAAAAAAACAATAAAATGTTTTAAAAACCTTCTCCACTCTAAAGCTTTTTAAAGTTCATTTGAAGGTTCAAAGGTGGAGGTGAGGAGGTCACCCTGATCCTCCCTGTCGTCACTGCCAGGATTCTTTCTTCTGGTGCTGTGGTTCTTCTGATGAAGGGGGCGTGATGTTTGCTGTCTCAGGCTCCACCAAATGTCCTCTTTAGGACGCCACAATGTGGCCTCTTCACTGCTCCATCTTCCCTGCATCGGAGACACCAGGGTTCCTCCTGGTGCCGACCCCATCGTCCTTCTACCCAATGGTGCGGCCATGGATCCTCAGAGGAGGCTGGGATCCTTCTTCTCATCAGAGCCACAGTTTTTCCTGGAGGGAACAACAGGAGCTTTGTTGTAATGTTTTGCTCGGTGTTTCCTGCACAGAGCGTCAGGATCTGTGACGCCATCTTGTGGTAGGGGGTCATCATCTTGTTGTGTGGCAGTGGATTCATTGATCTGCTGTTTCAACACATTCAAGCTCATTATCCTACAAGTCAAAGTACATTTGGTGTGGAGTTTTAGTTTCTGTAGTATCCTAGAATGACTGAGAGCGCTTCCTAGTCTAGGCCTGCCTGCTGACCCGATACCGGTGAGCATGTTACGTCATTTCCTGCCTGTAATACTGTCGCTGTGTTGTTCGACTCTCTCAATCCTCCCTCAGGTGCACTGCTAACTTAATCGCTTTAAGCACCACTGTATACAACGTTTTGGTGAAATACAGAGGTTTCTGTCACTTCAGTCTTTAGCAGGACTTTGCTCTGAAATTCCTCGTTCTATTTGTTCTATTTGCCACAGGTCCACTAGCTCACCTTAGCACACTAGCTATGGCCGCTCTCTCTCCCCCCACCTCTCCCTCCCTCTCCTGCTCCATGTGCCAATGTTTAGTTACTCCTCTGCCTCCTTTAGTGCTCATGGTAGTGTAATAAGTGTAGTTTGTTTGTAGTCCTGGAGGCGAGGCTTAGTGAGTTAGAGACTCGGCTCCGCACCATGGAAGCTAGCGCTAGTCCTTTACCTTCAGGAGCTGCTCAGTCCACCTTAGCGGGTGCGGAGCCACCTAGCCTAGCCACCGCTAGCAGCTCCCCCGCAGCTCCCGAGCAGCCGGGAACTAGCCAGTCCCGCTGGGTGACATCACGAGGGAAACCTAGACGCAGTAAGCCCGTGTTTGCCCACCAACCCCTTCATGTTTCCAACCGCTTTTCCCCACTCAGCGACACACCCAGCTGAGAGTGAAACTCTTCATGTCGGCTCTGTTGCTCGCAGCCCCGCTGTGAAGCCGACATTAGTTATTGGCAGTTCTGTTCTTCGCAACGTGAAGGTAGAGACTCCAGCGAGCATAAAGTGCATCCCAGGGGCCAGAGCTGGCGACGTTGAGGCAAATCTAAAGCTGCTGGCAAAACATACGGTTAAATACAGTAAGATTGTAATACATGTCGGCGCTAATGACACCCGGCTTCGCCAGTCGGAATTAACTAAAGTTAACATGGCTTCGGTGTGCAACTACGCAAAAACAATGTCGGACTCCGTAATTTTCTCTGGCCCGCTGCCCAATTTAGCGAGTGACGACATGTTTAGCCGCATGCGTTCATTCCATCGCTGGATGTCTAGGTGGTGCTTAGATAACAACGTGGCTTACATAGACAATTGGAGCTCCTTCTGGGGAAAGCCTGGTCTGATTTGGAGAGATGGCGTCCATCCTACTTTGGATGGTGCATCTCTCTTGTCTAGGAACAGAGGCCAGTTTGTTAGCCATACTAATCCCTGACAAGCACCCAGAGTTCAGACCAGCAGGCAGAGCTGCAGTTTAACACGCCCCTCTGCTGGTTCCTTCGTGTTGTCACCCACCCAGCCTATAGAAACTGTGTCTGCCCTGAGGCTTTATAAGCCTGCACCCAAATCTGGAGGAGTAACTTATAGCAACTTAGTTAAAATTAAAACCACTGCTCCAGCAAACCAACCCAGTAAAACTATTAAATGTGGTTTGCTTAATATTCGATCTCTTGCATCCAAGTCTCTCCTAGTGAACGATTTAATTACTAATTATCAGATTGGTGTATTAGCACTCACTGAAACCTGGGAGCAGCAAGATGAGTGTGTTAGTTTAAATGAATCTTCCCCTCCTGGTTACATTAACTACCATGTACCTCGCACCACTGGCAGAGGAGGAGGAGTAGCTGCAATCTATCAGTCAAATTTGGTGCTTAACCCTCGACCTAACAGTTCATTTAACTCATTTGAGAGCCTTATTGTCAGCTTTTCCCACCCAGACTGGAAAGCAGAGAAACCACTCTTACTTGCTGTGGTGTACCGTCCTCCTGCACCTTGTTCTGAGTTCTTAGAAGAATTCCCTGACTTTCTGTCTAACTTGGCATTGAACTCAGACAAAGTCATTATAGTGGGTGACTTTAACATCCATGTGGACGTCAATGATGATTCTCTGGCCACTGCGTTTAAGTCGCTTCTTGATTCTGTTGGCTTCTGTCAGAGGGTAAAGAAACCCACTCACACTTCTAATCACATCCTTGATTTAGTACTCACTTATGGAATAGAAGCTGACCGCATCATAGTTCTTCCTCAGAACCCTGTCTTGTCTGATCACTCCTTAATTACATTTGAATTTACTTTAACAAATTATATCCTACCTGGGAAAAAGTCCCACTTCAGTAGATGTCTATCTGACACTGCTGTTTCTAGATTTAAGGAGCTTATTCCAGCAGAGCTTGCTGCCACATCTTGTAATAATATATTGGGCAGTTATGCTGATTTCACCCCCTGGCAGGTAGACTATCTTGTGGACAGCACTGCAGCAGCACTCCTTGGGACACTTGATGCCGTAGCTCCCCTGAAGAAGAAGGTTATCAACCAGAAAAGAATAGTTCCCTGGTACAGCCCAGAGCTGCGTGCCTTAAAACAGAAGACCAGACAACTGGAAAGGAAGACACATTCCAGCCAGCACGAGGAAGTCCACCAAGCCTGGAAGGAGAGTTTATTAATATATAAAAAAGAACTCCGTAATGCTAGAAGCGCTTACTACTCGTCCCTGATAGAAAAGAATAAGAACAACCCCAGGTTCCTCTTCAGCACCGTGGGCAGGCTCACCAAGAACCATAGTGCTGTTGAGCCATGCATCCCCCAACTCTCAGCAGTAACGACTTCCTTTCTTTCTTTACTGAAAAGATTGTGAATATTAGAACGAAGATTGCCAGTAATGGAGGACAGACTACAGTCCCCATAGAAGCACCTCCCAGACTTGGTGCATACTTGGACAGCTTCGCCCCCATTGACCTGTCAGAATTAACTTCTGCAGTCGGTTCCTCCAAGTCAGCCACTTGTCTGCTGGATCCCATCCCAACAAGCCTCCTTAAGGATGCCTTCCCTCTTGTCAACACTTCTATATTAAATCAAATTAATCTTTCCTTAGTCACAGGTTATGTGCCACAGGCCTTTAAGGTGGCTGTCATCAACCCTTTACTTAAAAAACCTTCTCTTGACCCAGATGTGTTAGCCAACTATAGGCCAATATCCAACCTCCCCTACATCTCCAAGATCCTTGAGAAGGTTGTCCTGGAGCAGTTACATGAACATCTGCACAGCAACGAGCTCTTTGAAGCCTTCCAGTCTGGATTCAGGGAACACCATAGCACTGAAACAGCACTGGTCAGAGTCTCGAATGATCTTCTTATAGCTTCAGACAGAGGTCTTGTCTCTGTGCTTGTCCTTTTGGACCTCAGTGCTGCATTTGACACCATCGACCACAGCATCCTGCTACAGAGACTAGACCATGACATTGGGATTAAAGGAACTGCCCTAAAATGGTTTAAGTCCTACTTATCTGACAGGTTTCAGTTTGTTAATGTTAATAATGACCATTCGGAGTATAGCAGAGTTACATATGGTGTACCACAGGGTTCAGTTTTAGGACCGATTCTCTTCACTCTTTACATGCTCCCATTAGGTGACATAATCCGGAAGCACTCGATCAACTTCCACTGTTATGCAGATGACACACAACTTTACTTGTCGATGGAGCCAGACGACACAAGCCAGTTTACTCATCTGCAAGACTGCCTGAAAGACATTAAATCCTGGATGTCTTCTAACTTCTTAATGCTCAATTCAGATAAAACTGAGGTAATCATTTTTGGACCTAAACACCACAGGGACACACTCTTGAATCGGATCTCTACTCTAGATGGCATCACCCTAACTTCGAGTACAACTGCAAGGAACCTTGGGGTCATTTTTGACCAGGACCTTTCCTTCAGCTCCCACATAAAGCATGTGACTAGGACCGCCTTCTTCCATCTTCGAAGTATCGCTAAGATTAGGAATATCCTTTCCCAGAGTGATGCTGAAAAACTGGTGCATGCATTTATCACTTCTCGGCTGGACTACTGCAACTCTCTCTTGTCAGGATGTCCTAAATACTCTCTAAAGAGTCTCCAGCTGGTCCAGAACGCTGCAGCGAGGGTTTTGACGGGAGTTAAGAAGAGAGAACACATCTCTCCCACTTTAGCTTCTCTCCACTGGCTTCCTGTAGGATCTAGAATCGACTTCAAAGTCCTTCTGCTAACTTATAAGGCTCTCAATGATAAAGCTCCATCCTATTTGAAAGAGCTCATTAGTCCCTACTGTCCGACCAGAGCACTCCGCTCCCAGAATGCAGGTCTTTTAGTGACTCCCAGTATCAATACAAACAGACTGGGAGGTAGAGCTTTTAGTTACCGGGCTCCTTTACTGTGGAACCAGCTCTCTCCATGGGTCAGAGAGGCAGACACTTTAACTACGTTTAAGTCCAGGCTTAAGACCTTCCTCTATGACAGAGCCTTCAGTTAGGACTGGTTCAGGTAGCTCTGAACCATTGATAGCTATGCTGCTATAGGCTTAGACTGCTGGGGGACACATCAGGTTACATTGAGCCCTTCCCTCCTCTCCTCTCCTCTCCCCCTCTCTCCTCCTCTCCTCCCTGCACATTTTACTTGTTGCACTTTGTAGTTTGGCCTTGGTGTCTCGCAGTCTCTCTGTGTTTCCACAGATCCACCGGAGCCCCAACCGCCGCCTGCATCGCCCCCCCCCCCTTATTCCCTACTGTTACACCGGCCTGCGCTCCCCTTCCATGAACAAGTCTGCCATCCAGTCCCCCATCAAGCTGGCTTGCTCTCCCTGCCTCCCCTACCAGAAGCTTCCTTCTTCAGCTGTTATTAACATTTCCGTGTTTCCCACATTTTGTATTGTAATCTGTTTTCTTGTCTGTAACAACATCTACTGCACGTCTGTCCGTCCTGGGTGAGGGATCCCTCCTCTGTTGCTCACCCTGAGGTTTCTCAGATTTTTCCCTGTTAAAAGGGTTTTCTATGGAGTTTTTCCTCAGTCGATGTGAGGGTCTAAGGGCAGAGGATGTTGTTATGATGCCATGTGAAGCCCTTTGAGACAAACTGTTTGTGAAAACGGGCTATACAAATAAAATTGCCTTGCCTTGCCTTGCCTTTCGAATAACCTCAAAAGTGATGCTGACAGTCATGTAGTAAGTGTTGCTGCGAACCTCAAAATAATGCGACAGTGATGTCAGAAGAATTGCTAATGATCTCAAAATGGTGCGACTGTGATTTAGTAAGAATTGCTCATGAACTCAAAATGATGCTAACAGTAATGGAGTGAAAGTTTCGAATAACCTCAAAGTGATGCTGACAGTCATGTAGTAAGAGTTGCTACGAACCTCAAAATAATGTGACAGTGATGTCGTAAGAATTGCAAATGATCTCAAAATGATGCTAACAGTAATGGATTGAACGTTTCGAATAACCTCAAACTGATGCTGAAAGTCTTGTACTAAGAGTTGCTACGAACCTCAAAATAATGCGACAGTGATGTCGGATGAATTGCTAATGATCTCAAAATGATGCTAACAGTAATGGAATGACCGTGTCGAATAATGTCAAAGTGATGCTGACAGTCTTGTACTAAGAATTGCTACGAACCTCAAACTAATGCGACAGTGATGTCGGAAGAATTTCTAAAGATCTCAAAATGATGCGACAGTGATGTAGTAAGAATTGCTAATGAACTCAAAATGATGCTAACAGTAATGTAGTGATAGTTGCTAATAAACTCAAAGTGATGCTAACAGTAATGTAGTAAGAGTTTCTACGAACCTCAAAATAATGCGACAGTGATGTCAAAAGAATTGCTAATGATCTCAAAATGATGCTGACAGTCATGTAGTAAGAATTGCTCATGAACTCAAAATGATGCTAACAGTAATGTAGTGATAGTTGCTAATCAAGTCAGTGATGCTTACAGTAATGTAGTAAGAGTTGCTACGAACCTCAAAATAATGCGACAGTAATGTAGTAAAAGTTGCTACGAACCTCAAAATATTGCGACAGTGATGTCGGAAGAATTGCGAATGAAGTCAAAATGATGCTAAAAGTAATGTAGTGACAGTTGCTAATCAAGTCAGTAATGCTTTCAGTAATGTAGTAAGTTTTTCGAAGAACCTCAAAGTGATGCTGACAGTCATGTAGTAAGAGTTGCTACGAACCTCAAAATACTGCGACAGTGATGTCAGAAGAATTGCTTAAGATCTCAAAATGATGCGACAGTGATTTTAGAAGAATTGCTAATGAACTCAAAATGATGCTCACAGTAATGGAGTGAACGTTTCGAATGACCTCAAAGTGATGCTGACAGTCATGTAGTAAGAGTTGCTACGAACCTCAAAATACTGCGACAGTGATGTAAGAAGAATTGCTTAAGATCTCAAAATGATGCGACAGTGATTTTAGAAGAATTGCTAATGAACTCAAAATGATGCTCACAGTAATGGAGTGAACGTTTCGAATGACCTCAAAGTGATGCTGACAGTCATGTACTAAGAGTTGCTACAAACCTCAAAATAATGCGACAGTAATGTAATAAAAGTTGCTACGAACCTCAAAATATTGCGACAGTGATGTCGGAAGATTTGCTAATGAACTTAAAATGATGCTAACAGTAATGTTGTGATAGTTGCTAATCAACTCAGTGATGCTTACAGTAATGGAGTGAAAGTTTCGAATAACCTCAAAGTGATGCTGACAGTCATGTAGTAAGAGTTGCTACGAACCTCAAAATAATGCGACAGTGATGTTGGAAGAATTGCTAAAGATCTCAAAATGATGCGACAGTGATGTCAGAAGAATTGGTAATGAACTCAAAATGATGCTAACAGTAATGGAGTGAACGTTTCGAATATCCTCAAAGTGATGCTGACAGTCATGTAGTAAGTGTTTCGAACCACCTCAAAGTGACGCTGACAGTCATGTAGTAAGAGTTGCTTCTAACCTCAAAATGATGCTAAAAGTAATGTAGTGATAGTTGCTAATGAACTCAAAGTGATGATGAACAGTAATGTAGTAAGAGTTGCTTCGAACCTCAAAGTAATGCTACAGTGATGTCAAAAGAATTGTTAATGATCTCAAACTGATGCGACCGTGATGTAGTAAGAATTGCTAATGAACTCAAAATGATGCTAACAGTAATGGAGTGAAAGTTTCGAATAACCTCAAAGTGATGCTGACAGTCATGTAGTAAGTGTTGCTACGAACCTCAAAATATTGCGACAGTGATGTCGGAAGCATTTCGAATGAACTCAAAATGATGCTAACAGTAATGGAGTAAAAGTTTCGAATAACCTCAAAGTGATGCTGACAGTCATGTAGTAAGAGTTGCCACGAACCTTAAAATAATGCAACAATAATGTAGTAAGAGTTGCTACGAACCTCAAAATAATGTGACAGTGATGTCAGAAGAATTGCTAATGATCTCAAAATGATGCGACAGTGATTTAGTAAGAATTGCTAATGAAATCAAAATGATGCTAACAGTAATGTAGTGATAGTTGCTAATCAACTCAGTGATGCTGACAGTGATGTAGTAAGTGTTTCGAACAACTTCAAAGTGATGCTGACAGTAATGTAGTAAGAGTTGCTACGAACCTCAAAATAATGCGGCAGTGATGTAAGAAGAATTGCTAAAGATCTCAAAATGATGCGACAGTGATGTAGTAAGAATTGCTAATGAACTCAAAATGATGCGAACAGTAATGGAGTGAAAGTTTCGAATAACCTCAGAGTGATGCTGACAGTCATGTAGGAAGAGTTGCTACGAACCTCAAAATATTGCGACAGTTATTTAGTAAGAATTGCTATTAAATTCAAAATGATGCTAACAGTAATGTAGAGATCATTCCTAATAAACTCAGTGATACTTACAGTAATGTAGTAAGTGTTTTGAACAACCTCAAAGTGATGCTGACAGTCATGTGGTCAGAGTTGCGAGTAACCTAAAAATGATGCTGACAGTCATGTAGTAAAAGTTGCTACGAACCTCAAAATAATGCGACAGTGATGTCGGAAGAATTGCTAATAACCTCAAAATGATGCGACAGTGATGTACTAAGAATTGCTAATGAACTCAAAATGATGCTCACAGTAATGTAGTGATAGTTGCTAATAAACTACATGATGCTTACAGTAATGTAGTAAGTGTTTTGAACAACCTCAAAGTGATGCTTACAGTCATGTAGTAAGAGTTGCTACTAACGTCAAAATAATGCTACAGTGATGTCGTAAGAATTGCTAATGAACTCAAAATGATGCTAACAGTAATGTAGTAAGTCTGGTAATCACCTTAAAATAATGCTAGTGATGTAGTACCAATGGCTAATGATCTGAAATGATGGGACAGTGATGTAGTCAGAATTGCTAATGAACTTAAAATGAGGCTGACAGTCATGTAGTAAGAGCTGCGAATGAACTCAAAATAATGCGACAGTGATGTACTAAGAATTGCTAATAACCTCAAAATAATGCTAGTGATGCCTTAAGAATTGCTAATGAACTCATTAATGAACTCAAAATGATGCTAACAGTAATGGAGTGAATGTTTCGAATAACCTCAAAGTGATGCTGACAGTCATGTAGGAAGAGTTGCTACGAACCTCAAAATAATGCTATAGTGATGTCAGAAGAATTGGTAATGATCTAAAATGATATGACAGTGATTAAGTAAGAATTGCTAATGAACTCAAAATGATGCTAACAGTAATGGAGTGAATGTTTCGAATAACCTCAAAGTGATGCTGACAGTCATGTAGGAAGAGTTGCTACGAACCTCAAAATAATGCTATAGTGATGTCAGAAGAATTGGTAATGATCTAAAATGATATGACAGTGATTAAGTAAGAATTGCTAATGAACTCAAAATGATGCTAACAGTAATGTAGTGAAAGTTGTGAGTAACCTAAAAATGATGCTGACAGTGATGTAATAAGAATTGCTCATGATCCCAAAATGATGCTAACAGTAATGTAGTGATAGTTGCTAATGAACTCAAAATGATGCTAACAGTAATGTAGTCAGAGTTGAAACGAGAACAACAAACTGTCCTCTGATGGTTGGACAGGTTGGTTTGGTCCGTCCCCTCACTCATCATTAAAAGCCCTTATTACTCATCATTCATCCAATCTGACACTCACGTCTGCAGTGGGGAATCCCCAGCAGGCCGCGGCCCACATGGAGCAGTCTCGGACAATCATGTGGGGCCTGCAGTGGCACCGACCACCAAATGGCTCGCAGGTGTCACTCTCAGCTCCAACCTCATGGCAGGCACAAGGCAGGGCGCCGTTGTTGAAGAGAGCCCAAGAGACACAGCTGAGCTGAGACAGAATGGAGACCAAGGACAGGAGGGACGACAGAGAAAAAGGAAACGTTAGCGAGACATTTTAGGAAAATTAGTTTCGTGGGGAAAAGGTTCTTAGCCAAACTTGCTAAATGGAAGGACAACAAAAAAACAAAGATCTTCAAAAGAAAATTTGCACAAAATGAAACCCTGCAAGAGAAAGTAAATCAAGAACTAAATATTCTTGAGGCTCAGGTCTTTAGTTCCAATGCTTGTAAATGACATCTGAATGCATTCACAACCCAAATCTGAGCAGACAGAAGCGTCCCAGTCAGGCCCAGTGTAGTTCCTCTAGAACATTCAGGGATACAGAACAGGGACCAACTCAGGCTTGGAGACACCGACTTGACATGAAAGCTGTTGAGGCCACAGTTGCTGATGAAGTGGTCAGATTTCTCCAGTGGTTCTTGGTTCAGGGAGCTGGAGCTGGAGCTGCTCTCAGGCACCACCAGGACGTAATCCTGGAGAGACAGAAGGAAGAAGTCCAGGCCTGACAGAGGAGAAGGAGGCACAGAGTAGAAACAGCAGATACGTGTGGGGAAAGGGAGAGGGTATCAGTCCAGCAGAGGAGCAGGAAACCTACCACCACAGGGCTCTGCCTGCAGGAACCTGCAGGTGAGGAGGACCTGGTGGTCCGGCACATCCAGAATGATCTGGTTTTCAGACACCGGCACGTTTCGGCAGCCGTAAGCGTGGGGACAGAAGGAGGCGTTGGCGTGGCCTGAAAGACACAAACAACCATCTCCATTTGAATGTTTCTCAAACAGCCGGAGCAGGAAAGCTAAGATGAATCAAAGATCCTCCACCCTGCCAGATCCGACCCTGGTAATGTAGACCTGCACAGGGTGGGTGGGGTGGAGCGGCTGGTGGTGGTGGAGGATAAAGACGGATCTGCCCAAAGCCTGGACACGGTGGAGTCCACCGCAGCGTGGGAGCGTCGTAAACTCACTCACTCAGCAGCCGTCAGCCTCCGTACCTGCACGGAGTCCAGCCTGATGTGGTCTCTGTTGTCTGCTCCCAGAGGTGGTCTGTCACCTCTGAACCAGGGGGCTAATCTCTCTGGTGGGAGGTCAGTGGAGGAGCTGCAGCGGGGGAGGCCAGGATGGGCTCCTGTAGGAGGAGCTCTGTCCCTCCTTCAGCACCAGCCAGTGGGAGGGAGTTTGGAAACGTGAGGGGACACAGGAGGAGCTACAGGGGGAGGGGAGGTGGATCAAAACCGTTCTAACAAGAGCGCTGAGGGGACACAGGAGGAGCTACAGGGGGAGGGGAGGTGGATCAGAACCGTTCTAACAAGAGCGCTGAGGGGACACAGGAGGAGCTACAGGGGGAGGGAAGGTGGATCAGAACCGTTCTAACAAGAGCGCTGAGGGGACACAGGAGGAGCTACAGGGGGAGGGAAGGTGGATCAGAACCGTTCTAACAAGAGCCTGAGGGGACACAGGAGGAGCTACAGGGGGAGGGAAGGTGGATCAGAACCGTTCTAAAAAGAGCGCTGAGGGGACACAGGAGGAGCTACAGGGGGAGGAAGGTGGATCAGAACCGTCCTAACAAGAGCGCTGAGGGGACACAGGAGGAGCTGCAGGGGGAGGGAAGGTGGATCAGAACCGTTCTAACAAGAGCGCTGAGGGGACACAGGAGGAGCTACAGGGGGAGGGAAGGTGGATCAGAACCGTTCTAACAAGAGCGCTGTCCCACTAATGTTCCTCACCAGAATCCTCCTGTCAGGGGGGAACCGTCCATGGGTGCTGATGCAGCGGACTGAAGGTTCAACGTAGTCCATGCTGAACTGGTCTTTAGGCACCAGGTGGACTTTGTGCTAAAAACAGCAGAAAAAAAAGACAAAAAGGGGAGAATTTCAACAAAAGTATGCAAATGAGCTGAAGATCAAAATACAAAAAGTAAATCAAGGGTTTTTTTTTCAAATAATTGCCAGCTATTTAGCTCAGAGAAGGACAAATGTCAATCAAGATGTCAGAATGGAACGATCCCACTGGCTTCTGGTCAAGGGAACCATGGAGATGCTAACTTCCTGTTGGACTATCAGGGTGTCTCATCCCTGACATGCTAACTTCCTGTTGGACGATCAGGGTGTCTCATCCCTGACATGCTAACTTCCTGTTGGACGATAAGCGCGTCTCATCCCTGACATGCTAACTTCCTGTTGGACGATAAGCGTGTCTCATCCCTGACATGCTAACTTCCTGTTGGACGATAAGCGTGTCTCATCCCTGACATGCTAACTTCCTGTTGGACGATAAGCGTGTCTCATCCCTTACATGCTAACTTCCTGTTGGACGATAAGCGTGTCTCATCCCTGACATGCTAACTTCCTGTTGGACGATAAGCGTGTCTCATCCCTGACATGCTAACTTCCTGTTGGACTATGAGGGTGTCTCATCCCTGACATGCTAACTTCCTTTTGGACTATCAGGGTGTCTCATCCCTGACATGCTAACTTCCTGTTGGACTATAAAGCCTGATTTAAGCCTGATTTATGCTTCTGTGTCGAGTAGTATTCGTACCTACGCCGTCGACGCAGACCGTACGCTGTAGCCTGACACGCGCCTCCAAAAAATCCTGCTTACGCATCGCGTCGACGCGTGGTGACGTTAACGTCGAGGACTGTGATGGGTCCGCTCAGAACGTTATTTCCGGTTCCGTCGCAGCACAACCCCGCCATTTTCAAAGTTTCTGTGGTGAAGGCTCCAAGAAAAAATGGACCAAGCTGAAGAAAGGATTATCGAGGAGGTGCTCAAGTACGACCACGTCTACAACGCCTCTTCGCGGCACTACAAAGACTGACAAATGGCCAACAATTGTTGTCTGTGACCGGAAGAAAACCAAGGAATCCGACAAGAGCCCGTAAACAATACAAAGACAAAGCCACACCCCCTAGCGGCTTGGCAGTGAATTGCAGAGCAACGCGTTCCCTCGACGCAGAATAAACCAGGCTTTTCAGTCGCACCTGTTTTACGCCCCCGTGCCAGATAAGGACCCCATCGGGCTGTGCCTCTCTGGAGGGAGCGCGTCTCACAGTCAGTCAGCGGAACCATGCGGATCCGGGCCGCAGCTGTGGGAAGGAGCGCCAATTGTATCGGGTTGTTGTTTTCTGGACTGCAGCAGAACAGGAGCAGCCGGGACTGGAATGTAGAAGTAGGTTATCTTGAAGTTGACTAAGTTATGGTGAACGATATTGTGGTTCAACACTTTAATGAGCTTTAAGGCAAACACATTTCATGAGGAAACAACGCCGGAATTGGACGGATTTCAGCGGCACACAACAACGTATCCGATACACCTCATTGGAAACCTGGTGGTCTCAGACTAAGAAACACCAGTCACCGTGAAGAAAGGAACTTTTACTGAGTACTCATGTTCTTTTCAGCAGGTTGAATGTCGCATTTGTTGGACAGAAGCGTCTCATCTCAACAAAAGCACCTCTTCAGTGCTGAGGCATGATGGGGCCAGGCATGAGAATGAAGTCCCAGATCCACCAGGATGAACTCAGGTATACAGCCACTCTCCAACTGACTCACAGTTGCTTCATTGATCATTAATTCCTCTTCATTTCTTCTCTCCTTCATCTTTAACCATCCAGCTTCCAGGAAGCAGATGCTGGATGAGGCTCTGCTGAATTTGATCCTGAAGGACTGCCAGCCCCTCAGCACTGTTGAGAGGGAAGGGTTCAGGGAACTGGTTCAGGTCCTTGAGCCTCATATGTTTGCCAACCAGAAAGGTTTGTGTGGAAATGATCTAAAGCAGTCGTTGATATCTCCAGTTTATTTCATCTTGAATTTCAATGTATTGATTTACTCTGGGTGTCATTTTCAGACCATCAAACAAACGGTGGCCAAAGAGTACCAGGAGGAACGGGAAGGAGTGAAAAAGGAAGTCCAGCTGCCATGTGGACATCTGTGGACATGGAGGCTCCCTTGGCTCTGACCTGTCACTGCATTCGTGAGAATGAATGTGTTGGGAGTGCAAGACTTTCCACAAAGTCACCCTGCATCATTTTGAGGTTCCTAGCAACTCTCACTACATCACTTTCAACATCATTTTGAGGTTTCTAGCAACTCTCACCACATCACTGTTGCATCATTTCTTAGGTAAGTAGCAACTCTCACCACATCACTGTAGCATCATTTCTTAGGTAAGTAGCAACTCTCACCACATCACTGTAGCATCATTTTTTAGGTATTTAGCAACTCTCATTACATCACTTTGGCGTGATTTTGAAATTAGTAGCAACTCTCATTACATCACTGTCGCATCATTTTGAGGATAGTCGCAACTCTCATGACATTACTGTAGCATCATTTTGAGATTCGTAGCAACTCTCATTACATCACTGTAGCATCATTTTGAGGATAGTCGCAACTCTCACCACATCACTGTAGCATCATTTCTTAGGTAAGTAGCAACTCTCATTACATCACTGTAGCATCATTTTGAGGATAGTCGCAACTCTCACCACATCACTGTAGCATCATTTCTTAGGTAAGTAGCAGCTCTCACCACATCACTGTCGCATCATTTTGAGGATAGTCGCAAATCTCGCGACATTACTGCAGCATCATTTTGAGATTCGTAGGAACTCTCATTACATCACTGTGGCATCATTTTGAGGTTCGTAGCAACTCTCACCACATCACTGTAGCATCATTTCTTAGGTATGTAGCAACTTTCATTACATCACTTTAGCATGATTTTGAAATTACTATCAACTCTCACCACATGAATGTAGCATCATTTTGAGGATCGTAGCAACTCTCACTACATCAGTCGCATCATTTTGACATTTGTAGCAACTCTCAATTCATCACTGTAGCATCATTTCTTAGGTCAGTAGCAACTCCCATGACATCACTGTAGCATCATTTCTTAGGTAAGTAGCAACTCTCATTACATCACTTTAGCATGATTTTGAAATTACTATCAACTCTCACCACATCACTGTAGCATCATTTCTTAGGTTTGTAGCAAATCTCATTACATCACTCCAGCATCATTTTGAGATTAGTAGCAACTCTCATTACATCACTGTAGCATTATTTTGAGGTTCGTAGCAACTCTCACCACATCACTGTAGCATCATTTCTTAGGTAAATAGCAACCCTCATTACATCACTGTAGCATCATTTTGCGGTTCGTAGCAAACCTCACTACATCACTGTAGCATCATTTCTTAGGGAAGTAGCAACTCTCATTACATCACTGTAGCATCATTTTGAGATTACTATCAACTCTCACCACATCACTGTCAGCATCATTTTGAGATTTGTATCAATTCTCACTACATCATTGCCACCTCATTTTGAGGATCGTAGCAACTCTCACTACATCACTGTCGCATCATTTTGAGGATAGTCGCAACTCTCGCGACATTACTGCAGCATCATTTTGAGATTCGTAGGAACTCTCATTACATCACTGTGGCATCATTTTGAGGTTCGTAGCAACTCTCACCACATCACTGTAGCATCATTTCTTCGGTAAGTAGCAACTCTCATTACATCTCTGTAGCATCATTTCGAGGTTCGTAGCAACTCTCACCACATCACTGTCGCATCATTTCTCGGGTAAGTAGCAACTCTCATTACATCACTTCAGCATGATTTTGAAATTACTATCAACTCTCAGCACATGTCTGTAGCATAATTTCTTAGGTTTGTAGCAACTCTCATTACATCACTCTAGCATCGTTTGGTCATTTGTAGCAACTCTCATTACATCACTGTAGCATCATTTCTTAGGTTTGTAGCCACTCTCATTACATCACTTAAGCATCATTTGGACATTTGTAGCAACTCTCATTACATCACTGTCGCATCATTTTGAGGATAGTCGCAACTCTCACCACATCACTGTAGCATCATTTCTTAGGTAAGTAGCAGCTGTCATTACATCACTTTAGCGTGATTTTTAAATTACTATCAGCTCTCACCACATCATTGGAGCATCATTTCTTTGGTTAGTAGCAATTCTTAAGACATCACTATAGCATCGTTTTTGAGGTTTTTATCCACTCTCACTACATCACTTTCAACATCATTTTGAGGTTAGGAGAGGTTAGGAGCAACTCTCAATACATCACTGTAATTTCATTATGAGCTTCATCGTAATTATCACATCACTGTCGCATCATTTTTAGGATAGTAGCAACTCTCACGTCATTACTGTAGCATCATTTTGAGATTCGTAGCAAGTCTCACTACACCACTGTAGCATCATTTCTTCGGTTTGTAGCAACTCTCATTACATCACTGTTGAATCATTTTGAGGTTCGTTGCAACTCTCACCACATCACTGTAGCATCATTTCTTCGGTTAGTAGCAACTCTCATGACATTACTGTAGCATCATTTTGAGATTCGTAGCAACTCTCATTACATCACTGTAGCATCATTTTGAGGTTCGGAGCAACTCTCACCACATCACTGTAGCATCATTTCTTAGGTATGTAGCAACTTTCATTACATCACTTTAGCATGATTTTGAAATTACCATCAACTCTCACCACATGAATGTAGCATCATTTTGAGGATCGTAGCAACTCTCACTACATCAGTCGCATCATTTTGACATTTGTAGCAACTCTCAATTCATCACTGTAGCATCATTTCTTAGGTCAGTAGCAACTCCCATGACATCACTGAAGCATCATTTCTTAGGTAAGTAGCAACTCTCATTACATCACTTTAGCATGATTTTGAAATTACTATCAACTCTCACCACATCACTGTAGCATCATTTCTTAGGTTTGTAGCAAATCTCATTACATCACTCCAGCATCATTTTGAGATTAGTAGCAACTCTCATTACATCACTGTAGCATTATTTTGAGGTTCGTAGCAACTCTCACCACATCACTGTAGCATCATTTCTTAGGTAAATAGCAACCCTCATTACATCACTGTAGCATCATTTTGCGGTTCGTAGCAAACCTCACTACATCACTGTAGCATCATTTCTTAGGGAAGTAGCAACTCTCTTTACATCACTGTAGCATCATTTTGAGATTAGTATCAACTCTCACTACATCACTGTCAGCATCATTTTGAGATTTGTATATATTCTCACGACATCATTGCCACCTCATTTTGAGGATCGTAGCAACTCTCACTACATCACTGTCGCATCATTTTGAGGATAGTCGCAACTCTCGCGACATTACTGCAGCATCATTTTGAGATTCGTAGGAACTCTCATTACATCACTGTGGCATCATTTTGAGGTTCGTAGCAACTCTCACCACATCACTGTAGCATCATTTCTTAGGTAAGTAGCAACTCTCATTACATCTCTGTAGCATCATTTCGAGGTTCGTAGCAACTCTCACCACATCACTGTCGCATCATTTCTCGGGTAAGTAGCAACTCTCATTACATCACTTCAGCATGATTTTGAAATTACTATCAACTCTCAGCACATGTCTGTAGCATAATTTCTTAGGTTTGTAGCAAATCTCATTACATCACTCCAGCATCATTTTGAGATTAGTAGCAACTCTCATTACATCACTGTAGCATTATTTTGAGGTTCGTAGCAACTCTCACCACATCACTGTAGCATCATTTCTTAGGTAAATAGCAACCCTCATTACATCACTGTAGCATCATTTTGCGGTTCGTAGCAAACCTCACTACATCACTGTAGCATCATTTCTTAGGGAAGTAGCAACTCTCATTACATCACTGTAGCATCATTTTGAGATTAGTATCAACTCTCACTACATCACTGTCAGCATCATTTTGAGATTTGTATCAATTCTCACTACATCATTGCCACCTCATTTTGAGGATCGTAGCAACTCTCACTACATCACTGTCGCATCATTTTGAGGATAGTAGCAACTCTCGCGACATTACTGCAGCATCATTTTGAGATTCGTAGGAACTCTCATTACATCACTGTGGCATCATTTTGAGGTTCGTAGCAACTCTCACCACATCATTGTAGCATCATTTCTTAGGTAAGTAGCAACTCTCATTACATCTCTGTAGCATCATTTCGAGGTTCGTAGCAACTCTCACCACATCACTGTCGCATCATTTCTCGGGTAAGTAGCAACTCTCATTACATCACTTCAGCATGATTTTGAAATTACTATCAACTCTCAGCACATGTCTGTAGCATAATTTCTTAGGTTTGTAGCAACTCTCATTACATCACTCTAGCATCGTTTGGTCATTTGTAGCAACTCTCATTACATCACTGTAGCATCATTTCTTAGGTTTGTAGCCACTCTCATTACATCACTTAAGCATCATTTGGACATTTGTAGCAACTCTCATTACATCACTGTCGCATCATTTTGAGGATAGTCGCAACTCTCACGACATTACTGGAGCATCATTTTGAGATTCCTAGCAACTGTCATTACATCACTGTACCATCATTTTGAGGTTCGTAGCAACTCTCACCACATCACTGTTGCATCATTTCTTAGGTAAGTAGCAACTCTCATTACATCACTGTAGCATCATTTTGCGGTTCGTAGAAACTCTCACTACACCACTTTAGCATTATTTTGAGGATAGTCGCAACTCTCACAACATGACTGTAAGCATCATTTTGAGCATCGTAGCAACTCTCACTACATCACTGTACCATCATTTTGAGATTAGTTGCAACTCTAACTACATCACTGTCGCATCATTTCTTAGGTTAGTAGCAACTCTCACTACATCACTGTCGCATCATTTCTTAGGTTAGTAGCAACTCTCACCACATCACTGTAGCATCATTTCTTAGGTAAATAGCAACCCTCATTACATCACTGTAGCATCATTTTGCGGTTCGTAGCATCATTTCTTAGGGAGGAATCAACTCTCATTCCACCGCTTTAGCTTTATTTTGAAATTACTATCAACTCTCACTGCATCACTGTAGCATAATTTCTTAGGTTAGTAGCATCTCCCATGACATCACTGTAGCATCATTTTGAGGTTTGTAGCAACTCTCACTACATTACTGGAAGCATCAGTTTGAGCATCGTACCAACTCTGCCTACATCACTGTAGCATCATTTCTTAGGTAAGTAGCAACTCTCATGACATCACTTGAGCATGATTTTGAAATTACTATCAACTCTCACCACAACACTGTCAGTATAATTTCTTAGGTTAGTAGCAATTGTCATAACATCACTGTAGCATTATTTTGAGGATCGTAGCAACTCTCACCACATCACTGTAGCATCATTTTGAGGATCGTAGCAACTCTCAATACATCATTGTCGCATCATTTTGAGGATAGTCGCAACTCTCACGACATTACTGTAGCATCATTTCTTAGGTTTGTAGCAAATCTCGTTACATCACTCTAGCATCATTTTGAGATTCGTAGCAACTCTCATTACATCACTGTTGCATTATTTTGCGGTTCGGAGCAAACCTCACTACATCACTGTAGCATCATTTTGAGGATCGTAGCAACTCTCAATACATCATTGTCGCATCATTTTGAGGATAGTCGCAACTCTCACGACATTACTGTAGCATCATTTCTTAGGTTAGAAGCAAATCTCATTCCATCACTCGAGCATCATTTTGAGATTCGTAGCAACTCTCATTACATCACTCTAGCATCATTTTGCGGTTCGTAGCAAACCTCACGACATCATTGTAGCATCATTTCTTAGGGAAGTATCAACCGTCATTACACCACTTTCGCTTTATTTTGAAATTACTATCAACTCTCACCACAACACTGTCAGTATAATTTCTTAGGTTAGTAGCAACTGTCATAACATCACTGTAGCATCATTTTGAGGATCGTAGCAACTCTCACCACATCACTGTAGCATCATTTTGAGGATCGTAGCAACTCTCAATACATCATTGTCGCATCATTTTGAGGATAGTCGCAACTCTCACGACATTACTGTAGCATCATTTCTTAGGTTTGTAGCAAATCTCATTCCATCACTCTAGCATCATTTTGAGATTCGTAGCAACTCTCATTACATCACTTTAGAATCATTTTGAGATTAGTGTCAATTGTCACTACATCAGTGCCACCTCATTTTTAGGATCGTAGCAGCTCTCACCACATCACTGTAGCATCATTTTGAGATTCGTGGCAATTCTCATTACATCACTGTAGCATCATTTTGAGGTTCGTAGCAACTCTCACAACATCACTGTAGCATCATTTCTTAGGTAAGAGGCAACTCTCATTACATAACTGTAGCATCATTTTGAGGTTCATAGCAACTCTCACCACATCACTGTACCATCATTTCCAAGGTAAGTAGCAACTCTCATTACATCACTTTAGCATGATTTTGAAATTACTATCAACTCTCACCACATCACTGTAGCATCATTTTGAGCATCGTAGCAACTCTCACTACATCACTCTACCATCATTTTGACATCACTCTAGCATCATGTGGACATTTGTAGCAAATCTCATTACATCACTGTCGCATCATTTTGAGGATAGTCGCAACTCTCACGACATTACTGGAGCATCATTTTGAGATTCGTAGCAACTCTCATTACATCACTGTAGCATCATTTTGAGGTTCGTAGCAACTCTCACCATATCACTGTAACATCATTTTGCGGTTCGTAGTAACTCTCACTACACCACTTTAGCATTATTTTGAAATTAGTATCAACTCTCACCACATCACTGTAGCATCACTTCTTAGGTTATTCGCAACTCTCATTACATCACTTTAGCATCATTTTGAGGATCGTAGCAACTCTCACGACATCACTTGAGCATCATTTTGAGGATCGTAGTAACTCTCACTACATCACTGCAGCATCATTTTGAGGTTTGTGGCAACTCTCACGACATCACTGTAGCATCATTTCTTAGGTAAGTAGCAACTCTCATTACATCACTTCAGCGTGATTTTGAAATTACTATCAACTCTCACCACATCACTGTAGCATCATTTCTTAGGTTTGTAGCAACTCTCATTACATCACTGTAGCATCATTTCTTAGGTTTGTAGCAACTCTCATTACATCACTGTAGCATAATTTTGAGGATAGTCGCAACTCTCACGACATTACTGGAGCATCATTTTGAGATTCCTAGCAACTCTCATTACATCACTGTAGCATCATTTTGAGGTTCGTCGCAACTCTTACCACATGACTGTCAGCATCACTTTGAGGTTATTCGAAACTTTCACTCCTTTGCTGTTCGCATCATTTTGAGATCATTAGCAATGCTTCCGACATCACTTTCGCATTATTTTGATGTTCGTAGCAACTTTTAGTACATTACTGTCGCATTATTTTGAGGTTCGTAGCAACTCTTAGTACATGACTTTCAGCATCACTTTGAGGTTATTCGAAACGTTCACTCCATTACTGTTAGCATCATTTTGAGTTCTTTAGCAATTCTTACTAAATCACTGTCGCTTCATTTTGAGATCTTTAGCAATTCTTCTGATATCACTGTCTGAATATTTTGAGGTTCGTACCAACTTTTACTACATTACTGTCGCATTGTTTTGAGGTTCATAGCAACTCTTACTACATTATTGTTGTATTATTTAAAGGTTCGTAGCAACTCTTACTACATGACTGTCAGCATCACTTTGAGGTTGTTCGAAACACTTACTACATTACTGTCAGCATTATTTTGACTTTATTAGCAACTATCACTACATTACTTTTAGCATCATTTTGAGTTCATTAGCAATTCTTACGACATCTCTGTCGCATTATTTTGAGGTTCGTAACAACTCTTAGTACATGACTGTCAGCATCACTTTTAATGTTATTCGAAACGTTCACTCCATTAATTTTAGCATCAATTAGAGTTCATTAGCATTTCTTACTAAATCACTGTCGCATCATTTTTAGATCATTAGCAATTCTTACGACATCACTGTCCCATCATTTTGAGGTTCGTAGCAACTCTTACTACATGACTGTCAGCATCACTTTGAGGTTGTTCGAAACACTTAGTACATTACTGTAAGCATCACTGAGTTTATTAGCAACTATCACTACATTACTGTTAGCATCATTTTGAGTTCATAAGCAATTCTTACGACATCACTGTCGCATTATTTTGAGAACATTAGCGATTCTTCTGACATCACTGTCGCATTATTTTGAGGTTCGTAACAACTCTTACTACATCACTGTCGCATTATTTTGAGGTTCGTAGCAACTTTTACTACATTACTGTCGCATTATTTTGAGGTTCATAGCAACTCTTACTACATTATTGTTGCATTATTTAAAGGTTCGTAGCAACTCTTACTACATGACTGTCAGCATCACTTTGAAGGTGTCTGAAACTCTTACTACATGACTGTCAGCATCACTTTGAGGTTGTTCGAAACTCTTACTACATTACTGTAAGCATCACTGAGTTGATTAGCAACTATCACTACATTACTGTTAGCATCGTTTTGAGTTCATAAGCAATTCTTACGACATCACTGTCGCATTATTTTGAGAACATTAGCAATTCTTCTGACATCACTGTAGCATTAGTTTGAGGTTCGTAGCAACTCTCATTCCATGACTGTCACCATCACTTTGAGTTTATTCGAAACTTTCACTCCATTACTGTTAGCACCATTTTGAGTTCATTAGCAATTCTTCCTACATCACCGTCGCATCATTTTGAGATCATTAGCAATTTTTTCTGACATCACTGTCGCATTATTTTGATGTTCGTAGCAACTCTTTCTACATTACTGTTGCATTATTTAAAGGTTCGCAGCAACTCTTACTACATTACTGTTCATCACTGAGTTTATAGCAAATATCACTACATTACTGTTAGCATCGTTTTGAGTTCAATAGCAATTCTTCCGACATGACTGTCGCATTATTTTGAGGTTCGTTAAAACTCTTAGTACATGACTGTCAGCATCACTTTTAATTTATTAGCAACTTTCACTCCATTACTGTTAGCATCATTTTGAGTTCATTAGCAATTCTTACTAAATCACTGTCGCATCATTTTGAGCTCTTTAGCAATTCTTCTGACATCACTGTCGCATTATTTTGAGGTTCGTAGACATCACTTTCGCATTTTTTTTTGAGGTTCGTAGCAACTCTTACTATATGACTGTCAGCATCACTTTGAGGTTATTCGAAACGTTCCCTCCATTACTGTTAGCATCATTTTGAGTTCATTAACAATTCTTACTTAATCACTGTTGCATCATTTTGAGATCTTTAGCAATTCTTCTGACATCACTGTTGCATTATTTTGAGGTTCGGAGCAACTCTTACTACATTATTGTATCATTAGTTAAAGGTTCGTAGCAACTCTTACTACATTACTGTCAGCATACCTTTGAGTTTATTAGCAACTATCACTACATTACTGTTAGCATTATTTTGAGGATCGTAGCAACTCTTACTACATGACTGTCACCATCATTTTGAGGTTGTTTGAAACACTTACTACATTACTTTTAGCATCACTGTGTTGATTAGCAATTATCACTACATTAGTGTTAGCATCATTTTGAGTTCATTAGCAATTCTTGCGACATGACTGTCGCATTATTTTGAGGTTCTTAGCAACTCTTACTACATTACTGTTGCATCATTTTGAGATCATTAGCAATTCTTCTTACATCACTGTCACATTATTTTGAGGTTCGTAGCAACTCTTACTACATTATTGTTGCATTATTTTAAGGTTCGTAGCACCTATCACTACATTACTGTTCGCATCATTTTGAGGTTGTTCGAAACACTTACTACATTACTGTAAGCATCACTGAGTTGATCTGCAACAATCACTACATTACTGTTAGCATCATTTTGAGTTCATTAGCAAATCTTCCGACATCACTGTCGCAATATTTTGAGGTTGGTAGCAACTTTTACTACATTAATGTCGCATTGTTTTGAGGTTCGTAGCAACTCTTACTACATTATTGTTGCATTATTTAAAGGTTCATAGCAACTCTTATTACATTGCTGTCAGCATCACTTTGAGTTTATTAGCAACTATCACTACATTACTGTTCGCATCATTTTGAGGTTAGTAGCAACTCTTACTACATGACTGTCAGCATCACTTTGAGGTAGTTCGAAACACTTACTACATTACTGTAAGCATCAATGAGTTGATTAGCAACTATCACTACGTTACTGTTAGCATCGTTTTGAGTTCAATAGCAATTCTTACGACATCACTGTCAGCATCATTTTTTATTTACTCAAAACTCAAACCACATGACTGTCAGCATCACTTTGAGGTTATTCGAAACTTTCACTACATTACTGTAAGCATCATTTTGAGAACTTTAGCAATTCTTCTGACATCACTGTCGCATTATTTTGAGGTTCGTAGCAACTCTTACTACATGACTGTCAGCATCACTTTGAGGTTGTTCGAAACACTTACTACATTACCGTATGCATCACTGAGTTGAATAACAACTATCAGTACATTACTGTTAGCATCATTTTGAGTTCATTAGCAATTCTTCCTACATCACTTTTGCATCATTTTGAGATCATTTGCAGTTCTTCCGACATCACTGTCGCATTATTTTGAGGTTCGTTGCAACTCTTACTACATGACTGTCAGCATCACTTTGAGGTTGTTCGAAACACTTACTACATTACTGTAAGCATCACTGAGTTCATTAGCAACT
This sequence comes from Aulostomus chinensis, assembly GCF_037954235.1. Taxonomy (NCBI): domain Eukaryota; kingdom Metazoa; phylum Chordata; class Actinopteri; order Syngnathiformes; family Aulostomidae; genus Aulostomus; species Aulostomus chinensis. The sequence continues at coordinate 29,307,039 of NC_141320.1, read as the reverse complement.
ATCACTACATTACTGTTAGCATCATTTTGAGTTCATTAGCAATTCTTCCGACATCACTCGCAATATTTTGAGGTTCGTAGCAACTTTTACTACATTAATGTCGCATTATTTTTAGGTTCGTAGCAACACTTACAACATGACTGTCAGCATCACTTTTAGGTTATTCGAAACTTTCTCTCCATTACTGTTAGCATCATATGGAGTTCATTAGCAATTCTTACTACATCATTGTCGCATCATTTTGACATCTTTAGCAATTCTTCTGACATCACTGTCACATTATTTTTAGGTTCGTAGCAACTCTTACTACATTATTGTTGCATTATTTAAAGGTTCATAGCAACTCTTACTACATTGCTGCCAGCATCACTTTGAGTTTATTAGCAACTATCACTACATTACTGTTCGCATCATTTTGAGGTTAGTAGCACATCTTACTACATGACTGTCAGCATCACTTTGAGGTAGTTCGAAACACTTACTACATTACTGTAAGCATCAATGAGTTGATTAGAAACTATCACTACGTTACTGTTAGCATCGTTTTGAGTTCAATAGCAATTCTTACGACATCACTGTCAGCATCATTTTTTATTTACTCACAACTCAAACCACATGACTGTCAGCATCACTTTGAGGTTATTCAAAACTTTCACTCCATTACTGTTAGCATCATTTTGAGATCATTAGCAATACTTCCGACATCACTGTCGCATTATTTTGAGGTTCGTAGCAACACTTACTACATGACTGTCAGCATCACTTTGAGGTTATTCGAAACGTTCACTCCATTACTGTTAGCATCATTTTGAGTTCATTAGCAATTCTTACTAAATCACTGTCGCATGAGTTTGAGGTTCGTAGCAACTCTTACTACATTACTGTTAGCATCATTTTGAGTTAATTAGCAATTCTTAAGACATCACTGTAGCATTAACTTGAGGTTAGTAGCAACTCTTACTACATGACTGTCAGGATCACTTTGAGGTTCTTCGAAACTCTTACTACATTACCGTAAGCATCACTTTGAGGTTGTTCGAAACTCTTACTACATTACTGTAAGCATCACTGAGTTTATTAGCAACTATCTCTACGTTACTGTTAGCATCGTTTTGAGTTCATTAGCAATTCTTCTGACATCACTGTCGCAATAGTTTGAGGTTCGTAGCAACTTTTACTGCATTACTGTCGCATTATTTTGAGGTTTGTAGCAACTCTTACTACATGACTGTCAGAATCACTTTGAGGTTATTCGAACCTATCACTCCATTACTGTTAGCATCATTTTGAGTTCATTAGCAATTCTTACTACATCACTGTCGCATCATTTTGAGATCATTAGCAAGTCACTGAGTTGATTAGCAACTATCACTACATTACTGTTAGCATCATTTTGAGTTCATTAGCAATTCTTCCGACATCACTCGCAATATTTTGAGGCTCGTAGCAACTCTCACTACATCACTGTAACATCATTTCTTAGGTAAGTAGCAACTCTCACTACATCACTGTAGCATCATTTCTTAGGTAAGTAGCAACTCTCACCAAATCACTGTAGCATCATTTCTTAGGTAAGTAGCAACTCTCATTACATCACTTTGGGCTGATTTTGAAATTACGATCAACTCTCACCACATCACTATCCGCTTCATTTTGAGATTCGTATCAACTCTCACTACATCGCATCATTTTGACATTTGTAGCAACTCTCATTTCATCACTGTAACATCATTTCTTAGGTTAGTAGCAACTCCCATGACATCACTGTAGCATCATTTTGAGGTTTGTAGCAACTCTCACTACATTACTGGAAGCATCAGTTTGAGCATCGTAGCAACTCTGCCTACATAACTGTAGCATCATTTCTTCGGTTAGAAGCAACTCTCATGACATCACTTTAGCATGATTTTGAAATTACTATCAACTCTCACCACAACACTGTCAGCATAATTTCTTAGGTTAGTAGCAACTGTCATAACATCACTGTAGCATCATTTTGAGGACCGTAGCAACTCTCATTACATCACTGTCAGCATCATTTTGAGATTAGTATCAACTCTCACTACATCACTGTCACCTCATTTTGAGGAAAGAAGCAACTCTCACCACATCACTGTAGCATCATTGTACATTACTGTTAGCATCATTTTGAGTTCATTAGCAATTCTTACGACATCACTGTCCCATCAGTTTGAGATCATTACATTACTGTCGCATTATATTGAGTTTCGTGGCAACTCTCACTACATTATTGTTGCATTATTTTAAGGTTCGTAGCAACTCTTACGACATTACTGTCAGCATCACTGAGTTTCGTCGCAACTATCACTACATTACTGTTAGCATCATTTTTTATTTACTCACAACTCAAACCACATGACTGTCAGCATCACTTTGAGGTTATTCAAAACTTTCACTCCATTACTGTTAGCATCATTTTGACTTCATTCGCAATTCTTCCGACATCACTGTCGCAATATTTTGAGGTTCGTAGCAACTTTTATTACATTACTGTCCCATTATTTTGAGGTTCGTAGCAACTCTTAGTACATGACTGTCAGCATCACTTTGAGGTTGTTCGAAACACTTACTACATTACTGTTAGCATCATGTTGAGTTCATTAGCAATTCTTACGACATCACTGTCCCATCAGTTTGAGATCATTACCAATTCTTCTGACATCACTGTCGCATTATTTTAAAATTCAAAGCATCTCTAACTACATTAGTAGTACAATCAGTGATGCTTGAAGTAATTTAGTAAGTGTTTCGAATAACCTCAAAGTGATGCTGACAGTCATGTAGGAAGAGTTGCTACGAACCTCAAAATAATGCGACAGTGATGTCAGAAGAATTGCTAATTATCTCAAAATGATGCGACAGTGAAGTAGTAAGAATTGCTAGGGAACTCAAAATGATGCTAACAGTAATGGAGTGAAAGTTTCGAATAAACTCAAAGTGATGCTGACAGTCATGTAGTAAGAGTTGCTACGAACCTCAAAATAATGCGACAGTAATGTAGTAAAAGTTGCTACGAACCTCAAAATATTGCGACAGTGATGTCGGAAGAATTGCTAATGAACTCAAAATGGTGCTAACAGTAATGTAGTGATAGTTGCTAATCAACTCAGTGACGCTTACAGTAATGTAGTAAGTGTTTCGAACAACCTCAAAGTGATGCTGACAGTCATGTAGTAAGAGTTGCTACGAACCTCAAAATAATGCGACAGTGATGTCAGAAGAATTGCTAAAGATGTGAAAATGATGCGACAGTGATGTCAGAAGAATTGGTAATGATCTCAAAATGATGTGACAGTGATGTCGTAAGAATTACTAATGAACTCAAAAAAATGCTAACAGTAATGGAGTGAAACTTTCGAATAACCTCGAAGTGATGCTGACAGTCATGTAGTAAGTGTTGCTAAGAACCTCAAAATAATGCGACAGTAATGTAGTAAAAGTTGCTACGAAGCTCAAAATATTGCGACAGTGATGTCGGAAGAATTGCTAATGAACTCAAGATGATGCTAACAGTAATGTAGTGATAGTTGCTAAGAAACTCAGTGATGCTTAAAGTAATGTAGTAGGAGTTTCGAACAACCTCAAAGTGATGCTGACAGTCATTTAGAAAGAGTTGCTAATGAACTCAATTTAATGCTACAGTGATGTCGTGAGAATTGCTCCACAACTCAAAATGATGCTAACAGTAATGTAGTGATAGTTTCGAATAACCTCAAAGTGATGCTCACAGTAATGTAGTAAGAGTTGCTACGAACCTTAAAATAATGCAACAATAATGTAGTAAGAGTTGCTACGAACCTCAAAATATTGCGACAGTGATGTCGTGAGAATTGCTCAACAACTCAAAATGATGCTAACAGTAATGTAGTGATAGTTGCTAATAAACTCAAAGTGATGCTGACAGTCATGTAGTAAGAGTTGCTACCAACCTCAAAATATTGCGACAGTGATGTCGGAAGAATGGCCAATGATCTCAAAATGATGCAACAGTGATGTCGGAAGAATTACTAATGTACTCAAAATGATGCTAACAGTAATGGAGTGAAACTTTCGAATAACCTCAAAGTGATGCTGACAGTCATGTACTTAGAGTTGCTATGAACCTCAAAATAATGCGACAGTAATGTAGTAAAAGTTGCAACGAACCTCAAAATATTGCGACAGTGATGTCGGAAGAAATGCTCATGAACTCAAGATGATGCTAACAGCAATGTAGTGATAGTTGCTAAGAAACTCAGTGATGCTTACAGTAATGTAATAAGAGATCCGAAAAACCTCAAAGTGATGCTGACAGTCATGTAGTAAGAGTTGCTACGAACCTCAAAATAATGCGACAGTAATGTAGTAAAAGTTGCTACGAACCTCAAAATATTGCGACAGTGATGTCGGAAGAATTGCTAATGAACTCAAAATGATGCCAACAGGAATGTAGTGATAGTTGCTAATCAACTCAGTGATGCTGACAGTGATGTAGTAAGTGTTTCGAACAACCTCAAAGTGACACTGACAGTCATGTAGTAAGAGTTGCTACAAACCTCAAAATAATGCGACAGTGATGTCACAAGAATTGCTAAAGATCTCAAAATGATGCGACAGTGATGTAGTAAGAATTGCTAATGAACTCAAAATGATGCTAACAGTAATGGAGTGAAACTTTCGAATAACCTCAAAGTGATGCTGACAGTCATGTACTAAGAGTTGCTACGAACCTCAAAATAATGCGACAGTAATGTAGTAAAAGTTGCAACGAACCTCAAAATATTGCGACAGTGATGTCGGAAGAATTGCTCATGAACTCAAGATGATGCAAACAGCAATGTAGTGATAGATGCTAAGAAACTCAGTGATGCTTATAGTAATGTAGTAAGAGTTTCCAAAAACCTCAAAGTGATGCTGACAGTCATTCAGTAAGAGTTGCTAATGAACTCAATTCAATGCTACAGTGATGTCGTGAGAATTGTTCATGAACTCAAAATGATGCTAACAGTAATGTAGTGATAGTTGCTAATAAACTCAAAGTGATGCTGACAGTAATGTAGTAAGACTTACTAGGAACCTTAAAATAATGCAACAATAATGTAGTAAGAGTTGCTACGAACCTCAAAATAATGTGACAGTGATGTCAGAAGAATTGCTAATGATCTCAAAATGATGCGACAGTGATGTAGTAAGAATTGCAAATGAACTCAAAATGATGCTAACAGTAATGGAGTAAGAATTGCTAATGAACTCAAAATGATGCTAACAGTAATGAAGTGAAAGTTTCGAATAACCTCAAAGAGATGCTGACAGTCATGTAGTAAGAGTTGCTACGAACCTCAAAATATTGCGACAGTGATGTCGGAAGAATTGCTAATGAACTCCAAATGATGCTAACAGTAATGTAGTAAGAATTGCTAATGAACTCAAAATGATGCTAACAGTAATGGAGTGAAAGTTTCGAATAACCTCAAAGAGATGCTGACAGTCATGTCGTAAGAGTTGCTACGAACCTCAAAATAATGCGACAGTGATGTCAGAAGAATTGCTAATGATCTCAAAATGATGCGACAGTGATTTGGTAAGAATTGCTAATGAACTCAAAATGATGCTAACAGTAATGTAGTGATAGTTGCTAATAAACTCAAAGTGATGCTGACAGTAATGTCGTAAGAGTTGCTACGAACCTTAAAATAATGCAACAATAATGTAGTAAGAGTTGCTACCAACCTCAAAATATTGCGACAGTGATGTCGGAAGAATGGCCAATGATCTCAAAATGATGCAACAGTGATGTCGGAAGAATTACTAATGAACTCAAAATGATGCTAACAGTAATGGAGTGAAACTTTCGAATAACCTCAAAGTGATGCTGACAGTCATGTACTTAGAGTTGCTATGAACCTCAAAATAATGCGACAGTAATGTAGAAAAAGTTGCAACGAACCTCAAAATACTGCGACAGTGATGTCGGAAGAAATGCTCATGAACTCAAGATGATGCTAACAGCAATGTAGTGATAGTTGCTAAGAAACTCAGTGATGCTTACAGTAATGTAATAAGAGATACGAAAAACCTCAAAGTGATGCTGACTGTCATGTAGTAAGAGTTGCTACGAACCTCAAAATATTGCGACAGTGATGTCGGAAGAATTGCTAATGAACTCAAAATGATGCCAACAGTAATGTAGTGATAGTTGCTAATCAACTCAGTGATGCTGACAGTGATGAAGTAAGTGTTTCAAACAACCTCAAAGTGACACTGACAGTCATGTAGTAAGAGTTGCTACAAACCTCAAAATAATGCGACAGTGATGTCACAAGAATTGCTAAAGATCTCAAAATGATGCGACAGTGATGTAGTAAGAATTGCTAATGAACTCAAAATGATGCTAACAGTAATGGAGTGAAACTTTCGAATAACCTCAAAGTGATGCTGACAGTCATGTACTAAGAGTTGCTACGAACCTCAAAATAATGCGACAGTAATGTAGTAAAAGTTGCAACGAACCTCAAAATATTGCGACAGTGATGTCGGAAGAATTGCTCATGAACTCAAGATGATGCAAACAGCAATGTAGTGATAGTTGCTAAGAAACTCAGTGATGCTTATAGTAATGTCGTAAGAGTTTCCAAAAACCTCAAAGTGATGCTGACAGTCATTTAGTAAGAGTTGCTAATGAACTCAAAATGATGCGACAGTGATGTCGTGAGAATTGCTCAACAACTCAAAATGATGCTAACAGTGATGTAGTGATAGTTGCTAATGAACTCAAAATGATGCTAACAGTAATGGAGTGAAACTTTCGAATAACCTCAAAGTGATGCTTACAGTCATGTAGTAAGTGTTGCTGTGAACCTCAAAATAATGCGACAGTAATGTAGTAAAAGTTGCTACGAACCTCAAAATATTGTGACAGTGATGTCGGAAGAATTGCTAATGAACTCAAAATGATGCCAACAGTAATGTAGTGATAGTTGCTAATCAACTCAGTGATGCTTACAGTAATGTAGGAAGTGTTTCGAAACACCTCAAAGTGATGCTGACAGTCATTTAGTAAGAGTTGCTACGAACCTCAAAATAATGCTACAGTGATGTCATGAGAATTGCTCAACAACTCAAAATGATGCTAACAGTAATGTAGTGATAGTTGCTAAAAAACTCAAAGTGATGCTGACAGTCATGTAGTAAGAGTTGCTAGGAACCTTAAAATAATGCAACAATAATGTAGTAAGAGTTGCTAGGAACCTTAAAATAATGCAACAATAATGTAGTAAGAGTTGCTACGAACCTTAAAATAATGAAACAATAATGTAGTAAGAGTTGCTACGAACCTCAAAATAATGTGACAGTGATGTCAGAAGAATTGCTAATGAACTCAAAATGATGCGACAGTGATGTAGTAAGAATTGCGAATGAACTCAAAATGATGTTAACAGTAATGGAGTGAATGTTTCGAATAACCTCAAAGTGATGCTGACAGTCATTTAGTAAGAGTTGCTAATGAACTCAATTCAATGCTACAGTGATGTCGTGAGAATTGCTCATAAACTCAAAATGATGCAAACAGTAATGTAGTGATAGTTGCTAATAAACTCAAAGTGATGCTGACAGTCATGTAGTAAGAGTTGCTAGGAACCTTAAAATAATGCAACAATAATGTCGTAAGAGTTGCTATGAACCTCAAAATAATGCGACAGTAATGTAGTAAAAGTTGCTACGAACCTCATAATATTGCGACAGTGATGTCGGAAGAATTGCTCAACAACTCTCAATGATGCTAACAGTGATGTAGTGATAGTTGCTAAGAAACTCAGTGATGCTTACAGTAATGTAGTAAGATTTTCGAACAACCTCAAAGTGATGCTGACAGTCATGTAGTAAGAGTTGCTACGAACCTCAAAATAATGCGACAGTAATGTAGTAAAAGTTGCTACGAACCTCAAAATAATGTGACAGTGATGTCAGAAGAATTGCTAATGAACTCAAAATGATGCGACAGTGATGTCGTAAGAATTGCTAATGAACTCAAAATGATGCTAACAGTAATGGAGTGAAAGTTTCGAATAACCTCAAAGTGATGCTGACAGTCATGTACTAAGAGTTGCTACGAACCTCAAAATAATGCGACAGTAATGTAGTAAAAGTTGCTACGAACCTCAAAATATTGCGACACTGATGTCGGAAGAATTGCTAATGAACTTAAAATGATGCTAACAGTAATGTAGTGATAGTTGCTAATCCAGTCAGTGATGCTTACAGTAATGTAGTAAGTGTTTCGAACAACCTCAAAGTGATGCTGACAGTCATGTACTAAGAGTTGCTACGAATCTCAAAATAATGCAACAGTAATGTAGTAAAAGTTGCCACGAACCTCAAAATATTGCGACAGTGATGTTGGAAGAATTGCTAATGAACTCAAAATGATGCGACAGTGATGACGGAAGAATTGCTAATGAACTCAAGATGATGCTTACAGTAATGGAGTGAAAGTTTCGAATAACCTCAAAGTGATGCTGACAGTCATTTAGTAAGAGTTGCTACGAACCTAAAAATAATGCGACAGTGATGTCAGAAGAATGGCTAAAGATGTAAAAATGATGCGACAGTGATGTCAGAAGAATTGGTAATGATCTCAAAATGATGCGACAGTTATGTCGTAAGAATTGCGAATGAACTCAAAATGATGCTAACAGTAATGGAGTGAAACTTTCGAATAACCTCAAAGTGATGCTTACAGTCATGTAGTAAGTGTTGCTACGAACCTCAAAATAATGCGACATTAATGTAGTTAAAGTTGCTACGAACCTCAAAATATTGCGACAGTGATGTCGGAAGAATTGCTAATGAACTCAAGATGATGCTCACAGTAATGTAGTGATAGCTTCTAAGAAACTCAGTGATGCTTAAAGTAATGTAGTAAGAGTTTCGAACAACCTCAAAGTGATGCTGACAGTCATTTAGTAAGAGTTGCTAATGAACTCAATTTAATGCTACAGTGATGTCTTGAGAATTGCTCCACAACTCAAAATGATGCTAACAGTAATGTAGTGAAAGTTGCTAATAAACTCAAAGTGATGCTGACAGTAATGTAGTAAGAGTTGCTTCGAACCTTAAAATAATGCAACAATAATGTAGTAAGAGTTGCTACGAACCTCAAAATAATATGACAGTGATGTCAGAAGAATTGCTAAAGATCTCAAAATGATGCAACAGTGATGTCAGAAGAATTGCTAATGATCTCAAATGATGCTAACAGTAATGGAGTGAACGTTTCGAAAAACCGCAAAGTGATGCTGACAGTAATGTAGTAAGAGTTGCTACGAACCTCAAAAAAATGTGACAGTGATGTCAGAAGAATTGCTAATGTTCTCAAAATGATGCTACAGTGATTTAGTAAGAATTGCTAATGAACTCAAAATGGTGTTCACATTAATGGAGTGAAAGTTTCGAATAACCTCAAAGCGATGCTGACAGTCATGTAGTAAGTGTTGCAACGAACCTCAAAATAATGCGACAGTAATGTAGTAAAAGTTGCTACGAACCTCAAAATATTGCGACAGTGATGTTGGAAGAATTTCTAAAGATCTCAAAATGATGCGACAGTGATTTAGTAAGAATTGCAAATAAACTCAAAATGATGCTAACAGTAATGGAGTGAACGTTTCGAACAACCTCAAAGTGATGCTGAAAGTGATGTAGTAAGAGTTGCTACGAACCTCAAAATAATGCGACAGTTATGTCGTAAGAATTGCTAATGAACTCAAAATGATGCTTACAGTAATGGAGTGAACGTTTCGAAAAACCGCAAAGTGATGCTGACAGTAATGTAGTAAGAGTTGCTACGAACCTCAAAAAAATGTGACAGTGATGTCAGAAGAATTGCTAATGTTCTCAAAATGATGCTACAGTGATTTAGTAAGAATTGCTAACGAACTCAAAATGGTGTTCACATTAATGGAGTGAAAGTTTCGAATAACCTCAAAGCGTTGCTGACAGTCATGTAGTAAGAGTTAATACGAACCTCAAAATAATGCGACAGTGATGTCGGAAGAATTGCTAATGAACTCAAAATGATGCGACAGTGATGTCGTAAGAATTGCTAATGATCTCAAACTGATGCGACAGTGATGTAGTAAGAATTGCTAATGAACTCAAAATGATGCTAACAGTAATGGAGTGAAACTTTCAAAATAACCTCAAAGTGATGCTGAAAGTCATGGAGCAAGAGTTGATACGAACCTCAAAATAATGCGACAGTGATGTCAGAAGAATTGCTAAAGATCTCAAAATGATGCTAACAGTAATGGAGTGAACGTTTCGAATAACCTCAAAGTGATGCTGACAGTCATGTAGTAAGAGTTGCAAGGAACCTCAAAAAAATGCGACAGTAAAGAAGTAAAAGTTGCTACGAACCTCAAAATATTGCGACAGTGATGTCGGAAGAATCGCTAATGAACTCAAGATGATGCTAACAGTAATGTAGTGAAAGTTGCTAAGAAACTCAGTGTTGCTGACAGTCATGTAGTCAGAGTTGCTAATGAACTCAATTTAATGCTACAGTGATGTCGTAAGAATTGCTAATAAACTCAAAATGATGCTAACATTAATGTAGTAAGAGTTGCTACGAACCTTAAAATAATGCAACAATAATGCAGTAAGAGTTGCTACGAACCTCAAAATAATGTGACAGTGATGTCAGAAGATTGCAAATGATCTCAAAATGATGTAACAGTAATGTAGTAAGACTTGCTAAGAACCTCAAAATAATGCGACAGTAATGTAGTAAAAGTGGCTACGAACCTCAAAATATTGCGACAGTCATGTCGGAAGAATTGCTAATGAACTCAAAATGATGCTAACACTAATGTAGTGATAATTGCTAATCACCTCAGTGATGCTTACAGTAATGTAGTAAGTGTTTCGAAAAACCTCAAAGTGATTATGACAGTCATGTAGTAAGGGTTGCTACGAACCTAAAAATAATGCTGAAGTAAAGTAGTAAGAGTTGCTTCGAACCTCTAAGTAATGCAACAGTGATGTCAAAAGAATTGTTAATGATCTCAAAATGATGCGACAGTGATGTAGTAAGAATTGCTAATGAACTCAAAATGATGCTAACAGTAATGGAGTGATAGTTGCTAATTAACTCAGTGATGCTTACAGTAATGTAGTAAGTGTTTCGAATAACCTCAAAGTGATGCTGACAGTCATGTAGTAAGAGTTTCTACGAACCTCAAAATAATGCGACAGTGATGTCGGAAGAATTGCTAATGATCTCAAAATGATGCGACAGTGATTTAGTAAGAATTGCTAATGAACTCAAAATGATGCTAACAGTAATGGAGTGAACATTTCGAATAACCTCAAAGTGATCCTGTCAGTCATATAGTAAGAGTTGCTACGAACCTCAAAAAAAATGCGAAAGTGATGCAGTAAAAGTTGCTACGAATCTCAAAATATTGCGACAGTGATGTCGGAAGAATTGCTCATGAACTCAAAATGATGCTAACAGTAATGTAGTGAAAGTTGCTAATTAACTCAGTGATGCTTACAGTAATGTAGTAAGTGTTTCGAACAACCTCAAAGTGATGCTGACAGTAATGTAGTAAGAGTTGCTACGAATATCAAAATAATGCGACAGTGATGTCAGAAGAATTGCTAATGATCTCAAAATGTTGCGACAGTGATGTCGTAAGATTTGCTAATGAACTCAAAATTATGCTAACAGTAATGTAGTGATAGTTGCTAATGAACTCAAAGTGATGCTGTCAGTAATGTAGTAAGTGTTTTGAACAACCTCAAAGTGATTATGATAGTCATGTGGTAAGGGTTGCTACAAACCTTAAAATAATGAAACAGTAAAGTAGTAGGAGTGGCTACGAACATCAAAATAATGCAACAGTGATGTCAGAAGAATTGCTAATGATCTCAAAATGATGCGACAGTGATTTAGTAAGAATTGCTAATGAACTCAAAATCATGCTAACAGTAATGGAGTGAAAGTCTCGAATAACCTCAAAGTGATGCTGACAGTCATGGACTAAGAGTTGCTACGAACCTCAAAATAATGCGACAGTAATGTAGTAAAAGTTGCTACGAACCTCAAAATATCGCGACAGTGATGTCAGAAGAATTGCTAATGAACTCAAAATGATGCTAACAGTAATGTAGTGATAGTTGCAAATAAACTCAGTGATGCTTACAGTAATGTAGTAAGAGTTGCTACGAACCTCAAAATGATGCGACAGTGATTTAGTAAGAATTGCTAATGAACTCAAAATGATGCAAACAGTAATGGAGTGAACGTTTCGAATAACCTCAAAGTGATGCTGACAGTCATGTAGTAAGTGTCGCTACTTACCTCAATTTAATGCGACAGTGATGTGGTGAGAGTTGATAGTAATTTCAAAATCACGCTAAAGTGATGTAATGAGAGTTGCTACATACCTAAGAAATGATGCTAAAGTGATGTGGTGAGAGTTGCTACTTACCTAATAAATTATGCTACAGTGATGTGGTGAGAGTTGCTACGATCCTCAAAATAATGCTAGAGTGATGTAATGAGATTTGCTACAAACCTAAGAAATGATGCTACAGTAATGTCGTGAGAGTTGCGACTATCCTCAAAATGATGCGACAATGATGGATTGAGAGTTGCTACGATCCTCAAAATGATGCTACAGTGATGTGGTGAGAGTTGCTACGATCCTCAAAATGATGCTACAGTGATGTGGTGAGAGTTGCTACGATCCTCAAAATGATGCTACAGTGATGTTATGACAGTTGCTACTAACCTAAGAAATTATACTGACAGTGTTGTGGTGAGAGTTGATAGTAATTTCAAAATCATGCTAAAGTGATGTCATGAGAGTTGCTACGATCCTCAAAATGATGCAACAGTGATGTAATGAGAGTTGCTACGAATATCAAAATGATGCTACAGTAATGTAGTGAGAGTTGCTACAAACCTCAAAATGATGCTACAGTGATGCAGTGAGAGTTGATAGTAATTTCAAAATAAAGCTAAAGCGGTGTAATGAGAGTTGATACTTCCCTAAGAAATGATGCTACAGTGATGTGGTGAGAGTTGCTACTAACCTAAGAAATGATGCGAGTGAGAGTTGCTACGAACCACAAAATGATGCTACAGTGATGTAATGAGAGTTGCTACTAACCTAAGAAATGATGCGACAGTGATGTAGTGAGAGTTGCGACTAATCTCAAAATGATGGTTACAGTGATGTAGTGAGAGTTGCTACGATGCTCAAAATGATGCTTACAGTAACGTCGTGAGAGTTGCTACGAACCTCAAAATGATGCTGAAAGTGATGTAGTGAGAGTTGCTACTAACCTAAGAAACGATGCTACAGTGATGTCATAAGAATTGCTACTAACCAAAGAAGTGATGCTACAGTGATGTGGTGAGAGTTGATACTAATTTCAAAATAATGCTAAAGTGGTGTAGTGAGAGTTGCTACGAACCGCAAAATGATGCTACAGTGATGTAATGAGAGTTGCTACTTACCTGAGAAATGATGCGACAGTGATGTGGTGAGAGTTGCTACGAACCTCAAAATGATGCTGCAGTGATGTAATGAGAGTTCCTACAAATCTCAAAATGATGCTGCAGTAATGTCGCGAGAGTTGCGACTATCCTCAAAATGATGCGACAGTGAAGTAGTGAGAGTTGCTAGGATACTCAAAATGATGCGACAGTGATGTGGTGAGAGTTGCTACGATCCTCAAAATGAGGTGGCAATGATGTAGTGAGAGTTGATACTAATCTCAAAATGATGCTGACAGTGATGTAGTGAGAGTTGATACTAATCTCAAAATGATGCTACAGTGATGTAAAGAGAGCTGCTACTTCCCTAAGAAATGATGCTACAGTGATGTAGTGAGGTTTGCTACGAACCGCAAAATGATGCTAACAGTAATGGAGTGAAAGTTTCGAAATAACCTCAAAGTGATGCTAACAGTCATGTAGTAAGTGTTGCTATGAACCTCAAAATATTGCGACAGTGATGTTGGAAGAATTGCTCATGAACTCAAAATGATGCTAACAGTAATGTAGTGAAAGTTGCTAATTAACTCAGTGATGCTTACAGTAATGTAGTAAGTGTTTCGAACAACCTCAAAGTGATGCTGACAGTCATGTAGTAAGAGTTGCAACGAACCTCAAAATAATGCGACAGTGATGTCGGAAGAACTGCTAATGATCTCAAAATGTTGCAACAGTGATGTAGGAATAATTGCTAATGAACTCAAAATGATGCTAACAGTAATGGAGTGAAAGTTTCGTATAACCTCAAAGTGATGCTGACAGTAATGTAGTAAGAGTTGCTACGAATATCAAAATAATGCAACAGTGATGTCAGAAGAATTGCGAATGATCTCAAAATGTTGCGACAGTGATGTAGTAAGAATTGCTAATGAACTCAAAATTATGCTAACAGTAATGTAGTGATAGTTGCTAATGAACTCAAAGTGATGCTGTCAGTAATGTAGTAAGTGTTTTGAACAACCTCAAAGTGATTATGATAGTCATGTGGTAAGGGTTGCTACAAACCTTAAAATAATGCAACAGTAAAGTAGTAGGAGTGGCTACGAACATCAAAATAATGCAACAGTGATGTCAGAAGAATTGCTAATGATCTCAAAATGATGCGACAGTGATTTAGTAAGAATTGCTAATGAACTCAAAATCATGCTAACAGTAATGGAGTGAAAGTCTCGAATAACCTCAAAGTGATGCTGACAGTCATGGACTAAGAGTTGCTACGAACCTCAAAATAATGCGACAGTAATGTAGTAAAAGTTGCTACGAACCTCAAAATATCGCGACAGTGATGTCAGAAGAATTGCTAATGAACTCAAAATGATGCTAACAGTAATGTAGTGATAGTTGCAAATAAACTCAGTGATGCTTACAGTAATGTAGTAAGAGTTGCTACGAACCTCAAAATGATGCGACAGTGATTTAGTAAGAATTGCTAATGAACTCAAAATGATGCTAACAGTAATGGAGTGAACGTTTCGAATAACCTCAAAGTGATGCTGACAGTCATGTAGTAAGTGTCGCTACTTACCTCAATTTAATGGTACAGTGATGTCTATGAATTGCTAATAAACTCAAAGTGCTGCTGACAGTAATGTAGTAAGAGTTGCTACGAACCTTTAAATAATGCAACGGTAATGTAGTAAAAGGAAAGGCAATTTATTTAAAAGTTGCTACGAACATCAAAATAATGCGACAGTGATGTCAGAAGAATTGGTAATGATCTCAAACTGATGGGACAGTGATGTCGTAAGAATTGCTAATGAACGCAAAATGATGCTAAAGTAATGTAGTGAAAGTTGGTAATAAACTCAGTGATGCTTCCAGTAATGTTGTCAGTGTTTCGAATAACCTCAAAGTGATGCTGACAGTCACGTAGTAAGAGTTGCTACTAACCTCAATTTAATGCGACAGTGATGTGGTGAGAGTTGATAGTAATTTCAAAATCACGCTAAAGTGATGTAATGAGAGTTGCTACATACCTAAGAAATGATGCTAAAGTGATGTGGTGAGAGTTGCTACTTACCTAATAAATTATGCTACAGTGATGTGGTGAGAGTTGCTACGATCCTCAAAATAATGCTAGAGTGATGTAATGAGATTTGCTACAAACCTAAGAAATGATGCTACAGTAATGTCGTGAGAGTTGCGACTATCCTCAAAATGATGCGACAATGATGGATTGAGAGTTGCTACGATCCTCAAAATGATGCTACAGTGATGTGGTGAGAGTTGCTACGATCCTCAAAATGATGCTACAGTGATGTTATGACAGTTGCTACTAACCTAAGAAATTATACTGACAGTGTTGTGGTGAGAGTTGATAGTAATTTCAAAATCATGCTAAAGTGATGTCATGAGAGTTGCTACGATCCTCAAAATGATGCAACAGTGATGTAATGAGAGTTGCTACGAATATCAAAATGATGCTACAGTAATGTAGTGAGAGTTGCTACAAACCTCAAAATGATGCTACAGTGATGTCATGGGAGTTGCTACTAACCTAAGAAATGATGCTACAGTGATGCAGTGAGAGTTGATAGTAATTTCAAAATAAAGCTAAAGCGGTGTAATGAGAGTTGATACTTCCCTAAGAAATGATGCTACAGTGATGTGGTGAGAGTTGCTACTAACCTAAGAAATGATGCGAGTGAGAGTTGCTACGAACCGCAAAATGATGCTACAGTGATGTAATGAGGGTTGCTATTTACCTAAGAAATGATGCTACAGTGATGTGGTGAGAGTTGCTACTAACCTAAGAAATGATGCGACAGTGATGTAGTGAGAGTTGCGACTAATCTCAAAATGATGGTTACAGTGATGTAGTGAGAGTTGCTACGATGCTCAAAATGATGCTTACAGTAACGTCGTGAGAGTTGCTACGAACCTCAAAATGATGCTGAAAGTGATGTAGTGAGAGTTGCTACTAACCTAAGAAACGATGCTACAGTGATGTCATAAGAATTGCTACTAACCAAAGAAATGATGCTACAGTGATGTGGTGAGAGTTGCTACTAATCTCAAAATAATGCTAAAGTGGTGTAGTGAGAGTTGCTACGAACCGCAAAATGATGCTACAGTGATGTAATGAGAGTTGCTACTTACCTAAGAAATGATGCTACAGTGATGTGGTGAGAGTTGCTACGAACCTCAAAATGATGCTACAGTGATGTAATGACAGTTGCTAGGAATCTCAAAATGATGCTCCAGTAATGTTGTGAGAGTTGCGACGATCCTCAAAATGATGCGACAGTGATGTAATGAGAGTTGCTACAAATGTCCAAATGATGCTAGAGTGATGTAATGAGAGTTGCTACTTACCTCAGAAATGATGCGACAGTGATGTGGTGAGAGTTCCTACGAATCTCAAAATGATGCTTCAGTAAGTTCACGAGAGTTGCGACTATCCTCAAAATGATGCTACAATGAGTAATGAGAGTTGCTACGAATCTCAAAATGATGCAACAGTAATGTCGTGAGAGTTGCGACTATCCTCAAAATGATGCGACAGTGATGTAGTGAGAGTTGCTACGATCCTCAAAATGATGCTTAAGTGATGTAATGAGAGTTGCTACAAACCTAAGAAGTGATGCTACAGTGATGTGGTGAGAGTTGATACTAATTTACAAATAATGCTAAAGTGGTGTAGTGAGAGTTGCTACGAACCGCAAAATGATGCTAAAGTGATGTAATGAGAGTTGCTACTTACCTAAGAAATGATGCTACAGTGATGTGGTGAGAGTTGCTACGAACCTCAAAATGATGCTACAGTGATGTAATGAGAGTTGCTACTTACCTAAGAAATGATGCTACAGTAATTTCGCGAGAGTTGCGACTATCCTCAAAATGATGCTACAGTGATGTAGTGAGAGTTGCTACGATCTTCAAAATGATGCGACAGTGATGTGGTGAGAGTTGCTACGATCCTCAAAATGATGCTACAGTGATGTTATGACAGTTGCTACTAACCTAAGAAATTATACTGACAGTGTTGTGGTGAGAGTTGATAGTAATTTCAAAATCATGCTAAAGTGATGTCATGAGAGTTGCTTCTAACCGAAGAAATGATGCTACAGTGATGTAGGCAGAGTTGGTACGATGCTCAAACTGATGCTTCCAGTAATGTAGTGAGAGTTGCTACAAACCTCAAAATGATGCTACAGTGATGTCATGGGAGTTGCTCCTAACCTCAGAAATGATGCTAGAGTGATGTAACGAGATTTGCTACAAACCTAAGAAATGATGCTACAGTAATGCCGTGAGAGTTGCGACTATCCTCAAAATGATGCGACAATGATGTATTGAGAGTTGCTACGATCCTCAAAATGATGCTGCAGTGATGTGGTGAGATTTGCTACGATCCTCAAAATGATGCTACAGTGATGTGGTGAGAGTTGCTACAAACCTAAGAAATGATGCGACAGTGATGTAGTGAGAGTTGCTACTAACCTAAGAAATGATGCAACAGTGATGTAGTGAGAGTTGCTACAAATGTCCAAATGATGCTTAAGTGATGTAATGAGAGTGGCTACAAACCTAAGAAATGATGCTACAGTGATGTAATGAGAGTTGCTACAAATGACCAAATGATGCTAGAGTGATGTAATGAGAGTTGCTACAAACCTATGAAATTATGCTACAGACATGTGCTGAGAGTTGATAGTAATTTCAAAATCATGCTAAAGTGATGTCATGAGAGTTGCTACTTACCTGAGAAATGATGCGACAGTGATGTGGTGAGAGTTGCTACGAACCTCAAAATGATGCTGCAGTGATGTAATGAGAGTTCCTACAAATCTCAAAATGATGCTGCAGTAATGTCGCGAGAGTTGCGACTATCCTCAAAATGATGCGACAGTGAAGTAGTGAGAGTTGCTAGGATACTCAAAATGAGGTGGCAATGATGTAGTGAGAGTTGATACTAATCTCAAAATGATGCTGACAGTGATGTAGTGAGAGTTGATACTAATCTCAAAATGATGCTACAGTGATGCAGTGAGAGTTGATAGTAATTTCAAAATAAAGCTATAGCGGTGTAATGAGAGTTGATTCTTCCCTAAGAAATGATGCTACAGTGATGTCATGAGAGTTGCTTCTAACCGAAGAAATGATGCTACAGTGATGTAGGCAGAGTTGGTACGATGCTCAAACTGATGCTTCCAGTAATGTAGTGAGAGTTGCTACAAACCTCAAAATGATGCTACAGTGATGTCATGGGAGTTGCTACTAACCTAAGAAATGATGCTACAGTGATGCAGTGAGAGTTGATAGTAATTTCAAAATAAAGCTATAGCGGTGTAATGAGAGTTGATTCTTCCCTAAGAAATGATGCTACAGTGATGTAGTGAGAGTTGCTACGAACCGCAAAATGATGCTACAGTGATGTAATGAGGGTTGCTATTTACCTAAGAAATGATGCTACAGTGATGTGGTGAGAGTTGCTACTAACCTAAGAAATGATGCGACAGTGATGTAGTGAGAGTTGCGACTAATCTCAAAATGATGGTACAGTGATGTAGTGAGAGTTGCTTCGATGCTCAAAATGATGGTACAGTGATGTAGTGAGAGTTGCTACGATGCTCAAAATGATGCTTACAGTAATGTTGTGAGAGTTGCTTAAAACCTCAAAATAATGCTACAGTAATGTCGTGAGAGTTGCCTCTATCCTCAAAATGATGCGACAGTGATGTAGTGAGAGTTGCTACGATCCTCAAAATGATGTTAAGTGATGTAATGAGAGTTGCGACAAACCTAAGAAGTGATGCTACAGTGATGTGGTGAGAGTTGATACTAATTTCAAAATAATGCTAAAGTGGTGTAGTGAGAGTTGCTACGAACCGCAAAATGATGCTACAGTGATGTAATGAGAGTTGCCACAAATGTCCAAATGATGCTACAGTGATGTAATGAGAGTGGCTACAAACCTAAGAAATGATGCTACAGTGATGTAATGAGAGTTGCTACAAATGACCAAATGATGCTAGAGTGATGTAATGAGAGTTGCTACAAACCTATGAAATTATGCTACAGACATGTGCTGAGAGTTGATAGTAATTTCAAAATCATGCTAAAGTGATGTAATGAGAGTTGCTACTTACCTGAGAAATGATGCGACAGTGATGTGGTGAGAGTTGCTACGAACCTCAAAATGATGCTTCAGTGATGTAATGAGAGTTGCTACTTACCTAAGAAATGATGCAACAGTGATGTGGTGAGAGTTGCTACGAACCTCAAAATAATGCTACAGTGATGTAATGAGAGTTCCTACGAATCTCAAAATGATGCTGCAGTAATGTCGCGAGAGTTGCGACTATCCTCAAAATGATGCGACAGTGAAGTAGTGAGAGTTGCTACCATCCTCAAAATGATGCGACAGTGATGTGGTGAGAGTTGCTACTATCCTCAAAATGAGTTGGCAATGATGTAGTGAGAGTTGAAACTAATCTCAAAATGATGCTGACAGTGATGTAGTGAGAGTTGATACTAATCTCAAAATGATGCTACAGTGATGTAATGAGAGTTGCTACAAATCTAAGAAGTGATGCTACAGTGATGCAGTGAGAGTTGATAGTAATTTCAAAATAGTGCTAAAGCGGTGTAATGAGAGTTGCTACTTCCCTAAGAAATGATGCTACAGTGATGTAGTGAGGTTTGCTACGAACCGCAAAATGATGCTACAGTGACGTAATGAGGGTTGCTATTTACCTAAGAAATGATGCTACAGTGATGTGGTGAGAGTTGCTACGAACCGCAAAATGATGCTAGAGTGATGTAATGAGATTTGCTAAAAACCTAAGAAATGATGCTACCGTGATGTGGTGAGAGTTGATAGTAATTTCAAAATCATGCTAAAGTGATGTAATGAGAGTTGCTATTTACCTAAGAAATGATGCTACAGTGATGTAGGCAGAGTTGCTACGATGCTCAAACTGATGCTTCCAGTAATGTTGTAAGAGTTGCTACAAACCTCAAAATGATGCTACAGTGATGTCATGGGAGTTGCTACTGACCTAAGAAATGATGCTACAGTGATGAATTGAGAGTTGCTACAAATGTCAAAATGGTGCGACTGATGTCGTGAGAGTTGCTACGAGCCTCAAAATGATGCTACATTCATGTGGTGAGAGTTGATAGTAATTTCAAAATCATGCTAAAGTGATGTAATGAAAGTTGCTACATACCTAAGAAATGATGCTACAGTGATGTGGTGAGAGTTGCTACAAACCTCAAAATGATGCTACACTGATGTAATGAGAGTTGCTACGAATCTCAAAATGATGCTACAGTAATGTCGTGAGAGTTGCTACTAAACGAAGAAATGATGCTACAGTGATGTGGTGAGAGTTGCTACGAACCTCAAAATGATGCAACAGTGATGTAATGAGAGTTGCTACTAACCGAAGAAATGATGCTGCAGTGATGTAGTGAGAGTTGCTACGAATCTCAAAATGATGCTACAGTAATGACGTGAGAGTTGCTACTATCCTAAAAATGATGCGACAGTGATGTGATAATTACGATGAAGCTCATAATGAAATTACAGTGATGTATTGAGAGTTGCTACTCACCTCAAAATGATGCTACAGTGATGTAATGAGAGTTGCTACTAACCTAAGAAGTTATGCTGACAGTGTTGTGGTGAGAGTTGATAGTAATTTCAAAATCATGCTAAAGTGATGTCATGAGAGTTGCTTCTAACCGAAGAAATGATGCTCCAGTGATGTAGGCAGAGTTGCTACGATGCTCAAACTGAAGCTTCCAGTAATGTAGTGAGAGTTGCTACGAATCTCAAAACGATGCTACAGTGATGTGGTGAGAGTTGCTACGAACCTCAAAATGATGCAGGGTGACTTTGTGGAAAGTCTTGCACTCCCAACACAATCATTCTCACTAATGCAGTGACAGGTCAGAGCCAAGGGAGCCTCCATGTCCACAGATGTCCACATGGCAGCTGGACTTCCTTTTTCACTCCTTCCCGTTCCTCCTGGTACTTTTTGGCCACCGTTTGTTTGATGGTCTGAAAATGACACCCAGAGTAAATCAATACATTGAAATTAGAGATGAAATAAACTGGAGATATCAACTACTGCTTTAGATCATTTCCACACAAACCTTTCTGGTTGGCAAATATATGAGGCTCAAGGACCTGAACCAGTTCCCTGAACCCTTCCCTCTCAACAGTGCTGAGGGGCTGGCAGTCCTTCAGGATCAAATTCAGCAGAGCCTCATCCAGCATCTGCTTCCTGGAAGCTGGATGGTTCAAGATGAAGGAGAGAAGAAATGAAGAGGAATTAATGATCAATGAAGCAACTGTGAGTCAGTTGGAGAGTGGCTGTATACCTGAGTTCATCCTGGTGGATCTGGGACTTCATTCTCATGCCTGGCCCCATCATGCCTCAGCACTGAAGAGGTGCTTTTGTTGAGATGAGACGCTTCTGTCCAACAAATGCGACATTCAACCTGCAGAAAAGAACATGAGTACTCAGCTAAAAGTTCCTTTCTTCATGGTGACTGGTGTTTCTTAGTCTGAGACCACCAGGTTTCCAATGAGGTGTATCGGATACGTTGTTGTGTGCCGCTGAAATCCGTCCAATTCCGGCGTTGTTTCCTGATGAAATATGTTTGCCTTAAAGCTCATTAAAGTGTTGAACCACAATATCGTTCACCATAACTGAGTCAACTTCAAGATAACCTACTTCTACATTCCAGTCCCGGCTGCTCCTGTTCTGCTGCAGTCCAGAAAACAACAACCCGATACAATTGGCGCTCCTTCCCACAGCTCCGGCCCGGATCCGCATGGTTCCGCTGACTGACTGTGAGACGCGCTCCCTCCAGAGTGGCACAGCCCGATGGGGGTCCTTATCTGGCACGGGGGCGTAAAACAGGTGCGACTGAGAAGCCTGGTTTATTCTGAGTCGAGGGAACGCGTTGCTCTGCAATACACCGCCAAGCCGCTAGGGGGTGTGGCTTTGTCTTTGTATTGTTTACGGGGCTCTTGTCGGATTCCTTGGTTTTCTTCCGGTCACAGACAATGGCGGGGTTGTGCTGCGACTGAACCGGAAATAACGTTCTGAGCGGACCAATCACAGTCCTCGACGTTGACGTCACCACGCGTCGACGCGATGCGTAAGCAGGATTTTTTGGAGGCGCGTTTCAGGCGACGGCGTACGGTCTGCGTCGACGGCGTAGGTACGAATACGACTCGACACAGAAACATAAATCAAGCTTAAATCAGGCTTTATAGTCCAACAGGAAGTTAGCATGTCAGGGATGAGACACGCTTATCGTCCAACAGGAAGTTAGCATGTCAGGGATGAGACACGGTTATCGTCCAACAGGAGGTTAGCATGTCAGGGATGAGACACCCTGATAGTCCAACAGGAAGTTAGCATCTCCATGGTTCCCTTGACCAGAAGCCAGTGGGATCGTTCTGACATCTTGATTGACATTTGTCCTTCTCTTAGCTAAATAGCTGGCAATCATTTGAAAAAAACCTTGATTTACTTTTTGTATTTTGATCTTCAGCTCATTTGCATACTTTTGTTAAAATTCTCCCCTTTTTGTCTTTTTTTTTCTGCTGTTTTTAGCACAAAGTCCACCTGGTGCCTAAAGACCAGTTCAGCATGGACTACGTTGAACCTTCAGTCCGCTGCATCAGCACCCATGGACGGTTCCCCCCTGACAGGAGGATTCTGGTGAGGAACATTAGTGGGACAGCGCTCTTGTTAGAACGGTTCTGATCCACCTTCCCTCCCCCTGTAGCTCCTCCTGTGTCCCCTCAGCGCTCTTGTTAGAACGGTTCTGATCCACCTTCCCTCCCCCTGTAGCTCCTCCTGTGTCTCCTCAGCGCTCTTGTTAGAAGGGTTCTGATCCACCTTCCCTCCCCCTGTAGCTCCTCCTGTGTCCCCTCAGCGCTCTTGTTAGAACGGTTCTGATTCACCTTCCCTCCCCCTGTAGCTCCTCCTGTGTCCCCTCAGCGCTCTTGTTAGAAGGGTTCTGATCCACCTTCCCTCCCCCTGTAGCTCCTCCTGTGTCCCCTCATGTTTCCAAACTCCCTCCCACTGGCTGGTGCTGAAGGAGGGCCAGAGCTCCTCCTCCAGGAGCCCATCCTGGCCTCCCCCGCTGCAGCTCCTCCACTGCCCTCCCACCAGAGAGATGAGCCCCCTGGTTCAGAGGTGACAGACCACCTCTGGGAGCAGACAACAGAGACCACATCAGGCTGGACTCCTTGCAGGTAAGGAGGCTGACGGCTGCTGAGTGAGTGAGTTTACGACGCTCCCACCACTGCTGCTGGATTGATTTAACACATCTGGAATATTTAGATTTATTCTGGGTCAACATCTGCATCTGTTGAAGTCCTCAGTCTCCATGCAGGTGGTGTTGTTCCAGATAAAAGGTCTCAATAACAGCATCACTCCAGGTGAAACCATTCCAAAGAAGGCTAAGTGGAGCTGGCATATCAGCCCCCAATGGAAGCCTGCTGCTGCTGCCAAGCTCTCCATGTCATCATGGAAAAGTTGATTGTTCAACTCAATGTTTTTCCCATTGGGAGGAGATTTGTTGTTCCACCATGAAGTCTTTTCTTGTGATGAGTTTGTGTGTCGTAGTAGCATGAAGATATCTTGTTATCATGATCAACTCCTCTGGCCTGGTGGAAGAACGCTGCTGTGTTTGGATTCAGACGAGTCAAATCTGAACCAGGGACTTGTAGTTTTATCCTCGGTCTCTGGACTCATAAAATGGAGACCGGCCCAGTTTGACACTTTTGAACTCCTCCATGATGTTCAAATCTCATGACTGAGATTCGTGATTGGAAACATCGGCGGTTCAGGAAAGAAAACATGTACCATTGAACATCGCTCTCATCCTTCTACTCAGAACGCTGCGGTGGACTCCACCGTGTCCAGGCTTTGGGCAGATACGTCTTCATCCTCCACCACCACCAGCCGCTCCACCCCACCCACCCTGTGCAGGTCTACATTACCAGGGTCGGATCTGGCAGGGTGGAGGATCTTTGATTCATCTTAGCTTTCCTGCTCCGGCTGTTTGAGAAACATTCAAATGGAGATGGTTGTTTGCGTCTTTCAGGCCACGCCAACGCCTCCTTCTGTCCCCACGCTTACGGCTGCCGAAACGTGGCGGTGTCTGAAAACCAGATCATTCTGGATGTGCCGGACCACCAGGTCCTCCTCACCTGCAGGTTCGTGCAGGCAGAGCCCTGTGGTGGTAGGTTTCCTGCTCCTCTGCTGGACTGATACCCTCTCCCTTTCCCCACACGTATCTGCTGTTTCTACTCTGTGCCTCCTTCTCCTCTGTCAGGCCTGGACTTCTTCCTTCTGTCTCTCCAGGATCACGTCCTGGTGGTGCCTGAGAGCAGCTCCAGCTCCAGCTCCCTGAACCAAGAACCACTGGAGAAATCTGACCACTTCATCAGCAACTGTGGCCTCAACAGCTTTCATGTCAAGTCGGTGTCTCTCAGCCTGAGTTGGTCCCTGTTCTGTATCCCTGAATGTTCTAGAGGAACTAAACTGGGCCTGACTGGGACGCTTCTGTCTGCTCAGATTTGGGTTGTGAATGCATTCAGATGTCATTTACAAGCATTGGAACTAAAGACCTGAGCCTCAAGAATATTTAGTTCTTGATTTACTTTCTCTTGCAGGGTTTCACTTTGTGCTAATTTTCTTTTGAAGATCTTTGTTTTTTGTTGTCCTTCCATTTAGCGAGTTTGGCTAATAACCTTTTCCCCACTAAACTAATTTTCCTAAAATGTCTCGCTAACGTTTCCTTTTTCTCTGTCGTCCCTCCTGTCCTTGGTCTCCATTCTGTCTCAGCTCAGCTGTGTCTCTTGGGCTCTCTTCAACAATGGCGCCCTGCCTTGTGCCTGCCATGAGGTTGGAGCTGAGAGTGACACCTGCGAGTCATTTGGTGGTCGGTGCCGCTGCAGGCCCCACGTGATTGGCCGAGACTGCTCCATGTGGGCCGTGGGTTGCTGGGGATTCCCCACTGCAGACGTGAGTGTCAGATTGGATGAATGATGAGTAATAAGGGCTTTTTATGATGAGTGAGAGGACGGACCAAACCAACCTGTCCAACCATCAGAGGACAGTTTGTTGTTCTAGTTTCAACTCTTACAACACATTACTGTGAGCATCACTTTGAGTTCATCAGCAACTATCACTACATTACTGTTAGCATCATTTTGGGATCATTAGCAATTCTTACTACATCACTGTCAGCATCATTTTGATTTTATTATCAATTCTGACTACATCACTGTCAGCATCATTTTTGAATTCATTAACAATTCTTCCTACATAACTGTAGCATTATATTGAGGTTTTTAGCAGCTCTTACTAGATTACTGTTAGCATCATTTTGAGATCAATAGCAATTCTTCCAACATCACTGTAGCATTATTTTGAGGTTATTAGCAATTCTTAGTACATCACTGTCGCATTATTTTGAGTTCATTCGCAGCTCTTACTACATCACTGTCCCATCATTTCAGATCATTAGCCATTCGTACTACATCACTGTCACATTATTTTGAGGTTCATAGTAACTCTTACTACATCACTAGCATTACTTTAAGGTTATTACCAGACTTACTACATTCCTGTCAGCATCATTTTGAGGTTATTAGCAGCTCTTACTAGATTACCGTCAGAATCATTTTGAGATCATGAGCAATTCTTCCGACATCACTGTTGCATTATTTTGAGGTTCGTAGCAACTTTTACTACATGACTGTCAGCATCACTTTGAGGTTATTCGAAACTTTCACTACATTACTGTAAGCATTATTTTGAGTTTATTTGCAATTCTTACTCCATCACTGTCGCATCATTTTGAGATCATTAGCAATTCTTACGACATCATTGTCGCATCATTTTGAGATCATTAGCAATTCTTCCGACATCACTGTCAGCATCATTTTTAGGTTACTCGAAACTTTAACCACATGACTGTCAGCATTACTTTGAGGTTAATCGAAACTTTCACTACATTACTGTTAGCATCATTTTGAGTTCATTAGCAATTCTTACTCCATCACTGTCGCATCATTTTGATATCATTAGCAATTCTTACGACATCAGTGTAGCATTATTTTGAGGTCATTAGCAACTCTTACAACATGACTGTCAGCATCACTTTAAAGTTGTTCGAAACTTTCACTACATTACTGTTAGCATCATTTTGAGTTCATTAGCAATTCTTACTCAATCACTGTCGCATCATTTTGAGGTACGTTGCAACTCTTACTACATGACTGTCAGCATCACTTTGAGGTTATTCGAAACTTTCACTACATTACTGTTAGCATCATTTTGAGTTCATTAGCAATTCTTCCGACATCACTGTCGCATTGTTTTGAGGTTCGTAGCAGCTGTTACTACATTACTGTCAGCATCACTTTGAACTTAATAGCAATTCTTACGACATAACTGTAGCATCATTTTGAGGTTAGTTTCAACTCTTCCTCCATTACCGTCAGCATCATTTAGAGTTTATTAGCAATTATTTCGAAATAACTGTCGCATCATTTTGAGGTACGTTGCAACTCTTACTACATGACTGTCAGCATCACTTTGAGGTTTTTCGAAACTTTCACTCCATTACTGTTTGCATCATTTTGAGTTCATTAGCAATTCTTTCTACATCACTGTCGCATCATTTTGAGATCATTAGCAATTCTTCTGACATCACTGTTGCATAATTTTGAGATCATTAGCAATTCTTCTGACATCACTGTCGCATTATTTTGAGGTTATTAGCAACTCTTACTACATTACAATCAGCATCATTTTTAGGTTTCTCGCAACTCCAACCACATGACTGTCAGCATCGCTTTGAGGTTATTCGAAACTTTCACTACATTACAGTTAGCATCATTTTGAGTTCATTAGCAATTCTTACTACATCACTGTCGCATCATTTTGAGATCATTAGCAATTCTTCTGACATCACTGTCGCATTATTTTTTAGGTTCATCGAAACTCTTACTACATTACTGTTGTATTATTTTAAGGTTCGTAGCAACTCTTACTACATGACTGTCAGCATCACTTTGAGGTTGTTCGAAACACTTACTACATTACTGTAAGCATCACTGAGTTTATTAGCAACTATCACGACGTTACTGTTATCATCATTTTGAGTTCAATAGCAATTCTTACGACATCACTGTCGCATCATTTTGAGATCATTAGCAATTCGTCTGACATCACTGTCACATTATTTTGAGGTTCGTAGCAACTCTTACTACATTATTGTTGCATTATTTAAAGGTTCGTAGCAACTCTTACTACATTACTGTCGCATTAAATTGAGTTCATTAGCAACTCTTACTACATGACTGTCAGCATCACTTTGAAGTTGTTCGAAACACTTACTACATGACTGTCAGCATCACTTTGAGGTTGTTCGAAACTCTTACTACATTACTGTAAGCATCATTGAGTTCATTAGCAACTATCACTACATTACTGTTAACATCATCTTGAGTTCATTAGCAATTCTTCCGACATCACTGTCCCATCAGTTTGAGATCATTACCAATTCTTCTGACATCAGTGTCTCATTATTTTGAGGTTCGAAGCAACTCTTACTACTTTACTGTTGCATTTTTTAAGGTTCGTAGCAACCCTGACTACATGACTGTCAGAATCACTTTGAGGTTGTTCGAAACACTTACTATATTACTATCAGCATCACTTTGAGTTAATTAGCAACTATCACTACATTACTGTTAGCATCATTTTGAGGTTAGAAGCAACTCTTACTACATGACTGTCAGCATCACTTTGAGGTTGTTCGAAACACTTACTACATTACTGTAAGCATCACTGAGTTGATTAGCAACTACCACTACATTACTGTTAGCATCATTTTGAGTTCATTAGCAATTCTTCCGACATCACTGTCGCAATATTTTGAAGTTCGTAGCAACTTTTGCTACATTAATGTCGCATTATTTTTACGTTCGTAGCATTACTTAGGACATGACTGTCAGCATCACTTTGAGGTTATTCGAAACGTTCACTCCATTACTGCTAGCATCAGTTTGAGTTCATTAGCAATTCTTACTAAATCACTGTCGCATCATTTTGATATCTTTAGCAATTCTTCTGACATCACTGTCGCATTATTTTGAGGTTCGTAGCAACTCTTACTACATGACTGTCACCATCACTTTGAGGTTATTCGAAACACTTACTACATTACTGTAAGCATCACTGAGTTGATTAGCAACTATCACTACATTACTGTTAGCATCATTTTGAGTTCATTAGCAATTCTTACTAAATCACTGTCGCATCATTTTGAGATCTTAAGCAATTCTTCCGACATCACTGTCGCATTATTTTGAGGTTCGTAGCAACTCTTACTACATGACTGTCACCATCACTTTGAGGTTATTTGAAACACTTACTACATTACATTAAGCATCACCGAGTTGATTAGTAACTATCACTACATTACTGTTAGCATCATTTTGAGTTCATTAGCAAATCTTCCGACATCACTTTCGCAATATTTTGAGGTTCGTAGCAACTCTTACTACATTACTCTCAGCATCACTTTGAGTTTATTAGCAACTATCACTACATTACTGTTACCATCATTTTGAGTTTATGAGCAATTCTTACTAAATCACTGTCGCATCATTTTGAGATCTTCAGCAATTCTTCTGACATCACTGTCGCATTATTTTGAGGTTCGTAGAAACTCTTACTACATGACTGTCACCATCACTTTGAGGTTATTTGAAACACTTACTACATTACATTAAGCATCACCGAGTTGATTAGTAACTATCACTACATTACTGTTAGCATCATTTTGAGTTCATTAGCAAATCTTCCGACATCACTGTCGCATTATTTTAAGGTTCGTAGCAACTCTTACTACATGACTGTCAGCATCACTTTGAGGTTATTCGGAACACTTACTACATTACTGTAAGCATCACTGACTTGATTAGCAACTATCACTACATTACTGTCAGCATCATTTTGAGTTCATTAGCAATTCTTCCGACATCACTGTCGCAATATTTTGAGGTTCGTAGCAAGTTTTACTACATTACTGTCGCATTATTTTGAGGTTCGTAGCAACTCTGACTACATGACTGTCAGCATCACTTTGAGGTTATTCGAAACACTTACTACATTACTGTAAGCATCACTGAGTTGATTAGCAACTATCACTACATTACTGTTAGCATCATTTTGAGTTCATTTGCAATTCCTCCGACATCACTGTCGCAATATTTTGAGGTTCGTAGCAACTTTTACTACATTACTGTCGCATTATTTTACGGTTCGTAGCAACTCTTACTACGTGACTGTCAGCATCACTTTGAGTTTATTAGCAACTATCACTACATTACTGTTAGCATCATTTTGAGTTCATTCGCAATTCCTCCGACATCACTGTCGCAATATTTTGAGGTTCGTAGCATCTTTTACTCCATTACTGTCGCATTATTTTGAGGTTTGTAGCAACTCTTAGTACATGACTGTCAGCATC
Organism: Aulostomus chinensis; assembly: GCF_037954235.1. Lineage (NCBI taxonomy): Eukaryota > Metazoa > Chordata > Actinopteri > Syngnathiformes > Aulostomidae > Aulostomus > Aulostomus chinensis. The sequence goes on along the minus strand of NC_141320.1, from coordinate 29,276,945 downwards.
ACTTTGAGGTTATTCGAAACGTTCACTCCATTACTGTTAGCATCATTTTGAGTTCATTAGCAATTCTTACTAAATCACTTTCGAATCATTTTGAGATCATTAGCAATTCTTCTGACATCAGTGTCACATTATTTTTAGGTTCGTAGCAACTCTTACTACATTACTGTCAGCATCACTTTAAGTTTATGAGCAACTATCACTACATTACTGTTAGCATCATTTTGAGTTTATGAGCAATTCTTACTACATCACTGTCGCATTATTTTGAGGTTCATAGCAACTCTTAGTACAAGACTGTCAGCATCACTTTGCGGTTTTTCGAAACGTTCACTCCATTACTGTTAGCATCATTTTGAGTTCATGAGCAATTCTTACTAAATCACTGTAGCATCATTTTGAGATCTTTAGCAATTCTTCTGACATCACTGTCGCATTATTTTGAGGTTCGTACCAACTCTTACTACATGACTGTCACCATCACTTTGAGGTTATTTGAAACACTTACTACATTACATTAAGCATCACCGAGTTGATTAGTAACTATCACTACATTACTGTTAGCATCATTTTGAGTTCATTAGCAAATCTTCCGACATCACTGTCGCAATATTTTGAGGTTCGTAGCAACTCTTACTACATGACTGTCAGCATCACTTTGAGTTTATTAGCAACTATCACTACATTACTGTTACCATCATTTTGAGTTCATGAGCAATTCTTACTAAATCACTGTCGCATCATTTTGAGATCTTTAGCAATTCTTCTGACATCACTGTCGCATTATTTTGAGGTCCGTAGAAACTCTTACTACATGACTGTCACCATCACTTTGAGGTTATTTGAAACACTTACTACATTACATTAAGCATCACCGAGTTGATTAGTAACTATCACTACATTACTGTTAGCATCATTTTGCGTTCATTAGCAATTCCTCCGACATCACTGTCGCAATATTTTGAGGTTCGTAGCAACTTTTACTACATTACTGTCGCATTATTTTAAGGTTCGTAGCAACTCTTACTACATGACTGTCAGCATCACTTTGAGGTTATTCGGAACACTTACTACATTACTGTAAGCATCACTGACTTGATTAGCAACTATCACTACATTACTGTTAGCATCATTTTGAGTTCATTAGCAATTCTTCCGACATCACTGTCGCATTATTTTGAGGTTTGTAGCAACTCTTACTACATGACTGTCACCATCACTTTGAGGTTATTCGAAACGTTCACTCCATTACTGTTAGCATCATTTTGAGTTCATTAGCAATTCTTCCGACATCACTGTCGTAATATTTTGAGGTTCGTAGCTAGTTTTACTACATTACTGTCGCATTATTTTGAGGTTCGTAGCAACTCTGACTACATGACTGTCAGCATCAGTTTGAGGTTATTCGAAACACTTACTACATTACTGTAAGCATCACTGAGTTGATTAGCAACTATCACTACATTACTGTTAGCATCATTTTGAGTTCATTAGCAATTCTTCCGACATCACTGTCGCATTATTTTGAGGTTTGTATCAACTCTTACTACATGACTGTCAGCATCACTTTGAGGTTATTCGAAACGTTCACTCCATTACTGTTAGCATCATTTTCAGTTCATTAGCAATTCTTACGAAATCACTTTCGAATCATTTTGAGATCATTAGCATTTCTTCTGACATCACTGTCACATTATTTTGAGGTTCGGAGCAACTCTTACTACATTATTGTTGCATTATTTTAAGGTTCGTAGCAACTCTTACTACATTACTGTCAGCATCACTTTGAGTTTATTAGCAACTATCACTACATTAATGTTTGCATTATTTGAGTTTGTGAGCAATTCTCACGACATCACTGTAGCATCATTTTGAGTTCATTAGCAATTCTTACTACATCACTGTCGCATCATTTTGAGATCATTAGCAATTCTTCTGACATCACTGTCGCATTATTTTGAGGTTCGTAGCAACTCTTACTACATGACTGTCAGCATCACTTTGAGGTTATTCGAAAATTTCACTCCATTACTGTTAGCATCATTTTGAGTTCATTAGCAATTCTTACTACATCACTGTCGCATCATTTTCAGATCATTAGCAATTCTTCTGACATCACTGTCACATTATTTTGAGGTTCGCAGCAACTCTTACTACATTATTGTTGCATTATTTTAAGGTTCGTAGCAACTCTTATTACATGACTGTCAGCATCACTTTGAGTTTATTAGCAACTATCACTACATTACTATTAGCATCATTTTGAGTTAATGAGCAATTCTCACGAAATCACTGTAGCATTGAATTGAGTTCATTAGCAACTCTTACTAAATGACTGTCAGCATCACTTTGAGGTTGTTCGAAACTCTTACTACATTACTGTTAGCATCATTTTGAGTTCATTAGCAATTCTTACTACATCACTGTCGAATTATTTTGAGGTTCTTAGCAACTCTTAGTACATGACTGTCAGCATCACTTTAAGGTTATTCGAAACGTTCACTCCATTACTGTTAGCATCATTTTGAGTTCATTAGCAATTCTTACTAAATCACTGTTGCATCATTTTGAGATCTTTAGCAATTCTTCTAACATCACTGTCGCATTATTTTGAGGTTCGTAGCAACTCTTACTACATGACTGTCAACATCACTTTGAGGTTTTTCGAAACACTTACTACATTACTGTTAGCATCATTTTAAGTTCATTAGCAATTGTTCCGAAATCACAGTCGCAATATTTTTAGGTTCGTAGCAACTTTAATCCATTACTGTCGCATTATATTGAGTTTCGTGGCAACTCTGACTACATTATTGTTGCATTATGTTAAGGTTCGTAGCAACTCTTACTACATTATTGTCAGCATCACTTTGAGGTTATTCGAAGCATTCACTCCATTACTATTAGCATCATTTTGAGATCATTACCAATTCTTCTGACATCACTGTCGCATCATTTTGAGATCTTTAGCAATTCTTCTGACATCACTGTCGCATTATTTTGAGGTTCGTTGCAAGTCTTACTACATGACTGTCAGCATCACTTTGAGGTTGATCGAAACACTTACTGCATTACTCGAAGCATCACTGAGTTTATTAGCAACTATCACTAAATTACTGTTTGCATCATTTTGAGTTCATTCGCAATTCTTCCGACATCACTGTCGAAATATTTTGAGGTTCGTAGCAATTTTTACGACATTACTGTCGCATTATTTTGAGGTTCGTAGCAACTCTTACTACATGACTGTCAGCATCACTTTGAGGTTATTCGAAACGTTCACTACATTACTGTGAGCATCATTTTGAGTTCATTAGCAATTCTTACGAAATCACTGTCGAATCATTTTGAGTTCATTAGCAATTCTTACTACATCACTGTCACATTATTTTGAGGTTCGTAGCAACTCTTACTACATTATTGTTGCATTATTTTAAGGTTCGTAGCAACTCTTACTACATTACTGTCAGCATCACTTTGAGTTTATTAGCAACTATCACTACATTACTGTTAGCATCATTTTGAGTTCATGAGCAATTCTCACGACATCACTGTAGCATTGAATTGAGTTCATTAGCAACTCTTACTAAATGACTGTCAGCATCACTTTGAGGTTGTTTGAAACTCTTACTACATTACTGTCAGCATCACTGAGTTTCTTAGCAACTATCACTACATTACTTTTAGCATCATCTCTAGTTCATTAGCAATTCTTCCGACATCACTGTCGCAATATTTTGAGGTTCGTAGCAACTTTAATACATTACTGTCGCATTATATTGAGTTTCGTGGCAACTCTTACTACATTATTGTTGCATTATTTTAAGGTTCGTAGCAACTCTTACTACATTACTGTCAGCATCACTTTGAGGTTATTCGAAACGTTCACTCCATTACTGTTAGCATCATTTTGAGATCATTACCAATTCTTCTGACATCACTGTCGCATCATTTTGAGATCTTTCGCAATTCTTCTGACATCACTGTCGCATTATTTTGAGGTTCGTAGCAACACTTTGTACATGACTGTTAGCATCACTTTGAGGTTGTTCGAAACACTTACTACATATCTCTAAGCATCACTGAGTTTATTAGCAACTATCACTACATTACTGTTAGCATCATTTTGAGTTCATTAGCAATTCTTACTAAATCACTGTCGCATCATTTTGAGATCTTTAGCAATTCTTCTGACATCACTGTCGCATTATTTTGAGGTTCGTAGCAACTCTTAGTACATGACTGTCAGCAACACTTTGAGGTTTTTCGAAACACTTACTACATTACTGTTAGCATCATGTTGAGTTCATTAGCAATTCTTACTAAATCACTGTCCCATCAGTTTGAGATCATTACCAATTCTTCTGACATCACTGTCGCATCATTTTGAGGTTCGTAGCAACACTTAATACATGACTGTCAGCATCACCTTGAGGTTATTCGAAACTTTCACTCCATTACTGTTCGCATCATTTTGAGTTCATTAGCAATTCTTCCAACATCACTTTCGCAATATTTTGAGGTTCGTAGCAACTCTTACTACATTACTGTTGCATTATTTTAAGGTTCGTAGCAACTCTTACTACATGACTGTCAGCATCACTTTGAGGTTTTTCGAAACACTTACTACATTACTGTCAGCATCACTGAGTTTATTAGCAACTATCACTGCATTACTGTTAGCATCATTTTGAGTTCATTAGCAATTCTTCCGACATCACTTTCGCAATATTTTGAGGTTCGTAGCAACTTTTACGACATTACTGTCGCATTATTTTGAGGTTCGTAGCAACACTTAATACATGACTGTCAGCATCACCTTGAGGTTATTCGAAACTTTCACTCCATTACTGTTCGCATCATTTTGAGTTCATTAGCAATTCTTACTACATCACTGTCGCAATATTTTGAGGTTCGTAGCAACTCTTACTACATTACTGTTGCATTATTTAAAGGTTCGTAGCAACTCTTACGACATTACTGTCAGCATCACTTTGAGTTTATTAGCAATTATCACTACATTACTGTTAGCATCATTTTGAGATCATTAGCAATTCTTCCGACATCACTGTCGCAATATTTTGAGGTTCGTAGCAAAACTTACTACATGACTGTCAGCATCACTTTGAGGTTATTCGAAACTTTCACTCCATTACTGTTAGCATCATTTTGAGTTCATTAGCAATTCTTACTACATCACTGTCGCATCATTTTGAGATCATTAGCAATTCTTCTGACATCACTGTCACATTATTTTGAGGTTCGTAGCAACTCTTACTACATTATTGTAAGCATCACTGAGTTTATTACCAACTATCACTACATTACTGTTAGCATCATTTTGAGTTCATTAGCAATTCTTACGACATCACTGTAGCATTAAATTGAGGTTCGTAGCAACTCTTACTACATTACTGTTGCATTTTTTAAGGTTCGTAGCAACACTTACTACATGATTGTCAGCATCACTTTGAGGTTATTCGAAACGTTCACTCCATTACTCTTAGCATCATTTTGAGTTCATTAGCAATTCTTACTAAATCACTTACGCATCATTTTGAGATCTTTAGAAATTCTTCTGACATCTCTGTCGCATTATTTGAGGTTTGTAGCAACTCTTACTACATGACTGTCAGCATCACTTTGAGGTTGTTCGAAACACGTACTGCATTACTTTAAGCATCACTGAGTTGATTAGCAACTTTAAGTACATCACTGTTAGCGTCATTTTGACTTCATTAGCAATTCTTACTACATCACTGTCGCATCATTTTGAGATCATTAGCAATTCTTCCGACATCACTGTCGCATTATTTTGAGGTTCGTAGCAACTCTTACTACATTACTGTTGCATTATTTAAAGGTTCGTAGCAACTCTTACTACATTACTGTTAGCATCACTTTGAGATCATTAGCAACTATCACTACATTACTCTTAGCATCATTTTGAGTTCATTAGCAATTCTTACTCCATCACTGTCGCATCATTTTGAGATCATTAGCAATGCTTCCAACATCACTGTCGTATTATTTTGAGGTTCAAAGCAACTCTTACTACATGACTGTCAGCATCACTTTGAGGTTATTCGAAACTTTCACTTCTTTACTGAAAGCATCACTGAGTTTATAGCAACTGTCACTCCATTACTGTTAGCATCATTTTGAGTTTATTAGCAATTCTTCTGACATCACTGTCACATTATTTTGAGGTTCGTAGCAACTCTTACTACATTATTGTAAGCATCACTGAGTTTATTACCAACTATCACTACATTACTGTTAGCATCATTTTGAGTTCATTAGCAATTCTTACGACATCACTGTAGCATTAAATTGAGGTTCGTAGCAACTCTTACTACATTACTGTTGCATTTTTTAAGGTTCGTAGCAACACTTACTACATGATTGTCAGCATCACTTTGAGGTTATTCGAAACGTTCACTCCATTACTCTTAGCATCATTTTGAGTTCATTAGCAATTCTTACTAAATCACTTACGCATCATTTTGAGATCTTTAGAAATTCTTCTGACATCACTGTCGCATTATTTGAGGTTCGTAGCAACTCTTACTACATGACTGTCAGCATCACTTTGAGGTTGTTCGAAACACGTACTGCATTACTTTAAGCATCACTGAGTTGATTAGCAACTTTAAGTACATCACTGTTAGCGTCATTTTGACTTCATTAGCAATTCTTACTACATCACTGTCGCATCATTTTGAGATCATTAGCAATTCTTCCGACATCACTGTCGCATTATTTTGAGGTTCTTAGCAACTCTTACTACATTACTGTTAGCATCACTTTGAGATCATTAGCAACTATCACTACATTACTCTTAGCATCATTTTGAGTTCATTAGCAATTCTTACTCCATCACTGTCGCATCATTTTGAGATCATTGGCAATGTTTCCAACATCACTGTCGCATTATTTTGAGGTTTGAAGCAACTATCACTACATCACTGTTAGCATTATTTTGAGTTCATTAGCAATTCTTCCGACATCACTGTAGCATTATTTTGTGGTTAGTAGCAACTCTTACTACATTACTGTTGCATTATTTAAAGGTTCGTAGCAACTCTTACGACACGACTGTCAGCATCACTTTGAGTTTATTAGCAACTTTCACTCCATCACTGTCGCATCATTTTGAGTTCATTAGCAATTCTTCCGACATCACTGTAGCATTATTTTGAGGTTTTGAGGTAAACTTACAAAGCTGAGAAATGTTCATGAAGAAGAAAGGCACACGTTATGATTGAGGCCAGAAACTAAAACTCCACACCAAATGTACTTTGACTTGTAGGATAATGAACTTGAATGTGTTGAAACAGCAGATCAATGAATCCACTACCACACAACAAGATGATGACCCCCTACCACAAGATGGCGTCACAGATCCTGACGCTCTGAGCAGGAAACACCGAGCAAAACATTACAACAAAGCTCCTGTTGTTCCCTCCAGGAAAAACTGTGGCTCTGATGAGAAGAAGGATCCCAGCCTCCTCTGAGGATCCATGGCCGCACCATTGGGTAGAAGGACGATGGGGTCGGCACCAGGAGGAACCCTGGTGTCTCCGATGCAGGGAAGATGGAGCAGTGAAGAGGCCACATTGTGGCGTCCTAAAGAGGACATTTGGTGGAGCCTGAGACAGCAAACATCACGCCCCCTTCATCAGAAGAACCACAGCACCAGAAGAAAGAATCCTGGCAGTGACAACAGGGAGGATCAGGGTGACCTCCTCACCTCCACCTTTGAACCTTCAAATGAACTTTAAAAAGCTTTAGAGTGGAGAAGGATTTTAAACATTTTATTGTTTTTTCCTTTCATTCTCATTTGTGCGATTGTCTGATTTATTAGAAATAAACACTGTCTGCTGGGTTTACATTGACTGTGATTCTCTTTTTGCATGCAAGTTGAAAGTTCTGCCAATAAAAACACAAGTATTTGAAGACCAAAGGAAGAACCCCCAAAGTCAGGACCCTGAGATCAAAGTGAACGCTCTGATCTCAGAGGTCTGGGATATTTCCCATCCCATGGCCCTTCAAATAAGAGCCCTGTGTCTCTGTCTCAAAGTTTTCAACCGTATTTGTTTGTTAAATTAAAACCAGACGACCACTGTGGTCCTTTTTACACGGTAAGTAAAGCACAGATGCCCTGGTGGACCTGTTGGCACCCTGGACTTTGAATCCAGTGACCTGAGTCCAAGTCTCAGTTCCAGCAGGTTTCCTGCAGCCTTCAGCAGAGCTGCCATGTTTCTCTGTAGAGAACTAAGTGATGCTCTCAGCAGGTTGAGGGCACCACCAACAAGTGAGGGATGAACCTCTGACTTCCTTCTTGTCAAACAGGAAACTCCTAATACGTCATTTGAGTAAAGTACCTCATATTCCTGACATCCAAGTAGTAGTGAAGTGGAGGAAGAAGGGAGGAGATCTCCAACAGGATCCTTCTTTCCTCTGTCCTCCTTGATCTCATGGATCACCACAGTCAAGGGGAGACCCAAGCTCCCGGATGGATCTGGCACTCAGGAACTGCTGAGTTTTCCAGTGGACTTTGTTCCATCCATGGTTCAGGAACAGGACTCCTCCTGGTTAACCTGGTATCTTTCCACCCAACTGTGGGTTCTTGGAGAATTTTTCATGTCGTGTCAAGAAATCAGGCTGGTGGGTTTTTCAATGAGAGAAATTCTGGTAACTTAATAAAGTGGCATGTTTGTTGAAGCAGTAATTAACTGATAAATTAAGGAAGGCCTGGCCAGTCTTTGCTCCCAGGTCATACAATGGAGTTAGAAAGTCCTGAATAAATCTGGAGTTCCATGATTTCCTTGTGGTTCATGATCCTTTTGCCAATGTAGTCTGGAACAAGAGCAAGATGAACCTCCAAATAGCAACAGGTTGATTGCAGGTGATGTCAAGTGGTATTTAGAGGAACCTCCTCCTTGTGTTTGGTTCCATGGTGGAATGGTGAGCCCTCTGGACTCTGGATCCAGTGATCCCAGTTCAAGTCTTGGTGGGACCTTCCTGTCTGGAATGTGTCCCATGTAACAAACTGATCAAGAGATGCAATGTGGTTCTAATGTTCTGGTTCATTTCTTACTGCCATGAACACAGACTGTGTGTTTAATGTTAACAATAAATGCAACAACTAAGGAGCCAGTAGCTCCTGTGGAAAAAATTCTACTTTGTCAGTGAATTAATTCAGTCTGCATCTAAGTTTCTGTCAGGATGGCCGAGCGGTCTAAGGCGCTGCGTTCAGGTCGCAGTCGCTCCTGGAGGCGTGGGTTCGAATCCCACTTCTGACAAAGGACATTTTCTCCACATTCCTATGCATCCACAGTGGTACATTCCAAACCCAGTTGAAGTTGCTCTCCACTGATGGGAGTGAGTGGTTGAACTGGCAGCAGAGGAGGCAAAGGAGCTTCCCTGTGACGGTCCAACATCGCCTGGTTTCCTCCAACATGGAGCAGCCACCAAAATCTAACTTCAATGTTGGATCAAAGTCTGCTGAAGAAATGTGTTTTCTTTCAATTCACATTTTGTCCATTAACTTCATAATCAGAGTCGCCATCTCATCACATGACTAAAGTCTGGGTTCTGTATTGGTGGTAAAATATCCTTCCATGCCCCTCACTAGTTTGCACACAGAAAAGCATATTTTACTGGTTTCAGATCTCTTAGCTTGTTCTCTCTCTTAAACCAGCTGAGGCAGCTTTCATTGTGTGATTCATTTTAAAATATAAATATGGAACAGAACCATTGGAATCAGATGTCAGGACATTTGAAGGAATGTCAATCTCCTGTTGAAATGTTGCAGTGTGCAGCTGAGGCTCTCTGGCAGTGGCACCAGGAGCCCCAATGGCAGAACCTGGACCCTCCTGGAGGAGAACCACAGGTGAGTGCCTTCTTGGCTCCAGATTGATGGAAATCAAGTGTCTGAGGCTGTTAGCAGCCATGAAGTTGATCTGGTTGGCACTGGTATTTGTTCTTGCTGCAGCTCAGGAGTGATTCAGGAGAAGAGTTTCAGAACAGCCCAGGTTGGGGACTGGAATTTTAAAATTTCCCCTGGAACCAAACAAACTTGGAGGGTAAAACCTCCAATCCTAGCCACTCAGATGCAGCAGCAGAAGAAGCTGTCATCCACCCTGACAGTCAGAGCATCAAGTCAAGAAAACATCACCATCTTGTAGTTCCAAACCTTCACCTGTCAGATTCAGCTACTTCTTATTGTGGGACTTTAAACTTGAACACAATGGAATTTGGACAAGGAGTTTTCCTTCCAGTCCAAACATCATCGTCCAGCCTCCAACCAGAGGTCCATCAGTTATCATGGAGCCACAGGTGGAGTCTGGATTCTTTTCTAGAATGAGACAGCAATGAGAGTCCTGCCAAGTGACATCACTGACATGAATGGATGACTTCAGTCACGTGACTGGATGACTTCAGTCACGTGACTGGATGACTTCAGTCACGTGACTGGATGACTTCAGTCACGTGACTGGATGACTTCAGTCACGTGACTGGATGACAGTGTAGATGCCAATGTAGAGGTTGGGGAAATAGTCTCTGAGAATCCAGCTTGAAGCCACAGCCTCCTTGTTTTCCAAAAACCCAAACAGTGACCATCAGTCTCCCTCCAATCCTGTTCTTGGGTAAACAACAAAAACAGAGTAAAAGTCTCTGGCAACATATTTGTTTCCTGTAGGGTTTCTTCATGTATGTGTGGTGTACCTGCTTTCCCAGAGGACTGCCATCTTTGTTCTGTGGGCTGACATGTTTTAGTGTCAGCACAGGTCATAGCGCTGAGACTGAACTCTCATTCTCCTCCAAGTATTATTTCCACCTCACACTCCTGCAGATATTCAAGTGAACAGGGAACACAAATTTATGCTCAACTTCTCCTGTGTACTCATCCACAGTCACTAAACAACAACCAAACCAAACAAAAGGGGGTTTGCTAGCATGGCGATCAGCTGTGGTTCACCATCTTATCCAGGTCACATGACTCAGGAGTAGCGTGGCCGTCTGGCAACCAAAGGGTGGCTGGTTTGATCCTCACTTTCTCCAGTGACCATGTCAAAGTGTCCTTGAGTGAGAGACTGAACCCCTAAATACTTCTGATGAGTAGGTTGGCTCCTTGCATGGCAGCCTTCAGCATCAGTGTGTGAGTGTGTGTGAATGAGAGGACATTGTTCAGCTCCTTGAGTGCTGCTGAGGTAGAAAGGCTCTGTACAAACTGAGTCCTTTTACCATTTCTTTCCTGCTTCTAGCGGCGCTGTTGTCACTTCCTGTGACCGTGGAGGAAAGGGGTCCCCCTTCAGAATCAGTTTTATATCATTATGTTACTTCCTCTTCAACATGCCTTTAGCAGAACAACTCAGAGAACAGCTCAGTGAGGTAGTGTGGCCGAGCGGTCTAAGGTGCTGGATTAAGGCTCCAGTCCTCTCAGGAGGCGTGGGTTCAAATCCCACCACTGCCATCATGTCCCAGGTCACTGGAGAGGTGTGGCAGGTCTCTCACAGCCTCTCCTCTGACTTCCACTGGTATCTTCAAACCTGTGACCAAAAGAAGAACCCTCCTCTGAGTCCACAGACCTGAGCATCACTGCTCTGACTACCAGGTTACCTCCTGGTGATCAGGGTGAAGTCATGGTGAGGTAGTCAGTTGTTCCTTTGTTTTTTGACAGAGGCTTCATTGTGAATTAAATAATTTTAATTCTTTACTTGACATTTCACGCTGTTTCGACTGAAAAAGACGAGTTCCTGGAGAAGATCTTCTAGGGGTCCAGGTTAAAGCGGTGCCCCAGCTGGCACCAGGCGCTGACCCAGGTCCTGCATGGGAGATACTGTCAGTTCTGTTCTGCCCTGCTCACAACCACAGGCTGGTGTTGAGGCCTGCAGCAACCAGGGCCCCAGTCACCAAGAGTATAAAGGCTGGTCATTGTGGCAGTGGGAGGAGTCAAAATGAAGACAGACCAATGAGAGCAGGACGTTCCTGGAGAAGTCAGAAGAACTTGACCATGTTTCCTACAGTACCCAGGAGGCCTGGTAGTTGTTGAAGGAAGCTCCAAAAGCAAAGAGCAGACAGCAGGACATCAAAAGAAAAGATCCAGACACTAAAACTACAAGTAGAAACAAGAAGAAATACTAAAAGCTTTGGAAAGATACTACAAGGTTGGATATACATTATTATATACACTACTATTCTCACTGACTCCTAAAGAGGGACAGGAAACATTAGAATGTGGATCAGATCAGCTGATTTCAGTGTTGAGTCCATCCCTCCATCCACTTTCTGTTCTTGTCCTTTCAGGGTCACGGGGGGGGGGGGGGGCGATCCCAGGTGACATTGTTCAAGAGGCAGGGTTCACCCTGGACAGGTCAGAATTCCTGATGATGTCATCAGGGCTTTGACAGTAGCTAGAATTCTGTCTTTGATCTCAGGAGGACATGAAAGAAACCCAATTGAGGAAAGTAGAGGAGAACATTCAGCTTCATTAGAAACACTTGAACTGTTGAACAGTAGAATTTGTTTGAAACAGTTTCCAACACTGAGTGACAGGATTGAAGAGGGAAGATTTTTCTACTTTAAATTTAATTCTAACTTTAAACTGTGCATGAACATTTTTAGTCGTTCATATTCTAACATACAGAGGAAGTCATGTCATTCCCTTTTTAAGAAAATAAAAAACATGTGAAGCTCCTCCCCCCAGCTCCAGATGGACAGACAGACATGAGAGTGGCCAGGAAGCAAAGAAGTGTTGTGCTCCTCTCCAGTGCTCTGGTGTTGTTGTGTTCTTCTCAGCTCCATCATGAAGACCTGCTGGCACTGGGCGCTGGTGGAAGTTTGCAGCTCTCACTGGAAAGTCCTGAGGCTCCTCCCACTCTGAAGCAGGCAGTTGGTCCCAGCCAGCCCACACTTTCACTCTCTGGTGTAGGAGTGAAGAACAAAATCAGAATCAAGAACCATCACTCTTTCATTGGGGCTCCTTCCTCCTTGTTCTGATCCAGAAATTCAACAGCTTCTATCATTGATTGACAGGAAATGTTGATGACACACTGGGATTTTTGTTCTCCTGCTGTCACTGTCAAGTGCAGCTGAACATGAGAGGTAGCAGGATCATTCATGTGTTCATGTTTCCAGCAGACAAGGAGGGAACCTGGGAGGACTTCAGTGACTTTGATCAGTGGTTCTCACTTCATCTTCTCAGTATAAAGTTTAAAGCGAGCTGGCCAGGAGTTGAACCTAGAATCTTCTGATCCGTAGTCAGACACGTTGTCCATTGCGCCACCAGCCCTACAGAGGGGAGGTGCTTATACAAAAAGAGTCAACACCTTCATTTGTATGTCAGAAAATTTCAATGATATGGTGGCATTTTCTGTTTTTGTGCTGTCTGATTGTCTAAATATCAGGTTTAGATCATCAAATTAACACTGGAACAAAACATAATAAACATTAATTATTTAACATTCAAAAAAAATAAGAAAGAGAACCTGCATCATCCCAGCCATGAAGACCTCAACATGGTTGAAGAGAAAGTCTTGTGGTGGATTCTTGTGTTTTGCAGCATCCTTGATGAGTCTGCATAGAAACATTGGTGTTGTGGACCCACATCCACCAGGAGTGGAGCTCAACCAAGAAGAGCAAGAGGAGAATGTTTGTGGAGGAGCTGGGAAGTTCCCTGGTCAAGCCACACACTGAGGGAAGGGAACGGACGCCCCGAGACCCAGACGCTGCAGCCTTGCTCAGACACCTGCAGAGCTCAGCAGCACTCCATCCATGCCATCAGCAACACAGAGAGCATCCACACCAGCGTCCTCCTCAGCAGCCCTGCCTCAACACCAACCAGAACAGCCACAGCCACAACGCCCTCAGGACCTGGTTCAAGACGAAAGAGGGTCAGGACTGCCAGAGCAGTCAGGACAGCAGGACGGACGGATGGTGCTTCAACTGCAGGAACATCTCTGGAAAGAACACACAGAAGTGACACACAAGCATCTGAACACACACACACACACACACACACACACACACACAGGCACATACACACACACACATATAAACACACACACACACACACACACACACACACACACACACACACACACACACACACACACACATACATGCATGTTCTTACACACAGAGACTTTTCCTCTGTTTTTGTTTTTTACTGGTTTTGAACCAGTAACTGGTTTCTGTTGGTTTGGTTTGCTTGACTGGTTGTTGTTTGTTGACCTTCCAAATCCATATTTTGGGTTCTGGCTTGTTCTGCTTTTCATTTTGTGTTTGTATTAAAGTTCTGTTGCTGAAAAAGACTTTTTTTCTCTTTTTCTTGAAGTAAATATGAGGGTCTAAACTGACCCATAACACCATGGATGTTCCAATAGTTAATGATATTAAAATGAATACTAAATCAAACCAATCCATGTCAGAGATGTGTTCTAACACCCTCAGTAACGGTCAGGAAACACAACAACCTTTGGTTCATTTCTAGGATTTTCTTGAGGTTCATTTTACCATTTTTTTTAACTGAAATTGAAGATTTAGTGACTAAAAAAAGGCCCAGAGGCCCACAACTAAATATTCAAACCAATATTTCCATGGATAAGGAAGCCTAACAAGGTCACCAAGAGATGGAAACAACTTGAAGGATAGAAAACTGTTTTAGTTTATTTGACAGCTGATTGAAGACGTGGGTCAAAACTGACCGTTACCATAGAGATGGGAACAGAAAGCTGACACAAGAGGAAGGTTCCAGCTCTGAAAAAGGAGTTTGATCAAAATCTTGAACTGCCAGTAGAAATATCCTTTTGTATGTTGACCTTTGTTGACAGAAGTCACTTTAGCTTGGCAGTGAAGAGAATGGCTGCTAGCTTGACAAAGAACTGCACAAACCAGGTTCAAGCTGGACTTTGGACCCTGGTATCTGCAACGACTCCATCAACTCCTAATCTAGCAGCTCTGCTGGGTCCAACTATTTTACAGAACATTTGACAGACCTGTGGAGCAGTGAGGACACACATGAGTTGATCACATGATCCACTGAAGCGCCATTTTATCTGCCACTGAGGTCACCAACATGAGCTGGAGTTGGGAATCTTGAACTGAACCTGGTATCACAGCGACACCTACTGCTGCAAAATGGAACAGCAACACTGAACCAAGTACAGGATTGGAGGGAGACTGATGGTCGCTGTTTGGGTTTTTGAAGAACAAGGAGGGCGTGGCTTCAAGCTGGATTCTCAGAGACTATTTCCCCAACCTCTACATTGGCATCTACACTGTCATCCAGTCATGTGACTGAAGTCATCAGTCATGTGACTGAAGTCATCCAGTCATGTGACTGAAAACTCCCCCCAAAAAATCAATCTCCTCCTAAACCGTAAATGCCAGGGCTTCCAAACTTTCACACATTACTCTCCCAACTGTGCTGATTAAAAGTTGTTCAAGGTTAATATACTACGCGCTTGGTTTGGATTTTATGAGCCGTCAAAGTGGGGGAGACACTTTTCGCCTTACAATGGAAGTCTATGGGGAGAGCGTGTCCTCTCAGGGTACATACTCTCAAACAAATGCTTCTCACATCTACACCATACATTCCACAGCTTTTAAAAACACACCACTGTATTCCTGACAAAAATCCCTACAAAAATATGGTATTTTGTGTGACTATTGACCAACGTATGCCGACTTATTCAGCTTTTACACACTACATTTCTCTGAATCCTCC
This sequence comes from Aulostomus chinensis, assembly GCF_037954235.1. Classification (NCBI taxonomy): domain Eukaryota; kingdom Metazoa; phylum Chordata; class Actinopteri; order Syngnathiformes; family Aulostomidae; genus Aulostomus; species Aulostomus chinensis. Next base: position 29,261,212 of record NC_141320.1, on the reverse strand, counting down.
ACTCTCTCCACTCCAGCACAGATCAGACACAGTGCAGCGGGGGAGGGGTTCTTAAAGGGCCAGCTGGCAGCTCTGCTCTCAGCTCTGCTCTCAGCTCTGACACAGACAGCAGAGAGCGAGCAGAGAAGGGAGGGGCTCTTAAAGGGCCGGCTCTCAGCTCTGCACTCACACTGTGCAGCGCACTGAGGCTCGTATCTTCTAAACTACAAGGCCTAGGGATTTGCCGATTACACCGTTGGATTGGGGCCGGTGTCAAGGACGCGGCCATAGGCCGCGCGGGGGCTCAGGCCCTAACAACGCTGCTTGCAGCTTTAATATTTAACCCTGTGTTTTCTCCTGTTCGTCCTGGTTCCATTAAGTTTTGTGACGTTTAGTTTATGTCTGATTCGCTTTCTCCCATCGTCAGTCTCCCATCGTCCAGTCTCCCATCGTCCAGTCTCCCCACCATAATCAATAAACCTCTTTTGTGCACTGCCCTACACTGTCTGCAATTGGGTCTCCATCATTCCCTCACCATCCTCAACCCCCAAATCCTGACAACTTCTTGCCCCAACGCCAGGGACGACACATCTGCGAATGCTGACTCCAGGACAGGGAGACGATCTCCAGAGCTCTGGATTCTTTTCTGTTGATCTGAATAAATTCTTTTGAACCAACTAGAAGGTGTCCTCTCCAGATTTAGAACAGCGCAGTACAGAGTCTGTGGGTCCTGATTGATTAATGATGACTTGGTGAAAAATTCCTACACGAGCAAAAATAACAGGGTCTTTGCCCCGGAGATACCCCGAGGTAGAAGTGGGACAAAGTGAGAGTGCAGAGGGGAGAGTCGAAGCTCGAAGCGCCCCTCCCCCGCTGACGTAAAGTGAGAGCACAGAGGGGAGAGTTGAGGCTTGAAGCGCCCCTCCCCCGCTGACGTAAAGAGAGAGTGCAGAGGGGAGAGTCGAGGCTTGAAGCGCCCCTCCCCCGCTGACGTAAAGAGAGAGTGCAGAGGGGAGAGTCGAGGCTTGAAGCGCCCCTCCCCCGCTGACGTAAAGTGAGAGCGCAGAGGGGAGAGTCGAGGCTTGAAGCGCCCCTCCCCTGCTGACGTGAAGTGAGAGCGCAGAGGGGAGAGTCGAGGCTCGAAGCGCCCCTCCCCCTCTGACGTAAAGTGAGAGCGCAGAGGGGAGAGTCGAGGCTCGAAGCGCCCCTCCCCCGCTGCTCCCTCCCCCTATGTCAGAGGGGAGAGTTGAGGCTTGAAGCGCCCCTCCCCCGCTGACGTAAACTGAGAGCGCAGAGGGGAGAGTCGAGGCTCGAAGCGCCCCTCCCCCTCTGACGTAAAGTGAGAGCGCAGAGGGGAGAGTCGAGGCTCGAAGCGCCCCTCCCCCGCTGCTCCCTCCCCCTATGTCAGAGGGGAGAGTCGAGGCTTGAAGCGCCCCTCCCCCGCTGACGTAAAGAGAGAGTGCAGAGGGGAGAGTCGAGGCTTGAAGCGCCCCTCCCCCGCTGACGTAAAGTGAGAGCGCAGAGGGGAGAGTCGAGGCTTGAAGCGCCCCTCCCCTGCTGACGTGAAGTGAGAGCGCAGAGGGGAGAGTCGAGGCTCGAAGCGCCCCTCCCCCGCTGACGTAAAGTGAGAGCGCAGAGGGGAGAGTCGAGGCTCGAAGCGCCCCTCCCCCGCTGCTCCCTCCCCCTATGTCAGAGGGGAGAGTTGAGGCTTGAAGCGCCCCTCCCCCGCTGACGTAAAGTGAGAGCGCAGAGGGGAGAGTCGAGGCTTGAAGCGCCCCTCCCCCTCTGACGTAAAGTGAGAGCGCAGAGGGGAGAGTCGAGGCTTGAAGCGCCCCTCCCCCGCTGCTCCCTCCCCCTATGTCAGAGGGGAGAGTCGAGGCTTGAAGCGCCCCTCCCCCTCTGACGTAAAGTGAGAGCGCAGAGGGGAGAGTCGAGGCTCGAAGCGCCCCTCCCCCGCTGCTCTCTCCCCCTGTGTCAGAGGGGAGAGTCGAGGCTTGAAGCGCCCCTCCCCCTCTGACGTAAAGTGAGAGCGCAGAGGGAAGAGTCGAGGCTCGAAGCGCCCCTCCCCCTCTGCTCTCTCCCCCTGTGTCAGAGGGGAGAGAGCAGAGCAGGTTTTTAGAGTTTTTCATGTGAAAAAGTGTCCTAAACCCCAGATGTTGTCCAACAGTGGAATGTACCATCATCATTTTGTAGGGATTTGTGTCAGGAATTCAGTGGTGTGTTTTTTGAAGGTGTGGGAGTTTTAGTTTGGATGTGACCAGCCTGTGTTTGACAGTCTGGACCAGGAGGGGAGACAGCCTGGACCAGGAGGGGAGACAGCCTGGACCAGGAGGGGAGACAGTCTGGACCAGGAGGGGAAACAGTCTGGACCAGGAGGGGAGACAGTCTGGACCAGGAGAGGAGACAGTCTGGACCAGGAGGGGAGACAGTCTGGACCAGGAGGGGAGACAGCCTCCCCGTGCACTTCCATTGGAGCTGACAGTTCCCAGACAGCAACACTGCAGCAGATCTGCTCCAGACCGTGGATGAGATTTGGTGCAGACCGTTTGCCAGATCTGCACCGGGGTCTTTATTCACAACGGCCCAATACCGGCAACAATATAGATTACTGATCTGGAATGGACTTGGGCCGGTTGTGGCCCAGTACAGTTAAAAACTCAATGACATTTGGTTCAGATCTGGCACAGAGCCATGATTCACATCTTACATCTGGGCCAAATGTGTACTCAGACAGCACAAAGAAATGCACAAATTGTCTTCAAGAATATTTGTTCTTCAGTTCACATTGAAATCATTCACTGGTCTCTTTGTCAGCACAACATTCTTTTGGGCTTTTCAAAATAAAATCATTCAAACTTTGTTGTAAACTGTAGTCTTCAAAAATATTTAGGCTTATTCTTCTATTAACATTTGAAACACACTCTGCTCTCCTTGTCAGCACAACTGAGCTTTGATTTTGTTTTTCAAAATAAAATAATTTTAATTTTCTATTACAAAGTGCAGTTTTCAAAAAACTTTAGGCATCTTGTTTGGTTCACATTTAAAACACACACTGCTCTCTTTGTCAGCACAACTTTTTATTTTGGCTTTTCAAAACAAAATTATTCCAATTTTGTTTCAAAATACAATCTTCAAAAAAATATATATATTTCTGGGACACATCATCATTGTCATAACAACCTTTGGCCTACAGTCAAAAAGATGTCCTGATCCATTCACGTGATCAGAAATCGGGGCCAACCATGTGATTTTTTGAATGATCAGAATCAGGTGAACTTGATCTGATGGGGGACCAGACGTCCTCTTTTACCTGGACATGTCTGTTGGAGTCTCAAACTTTCAGCACCGTGCGCAGTCAGGAGCGGCACCTGAGGTCACAGACAGACAGAGCACCACAGCGGCCCAATCACAGCCCTCCAGTACACGTGATGATCTTTGGAGAGGGGGCTTGGGGGGGGGGGTTGCTGTTGAGACTCGGCAGGTACCCCTTCTCTGTCTGGAGCAGGGGAGCCACCACACGGAGCGCCGTCAAGAGCGTACGGACCGTGAGAGCAGCCACACAGAGCGAGGGGTCTCAGTTCAAGCGTATTTTGATGACATTGTTTGATATCATGACTCTCAGTTCCTTTAGCAGGACCATCGTGACATGAAATCTTCCTCATCATCCCATATCGACCCTCAACCCCTCACACAGAACCAGGAGCCCTCAACTGAAGGAACCTTTAAAACTGAGAAGTTGGACAGGAAGCAGTATTTTGGTGGAATGAACCTTTAAAACTATAAATTAGAAAGTATTTTGGTGGAACGAACCTTTAAAACTGTGAATTAGAAAGTATTTTGGTGGAATGAACCTTTAAAACTATAAATTAGAAAGTATTTTGGTGGAACGAACCTTTAAAACTATAAATTTGAAAGTATTTGGTGGAAATGGAAGAAACCATTAATACTATAGTTAAAAATTAAAGGATAGGAAGTAGTATTTTGGTGGAATAAAATAGTTAGTCATTTTGCTATCATCTAATTTGATAGGTGGCGCTGTCACCAAAAAACAAGAGTCCAACAAATGCATTTTATCATCCAATTCAGTAGGGGGTGCTGTGGGGTCCTGCAACTGCAGCTCTCTGGTGCTGCAGGATCTCCTCTTGGAAAGCCTCACACTTCAGAGTCGTTCCAGAATCTGGGAGCAGAAACCAAAGTCTCCTACGACGAGGATGGGATTGGAACCCACGCCTGCAGAGCTCAATGGATCAGCAGTCCATCACCTTAACCACTCGGCCACCTCGTCTCCTGACCACCATGATGTGCTGCTTTCTCAGAGCCTTTGAAACAGTGAACTCTTTGGAGCCCATTTGTCAGAAATGGACCCAGCAGGAGCCACTGAACACAACTCTGACATCATCAGGCTTCTTCCCAGCAGCTTGGTGCTCCAGAAGGAAGAATCCAGACCATCGCTACATCATCAGAGTGAACACCAGCTGATGTTGACCAGTTTAACAAGCCTTTGACTGCTAAATGACATCCAAGCTCAGATTCTCTTGTCCTGGTAGAACAAGTCAGTGTTGAAGAAGATGAGAGCACCAGTCTCTTTCATCCAATGCTGGAACAGCGTTAGACTGAAGGTCTGAAGGTCCCTGGTCTGGTCCAGGTTTCAACAGGGGACCAGCATCAGCCAGCATTTAAATGTGGACAGCAGTGGAGGTGAAGCCCACATCAAGGAAACCAGCCTCCTATCACTGTCCTGTGCTGAGTTTCTTTAAAAAAAAGTGAGACAACCTCAAGAGTTTCTGTTTCCTGTGTTGGACTTTGGCTCAGAGAATCAGAGCCAATCAGAAGCTTGTTGGTCTTGGATGCTGGTCATCAGGAGCAATGAGGGGCTCAGTGTCTTGCTCAAGGACACTTCAACATGGTCACCAGCTGAAGTGAGAACTGAACCAGCAACTCTGCTAGACGGCCACTCTTCCTCCAGGCCGTGCCCCCTAACCTGGATCATCATGATGTCATTATTTGTTGCTTTAATTCACCAAATGTGTGACGTGGTGAGTTTGTCAGGAGTTTAAAGACCAAAGTTGTGAACACACAGAGAAGTAAACCTGTCAAAGCTGCTTCACTTGATGAGTGAAACTGAGGAACTGATAGAAGAGCAACAAAGAAAATGGAGTCAGAAGGTCGTCTTCTTCACCGCTCAGTCACAACACACACACACACACACACACACACACACACACACACACACACAAATAGTTTGTCTTTGAGAGAGGACAAAAAATGTTTGACTGTGCTGACATGAACTTTCATTGTCTAATTTCAGTCTCCTACAAAAGTGTGTGAATGTGGTCGTTGTGGCCGAGTGGTGAAGGCGATGGACTAGAAATCCATTGGGGTCTCCCTGCTCAGGTTGGAGTCCTGCCAACAACGTTGAACTGTTGACAATTTAAATTTGACTCATTTTTCCTCCACACTGTCCTTCATCACAGCATTTAACATCAGGACTGCTCCCAGATCAGCTCCATGACCTCATCCCTGCACCAGAGTCCCACCCAAGTTCATCAAAAACGGCCAAGCATAAATATATAATATGTATATAATGTGAACACACCTGTACAGGTGCGTTAACGTGCTTAATAATAGAGAATGAGTGAAGGGTGCGTTCAGAGTGGAGTGCAGTACGACAGTCAGGCCAGCAGGTGGGGCTTTCATTGGTGCTGTCTACCTAATTGCGGTGTCTGTGTTCTGCCAGCAGAGGTCGTGCTTCACCACCAATCTTCTAGGGTGTCTGAGTGGTGCCGCCATGTTTAGGTCGTAGCAGGAGGACGTAGGTTGGTACTTGGCAGTTCGGACGTAGCGAAAGTCACGTTATGAATGGAGGGCTGAGTTGGAGCAGAGGGGGACAGGATCCTGGGGGTGGACTTTCTTTAGGGGGCTGAGGTGTCTGGTGGTCTTGGTGGACCCTCTGCATCTCAAACTGAGACCACAGAGTCCTGTGTTCTTGAGTCATTGTCTATAGTCTCTGTTGTTGGAGAGCTCAGTGTGGTCCCTGATGGTCTAGTGGCTAGGATTCGGCGCTTTGACCGCCGCGGCCAGGGTTCGATTCCCGGTCAGGGAATGAGTTATTTAGAGGTTGAGGGAGAGGTGATCAGGTGGTCCACGTGATGGTGGAGGTGATGAACTGTGAGTCCATCATGGCTCCACTCTCACCCCCATTGTAGTGTTCTTGGTTCACTCTGCCATGGCCCCATGTTGAAGGGTGACTGTCTCATTCAGGTCCAACCCTTTGTTAGACTCTATTAAGTCACTGACTCCCAAACTCTGTAATCCTCCTTAGTAGCTTTGGTTATTGATGATCTGCAATGGTTCGTGGGGGTGGAGCCTATCCCAGCAGCCCTCAGGTGAGGGGCGGGGTTTATCCTGGACAGGTCACCAGTCCATGGCAGGGCCATCACATAGAGACAGATTGATTATAAAAATGTTCATCCCCAGTTTGAAGTTAGAGACAGGATTTAAGTGTGGAAGGTTTTTGTGTCTTCAATTTAATTCTGAGTGTTGTAAACTGTTTCTAACAAACTCTACTGTTAAACAGTCAAAATGTTTTCTAACCAAGCTGAATGCTCTCATATACTTTTTAAAGTTGAGTTTCTCTCACGTCCTCCTGAGATCAAAGACAGAATTCTATGTACATATAAATACACTATCAAAGCCCTGATGACATCATCATCAATTCTGACTTTGATCTGGAGGCTCTTGCTTCAAATAAAATCCGTTGTTCCAGGGAAAAATCTGCATATAAACACACAAAGACACACACACACACACACACACACACACACACACACTCCCAGTCACTAACCCATATTGTCATCACTTAAACACCACTGGAGTATTGACAGAGATTCCACATGTTGGTCAACCAGAGAAGCTCCAACTGGTGAAGGTCATCCAACCCTGCATGAAGGTCAACCTCCATCATCTGCTGCTCATTAGCAGGGACTTAGCTCCAATGGTGGAGTGTTAGCTTAGCATGTGAGAGGTAGAGGGATCCATGTCCTCATTCTCCAGAATACTTCAGCTTGTTCTGTTGATCAGAGGAGCTGCTGGGTGATGAATGCTGATGTTTGTCCACTGCTGTGATAAAGTGTCCCCTGTTACTGAGATGAGGATGAACACCTGCTCAGGTCAAAGCTGCAATCAAACCAGGGACTCTGAACCTCCCACACAGTGAAGGAGTTTGTCCTGCAGGTTGATGGACGCTTTGGAATTCCTTCAACATTGATTACTTTCCTGTCTCCTGCTGAGTCAGCATCCAGAACCTGGTCAAGAGGAGGCTGAGAGCTCAGGAGGTGATGTGACGGCTGGTTGGACAACTCAGCAGCCAGAGCTTCCAGTCTGAGACCCCAGCTCCACACCATGGAGAGCCTCCTGGATGATGTCCTGAAGCAGCGTCCCTGTTTGTCTCCTTGCTGCAGCTGGACGCCCTCTCAGCTCTGAGAGTCCAGCAGTGTTGCTCTCTGTCCATCTGATGTCCGTCCTCTCCTGTGTTCGTCCGTTGAGGAGAAGGGAGACGGATTTCTCTTCCTCTCTTCTCTCCAGACGACCTTCTTCCTATGTCAAACTACTTTGCTCTGCTCAAAGATCAAACTGATCCAGTGGCTCCAGGTGCCTGGACCTCTCTGGACCAGCCGGTCCTGAGTGAACACCTGCTCAGGTCAAAGCTGCAATGAAGTCAATTCATAACCCTAATTTTTTGAAGTACTGCAGTTACTACAAGATAAGAAGTACATGGATGATGAAGCCTCTTCAAAATATTCAAGCAAGTCCAGTTGCTTTTATCCTTTCAACACAAATCTGATCCAGGATCAGTGAGCTCATTGATCTGAGGACTTCACTTTGAAAACCTCTGTTTCAGACAGGCTGTCGTCTTCCTCCTCAGATGCTGAAACTGTCAGACCTAAAAAATGTCTGGACAATCATGGATGAGATTCACCTCCAGTGGGCATTGAACAAAACACCTCTGTGTTGTTAAATGCAGTTGACATGAAAGGAGTTCAGTGGTCAGGCTTGTTTATGAAGTAGGTGTGGTTTGATGTGAGGGAACAGGGGATGTGGTCCTGACAATCCGATCCATCTGCAGCAGTGGAGGAGAGGAAACTGCTCATCTGATCAGAAGAGGATGAGAGTTGCAACTCTGGTCTGGACGACGTGTCGACCCTCAGCTCTGTCTCTGTATCCCCTCACCACATCAGGAGCCGTTGACACAAGGAACAAGTTCATTCATTCATTGATACGGGAAAATAAAGACCATTATTTGGGAAGAGAAAGGTAAAAGAACAGGAAATGAACTAAAAATGATTTTAACAGTAATAAATGAATTATTATGAGGGGCTGTTATTGTGTCAGGTGTGTGTGTGTGTGTGTGTGTAGTGTGTGTGTGTGTGTGTGTGTTCTGTTCAGTTCTTTGTATCTCATTCTTATTATTAATAAGAACACAATATCTATCATGGTAGGCTGATGAATGACATCTGAAGGTGAAAATAGGAAAAAGAAATAGAATAAATAAAGGAGTAGAGAAATAAGATTTGTATTTCAGAACCTCTGGTTTATATCATACAGAAATATTAATAAAATATAACTCCACAATAATGTTTTATAGCAAAGAATCAACAAACAAACAGTAGACGAAGAGCAGAAACAGTTAATTAATGTCTATAACACTCACAATAAAAACATTAACTACAGTTGTGATATTAATATAAAGGTGATGTCATCATGTTAACATTGTTAATGTCAGACTAATAATAGCAAGAGTTGTGATGAGAACCAGAAAAGAGTGACGCCAATGAGAGAGACAATTAATAATAATAATGATAATAAGAATGATTATAATAGTAATAATAATGATAATAAGAATAATGATTACAATAGTAATAATAATAATAATAAGAATGATAATAATAATGATAACAATAACACTAATGAAAATAACAATGATTATAATAATAATGATGATAATAATAATGATAATAGCAATAATGATAATGATAAAAATAACACGAATGAAAATAACAATGATAATAAGAATAATGATAACAATAATGATAATAGCAATAATGATAATGATAACAATAAGGATAATTGTTGGCGCTGCCATCATAAAAAGGCTGGAGCACCGACTAAAATGTTAAACTGACGGAGGAAAAGTCGACCCAGCCGTCGGTTCAGTTTGACCGGCATGCAGACACATACATTCACATATTTCATTTTCCTTTCATGTTTCTGCTCCTCACACCAAAAATAGAACACCAAATGGTTTCACTTGGAGGGTTAGTGAGAATGTCAGCCACCATGTCAGCTGTTGGGCAATATTCCTCCATTATTCTTCCATCATTAAGGGCAGATGGAACAAAATGAAACTTGATGCCAACATGCTCACACCTTTGACGACATTCTTCATTCTTCATCGTCCATTCCTTTTCATGGCTGCACAAGATACATGTTTCTAGTGTTGCAGCTGCCAAAGCCATGAGCTCTGCTGCACCTGTGGATAAAGCAACTGGGGGCTGTTTTTAGATTTCCAAGAAATAACAGGACCCGTTTCAGTCCAACTAAAACAAGAACCAGTTGTGCCTGGCCTGTCGTTCTGATCTGCTGCCCAGTCAGCATCACCAAATGCAACAAGGTTAAGGTTCACACCATTTCTCCTGGAACACAAATCCTGGTTCACAGTCCCTTTAAATACCTCAACTCATGCTGAGCTGCTAGCCAGTGTTGTTCTTTTGGTTTAGATGAGTATTGTGACAGCTGAGTGACAATAAAGCTAAGATCTGGTCCAGTAGATGTCATTCCATAGATCAAGCTGCCAACCATTTCTGGATCCCTTTTTGGATCAACAGGTTCACCTTCATTGTCAAATGTCAATTTGCTTTCACATGGGGTTGATCTAGACTTGCAATGAGTCAGGTCAAACTCTCCAAAAGGTTTGGAATGCACCTCTTTTGGCTCATCTTTCGTTCCCTGTCTTCCTGTGCAAAATCAATGCCAAGGAAGTGTTTGAGTTTACCAAGATCTTTCATTTTGAATTCCACTCAACATTTCCTTCACATTTCTGAGTGTTTGACCATCACTCGCTGCAGTAAGAAGATCATCAACCCAGATTATCAGTATTATTTTCTCACTTTCAGTTTGTCTACTGTAAACACAGTGGTCGGCTGGGTTTTGGATCAAACCTTTTTGGCCGAGGAAATCATGTCACATTTGATTCCAATTCCGCCCCGACTGTTTCAAACCATGAAGTGATTTGTTCAGCTTACAGGCTAGTTTTTCACCTGTCTCTGACTGAACCTCAAACCCTTCTGGCTGTTCCATGTACAGCTCACAATCAACAGGGGCATGCAAACAGGCAGTTTTTACATCCATCTGGTGCAGTTCTAAACCATGTTGAGCTGCCAGTTGCATTAAGCTACGTACAGATGTCACATCAGCAGTTGGCGAAAAGGTCTCCTGATAATCAGCACCCTCAACGTGACTATAACCTTTCGCCACATACCTGGCTTTGTACGTCGTCTCAACAGGGTTGTCTGTGAGTGTGTGAACCCATCTACCCCCCACTGCACGTTTACCTTCAGGCAGTGGAGTTAAGGTGAACGTCTCATTCTCCCTGAGTGACTGCATCTCTTCCTGCATAGCCTTCGTCCACTGTTCTGACTCGGGGGAACTCATCGCCTCTCTCAGCGTTCGGGTAAATCAGAAATGGCTCTGGAACAATAATCCACACTGGTCAGTACATGGTCATCCTCACATTTGACCTCACACTCATAGTCCCTTAATACTGAGGACGTCTCCTCTCCCTCTCTGGATCACGTCGGCTGCTACCGTTTCCCGTTTCACCTCAGTTGGTGTTCGACTCACACACCTCTACTAGTTTTTCCTGGGGAATTGGTTTTGTCATGTCCTTTTGTGGGAAGTGGGTTTCAACACTCTCCCTACGCAAAATGTACTCACTGGTGTCCTGATCTGTCTGAGTGTGACATTCATTGACACTCTTTGTGATAAACTTCACCAACCTGTTTTTGGAAACTTTGCCTGACTCATGATAGAAGACTAGATATGCAGGACTATTTTTGTCATAACCAACAAAAATACATTTTTCCCCTGGAGAGTCTAACTTTTTCTTCTTTTGTTTGTGTGCAAAGCACACTGACCCAAAAGTTTGCATTCTTGAAAGATCTGGCTTCTTTCCTGTCAGCATGTAATATGGAGTCTGCCCTACGCGTCTGTTAAAACACCTGTTGCGAATGACTGCTGCAGTCTGAACTGCGTACGTCCACAGCTCTTTTGGGAGGCTACTCTCAATTATCAGGCATCCAGCCGTTTCTAGTGAAGTTCTCCAGTTCCTCTCAGCAGTCCCACTCTGATGGGGTGAATAGGGAGCTGAGGTTTCGTGTCCAATGCCATTTTTGCCGAGCAGTGACTGAAATTCGCGAGATGTAAACTCTGTGCCATTATTGGATCTGGTGCATTTGATTTTACCATAAGGAGCAACATCAGCAATGAACTTCTCAGTGCCTTGAACAGTGTCACTCTTAGCTTTCAAAAAATAGGTCAACACTGCTCCTGAACAGTCATCAGTGAATGCCAAGACATACCTGAGCCCGTCTTTTGCTGCCGGCTCTGTAGGTCCGGCCAAATCTGTGTGTACCAGTTCAAGTGGAACTCTTGCTTTTTCATCTGGCTCTCTATTCCTGCTCTGAGCAAATTGACCTTTAGTGCACACTTCACATGTCATGTTATTTTTTTCAGTTTTACCTTTAATTTTCATTCCCTCTGTGACACTTTCCAACTGTAACACATCCCCATAACTACAATGACCGAGAATCTGGTGCCGTGTCTGAAGATCGTAACACCCATCACATTCATCAACATCATCTGTAACAGTGCTGAAATAGAAAAGTCTATCATGCACCTGAATGTCAAATGTCACACCATCTTTAGGGACAAGCTTGTTCTGACCCTCTTTGAAGATGACTGTCGCTCCTTGGGCGATCGCTGCCTTGACTGAAAAGATGTCCTGGGGGAAAGATGGGACATACAGCGGCCCATTCAGCATCGTGTCCATCACCCAACCTTTACTGTCGCTCAGACGAACCATTGCAGTACCTTTCTTCAACGCAACGCCGCTGGTCCTCTCTCCGTCAGCGAGCTCCAGTACGTGCTTATGTGGCTGGAAACTTGCGTCAAAGTCCTTGAACTTTGCGATGTCCCTGATGATGTGCGAAGTGGCTCCTGTGTCCACCATAAGGCCTCTCTCCTTCACTCCGCTGACCAGGGCTCCATCTGCTTTACGGACCTTGAAAGCAAGCGTGTGGTCCTCCTCTTCATCCACAGCCTGCTTCACCTTGTCCCGTCTTCTCCGCCTGCAGTTCACGTCCTTGTGCGTGGAACTCCTGCAGACGCTACACCACTGTCTCTGTCCCCGCTCACCAGCAGCAGAAGTGCACGCCACAGCTTTGTGACCCCTCTGGCCACAGTTGTAACAGGACAGATTCAAGTTGCCACCATCTCCTCCTCTCACTTTCATCACGCTGTCATCATCTGGGCAAGCGTTGAACTTCTCCGTGCTCTCATAACTCCGCAGCTTAGCTTTAAATGCGGTGAAACTCAACTTCTGGTCACTTTGTGTACTATGGATGGAAAATGGCTGAAATGAGTCTGGCAGGCCCTTCAGAATCATTGCAGTTAACAAGCCATCACTCAAAGATTCTCCCGCATTCCTCAGTGCTGTAATTGCAGTCTCTGCACAGATTACATAATCAGTGACGCTCTCATTGACAGCTTTCTGAAGTGACATCAGTTCTGAGTATAAACTGATCACTCAGGGTTTCCCCTTACCGGCGTAATTCTCCCTCAGAATCTGTAGGGCCTTTCTGCCATCATCCACCGGGTCTCTCATCACAAGAGAGAGGCTTTTATCATCCAACAGCTGAATCAGTTCTGCATATACCTCTTCATTTTTCAAGCATCCTCTGCCGTGGCTGCACCGTTCTCCTCCTCCGTTAGTGAGAGTTGCTATGAACCTCAAAATGAAGCTAAAGTGATGTAATGAGAGTTGTTACTAATTTCAAAATGATGCTAAAGTGATATAATGAGAATTGCAACTAACCTAAGACATGATGCTCCAGTGATGTGGTGAGAGTTGCTACGATGCTCATAATGATGCTAAAGTGCTACTCTCACCACATCACTGTAGCATTACTTCTTAGGTTAGTAATACTCCAGTGATGTGGTGAGAGTTGGTAAAAACCTCAAAATGATGTTAAAGTCATGTAGTGAGAGTTGCTACTCACCTCAAAATGATGCTGACAGTGATGTAATGAGAGTTGCTAAAAAACTAATAAATGATGCTACAGTGATGTAATGAGAGTTGCTACTAACCTCAAAATGATGCTAAAGTGATGTAATGAGAGTTGCTACTCATTTCAAAATGATGCTAAAGTGATGTTATGACAGTTGCTACTCACCTTAGAAATGATGCTACAGTGATGTAGTGAGAGTTGCTACTAATTTCATAATGATGCTAAAGTTATGTTAGGACAGTTGCTAGGAACCTAAGAAATGATGCTACAGTGATGTAGTGAGTTGCTACTATCCTCAAAATCATGCTACAGTGATGTAATGAGAGTAGCGACTAACCTCAAAATGATGTTACAGTCATGTAGTGAGAGTTGCGACTAACCTCAAAATGATGCTGACAGTAATGCAGTGAGAGTTGCTCCTAACCTGAGAAATGATGCTACAGTGATGTAATGAGAGTTGCTATGAACCTAAGAAATGGTGCTACAGTGATGAGGTGAGAGTTCCTACTAATCTCAAAATGATGCTAAAGTGATGTAATGAGAGTTACTACGAACCTAAGAAATGATGCTACAGTGATGTGATGAGAGTTGCTACGATGCTCAAAATCATGCTAAAGTGATGTAATGAGAGTTGCTACTAATCTCAAAATGATGCGAAAGTGATGTCATGAGAGTTGCTACTAATTTCAAAATGATGCTAAAGTGATGTAGTGAGAGATTCTACTCATCTCAAAATGGTGCTAAAGTGACTTCATGAGAGTTGCTCCTAACCTAAGAAATGATGATACAGTGATGTAGTGAGAGTTGCTACCCATCTCAAAATGATGCTAAAGTGATGTAATGAGAGTTTCTACTAATTTCATAATGATGCTAAAGTTATGTAAGGACAGTTGCTACGAACCTAAGAAATGATGCTACAGTGATGTAGTGAGTTGCTACTATCCTCAAAATGATGGTACAGTGATGTAATGAGAGTTTCTTCTAACCTAAGAAATGATGCTACAGTGATGTAGTGGGAGTTGCTTAAAACCTCAAAATGATGCCACAGTAATGTACTGAGAGTTGCGACTAACCTCAAAATGATGCCAAAGTGATGTAATGAGAGTTGCTACGAACCTGAGAAATGATGCTGACAGTGATGTAGTGAGAGTTGCTACTATCCTCAAAATGATGCTGACAGTGATGTAGTGAGATTTGCTACTATCCTCAAAATGATGCTACAGTGATGTAGTGAGAGTTGCTCCTAACCTGAGCAATGATGCTACAGTGTTGTAATGAGAGTTGCTACTTACCTCAAAATGATGCTACAGTAATGTAGTGAGAGTTTCTACTAATCTCAAAATGATGCTACAGTGATGTAATGAGAGTTGCTACTAACAAAAGAAATGATGCTACAGTGATGTGGTTAGAGTTGCTAAAAACCTCAAAATGATGCTGACAGTAATGTAGGTGAGAGTTGCCACTAACAAAAGAAATGATGCTACAGTGATGTGATTAGACTTGCTACTAACCTCAAATTGATGCTGAAAATAATGTCGAGAGTTGAAACGAACCTCAAAATGATGCTAAAGTGATGTAGTGAGAGTTGCTACAAATCTCCAAATGATGCGAAAGTGACTTCATGAGAGTTGCTCCTAACCTAAGAAATGATGATATAGTGATGTAGTGAGAGTTGCTACTAATCTAAAAATGATGCTACAGTGATCTAGTGAGAGTTCCTTCTATCCTCAAAATGACGCGACAGTGATGTAATGAGAGTTGCTACTAACCTCAAAATGATGCTACAGTGATGTAGTGAGAGTTGCTATGAACCTTAAAATGATGCTACAGTTATGGAGTAAGAGTTGCTACTAACCTCAAAATGATGGTCCAGTGATGTAGTAAGAGTTGCTGCTGACCTAAGAAATTATGCTCCAGTGATGTGGTGAGAGTTGCTACTAATCTCAAAATGATGCTAAAGTGATGTAATGAGAGTTGCGACGAACCTAAGAAATGATGCTACAGTGATGTGGTGAGAGTTGCTACGAACCTAAAAAAGATTCTGACAGTGATGTAGTGAGAGTTGCTACGAACCTCAAAATGATGCTACAGTGATGTGATGAGAGTTGCTACAATGCTCAAAATCATGCTAAAGTGATGTAATGAGAGTGGCTACTAATTTAAAAATGATGCTAAAGTGATGTAGTGAGAGTTGCTCCTAACCTAAGAAATGATGATACAGTGATGTAGTGAGAGTTGCTACCCATCTCAAAATGATGCTAAAGTGATGTCATGAGAGTTGCTACTAATTTCATAATGACGCTAAAGTTATGTAAGGACAGTTGCTACGAACCTAAGAAATGATGCTACAGTGATGTAGTGAGTTGCTACTATCCTAAAAATGATGCTACAGTGATGTAGTGAGAGTTGCTACGAACCTGAGAAATGATGCTGACAGTGATGTAGTGAGAGTTGCTACGAACCTGAGAAATGATGCTGACAGTGATGTAGTGGGAGTTGCTACTATCCTCAAAATGATGCTACAGTGATGTAGTGAGAGTTGCTCCTAACCTGAGCAATGATGCTACAGTGTTGTAATGAGATTTGCTACTAACAAAAGAAATGATGCTACAGTGATGTGGTTAGAGTTGCTACAAACCTCAAAATGATGCTGACAGTAATGTAGAGAGTTCCAACGAACCTCAAAATGATGCTGGAGTGATGTCGTGAGAGTTGCTACAAATCTCCAAATGATGCGAAAGTGATGTCATGAGAGTTGCTACGAACCTCAAAATGATGCGAAAGTGATGTCATGAGAGTTACTATTAACCTAAGAAATGATGCTGCAGTGATGTGGTGAGAGTTGCTACTTATCTCAAAATGATGCTGAATGTCATGCAGTAAGAGTTGGTAAAAACCTCAAAATGATGCTACAGTGATGTAGTGAGAGTTTCTACGAACCTAAAAATGATGCTACAATAATGTAATGAGAGTTTCTACTAATCTCAAAGTGATGCGAAAGTGATGGAATGAGAGTTGCTACTAACCTCAAAATGATGCTACAGTGATGTAGTGAGAGTTGCTTCTATCCTCAAAATGATGCGACAGTGATGTAATGAGAGTTGCTACTAACCTCAAAATGATGCTACAGTGATGTAGTGAGAGTTGCTTCTATACTCAAAATGATGCGACAGTGATATGGTGAGAGATGCTACTGATCTCAAAATGATGCGACAGTGATGTGGTGAGAGTTGCTACTAATCTCAAAATGATGCTACAGTGATGTAGTGAGAGTTGCTTCTGTCCTCAAAATGATGCGACAGTGATGTAATGAGAGTTGCTACTAACCTCAAAATGATGCTACAGTGATGTAGTGAGAGTTGCTTCTATCCTCAAAATGATGCGACAGTGATGTAATGAGAGTTGCTACTAACCTCAAAATGATGCTACAGTGATGTAGTGAGAGTTGCTATGAACCTTAAAATGATGCTACAGTTATGGAGTAAGAGTTGCTACTATCCTCAAAATGATGGTCCAGTGATGTAGTAAGATTTGCTACTAATCTCAAAATGATGCTAAAGTGGTGTAATGAGAGTTGCTACGAACCTAAGAAATGGTGCTAAAGTGATGTGGTGACAGTTACTACTAATCTCAAAATGATGCTACAGTGATGTAGTGAGAGTTGCTTCTATCCTCAAAATGATGCGACAGTGATGTAATGAGAGTTGCTACTAACCTGAAAATGATGCTACAGTGATGTAGTGAGAGTTGCTTCTATCCTCAAAATGATGCGACAGTGATGTAATGAGAGTTGCTCCTAACCTAGGAAATGATGATATAGTGATGTAGTGAGAGTTGCTTCTATCCTCAAAATGATGCGACAGTGATGTAATGAGAGTTGCTACTAACCTCAAAATGATGCTACAGTGATGTAGTGAGAGTTGCTATGAACCTTAAAATGATGCTACAGTGATGTAATGAGAGTTGCTACTAACCTCAAAATGATGCTACAGTGATGTAGTGAGAGTTGCTATGAACCTTAAAATGATGCTACAGTTATGGAGTAAGAGTTGCTACTAACCTCAAAATGATGGTCCAGTGATGTAGTAAGAGTTGCTGCTGACCTAAGAAATGATGCTCCAGTGATGTGGTGAGAGTTGCTACTAATCTCAAAATGATGCTAAAGTGATGTAATGAGAGTTGCTACGAACCTAAGAAATGATGCTACAGTGATGTGGTGAGAGTTGCTACAATGCTCAAAATCATGCCAAAGTGATGTAATGAGAGTGGCTACTAATTTAAAAATGATGCTAAAGTGATGTAGTGAGAGTTGCTCCTAACCTAAGAAATGATGATACAGTGATGTAGTGAGAGTTGCTACCCATCTCAAAATGATCCTAAAGTGATGTCATGAGAGTTGCTACTAATTTCATAATGACGCTAAAGTTATGTAAGGACAGTTGCTACGAACCTAAGAAATGATGCTGACAGTGATGTAGTGAGTTGCTACTATCCTAAAAATGATGCTACAGTGATGTAGTGAGAGTTGCTACGAACCTGAGAAATGATGCTGACAGTGATGTAGTGAGAGTTGCTACGAACCTGAGAAATGATGCTGACAGTGATGTAATGAGAGTTGCTACTAACCTCAAAATGATTCCACAGTAATGTAGTGAGAGTTTCTACTTATCTCAAAATGATGCTACAGTGATGTAATGAGATTTGCTACTAACAAAAGAAATGATGCCACAGTGATGTGGTTAGAGTTGCTAAAAACCTCAAAATGATGCTGAAAGTAATGTAGGTGAGAGTTGCTACAAACAAAAGAAATGATGCTACAGTGATGTGGTTAGAGTTGCTACTAACCTCAAAATGATGCTGACAGTAATGTAGAGAGTTGCAACGAACCTCAAAATGATGCTGGAGTGATGTAGTGAGAGTTGCTACAAATCTCCAAATGATGCGAAAGTGATGTCATGAGAGTTGCTACGAACCTCAAAATGATGCGAAAGTGATGTCATGAGAGTTACTATTAACCTAAGAAATGATGCTGCAGTGATGTGGTGAGAGTTGCTACTTATCTCAAAATGATGCTGAATGTCATGCAGTAAGAGTTGGTAAAAACCTCAAACTGATGCTACAGTAATGTAGTGAGAGTTGCTACGAACCGAAAAATGATGCTACAATAATGTAGTGAGAGTTGCTTAAAACCTCAAACTGATGCTCCAGTACTGTAGTGAGAGTTTCTACTCATCTCAAAATGATGCTGAATGTCAAGCAGTAAGAGTTGGTAAAAACCTCAAAATGATGCTACAGTGATGTAGTGAGAGTTTCTACGAACCTAAAAATGATGCTACAATAATGTAATGAGAGTTTCTACTAATCTCAAAGTGATGCGAAAGTGATGGAATGAGAGTTGCTACTAAGCAGATAAATGATGCGACAGTGATATGGTGAGAGATGCTACTGATCTCAAAATGATGCGACAGTGATGTGGTGAGAGTTGCTTCTATCCTCAAAATGATGCGACAGTGATGTAGTGAGAGTTGCTATGAACCTTAAAATGATGCAAAAGTTATGGAGTAAGAGTTGCTACTATCCTCAAAATGATGGTCTAGTGATGTAGTAAGATTTGCTACTAATCTCAAAATGATGCTAAAGTGGTGTAATGAGAGTTGCTACGAACCTAAGAAATGGTGCTAAAGTGATGTGGTGACAGTTACTACTAATCTCAAAATGATGCTACAGTGATGTAGTGAGAGTTGCTTCTATCCTCAAAATGATGCGACAGTGATGTAGTGAGAGTTGCTATGAACCTTAAAATGATGCTACAGTTATGGAGTAAGAGTTGCTACTATCCTCAAAATGATGGTCTAGTGATGTAGTAAGATTTGCTACTAATTTCATAATGACGCTAAAGTTATGTAAGGACAGTTGCTACGAACCTAAGAAATGATGCTGACAGTGATGTAGTGAGAGTTGCTACGAACCTGAGAAATGATGCTGACAGTGATGTAATGAGAGTTGCTACTAACCTCAAAATGATGCTACAGTAATGTAGTGAGAGTTTCTACTTATCTCAAAATGATGCTACAGTGATGTAATGAGATTTGCTACTAACAAAAGAAATGATGCCACAGTGATGTGGTTAGAGTTGCTAAAAACCTCAAAATGATGCTGAAAGTAATGTAGGTGAGAGTTGCTACAAACAAAAGAAATGATGCTACAGTGATGTGGTTAGAGTTGCTACTAACCTCAAAATGATGCTGACAGTGATGTAGAGAGTTGCAACGAACCTCAAAATGATGCTGGAGTGATGTAGTGAGAGTTGCTACAAATCTACAAATGATGCGAAAGTGATGTCATGAGAGTTACTACTAACCTAAGAAATGATGCTGCAGTGATGTGGTGAGAGTTGCTACTTATCTCAAAATGATGCTGAATGTCATGCAGTAAGAGTTGGTAAAAACCTCAAACTGATGCTACAGTAATGTAGTGAGAGTTGCTACGAACCGAAAAATGATGCTACAATAATGTAGTGAGAGTTGCTTAAAACCTCAAACTGATGCTCCAGTACTGTAGTGAGAGTTTCTACTCATCTCAAAATGATGCTGAATGTCAAGCAGTAAGAGTTGGTAAAAACCTCAAAATGATGCTACAGTGATGTAGTGAGAGTTTCTACGAACCTAAAAATGATGCTACAATAATGTAATGAGAGTTTCTACTAATCTCAAAGTGATGCGAAAGTGATGGAATGAGAGTTGCTACTAAGCAGATAAATGATGCGACAGTGATGTAGTGAGAGTTGCGACTAATCTCAAAATGATGCTACAGTGATGTAGTGAGAGTTGCTTCTATCCTCAAAATGATGCGACAGTGATGTAATGAGAGTTGCTACTAACCTCAAAATGATGCTACAGTGATGTAGTGAGAGTTGCTTCTATCCTCAAAATGATGCGACAGTGATGTAATGAGAGTTGCTACTAACCTCAAAATGATGCTACAGTGATGTAGTGAGAGTTGCTATGAACCTTAAAATGATGCTACAGTTATGGAGTAAGAGTTGCTACTATCCTCAAAATGATGGTCCAGTGATGTAGTAAGATTTGCTACTAATCTCAAAATGATGCTAAAGTGGTGTAATGAGAGTTGCTACGAACCTAAGAAATGGTGCTAAAGTGATGTGGTGAAAGTTACTACTAATCTCAAAATGATGCTACAGTGATGTAATGAGAGTTGCTTCTATCCTCAAAATGATGCGACAGTGATGTAATGAGAGTTGCTACTAACCTGAAAATGATGCTACAGTGATGTAGTGAGAGTTGCTTCTATCCTCAAAATGATGCGACAGTGATGTAGTGAGAGTTGCTTCTATCCTCAAAATGATGTGACAGTGATGTAATGAGAGTTGCTACTAACCTGAGCAATGATGCTACAGTGTTGTAATGAGAGTTGCTACTTACCTCAAAATGATGCTACAGTAATGTAGTGAGAGTTTCTACTAATCTCAAATGATGCTACAGTGATGTAATGAGAGTTGCTACTAACAAAAGAAATGATGCTACAGTGATGTGGTTAGAGTTGTTAAAAACCTCAAAATGATGCTGACAGTAATGTAGGTGAGAGTTGCCACTAACAAAAGAAATGATGCTACAGTGATGTGATTAGACTTGCTACTAACCTCAAATTGATGCTGAAAATAATGTCGAGAGTTGAAACGAACCTCAAAATGATGCTAAAGTGATGTAGTGAGAGTTGCTACAAATCTCCAAATGATGCGAAAGTGACTTCATGAGAGTTGCTCCTAACCTAAGAAATGATGATATAGTGATGTGGTGAGAGTTGCTACTAATCTCAAAATGATGCTAAAGTGATGTAATGAGAGTTGCTACGAACCTAAGAAATGGTGCTACAGTGATGTGGTGAGAGTTGCTACGAACCTAAAAAAGATTCTGACAGTGATGTAGTGAGAGTTGCTACAAACCTCAAAATGATGCTACAGTGATGTGATGAGAGTTGCTACAATGCTCAAAATCATGCTAAAGTGATGTAATGAGAGTGGCTACTAATTTAAAAATGATGCTAAAGTGATGTAGTGAGAGTTGCTCCTAACCTAAGAAATGATGATACAGTGATGTAGTGAGAGTTGCTACCCATCTCAAAATGATCCTAAAGTTATGTCATGAGAGTTGCTACTAATTTCATAATGACGCTAAAGTTATGTAAGGACAGTTGCTACGAACCTAAGAAATGATGCTGACAGTGATGTAGTGAGAGTTGCTACGAACCTGAGAAATGATGCTGACAGTGATGTAATGAGAGTTTCTACTAATCTCAAAGTGATGCGAAAGTGATGGAATGAGAGTTGCTACTAAGCAGATAAATGATGCGACAGTGATATGGTGAGAGATGCTACTGATCTCAAAATGATGCGACAGTGATGTGGTGAGAGTTGCTACTAATCTCAAAATGATGCTACAGTGATGTAGTGAGAGTTGCTTCTATCCTCAAAATGATGGGATAGTGATGTAATGAGAGTTGCTACTAACCTCAAAATGATGCTACAGTGATGTAGTGAGAGTTGCTTCTATCCTCAAAATGATGCGACAGTGATGTAATGAGAGTTGCTACTAACCTCAAAATGATGCTACAGTGATGTAGTGAGAGTTGCTATGAACCCTAAAATGATGCTACAGTTATGGAGTAAGAGTTGCTACTATCCTCAAAATGATGGTCCAGTGATGTAGTAAGATTTGCTACTAATCTCAAAATGATGCTAAAGTGGTGTAATGAGAGTTGCGACGAACCTAAGAAATGGTGCTAAAGTGATGTGGTGAGAGTTGCGACTAATCTCAAAATGATGCTACAGTGATGTAGTGAGAGTTGCTTCTATCCTCAAAATGATGTGACAGTGATGTAATGAGAGTTGCGACTAATCTCAAAATGATGCTACAGTGATGTAGTGAGAGGTGCTTCTATCCTCAAAATGATGTGACAGTGATGTAATGAGAGTTGCTACTAACCTCAAAATGATGCTACAGTAATGTAGTTAGAGTTGCGACTAACCTCAAAATGATGCTACAGTGATGTAGTGAGAGTTGCTACGAACCTGAGAAATGATGCTGACAGTGATGTAGTGAGAGTTGCTACGAACCTAAGAAATGGTGCTACAGTGATGTGTTGAGAGTTGCTACGAACCTAAAAAAGATTCTGACAGTGATGTAGTGAGAGTTGCTACGAACCTCAAAATGATGCTACAGTGATGTGATGAGAGTTGCTATGAACCTTAAAATGATGCGAAAGTGATGTGATGAGAGTTGCTTCAATGCTCAAAATCATGCTAAAGTGATGTAATGAGAGTGGCTACTAATTTCAAAATGATGCTCAAGTGATGTAGTGAGAGTTGCTCCTAACCTAAGAAATGATGATAAAGTGATGTAGTGAGAGTTCGCTACCCATCTCAAAATGATGCTAAAGTGATGTAATGAGAGTTGCTACTAATTTCATAATGATGCAAAAGTTATGTAAGGACAGTTGCTACGAACCTAAGAAATGATGCTACAGTGATGTAGTGAGTTGCTACTATCCTAAAAATGATGCTTCAGTGATGTAATGAGAGTTTCTACGAACCTCAAATTGATGTTACAGTCATGTAGCGAGAGTTGCTACTAACCTCAAAATGATGCTGACAGTAATGTACTGAGAGTTTTTGCTTCCCTCATAATAAGGCTGCAGAGATGTAGTGAGAGTTGCTACTCATCTCAAAATGATGCTAAAGTGATATAATGAGAGTTGCTACTAATTTCAAAATGATGCTAAAATGATGTAATGAAAGTTTCTTCTAACCTAAGAAATGATGCTACAGTGATGTGGTGAGAGCTGCTACTATGCTAAAATGATGCTGACAATAATGTAGTGAGAGTTGCTTAAAACCTCAAAATGATGCCACAGTAATGTACTGAGAGTTGCGACTAACCCCAAAATGATGCTAAAGTGATGTAATGAGAGTTGCTACGAACCTGAGAAATGATGCTGACAGTGATGTAGTGTGAGTTGCTACTATCCTCAAAATGATGCGACAGTGATGTAATGAGAGTTGCTACTAACCTCAAAATGATGCTACAGTGATGTAGTGAGAGTTGCTATGAACCTTAAAATGATGCTACAGTTATGGAGTAAGAGTTGCTACTAACCTGAAAATGATGGTCCAGTGATGTAGTAAGAGTTGCTGCTGACCTAAGAAATGATGCTCCAGTGATGTGGTGAGAGTTGCTACTGATCTCAAAATGATGCTAAAGTGATGTAATGAGAGTTGCTACGAACCTAAGAAATGGTGCTACAGTGACTTGGTGAGAGTTGCTACAATGCTCAAAATGATGCTAAAGTGATGTAATGAGAGTGGCTACTAATTTCAAAATGATGCTAAAGTGATGTGGTGAGAGTTGCTACGAACCTAAAAAAGATTCTGACAGTGATGTAGTGAGAGTTGCTACGAACCTCAAAATTATGCTACAGTGATTTGATGAGAGTTGCTACAATGCTCAAAATGATGCTAAAGTGATGTAATGAGAGTGGCTACTAATTTCAAAATGATGCTAAAGTGATGTAGTGAGAGTTGCTCCTAACCTAAGAAATGATGATACAGTGATGTAGTGAGAGTTGCTACCCATCTCAAAATGATGCTAAAGTGATGTAATGAGAGTTGCTACTAATTTCATAATGATGCTAAAGTTATGTAAGGACAATTGCTACGAACCTAAGAAATGATGCTACAGTGATGTAGTGAGTGGCTACTATCCTAAAAATGATGGTACAGTGATGTAATGAGAGTTTCTTCTAACCTAAGAAATGATGCTACAGTGATGTGGTGAGAGTTGCTACTAATCTCCAAATGATGCTAAAGTTATGTAAGGACAGTTGCTACGAACCTAAGAAATGATTCTACAGTGATGTGGTGAGTTGCTACTATCTTAAAAATGATGGTACAGTGATGTAATGAGAGTTGCTACGAACCTAAGAAATGGTGCTACAGTGATGTGGTGAGACTTGCTACGAATCTCCAAATGATGCTAAAGTTATGTAAGGACAGTTGCTACGAACCTAAGAAATGATGATACAGTGATGTGGTAGGAGTTGCTACAAATCTCAAAATGATGCGACAGTGATGTAGTGAGAGTTGCTTCTATCCTCAAAATGATGTGACAGTGATGTCATGAGAGTTGCTACTAACCTCAAAATGATGCTACAGTAATGTAGTTAGAGTTGCGACTAACCTCAAAATGATGCTACAGTGATGTAGTGAGAGTTGCTACGAACCTGAGAAATGATGCTGACAGTGATGTAGTGAGAGTTGCTACGAACCTAAGAAATGGTGCTACAGTGATGTGTTGAGAGTTGCTACGAACCTAAAAAAGATTCTGACAGTGATGTAGTGAGAGTTGCTACGAACCTCAAAATGATGTTACAGTGATGTGATGAGAGTTGCTATGAACCTTAAAATGATGCTAAAGTGATGTGATGAGAGTTTTTGCTTCCCTCATAATAAGGCTGCTGAGATGCAGTTAGAGTTTCTACTCATCTCAAATTGATGCTAAAGTGATGTAATGAAAGTTTCTTCTAACCTAAGAAATGATGCTACAGTGATGTGGTGAGAGATGCTACTATGCTAAAATGATGCTGACAATAATGTAGTGAGAGTTGCTTAAAACCTCAAAATGATGCCACAGTAATGTACTGAGAGTTGCGACTAACCTCAAAATGATGCTAAAGTGATGTAATGAGAGTTGCTACGAACCTGAGAAATGATGCTGACAGTGATGTAGTGAGAGTTGCTACTATCCTCAAAATGATGCGACAGTGATGTAATGAGAGTTGCTACTAACCTCAAAATGATACTACAGTGATGTAGTGAGAGTTGCTTCTATCCTCAAAATGATGCGACAGTGATGTAATGAGAGCTGCTACTAACCTCAAAATGATGCTACAGTGATGTAGTGAGAGTTGCTATGAACCTTAAAATGATGCTACAGTTATGGAGTAAGAGTTGCGACTAACCTCAAAATGATGGTCCAGTGATGTAGTAAGAGTTGCTGCTGACCTAAGAAATGATGCTCCAGTGATGTGGTGAGAGTTGCTACAAATCTCAAAATGATGCTAAAGTGATGTAATGAGAGTTGCTAGGGAACCTAAGAAATGGTGCTACAGTGATGTGGTGAGAGTTGCTACGAACCTAAAAAAGATTCTGACAGTGATGTAGTGAGAGTTGCTACGAACCTCAAAATGATGCTACAGTGATGTGATGAGGGTTGCTACAATGCTCAAAATCATGCTAAAGTGATGTAATGAGAGTGGCTACTAATTTCAAAATGATGCTAAAGTGATGTAGTGAGAGTTGCTCCTAACCTAAGAAATGATGATAGAGTGATGTAGTGAGAGTTGCTACCCATCTCAAAATGATGCTAAAGTGATGGAATGAGAGTTGCTACTAATTTCATAATGATGCTAAAGTTATGTAAG
This sequence comes from Aulostomus chinensis, assembly GCF_037954235.1. NCBI lineage: Eukaryota > Metazoa > Chordata > Actinopteri > Syngnathiformes > Aulostomidae > Aulostomus > Aulostomus chinensis. Next base: position 29,235,395 of record NC_141320.1, on the reverse strand, counting down.
GACAGTTGCTACGAACCTAAGAAATGATGCTACAGTGATGTAGTGAGTTGCTACTATCCTAAAAATGATGGTACAGTGATGTAATGAGAGTTTCTTCTAACCTAAGAAATGATGCTACATTGATGTGGTGAGAGTTGCGACTAACCTGAGAAATGATGCTACAGTGATGTAATGAGAGTTTCTACGAACCTCAAATTGATGTTACAGTCATGTAGCGAGAGTTGCTACTAACCTCAAAATGATGCTGACAGTAATGTACTGAGAGTTTTTGCTTCCCTCATAATAAGGCTGCAGAGATGTCGTGAGAGTTTCTACTCATCTCAAAATGATGCTAAAGTGATATAATGAGAGTTGCTACTAATTTCAAAATGATGCTAAAGTGATCTAATGAAAGTTTCTTCTAACCTAAGAAATGATGCTACAGTGATGTGGTGAGAGCTGCTACTATGCTAAAATGATGCTGACAATAATGTAGTGAGAGTTGCTTAAAACCTCAAAATGATGCCACAGTAATGTAATGAGAGTTGCGACTAACCTCAAAATGATGCTAAAGTGATGTAAAGAGAGTTGCTACGAACCTGAGAAATGATGCTGACAGTAATGTAGTGAGAGTTGCTACTATCCTCAAAATGATGCTACGGTGATGTAGGGAGAGTTTCTACTAATCTCAAAATGATGCTACAGTGCTGAAATGAGATTTGCTACTAACAAAAGAAATGATGCTACAGTGATGTGGTTAGACTTGCTACTAACGTCAAAATGATGCTGACAGTAATGTAGGGAGTTGCAACGAACCTCAAAATGATGCTGGAGTGATGTAGTGAGAGTTGCTACAAATCTCCAAATGATGCGAAAGTGATGTCATGAGAGTTACGACTAACCTCAAAATGATGCTACAGTGATGTGGTGAGAGTTGCTATGAACCTTAAAATGATGCTACAGTTATGGAGTAAGAGTTGCTACTAACCTCAAAATGATGGTCCAGTGATGTAGTAAGAGTTGCTGCTGACCTAAGAAATGATGCTCCAGTGATGTGGTGAGAGTTGCTACTAATCTCAAAATGATGCTAAAGTGATGTAATGAGAGTTGCTACGAACCTAAGAAATGGTGCTACAGTGATTTGGTGAGAGTTGCTACTAATCTCCAAATGATGCTAAAGTTATGTAAGGACAGTTGCTTCGAACCTAAGAAATGATGCTACAGTGATGTAGTGAGTTGCTACTATCCTAAAAATGATGGTACAGTGATGTAATGAGAGTTTCTACGAACCTAAGAAATGGTGCTACAGGGATGTGGTGAGAGTTGCTACTAATCTCAAAATGATGCGAAAGCGATGTCATGAGAGTTGCTATTAATTTCAAAATGATGCTAAAGTGATGTAGTGAGAGATTCTACTCATCACAAAATGATGCGAAAGTGACTTCATGAGAGTTGCTCCTAACCTAAGAAATGATGATATAGTGATGTCGTGAGAGTTGCTACCCATCTCAAAATGATGCTAAAGTGATGTAATGAGAGTTGCTACTAATTTCATAATGATGCTAAAGTTATGTAAAGACAGTTGCTACGAACCTAAGAAATGATGCTACAGTGATGTAGTGAGTTGCTACTATCCTCAAAATGATGCTACATTGATGTAGTGAGAGTTGCTCCTAACCTGAGAAATGATGCTACAGTGATGTAATGAGAGTTGCTACAAACCTCAAATTGATGTAACAGTCATGTAGCGAGAGTTGCTACTAACCTGAGAAATGATGCTACAGTGATGTAATGAGACTTGCTACGAACCTCAAATTGATGTAACAGTCATGTAGCGAGAGTTGCTACTAACCTCAAAATGATGCTGACAGTAATGCACTGAGAGTTTTTGCTTACCTCATAATAAGGCTGCAGTGATGTAGTGAGAGTTTCTACTCATCTCAAAATGATGCGAAGGTGATATAATGAGAGTTGCTACTAATTTCAAATTGATGCTAAAGTGATGTAATGAAAGTTTCTTCTAACCTAAGAAATGATGCTACAGTGATGTTGTGAGAGTTGCGACTAACCTCAAAATGATGCCACAGTAATGTACTGAGAGTTGCTTCTAACCTAAGAAATGATGCTACATTGATGTGGTGAGTTGCTACTAACCTCAAAATGATGCTGAAAGTAATGTAGTGAGAGTTGCTCCTAACCTGAGAAATGATGCTACAGTTATGTAATGAGAGTTTCTACGAACCTCAAATTGATGTTACAGTCATGTAGCGAGAGTTGCTACTAACCTCAAAATGATGCTGACAGTAATGTACTGAGAGTTTTTGCTTCCCTCATAATAAGGCTGCAGAGATGTAGTGAGAGTTTCTACTCATCTCAAAATGATGCTAAAGTGATATAATGAGAGTTGCTATTAATTTCAAAATGATGCTAAAGTGATGTAATGAAAGTTTCTTCTAACCTAAGAAATGATGCTACAGTGATGTGGTGAGAGCTGCTACTATGCTAAAATGATGCTGACAATAATGTAGTGAGAGTTGCTTAAAACCTCAAAATGATGCCACAGTAATGTACTGAGAGTTGCGACTAACCCCAAAATGATGCTAAAGTGATGTAATGAGAGTTGCTACGAACCTGAGAAATGATGCTGACAGTGATGTAGTGAGAGTTGCTACTATCCTCAAAATGATGCGACAGTGATGTAATGAGAGTTGCTACTAACCTCAAAATGATACTACAGTGATGTAGTGAGAGTTGCTATGAACCTTAAAATGATGCTACAGTTATGGAGTAAGAGTTGCAACTAACCTCAAAATGATGCTCCAGTGATGTGGTGAGAGTTGCTACTAATTTCAAAATGATGCTAAAGTGATGTAGTGAGAGTTGCTCCTAACCTAAGAAATGATGATACAGTGATGTAGTGAGAGTTGCTACCCATCTCAAAATGATGCTAAAGTGATGTAATGAGAGTTGCTACTAATTTCATAATAATGCTAAAGTTATGTAAGGACAGTTGCTTCTAACCTAAGAAATGATGCTACAGTGATGTAGTGAGTTGCTACTATCCTAAAAATGATGGTACAGTGATGTAATGAGAGTTTCTTCTAACCTAAGAAATGATGCTACATTGATGTGGTGAGAGTTGCGACAAACCTGAGAAATGATGCTACAGTGATGTAATGAGAGTTTCTACGAACCTCAAATTGATGTTACAGTCATGTAGCGAGAGTTGCTACTAACCTCAAAATGATGCTGACAGTAATGCACTGAGAGTTTTTGCTTACCTCATAATAAGGCTGCAGTGATGTAGTGAGAGTTTCTACTCATCTCAAAATGATGCGAAGGTGATATAATGAGAGTTGCTACTCATTTCAAATTGATGCTAAAGTGATGTAATGAAAGTTTCTTCTAACCTAAGAAATGATGCTACAGTGATGTTGTGAGAGTTGCGACTAACCTCAAAATGATGCCACAGTAATGTACTGAGAGTTGCTTCTAACCTAAGAAATGATGCTACATTGATGTGGTGAGTTGCTACTAACCTCAAAATGATGCTGAAAGTAATGTAGTGAGAGTTGCTCCTAACCTGAGAAATGATGCCACAGTTATGTAATGAGTTTCTACGAACCTCAAATTGATGTTACAGTCATGTAGCGAGAGTTGCGACTAACCTCAAAATGATGCTGACAGTAATGTACTGAGAGTTTTTGCTTCCCTCATAATAAGGCTGCAGAGATGTAGTGAGAGTTTCTACTCATCTCAAAATGATGCTAAAGTGATATAATGAGAGTTGCTATTAATTTCAAAATGATGCTAAAGTGATGTAATGAAAGTTTCTTCTAACCTAAGAAATGATGCTACAGTGATGTGGTGAGAGCTGCTACTATGCTAAAATGATGCTGACAATAATGTAGTGAGAGTTGCTTAAAACCTCAAAATGATGCCACAGTAATGTCGTGAGAGTTGCTACTATCCTCAAAATGATGCTGACAGTGATGTAGTAAGAGTTGCTACTATCCTCAAAATGATGCGACAGTGATGTAATGAGAGTTGCTACTAACCTCAAAATGATACTACAGTGATGTAGTGAGAGTTGCTATGAACCTTAAAATGATGCTACAGTTATGGAGTAAGAGTTGCAACTAACCTCAAAATGATGCTCCAGTGATGTGGTGAGAGTTGCTACTAATTTCAAAATGATGCTAAAGTGATGTAGTGAGAGTTGCTCCTAACCTAAGAAATGATGATACAGTGATGTAGTGAGAGTTGCTACCCATCTCAAAATGATGCTAAAGTGATGTAATGAGAGTTGCTACTAATTTCATAATAATGCTAAAGTTATGTAAGGACAGTTGCTTCTAACCTAAGAAATGATGCTACAGTGATGTAGTGAGTTGCTACTATCCTAAAAATGATGGTACAGTGATGTAATGAGAGTTTCTTCTAACCTAAGAAATGATGCTACATTGATGTGGTGAGAGTTGCGACAAACCTGAGAAATGATGCTACAGTGATGTAATGAGAGTTTCTACGAACCTCAAATTGATGTAACAGTCATGTAGCGAGAGTTGCTACTAACCTCAAAATGATGCTGACAGTAATGCACTGAGAGTTTTTGCTTACCTCATAATAAGGCTGCAGTGATGTAGTGAGAGTTTCTACTCATCTCAAAATGATGCGAAGGTGATATAATGAGAGTTGCTACTAATTTCAAATTGATGCTAAAGTGATGTAATGAAAGTTTCTTCTAACCTAAGAAATGATGCTACAGTGATGTTGTGAGAGTTGCGACTAACCTCAAAATGATGCCACAGTAATGTACTGAGAGTTGCTTCTAACCTAAGAAATGATGCTACATTGATGTGGTGAGTTGCTACTAACCTCAAAATGATGCTGAAAGTAATGTAGTGAGAGTTGCGACAAACCTGAGAAATGATGCTACAGTGATGTAATGAGAGTTTCTACGAACCTCAAATTGATGTTACAGTCATGTAGCGAGAGTTGCTACTAACCTCAAAATGATGCTGACAGTAATGCACTGAGAGTTTTTGCTTACCTCATAATAAGGCTGCAGTGATGTAGTGAGAGTTTCTACTCATCTCAAAATGATGCGAAGGTGATATAATGAGAGTTGCTACTAATTTCAAATTGATGCTAAAGTGATGTAATGAAAGTTTCTTCTAACCTAAGAAATGATGCTACAGTGATGTTGTGAGAGTTGCGACTAACCTCAAAATGATGCCACAGTAATGTACTGAGAGTTGCTTCTAACCTAAGAAATGATGCTACATTGATGTGGTGAGTTGCTACTAACCTCAAAATGATGCTGAAAGTAATGTAGTGAGAGTTGCTCCTAACCTGAGAAATGATGCCACAGTTATGTAATGAGTTTCTACGAACCTCAAATTGATGTAACAGTCATGTAGCGAGAGTTGCGACTAACCTCAAAATGATGCTGACAGTAATGTACTGAGAGTTTTTGCTTCCCTCATAATAAGGCTGCAGAGATGTAGTGAGAGTTTCTACTCATCTCAAAATGATGCTAAAGTGATATAATGAGAGTTGCTATTAATTTCAAAATGATGCTAAAGTGATGTAATGAAAGTTTCTTCTAACCTAAGAAATGATGCTACAGTGATGTGGTGAGAGCTGCTACTATGCTAAAATGATGCTGACAATAATGTAGTGAGAGTTGCTTAAAACCTCAAAATGATGCCACAGTAATGTCGTGAGAGTTGCTACTATCCTCAAAATGATGCTGACAGTGATGTAGTGAGAGTTGCTACTATCCTCAAAATGATGCGACAGTGATGTAATGAGAGTTGCTACTAACCTCAAAATGATACTACAGTGATGTAGTGAGAGTTGCTATGAACCTTAAAATGATGCTACAGTTATGGAGTAAGAGTTGCAACTAACCTCAAAATGATGCTCCAGTGATGTGGTGAGAGTTGCTACTAATTTCAAAATGATGCTAAAGTGATGTAGTGAGAGTTGCTCCTAACCTAAGAAATGATGATACAGTGATGTAGTGAGAGTTGCTACCCATCTCAAAATGATGCTAAAGTGATGTAATGAGAGTTGCTACTAATTTCATAATAATGCTAAAGTTATGTAAGGACAGTTGCTTCTAACCTAAGAAATGATGCTACAGTGATGTAGTGAGTTGCTACTATCCTAAAAATGATGGTACAGTGATGTAATGAGAGTTTCTTCTAACCTAAGAAATGATGCTACATTGATGTGGTGAGAGTTGCGACAAACCTGAGAAATGATGCTACAGTGATGTAATGAGAGTTTCTACGAACCTCAAATTGATGTTACAGTCATGTAGCGAGAGTTGCTACTAACCTCAAAATGATGCTGACAGTAATGTACTGAGAGTTTTTGCTTCCCTCATAATAAGGCTGCAGAGATGTAGTGAGAGTTTCTACTCATCTCAAAATGATGCTAAAGTGATATAATGAGAGTTGCTACTAATTTCAAAATGATGCTAAAGTGATGTAATGAAAGTTTCTTCTAACCTAAGAAATGATGCTACAGTGATGTGGTGAGAGCTGCTACTATGCTAAAATGATGCTGACAATAATGTAGTGAGAGTTGCTTAAAACCTCAAAATGATGCCACAGTAATGTACTGAGAGTTGCAACTAATTTCAAAGTGATGCTAAAGTGATGTAGTGAGAGATTCTACTCATCTCAAAATGATGCTAAAGTGATGTAATGAGAGTTGCTACGAACCTCAGAAATGGTGCTACAGTGATGTGGTGAGAGTTGCTACTATCCTCAAAATGATGCGACAGTGATGTAATGAGAGTTGCTACTAACCTCAAAATGATACTACAGTGATGTAGTGAGAGTTGCTATGAACCTTAAAATGATGCTACAGTTATGGAGTAAGAGTTGCAACTAACCTCAAAATGATGCTCCAGTGATGTGGTGAGAGTTGCTACTAATTTCAAAATGATGCTAAAGTGATGTAGTGAGAGTTGCTCCTAACCTAAGAAATGATGATACAGTGATGTAGTGAGAGTTGCTACCCATCTCAAAATGATGCTAAAGTGATGTAATGAGAGTTGCTACTAATTTCATAATAATGCTAAAGTTATGTAAGGACAGTTGCTTCTAACCTAAGAAATGATGCTACAGTGATGTAGTGAGTTGCTACTATCCTAAAAATGATGGTACAGTGATGTAATGAGAGTTTCTTCTAACCTAAGAAATGATGCTACATTGATGTGGTGAGAGTTGCGACAAACCTGAGAAATGATGCTACAGTGATGTAATGAGAGTTTCTACGAACCTCAAATTGATGTTACAGTCATGTAGCGAGAGTTGCTACTAACCTCAAAATGATGCTGACAGTAATGTACTGAGAGTTTTTGCTTCCCTCATAATAAGGCTGCAGAGATGTAGTGAGAGTTTCTACTCATCTCAAAATGATGCTAAAGTGATATAATGAGAGTTGCTACTAATTTCAAAATGATGCTAAAGTGATGTAATGAAAGTTTCTTCTAACCTAAGAAATGATGCTACAGTGATGTGGTGAGAGCTGCTACTATGCTAAAATGATGCTGACAATAATGTAGTGAGAGTTGCTTAAAACCTCAAAATGATGCCACAGTAATGTACTGAGAGTTGCAACTAATTTCAAAGTGATGCTAAAGTGATGTAGTGAGAGATTCTACTCATCTCAAAAGGATGCTAAAGTGATGTAATGAGAGTTGCTACGAACCTCAGAAATGGTGCTACAGTGATGTGGTGAGAGTTGCTACTAATCTCCAAATGATGCTAAAGTTATGTAAGGACAGTTGCTACGAACCTAAGAAATGATGCTACAGTGATGAAGTGAGTTGCTACTATCCTAAAAATGATGGCACAGTGATGTAATGAGAGTTGCTACGAACCTAAGAAATGGTGCTACAGGGATGTGGTGAGAGTTGCTACTAATCTCAAAATGATGCTAAAGTGATGTAATGAGAGTTGCTACTAATCTCAAAATGATGCGAAAGTGATGTCATGAGAGTTGCTACTAATTTCAAAATGATGCTAAAGTGATGTAGTGAGAGATTCTACTCATCTCAAACTGATGCTAAAGTGACTTCATGAGAGTTGCTCCTAACCTAAGAAATGATGATACAGTCATGTAGTGAGAGTTGCTACCCATCTCAAAATGATGCTAAAGTGATGTAATGAGAGTTGCTACTAATTTAATAATGATGCTAAAATTATGTAAAGACAGTTGCTACGAACCTAAGAAATGATGCTACAGTGATGTAGTGAGTTGCTACTATCCTAAAATGATGGTACAGTGATATAATGAGAGTTTCTTCTAACCTAAGAAATGATGCTACATTGATGTAGTGAGAGTTGCTCCTAACCTGAGAAATGATGCTACAGTGATGTAATGAGAGTTGCTACAAACCTCAAATTGATGTCGCGAGAGTTGCTACTAACCTCAAAATGATGATGACAGTAATGTACTGAGAGTTTTTGCTTACCTCATAATAAGGCTGCAGTGATGTAGTGAGAGTTTCTACTCATCTCAAAATGATGCGAAGGTGATATAATGAGAGTTGCTACTAATTTCAAATTGATGCTAAAGTGATGTAATGAAAGTTTCTTCGAACCTAAGAAATGATGCTACAGTGATGAAGTGAGTTGCTACTATCCTAACAATGATGGTACAGTGATGTAATGAGAGTTTCTTCTAACCTAAGAAATTATGCTACATTGATGTGGTGAGAGTTGCGACTAACCTCAAAATGATGCTGAAAGTAATGTAGTGAGAGTTGCTCCTAACCTGAGAAATGATGCTTCAGTGATGTAATGAGAGTTTCTACGAACCTCAAATTGATGTTACAGTCATGTAGCGAGAGTTGCTACTAACCTCAAAATGATGCTGACAGTAATGTACTGAGAGTTTTTGCTTCCCTCATAATAAGGCTGCAGAGATGTAGTGAGAGTTTCTACTCATCTCAAAATGATGCTAAAGTGATATAATGAGAGTTGCTACTAATTTCAAAATGATGCTAAAGTGATGTAATGAGAGTTGCTACTAATTTAATAATGATGCTAAAATTATGTAAAGACAGTTGCTACGAACCTAAGAAATGATGCTACAGTGATGTAGTGAGTTGCTACTATCCTAAAATGATGGTACAGTGATATAATGAGAGTTTCTTCTAACCTAAGAAATGATGCTACATTGATGTAGTGAGAGTTGCTCCTAACCTGAGAAATGATGCTACAGTGATGTAATGAGAGTTGCTACAAACCTCAAATTGATGTCGCGAGAGTTGCTACTAACCTCAAAATGATGATGACAGTAATGTACTGAGAGTTTTTGCTTACCTCATAATAAGGCTGCAGTGATGTAGTGAGAGTTTCTACTCATCTCAAAATGATGCGAAGGTGATATAATGAGAGTTGCTACTAATTTCAAATTGATGCTAAAGTGATGTAATGAAAGTTTCTTCGAACCTAAGAAATGATGCTACAGTGATGAAGTGAGTTGCTACTATCCTAACAATGATGGTACAGTGATGTAATGAGAGTTTCTTCTAACCTAAGAAATTATGCTACATTGATGTGGTGAGAGTTGCGACTAACCTCAAAATGATGCTGAAAGTAATGTAGTGAGAGTTGCTCCTAACCTGAGAAATGATGCTTCAGTGATGTAATGAGAGTTTCTACGAACCTCAAATTGATGTTACAGTCATGTAGCGAGAGTTGCTACTAACCTCAAAATGATGCTGACAGTAATGTACTGAGAGTTTTTGCTTCCCTCATAATAAGGCTGCAGAGATGTAGTGAGAGTTTCTACTCATCTCAAAATGATGCTAAAGTGATATAATGAGAGTTGCTACTAATTTCAAAATGATGCTAAAGTGATGTGATGAAAGTTTCTTCTAACCTAAGAAATGATGCAACAGTGATGTGGTGAGAGCTGCTACTATGCTAAAATGATGCTGACAATAATGTAGTGAGAGTTGCTAAAAACCTCAAAATGATGCCACAGTAATGTACTGAGAGTTGCGACTAACCTCAAAATCATGCTACAGTGATGTAGTGAGAGTTGCTACTATCCTCAAAATGATGCGACAGTGATGTAATGAGAGTTGCTACTAACCTCAAAATGATGCTACAGTGATGTAGTGAGAGTTGCTATGAACCTTAAAAAGATGCTACAGTTATGGAGTAAGAATTGCTACTAACCTCGAAATGATGGTCCAGTGATGTCGTAAGAATTGCTACTAACCTCGAAATGATGCTCCAGTGATGTGGTGAGAGTTGCTACTAATCTCAAAATGATGCTAAAGTGATGTAATGAGAGTTGCTACGAACCTAAGAAATGGTGCTACAGTGATGTGGTGAGAGTTGCTACGAACCTAAAAAAGATTCTGACAGTGATGTAGTGAGAGTTGCTACGAACCTCAAAATGATGCTACAGTGATGTGGTGAGAGTTGCTACTAATCTCAAAATGATGCTAAAGTGATGTAATGAGAGTTGCTACGAACCTAAGAAATGGTGCTACAGTGATGTGGTGAGAGTTGCTACGAACCTAAAAAAGATTCTGACAGTGATGTAGTGAGAGTTGCTACGAACCTCAAAATGATGCTACAGTGATGTGATGAGAGTTGCTATAATGCTAAAAATCATGCTAAAGTGATGTAATGAGAGTGGCTACTAATTTCAAAATGATGCTAAAGTGATGTAGTGAGAGTTGCTCCTAACCTAAGAAATGATGACACAGTGATGTAGTTACAGTTGCTACCCATCTCAAAATGATGCTAAAGTGATGTAATGAGAGTTGCTACTAACCTCAAAATGATGCTAAAGTAATGTAGTGAGAGTTGCGACTAACCTCAAAATTATGCTACAGTGATGTAGTGAGAGTTGCTACGAACCTGAGAAATGATGCTGACAGTGATGTGATGAGAGTTGCTATAATGCTAAAAATCATGCTAAAGTGATGTAATGAGAGTGGCTACTAATTTCAAAATGATGCTAAAGTGATGTAGTGAGAGTTGCTCCTAACCTAAGAAATGATGACACAGTGATGTAGTTACAGTTGCTACCCATCTCAAAATGATGCTAAAGTGATGTAATGAGAGTTGCTACTAACCTCAAAATGATGCTAAAGTAATGTAGTGAGAGTTGCGACTAACCTCAAAATGATGCTACAGTGATGTAATGAGAGTTGCTTCTAACCTAAGAAATGATGCTACAGTGATGTGGTGAGACTTGCTACTAATCTCCAAATGATGCTAAAGTTGTGTAAGGACAGTTGCTACGAACCGAAGAAATGATGCTACAGTGATGTCGTGAGTTGCTACTATCCTAAAAATGATGGTGCAGTGATGTAATAAGAGTTTCTTCTAACCTAAGAAATGATGCTACAGTGTTGTAATGAGAGTTGCTACTAACCTCAAAATGATGCTACAGTAATGTAGTAAGAGTTTCTACTAATCTCAAAATGATGCGAAAGTGATGTCATGAGAGTTACTACTAACCTAAGAAATGATGCTACAGTGATGTAGTGAGTTGCTACTATCCTAAAAATGATGGTACAGTGATGTAATGAGTTTCTTCTAACCTAAGAAATGATGCTAAAGTGATGTCATGAGAGTTGCTCCGAACCTCAAAATGATGCTAAAGTTATGTCATGAGAGTTGCTACTAACCTGAGAAATGATGCTGGAAGTCTTGTGAGCTTCATCAAGACCCAGGCCACTATTTGTGGTCATGCATCATTGTGGCTGAACAATGGTCCAACTTCATCAGTCAGTCAGTCAGAGACATTAGCATTTGTCGGCCTGGCCTGCTGCCAAAGACTAACTCTGCTTTAGTTGATTTACCTGTGCAGCCATGTCACGCTCCTCTCGGCCACCTCCACGGTCAGACGCCAGGTTAAACCAGCCAATGGCGTAAGAATCACTCTCAGAATCTGAAGCGCTCGTAGCTGCAGGGTTTTTCCACACAGCTTCTGTTGAGAGACAAAGTCCATCACTTGATTAACTCTCACCAACAGAAATGTGCAGTTTTCCACTCAGGACAGCTGCTGCATGCTGCTGTTTGTAAAAAGAAGGTCCAGTGGATCCGTTCAGTTCTACATTATTCAGCAGAGAGATGTCACCATTGAATAATGACCATATTTCCTAAAATTATAGCTCAACCACAGAGGGACCAGGCTACTAGAATGACCTCTGTTTACTAGAAGTGCTTCTCCTATGGTGGTGAACTCCTCAGCTGTCAGTGGAGTCAAATCTGTCTTAGAGAGGCCAGAGGTTCCCACACTGGTTCCCTCTCATCATGCAGCCCTGACAGCTGTGTGTGCTGTTCCAGCGTGTTGGCACCTCACTGATGAGTTTCAGGGTTGGCCCTCCCATCTGTTGCTGCACCTGAGCAAGCTTCTCCTTGGCTGTAGTGCTGATCTGAAGGATGTGACAGTGTTCCTGGCTTTGTGTCTGATGATGGAAGTGGGGATCTGATCACAGGATTTTCTGACTCCTAGATTCAGACGATGTGCAGTGCAGACTGAGTGGTGAATTTGGAGCTGTCTAGTGGATGCTGTCATGTTTGGTGCTGCGTCGCTCACAAGACACTTGACTTTGTTGGTGATGGCCCAGTCCTCCATCAGGCCTCTTTGGACTGGGGCCAAACTGTCAGCAGGGTGACTTTGTGGAAAGTCTTGCACTCCCAACACATTCATTCTCACGAATGCAGTGACAGGTCAGAGCCAAGGGAGCCTCCATGTCCACAGATGTCCACATGGCAGCTGGACTTCCTTTTTCACTCCTTCCCGTTCCTCCTGGTACTTTTTGGCCACCGTTTGTTTGATGGTCTGAAAATGACACCCAGAGTAAATCAATACATTGAAATTAGAGATGAAATAAACTGGAGATATCAACTACTGCTTTAGATCATTTCCACACAAACCTTTCTGGTTGGCAAACATATGAGGCTCAAGGACCTGAACCAGTTTCCTGAACCCTTCCCTCTCAACAGTGCTGAGGGGCTGGCAGTCCTTCAGGATGAAATTCAGCAGAGCCTCATCCAGCATCTGCTTCCTGGAAGCTGGATGGTTAAAGATGAAGGAGAGAAGAAATGAATAGGAATTAATGCTCAATGAAGCAACTGTGAGTCAGTTGGAGAGTGGCTGTATACCTGAGTTCATCCTGGTGGATCTGGGACTTCATTCTCATGCCTGGCCCCATCATGCCTCAGCACTGAAGAGGTGCTTTTGTTGAGATGAGACGCTTCTGTCCAACAAATGCCACATTCAACCTGCAGAAAAGAACATGAGTACTCAGCTAAAAGTTCCTTTCTTCATGGTGACTGGTGTTTCTTAGTCTTAGACCACCAGGTTTCCAATGAGGTGTATCGGATACGTTGTTGTGTGCCGCTGAAATCCGTCCAATTCCGGCGTTGTTTCCTGATGAAATATGTTTGCCTTAAAGCTCATTAAAGTGTTGAACCACAATATCGTTCACCATAACTGAGTCAACTTCAAGATAACCTACTTCTACATTCCAGTCCCGGCTGCTCCTGTTCTGCTGCAGTCCAGAAAACAACAACCCGATACAATTGGCGCTCCTTCCCACAGCTCCGGCCCGGATCCGCATGGTTCCGCTGACTGACTGTGAGACGCGCTCCCTCCAGAGTGGCACAGCCCGATGGGGGTCCTTATCTGGCACGGGGGCGTAAAACAGGTGCGACTGGAAAACCTGGTTTATTCTGCGTCGAGGGAACGCGTTGCTCTGCAATACACCGCCAAGCCGCTAGGGGGTGTGGCTTTGTCTTTATTGTTTACGGGGCTCTTGTCGGATTCCTTGGTTTTCTTCCGGTCACAGACAACAATTGTTGGCCATTTGTCAGTCTTTGTAGTGCCGCGAAGAGGCGTTGTAGAGGTGGTCGTACTTGAGCACCTCCTCGATAATCCTTTCTTCAGCTTGGTCCATTTTTTCTTGGAGCTTTCACCACAGAAACTTTGAAAATGGTGGTGTTGCTGTGCCGCGACTGAACCGGAAATAACGTTCTGAGCGGGACCAATCACAGTCCTCGACGTTGACGTCACCACGCGTCGACGCGATGCGTAAGCAGGATATTTTGGAGGCGCGTTTCAGGCGACGGCGTACGGTCTGCGACGACGGCGTAGGTACGAATACTACTCGACACAGAAGCATAAATCAGGCTTAAATCAGGCTTTATAGTCCAACAGGAAGTTAGCATGTCGGGGATGAGAAACGCTTATCGTCCAACAGGAAGTTAGCATGTCGGGGATGAGACACGCTTATCGTCCAACAGGAAGTTAGCATGTCAGGGATGAGACACGCTTATCGTCCAACAGGAAGTTAGCATGTCGGGGATGAGACACGCTTATCGTCCAACAGGAAGTTAGCATGTCAGGGATGAGACACGCTTATCGTCCAACAGGAAGTTAGCATGTCGGGGATGAGACACGCTTATCGTCCAACAGGAAGTTAGCATGTCGGGGATGAGACACGCTTATCGTCCAACAGGAAGTTAGCATGTCAGGGATGAGACACGCTTATCGTCCAACAGGAAGTTAGCATGTCAGGGATGAGACACCCTGATAGTCCAACAGGAAGTTAGCATCTCCATGGTTCCCTTGACCAGAAGCCAGTGGGATCGTTCCATTCTGACATCTTGATTGACATTTGTCCTTCTCTTAGCTAAATAGCTGGCAATCATTTGAAAAAAACCTTGATTTACTTTTTGTATTTTGATCTTCAGCTCATTTGCATACTTTTGTTAAAAATCTCCCCTTTTTGTCTTTTTTTTCTGCTGTTTTTAGCACAAAGTCCACCTGGTGCCTAAAGACCAGTTCAGCATGGACTACGTTGAACCTTCAGTCCGCTGCATCAGCACCCATGGACGGTTCCCCCCTGACAGGAGGATTCTGGTGAGGAACATTAGTGGGACAGCGCTCTTGTTAGAACGGTTCTGATCCACCTTCCCTCCCCCTGTAGCTCCTCCTGTGGCCCCTCAGCGCTCTTGTTAGAACGGTTCTGATCCACCTTCCCTCCCCCTGTAGCTCCTCCTGTGTCCCCTCAGGCTCTTGTTAGAACGGTTCTGATCCACCTTCCCTCCCCCTGTAGCTCCTCCTGTGTCCCCTCAGCGCTCTTGTTAGAACGGTTCTGATCCACCTTCCCTCCCCCTGTAGCTCCTCCTGTGTCCCCTCAGCGCTCTTGTTAGAAGGGTTCTGATCCACCTCCCCCCCCCCCCGTAGCTCCTCCTGTGTCCCCTCAGCGCTCTTGTTAGAACGGTTCTGATCCACCTCCCCTCCCCCTGTAGCTCCTCCTGTGTCCCCTCAGCGCTCTTGTTAGAACGGTTCTGATCCACCTTCCCTCCCCCTGTAGCTCCTCCTGTGTCCCCTCACATTTCCAAACTCCCTCCCACTGGCTGGTGCTGAAGGAGGGCCAGAGCTCCTCCTACAGGAGCCCATCCTGGCCTCCCCCGCTGCAGCTCCTCCACTGCCCTCCCACCAGAGAGATGAGCCCCCTGGTTCAGAGGTGACAGACCACCTCTGGGAGCAGACAACAGAGACCACATCAGGCTGGACTCCGTGCAGGTACGGAGGCTGACGGCTGCTGAGTGAGTGAGTTTACGACGCTCCCACCACTGCTGCTGGATTGATTCAACACATCTGGAATATTTAGATTTATTCTGGGTCAACATCTGCATCTGTTGAAATCCTCAGTCTCCATGCAGGTGGTGTTGTTCCAGATAAAAGGTCTCAATAACAGCATCACTCCAGGTGAAACCATTCCAAAGAAGGCTAAGTGGAGCTGGCATATCAGCCCCCAATGGAAGCCTGCTGCTGCTGCCAAGCTCTCCATGTCATCATGGAAAAGTTGATTGTTCAACTCAATGTTTTTCCCATTGGGAGGAGATTTGTTGTTCCACCATGAAGTCTTTTCTGGTGATGAGTTTGTGTGTTGTAGTAGCATGAAGATATCTTGTTATCATGATCAACTCATCTGGCCTGGTGGAAGAACGCTGCTGTGTTTGGATTCAGACGAGTCAAATCTGAACCAGGGACTTGTAGTTTTATCCTCGGTCTCCGGACTCATAAAATGGAGACCGGCCCAGTTTGACACTTTTGAACTCCTCCATGATGTTCAAATCTCATGACTGAGATTCGTGATTGGAAACATCGGCGGTTCAGGAAAGAAAACATGTACCATTGAACATCGCTCTCATCCTTCTACTCAGAACGCTGCGGTGGACTCCACCGTGTCCAGGCTTTGGGCAGATACGTCTTCATCCTCCACCACCACCAGCCGCTCCACCCCACCCACCCTGTGCAGGTCTACATTACCAGGGTCGGATCTGGCAGGGTGGAGGATCTTTGATTCATCTTAGCTTTCCTGCTCCGGCTGTTTGAGAAACATTCAAATGGAGATGGTTGTTTGTGTCTTTCAGGCCACGCCAACGCCTCCTTCTGTCCCCACGCTTACGGCTGCCGAAACGTGCCGGCGTCTGAAAACCAGATCATTCTGGATGTGCCGGACCACCAGGTCCTCCTCACCTGCAGGTTCCTGCAGGCAGAGCCCTGTGGTGGTAGGTTTCCTGCTCCTCTGCTGGACTGATACCCTCTCCCTTTCCCGACACGTATCTGCTGTTTGTACTCTGTGCCTCCTTCTCCTCTGTCAGGCCTGGACTTCTTCCTTCTGTCTCTCCAGGATCACGTCCTGGTGGTGCCTGAGAGCAGCTCCAGCTCCAGCTCCCTGAACCAAGAACCACTGGAGAAATCTGACCACTTCATCAGCAACTGTGGCCTCAACAGCTTTCATGTCAAGTCGGTGTCTCTCAGCCTGAGTTGGTCCCTGTTCTGTATCCCTGAATGTTCTAGAGGAACTAAACTGGGCCTGACTGGGACGCTTCTGTCTGCTCAGATTTGGGTTGTGAATGCATTCAGACGTCATTTACAAGCATTGGAACTAAAGACCTGAGCCTCAAGAATATTTAGTTCTTGATTTACTTTCTCTGGCAGGGTTTCATTTTGTGCTAATTTTCTTTTGAAGATCTTTGTTTTTTGTTGTCCTTCCATTTAGCAAGTTTGGCTAATAACCTTTTCCCCACTAAACTAATTTTCCTAAAATGTCTCGCTAACGTTTCCTTTTTCTCTGTTGTCCCTCCTGTCCTTCGTCTCCATTCTGTCTCAGCTCAGCTGTGTCTCTTGGGCTCTCTTCAACAACGGCGCCCTGCCTTGTGCCTGCCATGAGGTTGGAGCTGAGAGTGAAACCTGCGAGTCATTTGGTGGTCGGTGCCGCTGCAGGCCCCACGTGATTGGCCGAAACTGCTCCATGTGTGCCGCGGGCTGCTGGGGATTCCCCACTGCAGACGTGAGTGTCAGATTGGATGAATGATGAGTAATAAGGGCTTTTAATGATGAGTGAGAGGACGGACCAAACCAACCTGTCCAACCATCAGAGGACAGTTTGTTGTTCTAGTTTCAACACTTACTACATTACTGTTAGCATCATTTCGAGGTTATTAGCAACTATCACTACATTACTGTGAGCATCATTTTGAGTTCATTAGCAATTCTTCCGACATCACTGTAGCATTATTTTGAGGTTATTAGCAACTCTTACTACATGACTCTCAGCATCATTTTTAGGTTACTCGCAACTTTCACTACATTACTGTTAGCATCACTTTGAGTTCATTAGCAACTATCACTACATTACTTTTAGCATCATTTTGAGGTTAGAAGCAACTCTTACTACATGACTGTCAGCGTCACTTTGAGGTTGTTCGAAACACTTACTACATTACTGTAAGCATCACTGAGTTGATTAGCAACTATCACTACATTACTGTTAGCATCATTTTGAGTTCATTAGCAATTCTTCCGACATCACTGTCGCAATATTTTGAGGTTCGTAGCAACACTTTCTACATGACTGTCAGCATCACTTTGAGGTTATTCGAAACTTCACTCCATTACTGTTAGCATCATTTTGAGTTCATTAGCAATTCTTCCGACATCACTGTCACATTATTTTGAGGTTCGTAGCAACTCCTTCTACATGACTGTCAGCATCACTTTGAGGTTATTCGAAACACTTACTACATTACTGTAAGCATCACTGACTTGATTAGCAACTATCACTACATGACTGTTAGCATCATCTTGAGTTCATTAGCAATTCTTCCGACATCACTGTCGCAATATTTTGAGGTTCGTCGCAACTCTTTCTACATTATTGTTGCATTATTTTAAGGTTCGCAGCAACTCTTACTACATTACTGTCAGCATCACTTTGAGTTTATGAGCAACTTTTACTACATTACTGTCAGCATCATCTTGTGTTCATTAGCAATTCTTCCGACATCACTGTCGCAATATTTTGAGGTTCGTAGCAACTTTTACTACATTACTGTCGCATTATTTTGAGGTTTGTAGCAACTCTTACTACATGACTGTCAGCATCACTTTGAGGTTATTCGAAACACTTACTACATTACTGTAAGCATCACTGAGTTTATGAGCAACTATCACTACATTACTGTTAGCATCATCTTGAGTTCATTAGCAATTCTTCCGACATCACTGTCGCAACATTTTGAGGTTTGTAGCAACTCTTACTACATTATTGTTGCATTATTTTAAAGTTCGTAGCAACTCTTACTACATGACTGTAAGCATCACTTTGAGGTTATTCGAAAGTTTCACTCCATTACTGTTAGCATCATCTTGAGTTAATTAGCAATTCTTCCGACATCACTGTCGCAGTATTTTGAGGTTCGTAGCAACTTTTACTACATTACTGTCGCATTATTTTGAGGTTCGTAGCAACACTTACTACATGACTGTCAGCATCACTTTGAGGTTATTCGAAACTTTCACTCCATTACTGTTAGCATCATTTTGAGTTCATTAGCAATTCTTACTACATCACTGTCGCATCATTTTGAGATCATTAGCAATTCTTCCGACATCACTGTCGCAATATTTTGAGGTTCGTAGCAACTCTTACTACATTATTGTTGCATTATTTTAAGGTTCGTAGCAACTCTTACTACATTACTGTTAGCATCACTTTGAGTTTATTAGCAACTATCACTGCATTACTGTTGGCATCATTTTGAGTTTTTGAGCAATTCTCACGAAATCACTGTAGCATTAAATTGAGTTCATTAGCAACTCTTACTAAATGAATGTCAGCATCACTTTGAGGTTATTCGAAAGTTTCACTCCATTACTGTTAGCATCATCTTGAGTTCATTAGCAATTCTTGGGACATCGCTGTCGCAATATTTTGAGGTTTGTAGCAACTCTTGACATCACTGTACTCAACATCACTGTAGCATTAAATTGAGTTCATTAGCAACTCTTACTAAATGACTGTCAGCATCACTTTGAGGTTGTTCGAAACTCTGACTACATTACTGTAAGCATCACTGAGTTTCTTAGCAACTATCACTACATTACTGTTAGCATCATCTTGAGTTCATTAGCAATTCTTCCGACATCACTGTCGCAATATTTTGAGGTTCGTAGCAACTTTTACTACATCACTGTCGCATCATTTTGAAATCTTAAGCAATTCTTCTGACATCACTGTCGCATTATTTTTAGGTTCGTCGCAACTCTTACTACATGACTGTCAGCATCACTTTGAGGTTATTCGAAACACTGACTACATTACTGCAAGCATCACTGAGTTGATTAGCAACTATCACTACATTACTGTTAGCATCATTTTAAGTTCATTAGCAATTCTTCCGACATCACTGTCGCAATATTTTGAGGTTCGTAGCAACTTTCATTACATTACTGTCGCATTATTTTGAGGTTTGTAGCAACTCTTAGTACATGACTGTCAGCATCACTTTGAGGTTATTTGAAACGTTCACTCCATTACTGTGAGCATCATTTTGAGTTCATTAGCAATTCTTCTGACATCACTGTCGCAGTATTTTGAGGTTCGTAGCAACTCTTATTACATGACTGTCAGCATCACTTTGAGGTTCTTCGAAACACTTACTACATTACTGAAAGCATTACTGACTTGATTAGCAACTATCACTACATTACTTTTAGCATCATTTTGAGTTCATTAGCAATTCTTCCGACATCACTGTCGCAATTTTTTGAGGTTCGTAGCAACTCTTAGTACATGACTGTCAGCATCACTTTGAGGTTATTCGAAACTTTCACTCCATTACTGTTAGCATCATTTTGAGTTCATTAGCAATTCTGACTACATCACTGTCGCATCATTTTGAGATCATTTGCAATTCTTCTGACATCACTGTCACATTATTTTGAGGTTCGTAGCAACTCTTACTACATTATTGTTGCATTATTTTAAGGTTCGTAGCAACTCTTACTACATGACTGTCAGCATCAGTTTGAGTTTATTAGCAACTATCACTGCATTATTGTTAGCATCATTTTGAGTTTATTAGAAATGCTTCCGACATCACTGTCGCAATATTTTGAGGTTCGTAGCAACACTTACTACATGACTGTCAGCATCACTTTGAGGTTATTCGAAACTTTCACTCCAATACTTTTAGCATCATTTTGAGTTCATTAGCAATTGTTACTACATCACTGTCGCATCAGTTTTAGATCATTAACAATTCTTTTGACATCACTGTCGCATTACTTTGAGGTTCGAAGTAACTCTTACTACATTACTGTCAGCATCACTTTGAGTTCATTAGCAACTATCACTACATTACTTTTAGCATCATTTTGAGGTTAGAAGCAACTCTTACTACATGACTGTCAGCGTCACTTTGAGGTTGTTCGAAACACTTACTACATTACTGTAAGCATCACTGAGTTGATTAGCAACTATCACTACATTACTTTTAGCATCATTTTGGGTTCATTAGCAACTATCACTACATTACTGTTAGCGGCATTTTGAGTTTATTAGCAATTCATAGACATCACTGTAGCATTAAAATGAGGTTAGTAGCAACTCTTACGACATGACTGTCAGCATCACTTTGAGGTTGTTGGAAATACTTACTACATTACTGTAAGCATCACTGAGTTAATTAGCAACTATCACTACATTACTGTTCGCATCATTTTTAGTTCATTAGCAATTCTTCCGACATCACTGTCGCAATATTTTGAGGTTCGTAGCAACACTTACTACATGACTGTCAGCATCACTTTGAGGTTATTCGAAACTTTCACTCCATGACTGTCAGCATCATTTTGAGTTCATTAGCAATTCTGACTACGTCACTGTCGCATCATTTTGAGATCATTAGCAATTCTTCCGACATCACTGTCGCATTATTTTGAGGTTCGTAGCAACTCTTACTACATGACTGTCAGCATCACTTTGAGGTTATTCGAAACACTTACTACATTACTGTAAGGATCACTGAGTTGATGAGCAACTATCACTACATTACTGTTAGCATCATTTTAAGTTCATTAGCAATTCTTCCGACATCACTGTCGCAATATTTTGAGGTTCGTAGCAACTTTTACTACATTACTGTCGCATTATATTGAGGTTCGTAGCAACTCTTACTACATGACTGTCAGCAAAACTTTGAGGTTGTTCGAAACTCTTACTACATTACTGCAAGCATCACTGACTTGATTAGCAACTATCACTACATTACTGTTAGCATCATTTTTAGTTCATTAGAAATTCTTCCGACATCACTGTCGCAATATTTTGAGGTTCGTAGCAACTTTTACTACATTACTGTCACATTATTTTGAGGTTCGTAGCAACTCTTACTACATTATTGTTGCATTATTTTAAGGACCGTAGCAACTCTTACTACATTACTGTCAGCTTCACTTTAAGTTTATTAGCAACTATCACTACATTACTGTTAGCATCATTTTGAGTTAATGAGCAATTCTCACAACATCACTGTAGCATTGAATTGAGTTCATTAGCAACTCTTACTAAATTACTGTCAGCATCACTTTGAGGTTATTCGAAACACTTACTACATGACTGTCAGCATCACTTTGAGGTTATTCGAAACTTTCACTCCATTACTGTGAGCATCATTTTGAGTTCATTAGCAATTCTTACTACATCACTGTCACATTATTTTAAGGTTCGTAGCAACTCTTACTACATGACTGTCAGCATCACTTTGAGTTTCTTAGCAACTATCACTACATTACTGTTAGCATCATTTTGAGTTTATTAGAAATGCTTCCGACATCACTGTCGCAATATTTTGAGGTTCGTAGCAACACTTACTACATGACTGTCAGCATCACTTTGAGTTTATGAGCAACTATCATTACATTACTGTTCGCATCATTTTAAGTTCATTAGCAATTCTTACTAAATCACTGTAGCATCATTTTGAGTTCATTAGCAATTCTTACTACATCACTGTTGCATCATTTTGAGATCATTAGCAATTCTTCCGACATCACTGTCGCAATGTTTTGAGGTTCGTAGCAACTCTTACTACACTATTGTTGCATTATTTTAAGGTTCGTAGCAACTCTTACTACATTACTGTCAGCATCACTTTGAGTTTATTAGCAACTATCACTACATTGCTGTTAGCATCATTTTGAGTTGTTGAGCAATTCTCACGACATCACTGTAGCATTAAATTGAGTTCATTAGCAACTCTTACTACATGACTGTCAGCATCACTTTGAGGTTGTTCGAAATTCTTACTACATTACTTGAAGCATCAATGAGTTTCTTAGCAACTATCACTACATTACTGTTAGCATCATCTTGAGTTAATTAGCAATTCTTCCGACATCACTGTCGCAATATTTTGAGGTTCGTAGCAACACTTACTACCTGACTGTCAGCATCACTTTGAGGTTATTCGAAACTTTCACTCCATTACTGTTAGCATCATTTTGAATTCATGAGCAATTCTTACTACATCACTGTCGCATCATTTTGAGATCATTAGCAATTCTTCCGACATCACTGTCGCAATATTTTGAGGTTCTTAGCAACTCTTACTACATTATTGTTGCATTATTTTAAGGTTCGTAGCAACTCTTACTACATTACTGTCAGCATCACTTTGAGTTTATTAGCAACTATCACTGCATTACTGTTGGCATCATTTTGAGTTTTTGAGCAATTCTCACGAAATCACTGTAGCATTAAATTGAGTTCATTAGCAACTCTTACTAAATGAATGTCAGCATCACTTTGAGGTTATTCGAAAGTTTCACTCCATTACTGTTAGCATCATCTTGAGTTCATTAGCAATTCTTCGGACATCGCTGTCGCAATATTTTGAGGTTTGTCGCAACTCTTGACATCACTGTACTCAACATCACTGTAGCATTAAATTGAGTTCATTAGCAACTCTTACTAAATGCTACGAAATGCTACTAAAGTGTACTCGACAACTCGACATCACTGTAGCATTACATTGAGTTCATTGGCAACTCTTACTAAATGACTGTCAGCATCACTTTGAGGTTGTTCGAAACTCTTACTACATTACTTGAAGCATCACTTTGAGGTTATTCGAATCTTTCACTCCATTACTGTTAGCATCATCTTGAGTTAATTAGCAATTCTTCCGTCATCACTGTCGCAATATTTTGAGGTTCGTAGCAACACTTACTACATGACTGTCAGCATCACTTTGAGGTTATTCGAAACTTTCACTCCATTACTGTTGGCATCATTTTGAATTCATTAGCAATTCTTACTACATCACTGTCGCATCATTTTGAGATCATTAGCAATTCTTCCGACATCACTGTCGCAATATTTTGAGGTTCGTAGCAACTCTTACTACATTATTGTTGCATTATTTTAAGGTTCGTAGCAACTCTTACTACATTACTGTCAGCATCACTTTGAGTTTATTAGCAACTATCACAACATTGCTGTTAGCATCATTTTGAGTTCATTAGCAATTCTTCCGACATCACTGTCGCAATATTTTGAGGTTCGTAGCAACTCTTACTACATTATTGTTGCATTATTTTCAGGTTCGTAGCAACTCTTACTACATTACTGTCAGCATCACTTTGAGTTTATTAGCAACTATCACTCCATTGCTGTTAGCATCATTTTGAGTTGTTGAGCAATTCTCACGACATCACTGTAGCATTAAATTGAGTTCATTAGCAACTCTTACTAAATGACTGTCAGCATCACTTTGAGGTTGTTCGAAACTCTTACTACATTACTTGAAGCATCAATGAGTTTCTTAGCAACTATCACTACATTACTGTTAGCATCATCTTGAGTTAATTAGCAATTCTTCCGACATCACTGTCGCAATATTTTGAGGTTCGTAGCAACACTTACTACATGACTGTCAGCATCACTTTGAGGTTATTTGAAACTTTCACTCCATTACTGTTAGCATCATTTTGAATTCATGAGCAATTCTTACTACATCACTGTCGCATCATTTTGAGATCATTAGCAATTCTTCCGACATCACTGTCGCAATATTTTGAGGTTCTTAGCAACTCTTACTACATTATTGTTGCATTATTTTAAGGTTCGTAGCAACTCTTACTACATTACTGTCAGCATCACTTTGAGTTTATTAGCAACTATCACTGCATTACTGTTGGCATCATTTTGAGTTTTTGAGCAATTCTCACGAAATCACTGTAGCATTAAATTGAGTTCATTAGCAACTCTTACTAAATGAATGTCAGCATCACTTTGAGGTTATTCGAAAGTTTCACTCCATTACTGTTAGCATCATCTTGAGTTCATTAGCAATTCTTCGGACATCGCTGTCGCAATATTTTGAGGTTTGTCGCAACTCTTGACATCACTGTACTCAACATCACTGTAGCATTAAATTGAGTTCATTAGCAACTCTTACTAAATGCTACGAAATGCTACTAAAGTGTACTCGACAACTCGACATCACTGTAGCATTACATTGAGTTCATTGGCAACTCTTACTAAATGACTGTCAGCATCACTTTGAGGTTGTTCGAAACTCTTACTACATTACTTGAAGCATCACTGACTTGATTAGCAACTATCACTACATTACTGTCAGCATCACTTTGAGGTTATTCGAATCTTTCACTCCATTACTGTTAGCATCATCTTGAGTTAATTAGCAATTCTTCCGTCATCACTGTCGCAATATTTTGAGGTTCGTAGCAACTTTTACTACATTACTGTCGCATTATTTTGAGGTTCGTAGCAACTCTTACTACATGACTGTCAGCATCACTTTGAGGTTATTCGAAACTTTCACTCCATTACTGTTGGCATCATTTTGAATTCATTAGCAATTCTTACTACATCACTGTCGCATCATTTTGAGATCATTAGCAATTCTTCCGACATCACTGTCGCAATATTTTGAGGTTCGTAGCAACTCTTACTACATTATTGTTGCATTATTTTAAGGTTCGTAGCAACTCTTACTACATTACTGTCAGCATCACTTTGAGTTTATTAGCAACTATCACTACATTACTGTTAGCATCATTTTGAGTTGTTGAGCAATTCTCACGACATCACTGTAGCATTAAATTGAGTTCATTAGCAACTCTTACTAAATGACTGTTAGCATCACTTTGACGTTGTTCGAAACTCTTACTACATTACTGTAAGCATCACTGAATTTCTTATCAACTATCACTACATTACTGTTAGCATCATCTTGAGTTCATTAGCAATTCTTCCGACATCACTGTCGCAATATTTTGAGGTTCGTAGCAACTTTTACTACATCACTGTCGCATCATTTTGAGATCTTTAGCAATTCTTCTGACATCACTGTCGCATTATTTTAAGGTTCGTAGCAACTCTTATTACATGACTGTCAGCATCACTTTGAGGTTATTCGAAACACTTACTACATTACTGCAAGCATCACTGAGTTGATTAGCAACTATAACTACATTACTGTTAGCATCATCTTGAGTTCATTAGCAATTCTTCTGACATCACTGTCGCATTATTTTAAGGTTCGTAGCAACTCTTATTACATGACTGTCAGCATCACTTTGAGGTTATTCGAAACACTTACTACATTACTGCAAGCATCACTGAGTTGATTAGCAACTATCACTACATTACTGTTAGCATCATTTTAAGTTCATTAGCAATTCTTCCGACATCACTGTCGCAATATTTTGAGGTTCGTAGCAACTTTCATTACATTACTGTCGCATTATTTTGAGGTTTGTAGCAACTCTTAGTACATGACTGTCAGCATCACTTTGAGGTTATTCGAAACGTTCACTCCATTACTGTGAGCATCATTTTGAGTTCATTAGCAATTCTTCTGACATCACTGTCGCATCATTTTGAGATCTTTAGCAATTCTTCTGACATCACTGTCGCATTATATTGAGGTTTGTAGCAACACTTACTACATGACTGTCAGCATCACTTTGAGGTTGTTCGAAACTCTTACTACATTACTGAAAGCATTACTGACTTGATTAGCAACTATCACTACATTACTTTTAGCATCATTTTGAGTTCATTAGCAATTCTTCCGACATCACTGTCGCAATTTTTTGAGGTTCGTAGCAACTCTTAGTACATGACTGTCAGCATCACTTTGAGGTTATTCGAAACTTTCACTCCATTACTGTTAGCATCATTTTGAGTTCATTAGCAATTCTGACTACATCACTGTCGCATCATTTTGAGATCATTTGCAATTCTTCTGACATCACTGTCACATTATTTTGAGGTTCGTAGCAACTCTTACTACATTATTGTTGCATTATTTTAAGGTTCGTAGCAACTCTTACTACATGACTGTCAGCATCAGTTTGAGTTTATTAGCAACTATCACTGCATTATTGTTAGCATCATTTTGAGTTCATTAGAAATGCTTCCGACATCACTGTCGCAATATTTTGAGGTTCGTAGCAACACTTACTACATGACTGTCAGCATCACTTTGAGGTTATTCGAAACTTTCACTCCAATACTTTTAGCATCATTTTGAGTTCATTAGCAATTGTTACTACATCACTGTCGCATCAGTTTTAGATCATTAACAATTCTTTTGACATCACTGTCGCATTACTTTGAGGTTCGAAGTAACTCTTACTACATTACTGTCAGCATCACTTTGAGTTCATTAGCAACTATCACTACATTACTTTTAGCATCATTTTGAGGTTAGAAGCAACTCTTACTACATGACTGTCAGCGTCACTTTGAGGTTGTTCGAAACACTTACTACATTACTGTAAGCATCACTGAGTTGATTAGCAACTATCACTACATTACTTTTAGCATCATTTTGGGTTCATTAGCAACTATCACTACATTACTGTTAGCGGCATTTTGAGTTTATTAGCAATTCATAGACATCACTGTAGCATTAAATTGAGGTTAGTAGCAACTCTTACGACATGACTGTCAGCATCACTTTGAGGTTGTTGGAAATACTTACTACATTACTGTAAGCATCACTGAGTTAATTAGCAACTATCACTACATTACTGTTCGCATCATTTTTAGTTCATTAGCAATTCTTCAGACATCACTGTCGCAATATTTTGAGGTTCGTAGCAACACTTACTACATGACTATCAGCATCACTTTGAGGTTATTCAAAACTTTCACTCCATGACTGTCAGCATCATTTTGAGTTCATTAGCAATTCTGACTACGTCACTGTCGCATCATTTTGAGATCATTAGCAATTCTTCCGACATCACTGTCGCATTATTTTGAGGTTCGTAGCAACACTTACTACATGACTGTCAGCATCACTTTGAGGTTATTCGAAACTTTCACTCCATTACTGTTAGCATCATTTTGAATTCATGAGCAATTCTTACTACATCACTGTCGCATCATTTTGAGATCATTAGCAATTCTTCCGACATCACTGTCGCAATATTTTGAGGTTCTTAGCAACTCTTACTACATTATTGTTGCATTATTTTAAGGTTCGTAGCAACTCTTACTACATTACTGTCAGCATCACTTTGAGTTTATTAGCAACTATCACTGCATTACTGTTGGCATCATTTTGAGTTTTTGAGCAATTCTCACGAAATCACTGTAGCATTAAATTGAGTTCATTAGCAACTCTTACTAAATGCTACGAAATGCTACTAAAGTGTACTCGACAACTCGACATCACTGTAGCATTACATTGAGTTCATTGGCAACTCTTACTAAATGACTGTCAGCATCACTTTGAGGTTGTTCGAAACTCTTACTACATTACTTGAAGCATCACTTTGAGGTTATTCGAATCTTTCACTCCATTACTGTTAGCATCATCTTGAGTTAATTAGCAATTCTTCCGTCATCACTGTCGCAATATTTTGAGGTTCGTAGCAACTTTTACTACATTACTGTCGCATTATTTTGAGGTTCGTAGCAACACTTACTACATGACTGTCAGCATCACTTTGAGGTTATTCGAAACTTTCACTCCATTACTGTTGGCATCATTTTGAATTCATTAGCAATTCTTACTACATCACTGTCGCATCATTTTGAGATCATTAGCAATTCTTCCGACATCACTGTCGCAATATTTTGAGGTTCGTAGCAACTCTTACTACATTATTGTTGCATTATTTTAAGGTTCGTAGCAACTCTTACTACATTACTGTCAGCATCACTTTGAGTTTATTAGCAACTATCACTACATTACTGTTAGCATCATTTTGAGTTGTTGAGCAATTCTCACGACATCACTGTAGCATTAAATTGAGTTCATTAGCAACTCTTACTAAATGACTGTTAGCATCACTTTGAGGTTGTTCGAAACACTTACTACATTACTGTAAGCATCACTGAATTTCTTATCAACTATCACTACATTACTGTTAGCATCATCTTGAGTTCATTAGCAATTCTTCCGACATCACTGTCGCAATATTTTGAGGTTCGTAGCAACTTTTACTACATCACTGTCGCATCATTTTGAGATCTTTAGCAATTCTTCTGACATCACTGTCGCATTATTTTAAGGTTCGTAGCAACTCTTATTACATGACTGTCAGCATCACTTTGAGGTTATTCGAAACACTTACTACATTACTGCAAGCATCACTGAGTTGATTAGCAACTATAACTACATTACTTTTAGCATCATCTTGAGTTCATTAGCAATTCTTCCGACATCACTGTCACATTTTTTAGAGGTTCGTAGCAACTCTTACTACATGACTGTCAGCATCTCTTTGAGGTTGTTCGAAACTCTTACTACATTACTGTAAGCATCACTGAGTTGATTAGCAACTATCACTCCATTACTGTGAGCATCATTTTGAGTTCATTAGCAATTCTTCTGACATCACTGTCGCATCATTTTGAGATCTTTAGCAATTCTTCTGACATCACTGTCGCAGTATTTTGAGGTTCGTAGCAACTCTTACTACATGACTGTCAGCATCACTTTGAGGTTCTTTGAAACACTTATTACATTACTGAAAGCATTACTGACTTGATTAGCAACTATCACTACATTACTTTTAGCATCATTTTGAGTTCATTAGCAATTCTTCCGACATCACTGTCGCAATTTTTTGAGGTTCGTAGCAACTTTTACTACATTACTGTCGCATTATTTTGAGGTTCGTAGCAACTCTTAGTACATCACTGTCAGCATCACTTTGAGGTTCTTTGAAACACTTATTACATTACTGAAAGCATTACTGACTTGATTAGCAACTATCACTACATTACTTTTAGCATCATTTTGAGTTCATTAGCAATTCTTCCGACATCACTGTCGCAATTTTTTGAGGTTCGTAGCAACTTTTACTACATTACTGTCGCATTATTTTGAGGTTCGTAGCAACTCTTAGTACATCACTGTCAGCATCACTTTGAGGTTATTCGAAACTTTCACTCCATTACTGTTAGCATCATTTTGAGTTCATTAGCAATTCTTACTACATCACTGTCGCATTATTTTGAGATCATTAACAATTCTTCCGACATCACTGTCGCATCATTTTGAGGTTCGTAGCAACTCTTACTACATTATTGTTGCATTATTTTAAGGTTCCTGGCAACTCTTACTACATTACTGTCAGCATCACTTTGAGTTTATTAGCAACTATCACTACATTACTGTTAGCATCATTTTGAGTTTTTGAGCAATTCTCACGAAATCACTGCAGCATTAAATTGAGTTCATTAGCAACTCTTACTAAATGACTGTCAGCATCACTTTGAGGATGTTCGAAACTCTTACTACATTACTGTAAGCATCACTGAGTTTCTTATCAACTATCACTACATTACTGTTAGCATCATCTTGAGTTCATTAGCAATTCTTCCGACATCACGGTCGCAATATTTTGAGGTTCGTAGCAACTTTTACTACATCACTGTCGCATCATTTTGAGATCTTTAGCAATTCTTCTGACATCACTGTCGCAGTATTTTGAGGTTCGTAGCAACTCTTACTACATGACTGTCAGCATCACTTTGAGGTTCTTTGAAACACTTATTACATTACTGAAAGCATTACTGACTTGATTAGCAACTATCACTACATTACTTTTAGCATCATTTTGAGTTCATTAGCAATTCTTCCGACATCACTGTCGCAATTTTTTGAGGTTCGTAGCAACTTTTACTACATTACTGTCGCATTATTTTGAGGTTCGTAGCAACTCTTAGTACATCACTGTCAGCATCACTTTGAGGTTATTCGAAACTTTCACTCCATTACTGTTAGCATCATTTTGAGTTCATTAGCAATTCTTACTACATCACTGTCGCATCATTTTGACATCATTAGCAATTCTTCCGACATCACTGTCACATTATTTTGAGGTTCGTAGCAACTCTTACTACATTATTGTTGCATTATTTTAAGGTTCCTGGCAACTCTTACTACATTACTGTCAGCATCACTTTGAGTTTATTAGCAACTATCACTACATTACTGTTAGCATCATTTTGAGTTTTTGAGCAATTCTCACGAAATCACTGTAGCATTAAATTGAGTTCATTAGCAACTCTTACTAAATGACTGTCAGCATCACTTTGAGGATGTTCGAAACTCTTACTACATTACTGTAAGCATCACTGAGTTTCTTAGCAACTATAACTACATTACTTTTAGCATCATCTTGAGTTCATTAGCAATTCTTCTGACATCACTGTCGAAATATTTTGAGGTTCGTAGCAACACTTACTACATGACTGTCAGCATCACTTTGAGGTTATTCGAAACTCTTCCTACATTGCTGTAAGCATCACTGAGTTGATTAGCAACTATCACTACATTACTGTTAGCATCATTTTGAGTTCATTAGCATTTCTTCCGAAATCACTGTCGCAATATTTTGAGGTTCGTAGCAACTTTTACGACATTACTGTCGCATTATTTTGAGGTTCGTGGCAACTTTTACTACATTACTGTCACATTATTTTGAGGTTGGTAGCAACTCTTACTACATGACTGTCAGCATCACTTTGAGGTTATTCGAAAGTTTCACTCCATTACTGTTAGCATCATTTTGAGTTCATTAGCAATTCTTACTACATCACTGTCGCATCATTTTGAGTTCATTAGCAATTCTTCCTACATCACTGTCGCAATATTTTGAGGTTCGTAGCAACTCTTACTACATTATTGTTGCATCATTTTAAGGTTCGTAGCAACTCTTACTACATTACTGTCAGCATCACTTTGAGTTTATTAGCAACTATCACTACATTACTGTTAGCATCATTTTAGTTGTTGAGCAATTCTCACGACATCACTGTAGCATTGAACTGAGTTCAGTAGCAACTCTTACTAAATGACTGTCAGCATCACTTTGAGGTTGTTCGAAACTCTTACTACATTACTGTAAGCATCACTGAGTTTCTTTGCAACTATCACTACATTACTGTTAGCATCATCTTGAGTTCATTAGCAATTCTTCCGACATCACTGTCGCAATATTTTGAGGTTCGTAGCAACACTTACTACATGACTGTAAGCATCACTTTGAGGTTATTCGAAACACTTACTACATTGCTGAAAGCATCACTGAGTTGATAAGCAACTATCACTACATTACTGTTAGCATCATCTTGAGTTCATTAGCAATTCTTCCGACATCACTGTCGCAATATTTTGAGGTTCGTAGCAACTTTTACTACATTACTTTCGCATTATTTTGAGGTTTGTAGCAACACTTACTACATGACTGTAAGCATCACTTTGAGGTTTGTAGCAACACTTACTACATTACTGTAAGCATCACTGAGTTGATTAGCAACTATCACTACATTACTGTTAGCATCATTTTGAGTTCATTAGCATTTCTTCCGACATCACTGTCGCAATATTTTGAGGTTCGTAGCAACTTTTACTACATTACTGTCGCATTTTTTTTAGGTTTGTAGCAACTTTTACTACATTACTGTCACATTATTTTGAGGTTCGTAGCAACTCTTACTACATGACTGTCAGCATCACTTTGAGGTTATTCGAAAGTTTCACTCCATGACTGTTAGCATCATTTTGAGTTCATTAGCAATTCTTACTACATCACTGTCGCATCATTTTGAGTTCATTAGCAATTCTTACTACATCACTGTCGCATCATTTTGAGATCATTAGCAATTCTTCCGACATCACTGTCGCAATAATTTGAGGTTCGTAGCAACTTTTACTACATTCCTGTCAGCATCACTTTGAGTTTATTAGCAGCTATCACTACATTACTGTTAGCATCATTTTGAGTTGTTGAGCAATTCTCACGACATCACTGTAGCACTAAATAGAGTTCATTAGCAACTCTTACTACATGACTGTTGGCATCACTTTGAGGTTGTTCGAAACTCTTACTACATTACTGTGAGCATCACTGAGTTTCTTATTAAATATCACTACATTACTGTTAGCATCATCTTGAGTTCATTAGCAATTCTTCCGACATCACTGTCGCGATATTTTGAGGTTCGTAGCAACTTTTACTACATTACTTTCGCATTATTTTAAGGTTTGTAGTTACACTTACTACATGACTGTAAGCATCACTTTGAGGTTATTCTAAATACTTACTACATTACTGTAAGCATCACTGAGTTGATTAGCAACTATCACTACATTACTGTTAGCATCATTTTGAGTTCATTAGCATTTCTTCCGACATCACTGTCGCAATATTTTGAGGTTATTAGCATCTTTTATTACATTACTGTCGCATTATTTTGAGGTTCGGAGCAACGCTTAGAACATGACTTTCAGCATCACTTTGAGGTTGTTCGAAACACTTACTACATTACTGTAAGCATCACTGAGTTTATTAGCAACTATCACTACATTAACGTTAGCATCATTTTGAGTTCATTCGCAATTCCTCCGACATCACTGTCGCAATATTTTGAGGTTCGTAGCAACTTTTACTCCATTACTGTTGCATTATTTTGAGGTTCGTAGCAACTCTGAGTACATGACTGTCAGCATCTCTTTGAGGTTATTCGAAACGTTCACTCCATTACTGTTAGCATCATTTTGAGTTCATTAGCAATTCTCACAACATCACTGTAGCATCATTTTGAGTTCATTAGCAATTCTTACTAAATCACTGTCGCATCATTTTGAGATCTTTAGCAATTCTTCTGACATCACTGTCGCATTATTTTGAGGTTCGTAGCAACTCTTAGTACATGACTGTCAGCATCACTTTGAGGTTATTCGAAACGTTCACTCCATTACTGTTAGCATCATGTTGAGTTCATTAGCAATTCTTACGACATCACTGTCCCATCAGTTTTAGATCATTACCAATTCTTCTGACATCACTGTCGCATTATTTTGAGGTTCGTAGCAACTCTTACTACATTATTGTTGCATTATTTTAAGGTTCGTCGCAACTCTTACTACATTACTGTCAGCATCACTTTGAGTTTATTAGCAACTATCACTACATTACTTATAGCATAATTTTGAGTTAATGAGCAATTCTCACGACATCACTGTAGCATTGAATTGAGTTCATTAGCAACTCTTACTAAATGACTGTCAGCATCACTTTGAGGTTATTCGAAAGTTTCACTCCATTACTGTTAGCATCATTTTGAGTTCATTCGCAATTCTTACTACATCACTGTCGAATCATTTTGAGATCATTAGCAATTCTTCTGACATCACTGTCACATTATTTTGAGGTTCGTAGCAACTCTTACTACATTATTGTTGCATTATTTTAAGGTTCATAGCAACTCTTACTACATGACTGTCAGCATCACTTTGAGTTTATTAGCAACTATCACTACATTACTGTTAACATCATTTTGAGTTCATGAGCAATTCTCACGACATCACTGTAGCATTGAATTGAGTTCATTGGCAACTCTTACTAAATGACTGTCAGCATCACTTTGAGGTTACTACATTGCTGAAAGCATCACTGAGTTGATAAGCAACTATCACTACATTACTGTTAGCATCATCTTGAGTTCATTAGCAATTCTTCCGACATCACTGTCGCAATATTTTGAGGTTCGTAGCAACTTTTACTACATTACTTTCGCATTATTTTGAGGTTTGTAGCAACACTTACTACATGACTGTAAGCATCACTTTGAGGTTTGTAGCAACACTTACTACATTACTGTAAGCATCACTGAGTTGATTAGCAACTATCACTACATTACTGTTAGCATCATTTTGAGTTCATTAGCATTTCTTCCGACATCACTGTCGCAATATTTTGAGGTTCGTAGCAACTTTTACTACATTACTGTCGCATTTTTTTTAGGTTTGTAGCAACTTTTACTACATTACTGTCACATTATTTTGAGGTTCGTAGCAACTCTTACTACATGACTGTCAGCATCACTTTGAGGTTATTCGAAAGTTTCACTCCATGACTGTTAGCATCATTTTGAGTTCATTAGCAATTCTTACTACATCACTGTCGCATCATTTTGAGTTCATTAGCAATTCTTACTACATCACTGTCGCATCATTTTGAGATCATTAGCAATTCTTCCGACATCACTGTCGCAATAATTTGAGGTTCGTAGCAACTTTTACTACATTCCTGTCAGCATCACTTTGAGTTTATTAGCAGCTATCACTACATTACTGTTAGCATCATTTTGAGTTGTTGAGCAATTCTCACGACATCACTGTAGCACTAAATAGAGTTCATTAGCAACTCTTACTACATGACTGTTGGCATCACTTTGAGGTTGTTCGAAACTCTTACTACATTACTGTGAGCATCACTGAGTTTCTTATTAAATATCACTACATTACTGTTAGCATCATCTTGAGTTCATTAGCAATTCTTCCGACATCACTGTCGCGATATTTTGAGGTTCGTAGCAACTTTTACTACATTACTTTCGCATTATTTTAAGGTTTGTAGTTACACTTACTACATGACTGTAAGCATCACTTTGAGGTTATTCTAAATACTTACTACATTACTGTAAGCATCACTGAGTTGATTAGCAACTATCACTACATTACTGTTAGCATCATTTTGAGTTCATTAGCATTTCTTCCGACATCACTGTCGCAATATTTTGAGGTTATTAGCATCTTTTATTACATTACTGTCGCATTATTTTGAGGTTCGGAGCAACGCTTAGAACATGACTTTCAGCATCACTTTGAGGTTGTTCGAAACACTTACTACATTACTGTAAGCATCACTGAGTTTATTAGCAACTATCACTACATTAACGTTAGCATCATTTTGAGTTCATTCGCAATTCCTCCGACATCACTGTCGCAATATTTTGAGGTTCGTAGCAACTTTTACTCCATTACTGTTGCATTATTTTGAGGTTCGTAGCAACTCTGAGTACATGACTGTCAGCATCTCTTTGAGGTTATTCGAAACGTTCACTCCATTACTGTTAGCATCATTTTGAGTTCATTAGCAATTCTCACAACATCACTGTAGCATCATTTTGAGTTCATTAGCAATTCTTACTAAATCACTGTCGCATCATTTTGAGATCTTTAGCAATTCTTCTGACATCACTGTCGCATTATTTTGAGGTTCGTAGCAACTCTTAGTACATGACTGTCAGCATCACTTTGAGGTTATTCGAAACGTTCACTCCATTACTGTTAGCATCATGTTGAGTTCATTAGCAATTCTTACGACATCACTGTCCCATCAGTTTTAGATCATTACCAATTCTTCTGACATCACTGTCGCATTATTTTGAGGTTCGTAGCAACTCTTACTACATTATTGTTGCATTATTTTAAGGTTCGTCGCAACTCTTACTACATTACTGTCAGCATCACTTTGAGTTTATTAGCAACTATCACTACATTACTTATAGCATAATTTTGAGTTAATGAGCAATTCTCACGACATCACTGTAGCATTGAATTGAGTTCATTAGCAACTCTTACTAAATGACTGTCAGCATCACTTTGAGGTTATTCGAAAGTTTCACTCCATTACTGTTAGCATCATTTTGAGTTCATTCGCAATTCTTACTACATCACTGTCGAATCATTTTGAGATCATTAGCAATTCTTCTGACATCACTGTCACATTATTTTGAGGTTCGTAGCAACTCTTACTACATTATTGTTGCATTATTTTAAGGTTCATAGCAACTCTTACTACATGACTGTCAGCATCACTTTGAGTTTATTAGCAACTATCACTACATTACTGTTAACATCATTTTGAGTTCATGAGCAATTCTCACGACATCACTGTAGCATTGAATTGAGTTCATTGGCAACTCTTACTAAATGACTGTCAGCATCACTTTGAGGTTGTTCGAAACTCTTACTACATTACTGTAAGCATCACTGAGTTTCTTAGCAACTATCACTACATTACTGTTAGCATTATCTTGAGTTCATAAGCAATTCTTCCGACATCACTGTCGCAATATTTTTAAGGTTCGTAGCAACTTTTACTACATTACTGTCGCATTATTTTGAGGTGTGTAGCAACACTTACGACATGACTGTCAGCATCACTTTGAGGTTATTCGAAAGTTTCACTCCATTACTGTTAGCATCATTTTGAGTTCATTAGCAATTCTTCTGACATCACTGTCGCATCATTTTGAGATCTTTAGCAATTCTTCTGACATCACTGTCGCATTATTTTGAGGTTCGTAGCAATTCTTACTACATCACTGTCGCATCATTTTGAGTTCATTAGCAATTCTTACTACATCACTGTCGCATCATTTTGAGATCATTAGCAATTCTTCCGACATCACTGTCGCAATAATTTGAGGTTCGTAGCAACTTTTACTACATTCCTGTCAGCATCACTTTGAGTTTATTAGCAGCTATCACTACATTACTGTTAGCATCATTTTGAGTTGTTGAGCAATTCTCACGACATCACTGTAGCACTAAATAGAGTTCATTAGCAACTCTTACTACATGACTGTTGGCATCACTTTGAGGTTGTTCGAAACTCTTACTACATTACTGTGAGCATCACTGAGTTTCTTATTAAATATCACTACATTA
Source organism: Aulostomus chinensis (assembly GCF_037954235.1). NCBI lineage: Eukaryota > Metazoa > Chordata > Actinopteri > Syngnathiformes > Aulostomidae > Aulostomus > Aulostomus chinensis. Next base: position 29,198,034 of record NC_141320.1, on the reverse strand, counting down.
CTGTTAGCATCATCTTGAGTTCATTAGCAATTCTTCCGACATCACTGTCGCGATATTTTGAGGTTCGTAGCAACTTTTACTACATTACTTTCGCATTATTTTAAGGTTTGTAGTTACACTTACTACATGACTGTAAGCATCACTTTGAGGTTATTCTAAATACTTACTACATTACTGTAAGCATCACTGAGTTGATTAGCAACTATCACTACATTACTGTTAGCATCATTTTGAGTTCATTAGCATTTCTTCCGACATCACTGTCGCAATATTTTGAGGTTATTAGCATCTTTTATTACATTACTGTCGCATTATTTTGAGGTTCGGAGCAACGCTTAGAACATGACTTTCAGCATCACTTTGAGGTTGTTCGAAACACTTACTACATTACTGTAAGCATCACTGAGTTTATTAGCAACTATCACTACATTAACGTTAGCATCATTTTGAGTTCATTCGCAATTCCTCCGACATCACTGTCGCAATATTTTGAGGTTCGTAGCAACTTTTACTCCATTACTGTTGCATTATTTTGAGGTTCGTAGCAACTCTGAGTACATGACTGTCAGCATCTCTTTGAGGTTATTCGAAACGTTCACTCCATTACTGTTAGCATCATTTTGAGTTCATTAGCAATTCTCACAACATCACTGTAGCATCATTTTGAGTTCATTAGCAATTCTTACTAAATCACTGTCGCATCATTTTGAGATCTTTAGCAATTCTTCTGACATCACTGTCGCATTATTTTGAGGTTCGTAGCAACTCTTAGTACATGACTGTCAGCATCACTTTGAGGTTATTCGAAACGTTCACTCCATTACTGTTAGCATCATGTTGAGTTCATTAGCAATTCTTACGACATCACTGTCCCATCAGTTTTAGATCATTACCAATTCTTCTGACATCACTGTCGCATTATTTTGAGGTTCGTAGCAACTCTTACTACATTATTGTTGCATTATTTTAAGGTTCGTCGCAACTCTTACTACATTACTGTCAGCATCACTTTGAGTTTATTAGCAACTATCACTACATTACTTATAGCATAATTTTGAGTTAATGAGCAATTCTCACGACATCACTGTAGCATTGAATTGAGTTCATTAGCAACTCTTACTAAATGACTGTCAGCATCACTTTGAGGTTATTCGAAAGTTTCACTCCATTACTGTTAGCATCATTTTGAGTTCATTCGCAATTCTTACTACATCACTGTCGAATCATTTTGAGATCATTAGCAATTCTTCTGACATCACTGTCACATTATTTTGAGGTTCGTAGCAACTCTTACTACATTATTGTTGCATTATTTTAAGGTTCATAGCAACTCTTACTACATGACTGTCAGCATCACTTTGAGTTTATTAGCAACTATCACTACATTACTGTTAACATCATTTTGAGTTCATGAGCAATTCTCACGACATCACTGTAGCATTGAATTGAGTTCATTGGCAACTCTTACTAAATGACTGTCAGCATCACTTTGAGGTTGTTCGAAACTCTTACTACATTACTGTAAGCATCACTGAGTTTCTTAGCAACTATCACTACATTACTGTTAGCATTATCTTGAGTTCATAAGCAATTCTTCCGACATCACTGTCGCAATATTTTTAAGGTTCGTAGCAACTTTTACTACATTACTGTCGCATTATTTTGAGGTGTGTAGCAACACTTACGACATGACTGTCAGCATCACTTTGAGGTTATTCGAAAGTTTCACTCCATTACTGTTAGCATCATTTTGAGTTCATTAGCAATTCTTCTGACATCACTGTCGCATCATTTTGAGATCTTTAGCAATTCTTCTGACATCACTGTCGCATTATTTTGAGGTTCGTAGCAACTCTTACTACATGACTGTCAGCATCACTTTGAGTTTATTAGCAACTATCACTACATTACTGTTAGCATCATTTTGAGTTCATTAGCAATTCTTATTACATTACTGTCGCATCATTTTAAGTTCATGAGGAATTATTCCGACATCACTGTCGCAATATTTTGAGGTTCGTAGCAACTTTTACTACATTACTGTCGCATTATTTTGAGGTTCGTAGCAACTCTTAGTACATGACTGTCAGCATCACTTTGAGGTTATTCGAAACACTTACTACATTACTGTAAGCATCACTGAGTTGATTAGCAACTATCACTACATGACTGTTAGCATCATTTTGAGTTCATTAGCAATTCTTCCGACATCACTGTCGCAATATTTTGAGGTTCGTAGCAACTTTTACTACATTACTGTCGCATTATTTTGAGGTTCGTAGCAACACTTACTACATGACTGTAAGCATCACTTTGAGGTTAATTGAAAGTTTCACTCCATTACTGTTAGCATCATTTTGAGGTCATTAGCAATTCTTACTCCATCACTGTCGCATCATTTTGAGATCATTAGCAATTCTTCTGACATTACTGTCGCATTATTTTGAGGTTCGTAGCAACTCTTAGTACATGACTGTCAGCATCACTTTGAGGTTATTCGAAACGTTCACTCCATCACTGTCGCATCATTTTGAGATCATTAGCAATTCTTCTGACATCACAGTCAGCATCACTTTGAGTTTTTTTGCAACTATCACTCCATTACTGTTAGCATCATTTTGAGTTTATGAGCAATTCTCACGACATCACTGTAGCATTAAATTGAGTTCATTAGCAACTCTTACTAAATGACTGTCAGCATCACTTTGAGGGTGTTCGAAACTCTTACTACATTACTGTAAGCATCACTGACTTGATTAGCAACTACCACTATATTACTGTTAGCATCATCTTGAGTTCATTAGCAATTCTTCCGACATCATGTCGCAATATTTTGAGGTTCGTAGCAAGTTTTATTACATTACTTTCGCATTTTTTTGAGGTTTGTAGCAACGCTTACGACATAACTGTTGCATTATTTTAAGGTTCGGAGCAACACTTACTACATGTCTGTCAGCATCACTTTGAGGTTATTCGAAACTTTCACTCCATTACTGTTAGCATCTTTTTGAGTTCATTAGCAATTCTTATTACATCACTGTTGCATCATTTTGAGATCATTAGCAATTCTTCTGACATCACTGTCACATTATTTTGAGGTTCGTAGCAACTCTTACTACATTATTGTTGCATTATTTTAAGGTTCGTAGCAACTCTTACTACATTACTGTCAGCATCACTTTGAGTTTTTTAGCAACTATCACTACATTACTGTTAGCATCATTTTGAGTTTATGAGGAATTCTCACGATATCACTGTTGCATTGAATTGAGTTCATTAGCAACTGTTACTAAATGACTGTCAGCATCACTTTGAGGGTGTTCGAAACTCTTACTACATTACTGTTAGCATCATCTTGAGTTCATTAGCAATTCTTCCGACATCACTGTCGCATTATTTTGAGGTTCGTAGCAACTTTTACTACATTACTGTCGCATTATTTTGAGGTTTGTAGCAACACTTACTACATGACTGTCAGCATCACTTTGAGGTTATTCGAAACTTTCACTCCATTACTGTTAGCATCTTTTTGAGTTCATTAGCAATTCTTATTACATCACTGTTGCATCATTTTGAGATCATTAGCAATTCTTCCGACATCACTGTCGCATTATTTTGAGGTTCGTAGCAACTCTTACTACATTACTGTCAGCATCACTTTGAGTTTTTTAGCAACTATCACTACATTACTGTTAGCATCATTTTGAGTTTATGAGCAATTCTCACGACATCACTGAAGCATTGAATTGAGTTCATTAGCAACTCTTACTAAATGACTGTCAGCATCACTTTGAGGGTGTTCGAAACACTTACTACATTACTGTAAGCATCACTGACTTGATTAGCAACTACCACTACATTACTGTTAGCATCATCTTGAGTTCATTAGCAATTCTTACTAAATCACTGTCGCATCATTTTGAGATCATTAGCAATTCTTCTGACATCACTGTCACATTATTTTGAGGTTCGTAGCAACTCTTACTACATTACTGTCAGCATCACTTTGAGTTTTTTAGCAACTATCACTACATTACTGTTAGCATCATTTTGAGTTTATGAGCAATTCTCACGACATCACTGAAGCATTGAATTGAGTTCATTAGCAACTCTTACTAAATGACTGTCAGCATCACTTTGAGGGTGTTCGAAACACTTACTACATTACTGTAAGCATCACTGACTTGATTAGCAACTACCACTACATTACTGTTAGCATCATCTTGAGTTCATTAGCAATTCTTCCGACATCACTGTTGCAATATTTTGAGGTTCGTAGCAAGTTTTACTACATTACTTTCGCATTTTTTTGAGGTTTGTAGCAACGCTTACGACATAACTGTTGCATTATTTTAAGGTTCGGAGCAACACTTACTACATGTCTGTCAGCATCACTTTGAGGTTATTCGAAACTTTCACTCCATTACTGTTAGCATCTTTTTGAGTTCATTAGCAATTCTTATGACATCACTGTTGCATCATTTTGAGATCATTAGCAATTCTTCCGACATCACTGTCGCATCATTTTGAGATCATTAGCAATTCTTCTGACATTACTGTCGCATTATTTTGAGGTTCGTAGCAACTCTTACTACATGACTGTGAGCATCACTTTGAGGTTATTCGAAACGTTCACTCCATCACTGTAGCATCATTTTGAGTTCATTAGCAATTCTTACTACATCACTGTCGCATCATTTTGAGATCATTAGCAATTCTTCTGACATCACTGTCACATTATTTTGAGGTTCGTAGCAACTCTTACTACATCACTGTCAGCATCACTTTGAGTTTTTTAGCAACTATCACTCCATTACTGTTAGCATCATTTTGAGGTCATTAGCAATTCTTACTCCATCACTGTCGCATCATTTTGAGATCATTAGCAATTCTTCTGACATTACTGTCGCATTATTTTGAGGTTCGTAGCAACTCTTAGTACATGACTGTCAGCATCACTTTGAGGTTATTCGAAACGTTCACTCCATTAATGTTAGCATCATTTTGAGTTCATTAGCAATTCTTACTAAATCACTGTTGCATCATTTTGACATCATTAGCAATTCTTCTGACATCACTGTCGCATTATTTTGAGGTTCGAAGCAACTCTTACTACATGACTGTCAGCATCACTTTGAGGTTATTCGAAACTTTCACTACATTACTGTTAGCATCATTTTGAGTTCATTAGCAATTCTTCCGACATCACTGTAGCATTATTTTGAGGTTTTGAGGTACCTTTGTTTGTAACCGATCTGCTGACCAGCGAGACGCCACCACGCACGGCTGTCGGCTCCCTAAAGGAGGGAGAGGAAGTGGAAAGGACGGAGAAGGGTCGGACCAGGTCTACTTCTAGGTGACCACTCACTATCGTCTGCCACACTGCCCCTCATGGTGGGGAGTGTTGCGCTATCCTGCCACAGTACATTTGTTTCATTCTTTTGCTCTTGCACTTTAATTAAAATGGACTTGACTTGAGAATGTTTTGTTTCAAAATATAGAAGAATTCCCAGATTTATAGGTATCATGAGTATGAAGTTGCACTTGCACCCGGTGGGAAAATGTCCTCTGCATTTGACTCTAACTATGGAGGAGCAGTGGTAGCAGTGTCAGCCTGGGGGCTTGGTCAAGATCAATGACAGGAGTAGCAGACAGGTAATATCCATAGCATGCTTGTTGTTTTAGAGGAGTAAGGGTACACTGTTGGTCTCTCACCTGATGCGCTGTCATCAGCACAAATGAGCTGTTCCTAAACATCAAAATCTACCATCCCCCTGATTGTTTTTTACAACTGGAGTACTGGTTAACACTTTAGAAAGCCTTCATTCAGAGCTGTGAAGAACCTTGAACCTGATATCCCAGACATCAAAGTGGGCCACTAACTGGCCAGATGAAGCTATGCTAGGCTGCTGTACTCTGAAGAGCTAAAGTAGCAGCTTCTGAGAGGGATGCTAACCTGGATCTGTTCATCTCCTACTTTAATATCAGCCCCCAACTTGGAGCTCTGACAGCCTCCAGCTTGTTGTTCCTGTTTCTGCTTCAGTCAACAGGGAACTCCAACCTGCAGTAGAATCTTCAACAATGGAATAGAAAAGTGAGGAAGAAAAACTAGAATAAACTTACAAAGCTGAGAAATGTTCATGAAGAAGAAAGGCACACGTTATGATTGAGGCCAGAAACTAAAACTCCACACCAAATGTACTTTGACTTGTAGGATAATGAACTTGAATGTGTTGAAACAGCAGATCAATGAATCCACTACCACACAACAAGATGATGACCCCCTACCACAAGATGGCGTCACAGATCCTGACGCTCTGAGCAGGAAACACAGAGCAAAACATTACAACAAAGCTCCTGTTGTTCCCTCCAGGAAAAACTGTGGCTCTGATGAGAAGAAGGATCCCAGCGTCCTCTGAGGATCCATGGCCGCACCATTGGGTAGAAGGACGAGGGGGTCGGCACCAGGAGGAACCCTGGTGTCTCCGATGCAGGGAAGATGGAGCAGTGAAGAGGCCACATTGTGGCGTCCTAAAGAGGACATTTGGTGGAGCCTGAGACAGCAAACATCACGCCCCCTTCATCAGAAGAACCACAGCACCAGAAGAAAGAATCCTGGCAGTGACGACAGGGAGGATCAGGGTGACCTCCTCACCTCCACCTTTGAACCTTCAAATGAACTTTAAAAAGCTTTAGAGTGGAGAAGGACTTTAAAACATTTTATTGTTTTTTCCTTTCATTCTCATTTGTGCGATTGTCTGATTTATTAGAAATAAAAACTGTCTGCTGGGTTTACATTGACTGTGATTCTCTTTTTGCATGCAAGTTGAAAGTTCTGCCAAGAAAAACCACGAGTATTTGAAGACCAAAGGAAGAACCCCCAAAGTCAGGACCCTGAGATCAAAGTGAGCGCTCTGATCTCAGAGGTCTGGGATATTTCACATCCCATGGCCCTTCAAATAAGAGCCCTGTGTCTCTGTCTCAAAGTTTTCAACCGTATTTGTTTGTTAAATTAAAACCAGACGACCACTGTGGTCCTTTTTACACGGTAAGTAAAGCACAGATGCCCTGGTGGACCTGTTGGCACCCTGGACTTTGAATCCAGTGACCTGAGTCCAAGTCTCAGTTCCAGCAGGTTTCCTGCAGCCTTCAGCAGAGCTGCCATGTTTCTCTGTAGAGAACTAAGTGATGCTCTCAGCAGGTTGAGGGCACCACCAACAAGTGAGGGATGAACCTCTGACTTCCTTCTTGTCAAACAGGAAACTCCTAATACGTCATTTGAGTAAAGTACCTCATATTCCTGACATCCAAGTAGTAGTGAAGTGGAGGAAGAAGGTAGGAGATCTCCAACAGGATCCTTCTTTCCTCTGTCCTCCTTGATCTCATGGATCACCACAGTCAAGGGGAGACCCAAGCTCCCGGATGGATCTGGCACTCAGGAACTGCTGAGTTTTCCAGTGGACTTTGTTCCATCCATGGTTCAGGAGCAGGACTCCTCCTGGTTAACCTGGTATCTTTCCACCCAACTGTGGGTTCTTGGAGAATTTTTCATGTCATGTCAAGAAATCAGGCTGGTGGGTTTTTCAATGAGAGAAATTCTGGTAACTTAATTAAGTGGCATGTTTGTTGAAGCAGTAATTAACTGATAAATTAAGGAAGGCCTGGCCAGTCTTTGCTCCCAGGTCATACAATGGAGTTAGAAAGTCCTGAATCAATCTGGAGTTCCATGATTTCCTTGTGGTTCATGATCCTTTTGCCAATGTAGTCTGGAACAAGAGCAAGATGAACCTCCAAATATCAACAGGTTGATTGCAGGTGATGTCAAGTGGTATTTAGAGGAGCCTCCTCCTTGTGTTTGGTTCCATGGTGGAAGGGTGAGCACTCTGGACTCTGGGTCCAGTGATCCCAGTTCAAGTCTCAGAAGGACCTTCCTGTCTGGAATGTGTCCCATGTAACAAACTGGTCAAGAGATGCAATGTGGTTCTAATGTTCTGGTTCATTTCTTGTCCTTTAGAAAAATGAAAATCATTTCTTCCTGCCATGAACTCAGACTGTGTGTTTAATGTTAACAATTTAATAAATTCTACTTTGTCAATGAATTAATTCAGTCTGCATCTAAATGTCTGTCAGGATGGCCGAGCGGTCTAAGGCGCTGCGTTCAGGTCACAGTCTCTCCTGGAGGCGTGGGTTCGAATCCCACTTCTGACAAAGGACATTTTCTCCACATTCCTATGCATCCACAATGGTACATTCCAAACCCAGTTGAAGCTGCTCTCCAGTGATGGGAGTGAGTGGTTGAACTGGCAGCAGAGGAGGCAAAGGTGCTTCCCTGTGACGGTCCAACATCGCCTGGTTTCCTCCAACATGGAGCAGCCACCAAAATCTAACTTCAATGTTGGATCAAAGTCTGCTGAAGAAATGTGTTTTCTTTCAAGTCACATTTTGTCCATTAACTTCATAATCAGAGTCACCATCTCATCACATGACTAAAGTCTGGGTTCTGTGTTGGTGGTAAACATCCTTCCACTCACCCAGGCTCCCCACTGGTCTGCACACAGAAATGCATATTTTACTGGTTTAACCAGTTCCTCAAGTAGTTTTGGAAAAAAGACACTTTGTTAGCTCCTGTAAAGGTCCCACTTTGGGTCGTAACACTTTTTTCCTGACTGCTTGACGTCTCAGTCAGAACAGCTGAGATGAGAACTGAATGTCTGGATTTCTTCCTGACATCATCAGGGTCTGAGGAGTTCATGAAAAAAAGGATTCAGTCAGATGGGAGTTAGAACTTGGAGACCAAAGGAAGAACCTCCAAATTCAGGACCCTGAGATCAAAGTGAACACTCTGATCTCAGAGGTCTGGGATATTTCACATCCTGATGGCCCTCCAAAATAAGAGCCCTGTGTTACTGTCTAAAAATCATCATTTGTTTGTGAATAAATCAGGGTATGTTTGTCAGACTTTGTCAGACCTTTCCCCAAATCATCATTTGTTTGTGGAAATTAGATCCAGAAAACCACTGCAGTCCCTCGTACATGATTAGTGCCATAGTTTGTCTCACTCGTTTCATCTTTGATGGTTCCATGGTGGAATGGTGAGCACTCTGGACTCTGAATCCAGTGATCCCAGTTCAAACCTCAGTGGGGCCTCCAGCAGGTCTCTGACAGGTGTTGATAGAGGAGTTGTGGCTGCTGACTACAGTGGAAGACACCATCAACAATGATGTTTAGCTCTCAGCTCCTTCAGTCACATGACTGGGCCATCCTGTGATGTCACTTGGCAGGACTGCCATTGCATTCTTAATTCTATAACATCTGAGATTAAAATCTATGGAATTACAACCAACAAGCAGCCAAACACCTGATCAGATGCTCCTTCATCAGGCTGAGAAGAATCAATCTAAACTGGGATGAAGAAAATTAACTGAGAGGAGAAACCTCCTGATTGGATGACATGGACCCACCTGATCCATGTCAGCCTTGTTGGAGCAGAAAGAGGTGGATCAGAGGAATCAGTGGATCAAGACTCAGGTGGCAGATGAAGAATCTCTTTATTCACAATGGAGTCAGAGAAATCTTCCAACGTGAGTGAACGTGACAGACCATTTTATACTGAAGACAGGCTGTGTGTGTGTGTGTGTGTGTGTGTGTGCGTGTGTGTGTGTGTGACTGAATAATAACCAGACTAACTTTTATCTTTGACCAAGTCTAGTTGACTCACTATATTCATAACTGAAGTGATTATTTAATCAATAAACAGAACATTTGTCTGAAGTCATGATCAAATTCATGTAAAATCTGAGCAACGAGGGTTTGAAAATGTTCCAATGAGCCAAACCAATGTTGACAGTTAAAAGAAGCCAATGTGGGAGGATTCTTTCTGTCTCAGCAGTAAAGACCAATCCCACAGCTCACGTGAAGCATCAGGTCCTCTGTGAGAGGTGGGAATCCAACCAGGGACCTTTGGATCCACACCAATCTTCCCTGACCTCATAGAAACTGGAACCTTTCAACAAATAAATTCAAATTCAACTCAGCAGCAACTCTAGAACAGTCGCTAACTTGCTAATTCCTGTTAGCTCCAGATCAGACAATGCAGGCTCACCTTCACGCTTGGTTGTACGACCGCCACCAGTTGAAGCTTCTCTGGTTCAACAAACTCTGGGGACTCAAGACACAAGTCAGCACCGGTGCAGGTCCAGATCCAGATGTTAGCTGAGGGGGACAATGTCTTAAGGGAGCTCCAGGGAGCTGGTTTGAACTGGTCCCTCATCTCTGTGAGTAGAAACCATCTGAGGTGGAGGGTGAAGATCTGCTTTGACCTCCTGATCTCCCAGTAAAGCCAGTATAGATGTTGAGCTTGGAGGAGTTGATGGCCTCCTTCATCTTCTTGTTGGAGATGTTTGCTAAACTCAGCACCACCACAGATCAGAGGAAAGTCCACTTGTCAGCTGGACACTGGAGTTTCTAGTGACCTGCAGGATCTTAGTTGTGGTGGCAGCAGGCCTGTTCCAAGAGCTTTGCTCACATTCATGATCAGGCTTCATAATGGTTCTGGACCACTGAGTGATAGAAGCTGATCCTGGGGGTGGACTTTCTTTAGGGGGCTGAGGTGTCTGGTGGTCTTGGTGGACCCTCTGTATCTCAAGCTGAGACCACAGAGTCCTGTGTTCTTGAGTCATTGTCTATAGTCTCTGTTGTTGGAGAGCTCAGTGTGGTCCCTGATGGTCTAGTGGCTAGGATTCGGCGCTTTCACTACCGCGGCCCGGGTTCGATTCCCGGTCAGGGAATGAGTTATTCAGAGGTTGAGGGAGAGGTGATCAGGTGGTCCACATGATGGTGGAGGTGATGAACTGTGAATCCATCATGGCTCCACTCTCACCCCCATTGTAGTGTTCTTGGTTCACTCTGCCATGGCCCCATGTTGAAGGGTGACTGTCTCATTCAGGTTCAACCCTTTGTTAGACTCTATTAAGTCACTGACTCCTGCAAGGACAAACTCTGTAATCCTCCTTTGTAGCTTTGGCTCCTTGCAGCACAGAAAGTCCATTCACTGATGTAGGAACTGAAAATCTTAGAGCTCCATTCCTTCCTCCATTGAGCAGAACAAACAGAGAGCAGAGAGCAGTTCCTCCTACAGTTCTCAGAAAGTCTGAGGGCACCAAAGAAAGGAGGGAAACGCAATCAATGTTGAATTCATTTACATTTCTTATATTTGATCAAAGATAGAACTTAATAAGCTGCCATCGACCTTGATGATCAACTCCTTCACTGTGTAGTTCAAAGTCCCTGGTTTGATTTGTGTCAGGACTTCAGAAGCTCCAATCCTCTCGAAGGTCCAGTGAGAGTGGAAGAGATTATAAATGAGAGAAGCAGGGCCCTCCCTCAGAACTGAACCAGCTCAGTTGGGAGAGCCTTAGACTGAAGATCTAAAGGTCCCTGGTCCGATCCCAGGTTTCAGCAGAGGAGCAGCATTGACTTTACTTTCCAGTGGAGGAACTGCAGACATGAAGGAAACTAACATCTTGTCCTGTGCATTCTTGTGACATTCAGGACATTTTTGGAGCCTCTTGTTGGATTTTGCCACAGAGAATCAGAGCCAATCAAAAGCATGGTGGACTTTAACATGGAGGACTGAACAAGTCAAGAAAGCATCAGTTTGACCTTCACAGGTGTTTCTTTTCCTGTCTCAATGTTGTAGAAAGAGCCTGAGGAGCTCAGACGGTAGAGCATCAGACTTTTAATGTGAGGGTCCAGGGTTCAAGTCCCTGTTCAGGTGCTGTGGAGGTTCCAGTGTTTGACAACATGGTACTGGATGAAGTTTAGTGTTGAACAAACTGTCAACATCAAAAGTAGAAGTGTTCTTGTCTTGCCACTGTAAGACTGTTGCTAGGAAACTGACCAACAATAATTTCATGTGGCATGCAATTAACAAAAGACCACAAATGACACTGGTCAAGTTAATTTTATTTATATTGCGCCAAATCACACCAAAGTTCTCTCATGACTCTTTACTAGTAGAGCAGGTCCAGCACCTCCCTCCTTCAATGAACCTCCACCCAACAATTCTCCATCAACAGCACATCCTGCAACAGCGGCGACAAAAACCTTCCTTTTAACAGACAGGAACGTCGAGCAGATCCAGGATCAGTGGTAAGGGATGTTTACTTTGACCGGTTGGGGGGAAAGAGAGCAGGAGAGCGGGGCAGAGACAAAGACAGATAATGGGGGAAGACAGATATGCAGAAGGAAAGAGTGGGACAGAGATAAAGAGAGAGAGAAGGGAAGAGACTGATGGACAGACGGTGAGCAGGTGGAGCTACGGGTGGCAGCTTGAGCCTCTTCAGGTCTGCAGCCTCCTCCAGCAGCACCCACATCTGGGATGAGGGGAGAAAAAGAGGAGTTAGTAATGTGTGTGATTTATGTATGACAAATATAGGAGGACAGAGAGGAGGAGAGAGAAGCCCAGTGCACCATGGGAGATCCCCCAGCAGCCTAAGCCTATAGCAGCATATCGAAGGGCCAGCCTTAGCAGCCCAACTATAAGCCTGATCAAAAAGGAAGGTCTTTCGTCTGCTCTTATAGGTCAAGAGGGTGTCTGCATCCTGGACTGAAACTGGGAGACGGTTCCACAGGAGGGGAGCCTGATAGCTGAAGGCTCTGGCTCCATTCTACTGTTAGAACTCTAGGAACCACCAGTAACCCTGCATCCTGGGAGCGAAGGGTTCTAGCTGGATAATAGGGGACTATGAGCTCTGTCAGGTATGAAGGAGCCTGACTGTTAAGGACTTTGATGGTAGAAGGAGAATTTTGAATTCTCTTCTAAATTTGACAGGGAGCCATGCAGAGAAGCCAGTACAGGAGAGACATGGTCTCTTCTACTAGTTCTAGTCAGGCAGCAGTGTTCTGGACCAGCTGGAGAGTCTTTCGGGACCTCCTGGTGCAGCCTGATAGGAGGGAATTGCAGTAATCCAGCCTGGAAGTGACAAAGGCATGGACTAGTTTTTCTGCATCTTTTTGAGACAGGATGTGTCTGATCTCAGCAATGTTTCACAAATGAAAGAAAGCAGTCCTAGAAATTTGCTGAATGTGGGCATGAAAGGACAGATCCTGATCAAAGAGAACTCCTAGGTTCCTTAGGGTGGTGCTGGGGGCCAAGGTGATACCTTCCAGGGTACCAATCTCATGAGATAAACTTGTAAAGTGTCATGAGATAACTTCTGTTGGGATTTGGTTCTATATAAATAAAATTGACTTGACTTGACTTTGAAGTTAGAATTAAATTTAAAGTAGAAAACTCTTCCTTCTTCAGTCCTGTCACTCAGTGTTGTAAACTGTTTCAAACAAGTTCTACTGTTCAACAGTTCAAGTGTTTCTAATGAAGCTGAATGTTCTCCTCTACTTTCCTCAATTGGGTTTCTTTCATGTCCTCCTGAGATCAAAGACAGAATTCTAGCTCCTGTCAAAGCCCTGATGACATCATCAGGAATTCTGACTTTGATCTGGAGACTCTTGCTTTAATCTGAATTTGACCTGACTAATGTTTTAGTTTAGGTTGCATGATACCGACCACCTCATTTCTCCTGATGGACTGGTGACCTGTCCAGGGTGAACCCTGCCTCTTGAACAATGTCACCTGGGATCGCCCCCCCCCCCCCATGACCCTTAAAGGATAAGAACAGAAAGTGGATGGAGGGATGGACTCAACACTGAAATCAGCTGATCTGATCCACATTCTAATGTTTCCTGTCCCTCTTTAGGAGTCAATGAGAATAGTAGTGTATATAATAATGTATATCCAACCTTGTAGTATCTTTCCAAAGCTTTGAGTATTTCTTCTTGTTTCTACTTGTAGTTTTAGTGTCTGGATCTTTTCTTTTGATATCCTGCTGTCTGCTCTTTGCTTTTGGAGCTTCCTTCAACAACTACCAAACCTCCTGGGTACTGTAGGAAACATGGTCAAGTTCTTCTGACTTCTCCAGGAACGTCCTGCTCGCATTGGTCTGTCTTCATTTTGACTCCTCCCACTGCCACAATGACCAGCCTTTATACTCTTGGTGACTGGGGCCCTGGTTGCTGCAGGCCTCAACACCAGCCTGTGGTTGTGAGCAGGGCAGAACAGAACTGACAGTATCTCCCATGCAGGACCTGGGTCAGATCCTGGTGCCAGCTGGGGCACCGCTTTAACCTGGACCCCTGGAAGATCTTCTCCAGGAACTCGCCTTTTTCAATCGAAACAACGTGAAACTTCAAGTAAAGAATTCAAATTATTTAATTCACAATGAGGCCTCTGTCATAAACCAACTGATTACCTCACCATGACTTCACCCTGATAACCAGGAGGTAACCTGGTAGTCAGAGCAGCGATGCTCAGGTCTGTGGACTCAGAGGAGGGTTCTTCTTTTGGTCACAGGTTTGAAGTGGAGTGAAAGGAGAGGCAGTGAGAGACCTGCCACACCTCTCCAGTGACCTGGGACATGATGGCAGTGGTGGGATTTGAACCCACGCCTCCTCAGAGACTGGAGCCTAAATCCAGCGCCTTAGACCACTCGGCCACACTACCTCACTGTGCTGTTCTGTGAGTTGGTCTGCTAAAGGCATGTTGAAGAGGAAGTAACATCATGATATCAAACTTATTCTGAAGGGGGACCCCTTTCCTCCACGGTCACAGGAAGTGACGACAGCGCTGCTAGAAGTAGGAAAGAAATGGTAAAAGGACTCAGTTTGTACAGAGCCTTTCTACCTCAGCAGCACTCAAGGAGCTGAACAATGTCCTCTCATTCACACACACTCACACACTGATGCTGAAGGCTGCCATGCAAGGAGCCAACCTACTCATCAGAAGTATTTAGGGGTTCAGTCTCTTACTCAAGGACACTTTGACATGGTCACTGGAGAAAGTGAGGATCAAACCAGCCACCCTTTGGTTGCCAGATGGCCACGCCACTCCTGAGTCATGTGACCTGGATAAGATGGTGAACTACAGCTGAACGCCATTCTAGCAAACCTCTTTTGTTTGGTTTGGTTGTTGTTTAGTGACTGTGGATGAATACACAGGAGAAGTTGAGCATAAATTTGTGTTCCCTGTTCACTTGAATATCTGCAGGAGTGTGAGGTGGAAATAATAATTGGAGGAGAATGAGAGTTCAGTCTCAGCGCTATGACCTGTGCTGACACTAAAACATGTCAGCCACAGAACAAAGATGGCAGTCCTCTGGGAAAGCAGGTACACCACACATACATGAAGAAACCCTACAGGAAACAAATATGTTGCCAGAGACTTTTACTCTGTTTCTGTTGTTTACCCAAGTACAGGATTGGAGGGAGACTGATGGTCGCTGTTTGGGTTTTTGGAAAACAAGGAGGCTGTGGGTTCAAGCTGGATTCTCAGAGACTATTTCCCCAACCTCTACATTGGCATCTCCACTGTCATCCAGTCATGTGACTGAAGTCATCCAGTCACGTGACTGAAGTCATCCAGTCATGTGACTGAAGTCATCCAGTCACATGACTGAAGTCATCCAGTCACGTGACTGAAGTCATCCAGTCACGTGACTGAAGTCATCCAGTCACGTGACTGAAGTCATCCAGTCAGGTGACTGAAGTCATCCAGTCATGTCAGTGATGTCACTTGGCAGGACTGTCATTGCCGTCTCATTCCAGAAAAGAATGCAGACTCCACCTGTGGCTCCATGATAACTGATGGACCTCTGATTGGAGGCTGGACGATGATGTTTGGACTGGAAGGAAAACTCCTTGTCCAAATTCCATTGTGTTCAAATTTAAAGTCCCACAATCAGAAGTAGCTGAATCTGACAGGTGGAGGTTTGGAACTACAAGATGGTGATGTTTCCTTGACTTGATGCTCTGACTGTCAGGGTGGATGTCAGCTTCTTCTGCTGCTGCATCTGAGTGGCTAGGATTGGAGGTTTTACCCTCCAAGGTTGTTTGGTTCCAGGGGAAATTTTAGAATTCCAGTCCCCAACCTTGGCTGTTCTGAAACTCTTCTCCTGAATCACTCCTGAGCTGCAGCAAGAACAAATACCAGTGCCAACCAGATCAACTTCATGGCTGCTAACAGCCTCAGACACTTGATTTCCATCAATCTGGAGCCAAGAAGGCCCTCACCTGTGGTTCTCCTCCAGGAGGGTCCAGGTTCTGCCATTGGGGCTCCTGGTGCCACTGCCAGAGAGCCTCAGCTGCACACTGCAACATTTCAACAGGAGATTGACATTCCTTCAAATGTCCTGACATCTGATTCCAATGGTTCTGTTCCATATTTATATTTTAAAATCAATCACACAATGAAAGCTGCCTCAGCTGCTTTAAGAGAGAGAACAAGCTAAGAGATCTGAAACCAGTAAAATATGCTTTTCTGTGTGCAAACTAGTGAGGGGCATGGAAGGATATTTTACCACCAATACAGAACCCAGACTTTAGTCATGTGATGAGATGGAGACTCTGGTGATGAAGGTAATGGACAAAATGTGACTTGAAAGAAAACACATTAAAAAATACTAACTAAACTAAATAAATAAATAAAGAAGCAGCACAAATAACGTTTTCTTCTGCACAAATTTACTGGTATGAGACTGTATTTTTGGTTAATGAGTAGATGAAAGAGTGTCACATATATATTATATACATGTGAGACATGAACGTGGCTTTGGACAAAAGCTCAATGAAACTGTAGGATTGTAGAATTATTTAAACGTTCCAAGTGGACTGTTTCAGGTTTCTAGAAGACGCTTCAGCTCTCATCCAAGAGGCGTCTTCAGTTTTCTTCACTGATGGGAGGATTTATGGCTCTAAGGGGGCGGGACCTTCTCCAGAGGTGATTGACACATGTGAGCTCTGGGTGTCAGAGTTGTTTTGGTCAGGTTGTGAAAGGGAAGTTGACTCAACTGGTATCTGTGTCAGTTAAAAGCCTCACAGTTCAGAGTCGTTCCAGAATCTAGGAGCAGGAACCGAAGTCTCCTACGACAAGGATGGGATTGGAACCCACGCGTGCAGAGCACAATGGATCAGCAGTCCATCGCCTTAACCACTCGGCCACCTCGTCTGCTAACAGCAACCCTGACCTTTGAAACAGCTGAACTCTTTGGAGCCCATTTGTCAGAAATGGACCCAGCAGGAGCCACTGAACACAACTCTGACATCATCAGGCTTCTTCCCAGCAGCTTGGTGCTCCAGAAGGAAGAATCCAGACCATCGCTACATCATCAGAGTGAACACCAGCTGATGTTGACCAGTTTAGGTCAAAGAGGTGAAGCCCACATCAAGGAAACCAGCCTCCTATCACTGTCCTGTGCTGAGTTTCTTTAAAAAATGTGAGACAAACTCAAGAGTTTCTGTTTCCTGTGTTGGACTTTGGCTCAGAGAATCAGAGCCAATCAGAAGCTTGTTGGTCTTGGATGCTGGTCATCAGGAGCAATGAGGGGCTCAGTGTCTTGCTCAAGGACACTTCAACATGGTCACCAGCTGAAGTGAGAACTGAACCAGCAACTCTGCTGGACGGCCACTCTTCCTCCAGGCCGTGCCCCCCTAACCTGAATCATCATGATGTCATTATTTGTTGCTTTAATTCACCAAATGTGTGACGTGGTGAGTTTGTCAGGAGTTTAAAGACCAAAGTTGTGAACACACAGAGAAGCAAACCTGTCAAAGCTGCTTCACTTGATGAGTGAAACTGAGGAACTGATAGAAGAGCAACAAAGAAAATGGAGTCAGAAGGTCGTCTTCTTCACTGCTCAGTCACAACACTGACACACACACACACACACACACACACACACACACACACACACACACAAATAGTTTGTCTTTGAGAGAGGACAAAAAATATTTGACTGTGCTGACATGAACTTTCATTGTCTAATTTCAGTCTCCTACAAAAGTGTGTGAATGTGGTCGTTGTGGCCGAGTGGTGAAGGCGATGGACTAGAAATCCATTGGGGTCTCCCTGCTCAGGTTGGAGTCCTGCCAACAACGTTAAACTGTTGACAATTTAAATTTGACTCATTTTTCCTCCACACTGTCCTTTATCACAGCATTTAACATCAGGACTGCTCCCAGATCAGCTCCATGACCTCATCCCTGCACCAGAGTACCGCCCAAGTTCATCAAAAACGGCCAAGCATAAATATATAATATGTATATAATGTGAACACACCTGTACAGGTGCGTTAACGTGCTTAATAATAGAGAATGAGTGAAGGGTGCGTTCAGAGTGGAGTGCAGTACCACAGTCAGGCCAGCAGGTGGGGCTTTCGTTGGTGCTGTCTACCTAATTGCGGTGTCTGTGCTCTGCCAGCAGAGGTCGTGCTTCACCACCAATCTTCTAGGGTGTCTGAGTGGTGCCGCCATGTTTAGGTCGTAGCAGGAGGACGTAGGTTGGTACTTGGCAGTTCGGACGTAGCGAAAGTCACTTATGAATGGAGGGCTGAGTTGGAGCAGAGGGGGGCAGGATCCTGGGGGTGGACTGTCTTTAGGGGGCTGAGGTGTCTGGTGGTCTTGGTGGACCCTCTGCATCTCAAGCTGAGACCACAGAGTCCTGTGTTCTTGAGTCATTGTCTATAGTCTCTGTTGTTGGAGAGCTCAGTGTGGTCCCTGATGGTCTAGTGGTTAGGATTCGGCGCTCTCACCGCCGCGGCCCGGGTTCGATTCCCGGTCAGGGAATGAGTTATTTAGAGGTTGAGGGAGAGGTGATCAGGTGGTCCACATGATGGTGGAGGTGATGAACTGCGAGTCCATCATGGCTCCACTCTCACCCCCATTGTAGTGTTCTTGGTTCACTCTGCCATGGCCCCATGTTGAAGGGTGACTGTCTCATTCAGGTTCAACCCTTTGTTAGACTCGATTAAGTCACTGACTCTCAAACTCTGTCATCCTCCTTAGTAGCTTTGGTCATTGATGATCTGCAATGGTTCGTGGGGGTGGAGCCTATCCCAGCAGCCCTCAGGTGAGGGGCGGGGTTTATCCTGGACAGGTCACCAGTCCATGGCAGGGCCAACACATAGAGACAGATTGATTATAAAAATGTTCATCCCCAGTTTGAAGTTAGAGACAGGATTTAAGTGTGGAAGGTTTTTGTATCTTCAATTTAATTCTGAGTGTTGTAAACTGTTTCTAACAAACTCTACTGTTAAACAGTCAAAATGTTTTCTAACCAAGCTGAATGCTCTCATATACTTTTTAAAGTTGAGTTCCTTTCATGTCCTCCTGAGATCAAAGACAGAATTCTAGGTACAAATAAATACACTATCAAAGCCCTGATGACATCATCATCAATTCTGACTTTGATCTGGAGGCTCTTGCTTTCTTGCTTCAAATAAAAAACGTTGTTCCAGGGAAAAGTCTGCACATAAACACACACACACACACACACACACACACACACACACACACACACACACACACACACACAGCCTGTCTTCAGTATAAAATGGTCTGTCACGTTCTCTCACGTTGGAAGATTTCTCTGACTCCATTGTGATTAAAGAGATTCTTCATCTGCCACCTGAGTCTTGATCCACTGATTCCTCTGATCCACCTCTTTCTGCTCCAACAAGGCTGACATGGATCAGGTGGGTCCATGTCATCCAATCAGGAGGTTTCTCCTCTCAGTTAATTTTCTTCATCCCAGTTTAGATTGATTCTTCTCAGCCTGATGAAGGAGCATCTGATCAGGTGTTTGGCTGCTTGTTGGTTGTAATTCCATAGATTTTAATCTCAGATGTTATAGAATTAATAAGAACATCTTAAAGACCTTTGTCCAACACTTGAAACTCTCCTGTCTGTCCAGGCCCAACTGGCCTTTGGTAGTGAGGTGGTGGATGCATGTGTTTGAAATGAGGCTGGTGTTGCTGTGAGGAGCCACTAGAGGGAGACACCTGTCGTTCCTCCCAGCTGACAACGAGGCTTCACAGCTGCATTTGAAGCTGTCCTTTATTGGTCCCAACTGTCTTGAGCTCAGGGGCCAAACTCACCAACAACACTTCCTCCTGGTCATGTGGTCTGTTTGTCAGGAGATTCCCAATCCAAAGTTGTTGACACACAAGAGAAGAAAACACGCCAAAGTTTGTTCATTTTTATGAATCAAACTGAAAATGAACAGAAGAGTGACAGTGAAAATGGATTCAAAAATAATAAATAATCATGAATAATGAATAAATACTCAGAATTTACTGGCATTTGACTGCATTTTGTGGTTAATCAGTCGATGAAAGAGGAACATATATATTCTATACATGTGATGTACGTACGTGGCTGTGGACAAAAGCGTCTGCTCAATGAAATTGTAGGATTGTAGACTTCTATAAATGTAGAATATAATTGTAGAAATGCTCTCTCTCACCACCCCCAACGTCTGTGCCAGGGTCTCTGGCCAGTGGTCAGTGGCTCCTATCACCTGCCCAGGATGGATCCAGCTTGCTTGTCTTTGTAATTCTGCACTTATTAGAGACCTGGAAACAAAGGAATGCTGAAAAAGAGAAAATAGGACCTCACACAAATGGGCTTGTGACAGAAATTAAGATCATTTTGTGAATATCCATCCTCTTCAAATGTGTGTGTGAATGTGGTCGTTGTGGCTGAGTGGTGAAGGCGATGGACTAGAAATCCATTGGGGTGTCCCTGCTCAGGTTGGAGTCCTGCCAGCAACGTTAAGCTGTTGATGTTCCATGTCAGGGTGAACGTCCTACCTGTGCCTGATTCAGTGTGGTGGCTCACACCTGAATTTATCCTAACAAGCTAACTTCTTAACACCAATCTACACAGTTTGAATCATCAAAACCTCAAACTGCAGTAAGAATTTTCAGTTCTCTCATCCACAACAATCCTCATCAATAAAATCTGGAAGAAGGAACCGCAGAAAGTCTGCAGGAGAACGTAGACGAGTGCTGCCACCGACCCGTCGTGGGGAGGACCGGTAACGTGGCGACCCCACTTCCCAAAAGAAGCTGACCGTCCAGCGCACCCTCATCACCCAATAAGGACCTCGGGGACATCCTGGACTCAATTGACAGGAAACTAACAAGTTTCGATGCTGGACTCTCTCGTGGAAATCCTCCACAAAGAGCCTCCATGAGTCTCTGGGACTCAGCCAGCAAAAGGTGGCTTCACTGGCCGCTAAAAATCAAGCCCTTCAAGCCTCCAGCCTCCCATCACTGTTTCCTCCCTCTCAAATATGTATCCTGAAATATGGATTTGAGTCTTTAGATGCTGTAACGTCCAAAGATCATATTCTTATTGACCCTCCCCCTTCTTTGTTCCACCATGGAAAGAGGAGAACTCTATTCTAGTTTAGTGGATGAACATAGAGGGACTACACCTGGATCTCTGTGTTTAACAAACAATTGAGTTAAACATCAGGAGTCGTGAGTTTGCTCAAAACTATTGACTTGGACTGAGTTCAGTGAGTTCATAGCCAACAATTCTCCATCAGCCAGCACATCCTGCAAAAGCAATGATGACAATTTTCCTTTTGAAAAGCAGGAACGTTGCGCAGATCCAGGATCAGTGGGAACGGCTGTTTGCTTTAAACGGTTGGGGGGAAAGAGTCGATTTATTGTCGAGTCAATGTTATTTATATTGTGCCACATCACAACAAAAGTTCTCTCAAGACACTTGACAGGTAGAGCAGGTCCAGAACCACACTCCTTCAATGAATTCACGTATGTGAAGATATTCAACTGATGTGACAAATTCTCATGACAATGAGTCCAGAGAACCTGTCAGCATTGACATTCCCCTGGTGTCAGGGAAGTCATGTCAACGGACCTGGGGCCTGTAGTTGGTGTCCATCCTTGATATCCTCACAAACAGGTCATCAAACTTGGCCCTCGTCAGCTTGAAGGACAGCTGGAAACGGCCTTCGTCCAGGCACAGTTCTTGGAGAAAGCGAGTTAAGAAGTTTAGAGTTCCAAGAAGCTTCTTCAGTTCGTTCAGTTTGGTCCTGTAGAACTGTTCAATGTGTCAGGACTTCAGAAGCTCCAATCCTCTCTAAGGTCCAGTGAGAGTGGAAGAGATTATAAATGAGAGAAGCAGGGCCCTCACTCAGAACTGAACCAGCTCAGTTGGGAGAGCCTTAGACTGAAGATCTAAAGGTCCCTGGTCCGATCCCAGGTTTCAGCAGAGGAGCAGCATTGACTTTACTTTCCAGTGGAGGAACTGCAGACATGAAGGAAACTAACATCTTGTCCTGTGCATTCTTGTGACATTCAGGACATTTTTGGAGCCTCTTGTTGGATTTTGCCACAGAGAATCAGAGCCAATCAAAAGCATGGTGGACTTCAACATGGAGGACTGAACAAGTCAAGAAAGCAGCAGTTCGACCTTCACAGGTGTTTCTGTTCCTGTCTCAATGCTGTAGAAAGAGCCTGAGGAGCTCAGACGGTAGAGCATCAGACTTTTAATCTGAGGGTCCAGGGTTCAAGTCCCTGTTCAGGTGCTGTGGAGGTTCCAGTGTTTGACAACATGGTACTGGATGAAGTTCAGTGTTGAACAAACTGTCAACATTAAAAGTAGAAGTGTTCTTGTCTTGACACTGTGAGACTGTTGCTAGAAAACTGACCAACAATAATTTCATGTGGCATGCAATTAACAAAAGACTACAAATAACACTGGTCAAGTTAATTTTATTTGTATTGCACCAAATCACAACAAAGTTCTCTACTGACTCTTCACGAGTAGAGCAGGTCCAGCACCAAACTGCTTCAATGAACCTCCACCCAAAAATTCTCCATCAGCAGCACATCCTGCAACAGTGGTGATGAAAACCTTCCTTTTAATAGGCAGGAACGTCGAGCAGATCCAGGATCAGTGGAGACGAGGTTACAAACAAAGGTACCTCAAAACCTCAAAATAATGCTACAGTGATGTCAGAAGAATTGCTAATGATCTCAAAATGATGCTAAATGTAATGTAGTGATAGTTGCTAATCAACTCAGTGATGCTTTCAGTAATGAAGTGAAAGTTTCGAACAACCTCAAAGTGATGCTGACAGTCATGTAGTAAGAGTTGCTACGAACCTCAAAATAATGTGACAGTGATGTCAGAAGAATTGCTAATGATCTCAAAATGATGCGACAGTGATTTAGTAAGAATTGCTAATGAACTCAAAATGATGCTAACAGTAATGGAGTGAACGTTTCGAATAACCTCAAAGTGATGCTGACAGTCATGTAGTAAGTGTTGCTACGAACCTCAAAATAATGCGACAGTAATGTAGTTAAAGTTGCTTCGAACATCAAAATATTGCGAAAGTGATGTCAGAAGAATTGCTAATGAACTCAAGATGATGCTAACAGTAATGTAGTGGTAGTTGCTAAGAAACTCAGTGATGCTTACAGTAATGTAGTAAGAGTTTCGAACAACCTCAAAGTGATGCTGTCAGTCATTTCGTAAGAGTTGCTAATGAACTCAATTCAATGCTACATTGATGTCGTGAGAATTGCTCATGAACTCAAAATGATGCTAACAGTAATGTAGTGATAGTTGCTAAAAAACTCAAAGTGATGCTGAAAGTAATGTAGTAAGAGTTGCTACGAAACTTAAAATAATGCAAAAATAATGTAGTAAGAGTTGCTACGAACCTCAAAATAATGTGACAGTGATGTCAGAAAAATTGCGAATGAACTCAAAATGATGCTAACAGTAATGGAGTGAACGTTTCGAATAACCTCAAAGTGATGCTGACAGTCATGGAGTAAGTGTTGCTACGAACCTCAAAATAATGCGACAGTAATGTAGTAAAAGTTGCTACGAACCTCAAAATATTGCGACAGTGATGTCGGAAGAATTGCGAATGAACTCAAAATGATGCGAACAGTAATGTAGTGATAGTTGCTAATCAACTCAGTGATGCTTACAGTAATGTAGTAAGTGTTTCGAATAACCTCAAAGTGATGCTGACAGTCATGTACTAAGAGTTGCTACGAACCTCAAAATAATGTGACAGTGATGTCAGAAGAATTGCTAATGACCTCAAAATGTTGCGACAGTGATGTAGTAAGAATTGCTAATGAACTCAAAATGATGCTAACAGTAATGCAGTGAAACTTTCAAATAACCTCAAAGTGATGCTTACAGTCATGTAGTAAGTGTTTCGAATAACCTCAAAGTGATGCTGACAGTCATGTAGTAAGAGTTGCTACGAACCTCAAAATAATGTGACAGTGATGTCAGAAGAATTGCTCAAGATCTCAAAATGATGCGACTGTGATGTTGGAAGAATTGCTAATGAACTCAAGATGATGCTAACAGTAATGGAGTGAAAGCATCGAATAACCTCAAAGTGATGGTGACAGTCATGTACTAAGAGTTGCTACGAACCTCAAAATAATGCGACAGTGATGTCAGAAGAATTGCTAAAGATCTTAAAATGATGCGACAGTGATTTAGTAAGAATTGCTCATGAACTCAAAATGATGCTAACAGTAATGTAGTAAGAGTTGCTACGAACCTCAAAATATTGCGACAGTGATGTCGGAAGAATTGCTAATGAACTCAAAATGATGCGACAGTGATGTAGTAAGAATTGCTAATGAACTAGAAATGATGCTAACAGTAATGGAGTGAAACTTTCAAATAACCTCAAAGTGATACTTACAGTTATGTAGTAAGTGTTGCTACGAACCTCAAAATAATGCGACAGTAATGTAGTAAAAGTTGCTACGAACCTCAAAATATTGCGACAGTGATGTCGGAAGAATTGCTAATGAACTCAAAATGATGCTAACAGTAATGAAGTGATAGTTGCTAAGAAACTCAGTGATGATTACAGTAATGTAGGAAGAGTTTCGAACAACCTCAAAGTGATGCTGACAGTCATTTAGTAAGAGTTGCTAATGAACTCAATTAAATGCTACAGTGATGTCGTGAGAATTGCTCATGAACTCAAAATGATGCGACAGTAATGTAGTGATAGTTGCTAATAAACTCAAAGTGATGCTGACAGTCATGTACTAAGAGTTGCTACGAACCTCAAAATATTGCGACAGTGATGTCGGAAGAATTGCTAATGATCTCAAAATGATGCGACAGTGATGTAGTAAGAATTGCTAATGAACTCAAAATGATGCTAACAGTAATGGAGTGAAACTTTCAAATAACCTCAAAGTGATACTTACAGTTATGTAGTAAGTGTTGCTACGAACCTCAAAATAATGCGACAGTAATGTAGTAAAAGTTGCTACGAACCTCAAAATATTGCGACAGTGATGTCGGAAGAATTGCTAATAAACTCAAGATGATGCTAACAGTAATGTAGTGATAGTTGCTCAGAAACTCAGTAATGCTGACAGTAATGTAGTAAGAGTTTCAAACAACCTCAAAGTGATGCTGACAGTCATGCAGTAAGAGTTGCTAATGAACTCAATTTAGTGCTACAGTGATGTCGTGAGAATTGCTCAACAACTCAAAATGATGCTAACAGTAATGTAGTGATTGCTGCTAAAAAACTCAAAGTGATGCTGACAGTAATGTAGTAAGAGTTGGTACGAACCTTAAAATAATGCAACAATAATGTAGTAAGAGTTGCTACGAACCTCAAAATATTGCGACAGTGATGTCGGAAGAATTGCTAATGATCTCAAAATGATGCGACAGTGATGTTGTAAGAATTGCTCATGAACTAAAAATGATGCTAACAGTAATGGAGTGAAACTTTCGAATAACCTGAAAGTGATGCTGACAGTCATGTTGTAAGTGTTGCTACGAACCTCAAAATATTGTGACAGTGATGTCGGAAGAAATGCTAATGAACTCAAAATGATGCTAACAGTAATGTAGTGATAGTTGCTAATCAACTCAGTGATGCTTACAGTAATGTAGTAAGTGTTTCGAATAACCTCAAAGTGATGCTTACAGTCATGTAGTAAGTGTTGCTACGAACCTCAAAATAATGTGACAGTGATGTCAGAAGAATTGCTAATGATGTCAAAATGATGCGACAGTGATGTAGTAAGAATTGCTGATGAACTCAAAATGATGATAACAGTAATGGAGTGAAACTTTCGAATAACCTCAAAGTGATGCTAACAGTCATGTCGTAAGTGTTGCTACGAACCTAAAAATATTGCGACAGTGATGTAGTAAAAGTTGCTACGAACCTCAAAGTATTGCGACAGTGATGTCAGAAGAATTGCTAATGAACTCAAGATAATGCTAACAGTAATGTAGTGATAGTTGCAAAGAAATTCAGTGATGCTTACAGTAATGTAGTAAGAGTTTCGAACAACCTCAAAGTGATGCTGACAGTCATTTAGTAAGAGTTGCTAATGAACTAAATTCAATGCGACAGTGATTTCGTGAGAATTGCTCAACAACTCAAAATGATGCTAACAGTAATGTAGTGATAGTTGCTAATAAACTCAAAGTGATGCTGACAGTAATGTAGTAAGAGTTGCTAGGAACCTTAAAATAATGCAACAATAATGTAGTAAGAGTTGCTACGAACCTCAAAACAATGCGACAGTAATGTAGTAAAAGTTGCTACGAACCTCAAAATAATGCGACAGTGATGTCGGAAGAATTGCTAATGAACTCAAAATGATGCTAACAGTAATGTAGTGATAGTTGCTAATCAAGTCAGTGATGCTTACAGTAATGTAGTAAGTGTTTCGAACAACTTCAAAGTGATGGTGACAGTCATGTAGTAAGAGTTGCTACGAACCTCAAAATAATGCGACAGTGATGTCAGAAGAATTGCTAAAGATCTTAAAATGATGCGACAGTGATTGAGTAAGAATTGCTCATGAACTCAAAATGATGCTAACAGTAATGTAGTGATAGTTGCTAAAAAACTCAAAGTGATGCTGACAGTAATGTAGAAAGAGTTGCTATGAACCTTAAAATAATGCAACAATAATGTAGTAAGAGTTGCTACGAACCTCAAAATATTGCGACAGTGATGTCGGAAGAATTGCTAATGATCTCAAAATGATGCGACAGTGATGTAGTAAGAATTGCTAATGAACTCAAAATGATGCTAACAGTAATGGAGTGAACGTTTCGAATAACCTCAAAGTGATGCTGACAGTCATGTAGTAAGTGTTGCTACGAACCTCAAAATAATGCGACAGTAATGTAGTAAAAGTTGCTACGAACCTCAAAATATTGCGACAGTGATGTCGGAAGAATTGCTAATGAACTCAAAATGATGCTAACAGTAATGTAGTGATAGTTGCTAATCAACTCAGTGATGCTTACAGTAATGTAGTAAGTGTTTCGAATAACCTCAAAGTGATGCTGACAGTCATGTAGTAAGTGTTGCTACGAACCTCAAAATAATGCGACAGTAATGTAGTAAAAGTTGCTACGAACCTCAAAGTATTGCGACAGTGATGTCGGAAGAATTGCTAATGAACTCAAGATAATGCTAACAGTAATGTAGTGATAGTTGCTAAGAAACTCAGTGATGCTTACAGTAATGTAGTAAGAGTTTTGAACAACCTCAAAGTGATGCTGACAGTCATTTGGTAAGAGTTGCTAATGAACTCAATTAAATGCTACAGTGATGTCGTGAGAATTGCTCATGAACTCAAAATGATGCGACAGTAATGTAGTGATAGTTGCTAATAAACTCAAAGTGATGCTGACAGTCATGTACTAAGAGTTGCTACGAACCTCAAAATATTGCGACAGTGATGTCGGAAGAATTGCTAATGATCTCAAAATGATGCGACAGTGATGTAGTAAGAATTGCTAATGAACTCAAAATGATGCTAACAGTAATGGAGTGAAACTTTCAAATAACCTCAAAGTGATACTTACAGTTATGTAGTAAGTGTTGCTACGAACCTCAAAATAATGCGACAGTAATGTAGTAAAAGTTGCTACGAACCTCAAAATATTGCGACAGTGATGTCGGAAGAATTGCTAATGAACTCAAGATGATGCTAACAGTAATGTAGTGATAGTTGCTCAGAAACTCAGTAATGCTGACAGTAATGTAGTAAGAGTTTCAAACAACCTCAAAGTGATGCTGACAGTCATGCAGTAAGAGTTGCTAATGAACTCAATTTAGTGCTACAGTGATGTCGTGAGAATTGCTCAACAACTCAAAATGATGCTAACAGTAATGTAGTGATTGCTGCTAAAAAACTCAAAGTGATGCTGACAGTAATGTAGTAAGAGTTGGTACGAACCTTAAAATAAGGCAACAATAATGTAGTAAGAGTTGCTACGAACCTCAAAATATTGCGACAGTGATGTCGGAAGAATTGCTAATGATCTCAAAATGATGCGACAGTGATGTTGTAAGAATTGCTCATGAACTAAAAATGATGCTAACAGTAATGGAGTGAAACTTTCGAATAACCTGAAAGTGATGCTGACAGTCATGTTGTAAGTGTTGCTACGAACCTCAAAATAATGCTACAGTAATGTAGGAAAAGTTGCTACGAACCTCAAAATATTGCGACAGTGATGTCGGAAGAAATGCTAATGAACTCAAAATGATGCTAACAGTAATGTAGTGATAGTTGCTAATCAACTCAGTGATGCTTACAGTAATGTAGTAAGTGTTTCGAATAACCTCAAAGTGATGCTTACAGTCATGTAGTAAGTGTTGCTACGAACCTCAAAATAATGTGACAGTGATGTCGGAAGAATTGCTAATGATGTCAAAATGATGCGACAATAATGTAGTAAGAGTTGCTGATGAACTCAAAATGATGATAACAGTAATGGAGTGAAACTTTCGAATAACCTCAAAGTGATGCTAACAGTCATGTCGTAAGTGTTGCTACGAACCTAAAAATATTGCGACAGTGATGTAGTAAAAGTTGCTACGAACCTCAAAGTATTGCGACAGTGATGTCAGAAGAATTGCTAATGAACTCAAGATAATGCTAACAGTAATGTAGTGATAGTTGCAAAGAAATTCAGTGATGCTTACAGTAATGTAGTAAGAGTTTCGAACAACCTCAAAGTGATGCTGACAGTCATTTAGTAAGAGTTGCTAATGAACTAAATTCAATGCGACAGTGATTTCGTGAGAATTGCTCAACAACTCAAAATGATGCTAACAGTAATGTAGTGATAGTTGCTAATAAACTCAAAGTGATGCTGACAGTAATGTAGTAAGAGTTGCTAGGAACCTTAAAATAATGCAACAATAATGTAGTAAGAGTTGCTACGAACCTCAAAACAATGCGACAGTAATGTAGTAAAAGTTGCTACGAACCTCAAAATAATGCGACAGTGATGTCGGAAGAATTGCTAATGAACTCAAAATGATGCTAACAGTAATGTAGTGATAGTTGCTAATCAAGTCAGTGATGCTTACAGTAATGTATTTAGTGTTTCGAACAACTTCAAAGTGATGGTGACAGTCATGTAGTAAGAGTTGCTACGAACCTCAAAATAATGCGACAGTGATGTCAGAAGAATTGCTAAAGATCTTAAAATGATGCGACAGTGATTTAGTAAGAATTGCTCATGAACTCAAAATGATGCTAACAGTAATGTAGTGATAGTTGCTAAAAAACTCAAAGTGATGCTGACAGTAATGTAGAAAGAGTTGCTACGAACCTTAAAATAATGCAACAATAATGTAGTAAGAGTTGCTACGAACCTCAAAATATTGCGACAGTGATGTCGGAAGAATTGCTAATGATCTCAAAATGATGCGACAGTGATGTAGTAAGAATTGCTAATGAACTCAAAATGATGCTATCAGGAATGGAGTGAAAGTTTCGAATAACCTCAAAGTGATGCTGACAGTCTTGTAGTAAGTGTTGCTACGAACCTCAAAATAATGCGACAGTAATGTAGTAAAAGTTGCTACGAACCTCAAAATATTGCGACAGTGATGTCGGAAGAATTGCTAATGAACTCAAAATGATGCTAACAGTAATGTAGTGATAGTTGCTAATCAACTCAGTGATGCTTACAGTAATGTAGTAAGTGTTTCGAATAACCTCAAAGTGATGCTGACAGTCATGTAGTAAGTGTTGCTACGAACCTCAAAATAATGCGACAGTAATGTAGTAAAAGTTGCTACGAACCTCAAAGTATTGCGACAGTGATGTCGGAAGAATTGCTAATGAACTCAAGATAATGCTAACAGTAATGTAGTGATAGTTGCTAAGAAACTCAGTGATGCTTACAGTAATGTAGTAAGAGTTTTGAACAACCTCAAAGTGATGCTGACAGTCATTTGGTAAGAGTTGCTAATGAACTCAATTTAATGCTTCAGATTCATTCAGATTCAGATTCAGATGACTTTATTTATACAGACATGACAGTGGGAATAAATAAGAGAATAAAAATAAGATTAAAGATAAAAATACAATAAATATACTACATACAGTATGTACACAATGTAGAATGAAGAGTAAGGTGACTGGAGTGAGTGAATAAAGTGCAGACAATGTAAACAGTATAAACAGTGTAACAGTGAAGACAGGATATTGAGTAGTCCGGGGAGAGTATGTAGGTGTGTGTGTGTATAGGGTGTTGGTGTGGGGAAGGTGTTAGCAGCTGGAGTTAAAGAAAAGAATGGCTTTGGGGACAATGGTGGCAACTCTTACTACATTATTGTTGCATCATTTTAAGGTTCGTAGCAACTCTTACCACATTACTGTCAGCATCACTTTGAGTTCATTAGCAACTATCACTACATTACTGTTTGCATCATTTTGAGTTAATCAGCAATTCTCACGACATCACTGTAGCATTGAATTGAGTTCATTAGCAACTCTTACTAAATGACTGTCAGCATCACTTTGAGGTTGTTCGAAACTCTTACTACATTACTGTAAGCATCACTGAGTTTCTGAGCAACTATCACTACATTACTGTTAGCATCATCTTGAGTTCATTAGCAATTCTTCCGACATCACTGTCGCAATATTTTGAGGTTCGTAGCAATTTTTACTACATCACTGTCGCATTATTTTGAGGTTCGTAGCAACTTTTAGTACATGACTGTCAGCATCACTTTGAGGTTATTCGAAACGTTCACTCCATTACTGTTAGCATCATTTTGAGTTCATCAGCAATTCTTATGACATCACTGTAGCATCATTTTGAGATCTTTAGCAATTCTTCTGACATCACTGTCGCATTATTTGAGGTTCGTAGCAACTCTTACTACATGACTGTCAGGATCACTTTGAGGTTGTTCGAAACACGTACTGCATTACTGTAAGCATCACTGAGTTGATTAGCAACTTTAAGTCCATCACTGTTAGCGTCATTTTGACTTCATTAGCAATTCTTACTACATCACTGTCGCATCATTTTTAGATCATTAGCAATTCTTCCGACATCACTGTCGCATTATTTTGAGGTTCGTAGCAACTCTTACTACATTACTGTTGCATTATTTAAAGGTTCGTAGCAACTCTTACTACATTACTGTTGCATTATTTAAATGTTCGTAGCAACTCTTACGACATTACTGTAAGCATCACTGAGTTTATTAGCAACTATCACTACATTACTGTTAGCATCATTTTGAGTTCATTAGCAATTCTTAGGACATCACTGTCCCATCAGTTTGAGATCATTAGCAATTCTTCTGACATCACTGTCGCATTATTTTGAGGTTCGTAGCAACTTTTACTACATTACTGTCGCATTATTTTGAGGTTCGTAGCAACTCTTACTACATGATTGTCAGCATCACTTTGAGGTTGTTCGAAACACTTACTACATTACTGTTAGCATCATTTTGAGTTCATTAGCAATTCTTACTAAATCACTGTCGCATCATTTTGAGATCTTTCGCAATTCTTCTGACATCACTGTCGCATTGTTTTGAGGTTCGTAGCAACTCTTACTACATGACCGTCAGCATCACTTTGAGGTTGTTCCAAACTCTTACTACATTACTGTAAGCATAACTGAGTTGATTAGCAACTATCACTACATTACTGCTAGCATCATTTTGAGTTTATTAGCAATTCTTACGACATCACTGTAGCATTAAATTGAGGTTCGTAGCAATTCTTGCTACATGACTGTCAGCATCACTTTGAGGTTGTTCGAAACTCTTACTACATTACTGTAAGCATTACTGAGTTTCTGAGCAACTATCACTACATTACTGTTAGCATCATCTTGAGTTCATTAGCAATTCTTCCGACATCACTGTCGCAATATTTTGAGGTTCGTAGCAACTCTTACTACATTATTGTTGCATTATTTTAAGTTTCGTAGCAACTCTTACTATATTACTGTCAGCATCACTTTGAGTTTATTAGCAACTATCACTACATTACTGTTAGCATCATCTTGAGTTCATTAGCAATCCTTCCGACATCACTGTCGCATCATTTTGAGTTGTTGAGCAATTCTCACGACATCACTGTAGCATTAAATTGAGTTCATTAGCAACTCTTACTACATTCGTGTCAGCATCACTTTGAGTTTATTAGCAACTATCACTACATTACTGTTAGCATCATTTTGAGATCATTAGCAATTCTTCCGACATCACTGTAGCATTATTTTGAGGTTTTGAGGTACCTTTGTTTGTAACCGATCTGCTGACCAGCGAGACGCCACCACGCACGGCTGTCGGCTCCGTAAAGGAGGGAGAGGAAGTGGAAAGGACGGAGAAGGGTCGGACCAGGTCTACTGCAAGGTGACCACTCACTATCGTCTGCCACACTGCCCCTCATGGTGGGGAGTGTAGCGCTATCCTGCCACAGTACATTTGTTTCATTCTTTTGCTCTTGCACTTTAATTAAAATGGACTTGACTTGAGAATGTTTTGTTTCAAAATATAGATGAATTCCCAGATTTATAGCTAGCATGAGTATGAAGTTGCACTTTCACCCAGTGGGAAAATGTCCTCTGCATTTGACTCTCACTATGTAGGAGCAGTGGTAGCAGTGTCAGCCTGGGGGCTTGGTCAAGATCAATGACAGGAGTAGCAGACAGGTAATATCCATAGCATGCATGTTGTTTGAGAGGAGTAAGGGTACACTGTTGGTCTCTCACCTGATGCGCTGTCATCAGCACAAATGATCTGTTCCTAAACATCAAAATCTACCATCCCCCTGATTGTTTTTTACAACTGGAGTACTGGTTAACACTTTAGAAAGCCTTCATTCAGAGCTGTGAAGAACCTTGAACCTGATATCCCAGACATCAAAGTGGGCCACTAACTGGCCAGATGAAGCTATGCTAGGCTGCTGTATCCTGAAGAGCTAAAGTAGCAGCTTCTGAGAGGGATGCTAACCTGGATGTGTTCATCTCCTACTTTAATATCAGCCCCCAACTTGGAGCTCTGACAGCCTCCAGCTTTTTGTTCCTGTTTCTGCTTCAGTCAACAGGGAACTCCAACCTGCAGTCGAATCTTCAACAACAATGGAATAGAAAAGTGAGGAAGAAAAACTAGAATAAACTTACAAAGCTGAGAAATGTTCATGAAGAAGAAAGGCACACGTTATGATTGAGGCCAGAAACTAAAACTCCACACCAAATGTACTTTGACTTGTAGGATAATGAACTTGAATGTGTTGAAACAGCAGATCAATGAATCCACTACCACACAACAAGATGGTGACCCCCTACCACAAGATGGCGTCACAGATCCTGACGCTCTGAGCAGGAAACACCGAGCAAAACATTACAACAAAGCTCCTGTTGTTCCCTCCAGGAAAAACTGTGGCTCTGATGAGAAGAAGGATCCCAGCCTCCTCTGAGGATCCATGGCCGCACCATTGGGTAGAAGGACGATGGGGTCGGCACCAGGAGGAACCCTGGTGTCTCCGATGCAGGGAAGATGGAGCAGTGAAGAGGCCACATTGTGGCGTCCTAAAGAGGACATTTGGTGGAGCCTGAGACAGCAAACATCACGCCCCCTTCATCAGAAGAACCACAGCACCAGAGGAAAGAATCCTGGCAGTGACGACAGGGAGGATCAGGGTGACCTCCTCACCACCACCTTTGAACCTTCAAATGAACTTTAAAAAGCTTTAGAGTGGAGAAGGATTTTAAAACATTTTATTGTTTTTTCCTTTCATTCTCATTTGTGCGATTGTCTGATTTATTAGAAATAAACACTGTCTGCTGGGTTTCCATTGACTGTGATTCTCTTTGCATGCAAGTTGAAAGTTCTGCCAATAAAAACCACAAGTATTTGAAGACCAAAGGAAGAACCCCCAAAGTCAGGACCCTGAGATCAAAGTGAGCGCTCTGATCTCAGAGGTCTGGGATATTTCCCATCCCATGGCCCTTCAAATAAGAGCCCTGTGTCTCTGTCTCAAAGTTTTCAACCGTATTTGTTTGTTAAATTAAAACCAGACGACCACTGTGGTCCTTTTTACACGGTAAGTAAAGCACAGATGCCCTGGTGGACCTGTTGGCACCCTGGACTTTGAATCCAGTGATCTGAGTCCAAGTCTCAGTTCCAGCAGGTTTCCTGCAGCCTTCAGCAGAGCTGCCATGTTTCTCTGTAGAGAACTAAGTGATGCTCTCAGCAGGTTGAGGGCACCACCAACAAGTGAGGTATGAACCTCTGACTTCCTACTTGTCAAACAGGAAACTCCTAATACCTCATTTGAGTAAAGTACCTCATATTCCTGACATCCAAGTAGTAGTGAAGTGGAGGAAGAAGGTAGGAGATCTCCAACAGGATCCTTCTTTCCTCTGTCCTCCTTGATCTCATGGATCACCACAGTCAAGGGGAGACCCAAGCTCCCGGATGGATCTGGCACTCAGGAACTGCTGAGTTTTCCAGTGGACTTTGTTCCATCCATGGTTCAGGAACAGGACTCCTCCTGGTTAACCTGGTATCTTTCCACCCAACTGTGGGTTCTTGGAGAATTTTTCATGTCATGTCAAGAAATCAGGCTGGTGGGTTTTTCAATGAGAGAAATTCTGGTAACTTAATTAAGTGGCATGTTTGTTGAAGCAGTAATTAACTGATAAATTAAGGAAGGCCTGGCCAGTCTTTGCTCCCAGGTCATACGATGGAGTTAGAAAGTCCTGAATCAATCTGGAGTTCCATGATTTCCTTGTGGTTCTTGTTCCTTTTGCCAATGTAGTCTGGAACAAGAGCAAGATGAACCTCCAAATAGCAACAGGTTGATTGCAGGTGATGTCAAGTGGTATTTAGAGGAACCTCCTCCTTGTGTTTGGTTACATGGTGGAATGGTGAGCCCTCTGGACTCTGGGTCCAGTGATCCCAGTTCAAGTCTCAGAAGGACCTTCCTGTCTGGAATGTGTCCCATGTAACAAACTGATCAAGAGATGCAATGTGGTTCTAATGTTCTGGTTCATTTCTTACTGCCATGAACACAGACTGTGTGTTTAATGTTAACAATAAATGTAACAACTAAGGAGCCAGTAGCTCCTGTGGAAAAAATTCTACTTTGTCAGTGAATGAATTCATTTGATATTGAAGTCTGCAACTGTCAGTGTCTGTCAGGATGGCCGAGCGGTCTAAGGCGCTGCGTTCAGGTCGCAGTCTCTCCTGCAGGCGTGGGTTCAAATCCCACTTCTGACAAAGGACATTTTCTCCACATTCCTATGCATCCACAATGGTACATTCCAAACCCAGTTGAAGCTGCTCTCCGCTGAGGGGAGTGAGTGGTTGAACTGGCAGCAGAGGAGGCAAAGGAGCTTCCCTGTGATGGTCCAACATCGCCTGGTTTCCTCCAACATGGAGCAGCCACCAAAATCTAACTTCAATGTTGGATCAAAGTCTACTGAAGGAATGTGTTTTCTTTCAAGTCACATTTTGTCCATTAACTTCATCATCAGAGACTCCATCTCATCACATGACTAAAGTCTGGGTTCTGTGTTGGTGGTAAAATATCCTTCCATGCCCCTCACTAGTTTGCACACAGAAAAGCATATTTTACTGGTTTCAGATCTCTTAGCTTGTTCTCTCTCTTAAAGCAGCTGAGGCAGCTTTCATTGTGTGATTCATTTTAAAATATAAATATGGAACAGAACCATTGGAATCAGATGTCAGGACATTTGAAGGAATGTCAATCTCCTGTTGAAATGTTGCAGTGTGCAGCTGAGGCTCTCTGGCAGTGGCACCAGGAGCCCCAATGGCAGAACCTGGACCCTCCTGGAGGAGAACCACAGGTGAGGGCCTTCTTGGCTCCAGATTGATGGAAATCAAGTGTCTGAGGCTGTTAGCAGCCATGAAGTTGATCTGGTTGGCACTGGTATTTGTTCTTGCTGCAGCTCAGGAGTGATTCAGGAGAAGAGTTTCAGAACAGCCCAGGTTGGGGACTGGAATTTTAGAATTTCCCCTGGAACCAAACAACCTTGGAGGGTAAAAGCTCCAATCATAGCCACTCAGATGCAGCAGCAGAAGAAGCTGTCATCCACCCTGACAGTCAGAGCATCAAGTCAAGAAAACATCACCATCTTGTAGTTCCAAACCTCCACCTGTCAGCTTCAGCTACTTCTTATTGTGGGACTTTAAATTTGAACACAATGGAATTTGGACAAGGAGTTTTCCTTCCAGTCCAAACATCATCGTCCAGCCTCCAACCAGAGGTCCATCAGTTATCATGGAGCCACAGGTGGAGTCTGGGTTCTTTTCTAGAATGAGACGGCAATGACAGTCCTGCCAAGTGACATCACTGACATGAATGGATGACTTCAGTCATGACTGGATGACTTCAGTCACATGACTGGATGACAGTGGAGATGCCAATGTAGAGGTTGGGGAAATCGTCTCTGAGAATCCAGCTTGAACCCACAGCCTCCTTGTTTTCCAAAAACCCAAACAGCGACCATCAGTCTCCCTCCAATCCTGTACTTGGGTAAACAACAAAAACAGAGTAAAAGTCTCTGGCAACATATTTGTTTCCTGTAGGGTTTCTTCATGTATGTGTGGTGTACCTGCTTTCCCAGAGGACTGCCATCTTTGTTCTGTGGGCTGACATGTTTTAGTGTCAGCACAGGTCATAGCGCTGAGACTGAACTCTCATTCTCCTCCAACTATTATTTCCACCTCACACTCCTGCAGATATTCAAGTGAACAGGGAACACAAACTTATGCTCAACTTCTCCTGTGTATCCATCCACAGTCACTAAACAACAACCAAACCAAACAAAAGGGGTTTGCTAGAATGGCGATCAGCTGTAGTTCACCATCTTATCCAGGTCACATGACTCAGGAGTAGCGTGGCCATCTGGCAACCAAAGGGTGGCTGGTTTGATCCTCACTTTCTCCAGTGACCATGTCAAAGTGTCCTTGAGTGAGATACTGAACCCCTAAATACTTCTGATGAGTAGGTTGGCTCCTTGCATGGCAGCCTTCAGCATCAGTGTGTGAGTGTGTGTGAATGAGAGGACATTGTTCAGCTCCTTGAGTGCTGCTGAGGTAGAAAGGCTCTGTACAAACTGAGTCCTTTTACCATTTCTTTCCTGCTTCTAGCAGCGCTGTCGTCACTTCCTGTGACCGTGGAGGAAAGGGGTCCCCCTTCAGAATAAGTGTGATATCATTGTTACTTCCTCTTCAACATGCCTTTAGCAGACCAACTCACTGACTAGCTCAGTGAGGTAGTGTGGCCGAGCGGTCTAAGGCGCTGGATTAAGGCTCCAGTCTCTGAGGAGGCGTGGGTTCAAATCCCACCACTGCCATCATGTCCCAGGTCACTGGAGAGGTGTGGCAGGTCTCTCACAGCCTCTCCTCTCTCTTCCACTGAGGTCTTCAAACCTGTGACCAGAAGAAGAACCCTCCTCTGAGCACCACTGCTCTGACTACCAGGTTACCTCCTGGTGATCAGTGTGAAGTCATGGGGAGGTAGTCAGTTGTTCCTCTGTTTTATGACAGAGGCTTCATTGTGAATTAAATAATTTTAATTCTTTACTTGAAGTTTCACGCTGTTTCAATTGAAAAAGGCCAGTTCCTGGAGAAGATCTTCTAGGGGTCCAGGTTAAAGCGGTGCCCCAGCTGGCACCAGGCGCTGACCCAGGTCCTGCATGGGAGATACTGTCAGTTCTGTTCTGCCCTGCTCACAACCACAGGCTGGTGTTGAGGCCTGCAGCAACCAGGGCCCCAGTCACCAAGAGTATAAAGGCTGGTCATTGTGGCAGTGGGAGGAGTCAAAATGAAGACAGACCAATGTGAGCAGGACGTTCCTGGAGAAGTCAGAAGAACTTGACCATGTTTCCTACAGTACCCAGGAGGCCTGGTAGTTGTTGAAGGAAGCTCCAAAAGCAAAGAGCAGACAGCAGGACATCAAAAGAAAAGATCCAGACACTAAAACTACAAGTAGAAACAAGAAGAAATACTAAAAGCTTTGGAAAGATACTACAAGGTTGGATATACATTATTATATACACTACTATTCTCATTGACTCCTAAAGAGGGACAGGAAACATTAGAATGTGGATCAGATCAGCTGATTTCAGTGTTGAGTCCATCCCTCCATCCACTTTCTGTTCTTATCCTTTAAGGGTCATGGAGGGGGGGGGGCGATCCCAGGTGACATTGTTCAAGAGGCAGGGTCAGCAGATCCCCAGTCTTTGAGGAGGCGTGGGTTCAGAGTTCACCCTGGACAGGTCAGAATTCCTGATGATGTCATCAGGGCTTTGACAGTACCTAGAATTCTGTCTTTGATGTCAGGAGAACATGAAAGAAACACAATTGAGGAAAGTAGAGGAGAACATTCAGCTTCATTAGAAACACTTGAACTGTTGAACAGTAGAATTTGTTAGAAACAGTTTACAACACTGAGGGACAGGATTGAAGAGGGAAGAGTTTTCTACTTTAAATTTAATTTGTAACTTTAAACTGTGGATGAACATTTTTAGTAGTTCATATTCTAACATACAGAGGAAGTCATGTCATTCCCTTTTTAAAAAAAGAAAAAACATGTGAAGCTCCTCCCCCCAGCTCCAGATGGACAGACAGACATGAGAGTGGCCAGGAAGCAAAGAAGTGTTGTGCTCCTCTCCAGTGCTCTGGTGTTGTTGTGTTCTTCTCAGCTCCATCATGAAGACCTGCTGGCACTGGGCGCTGGTGGAAGTTTGCAGCTCTCACTGGAAAGTCCTGAGGCTCCTCCCACTCTGAAGCAGGCAGTTGCTCCCAGCCAGCCCACACTTTCACTCTCTGGTGTAGGAGTGAAGAACAAAATCAGAATCAAGAACCATCACTCTTTCATTGGGGCTCCTTCCTCCTTGTTCTGATCCAGAAATTCAACAGCTTCTATCATTGATTGACAGGAAATGTTGATGACACACTGGGATTTTTGTTCTCCTGCTGTCACTGTCAAGTGCAGCTTAACATGAGAGGTAGCAGGATCATTCATGTGTTCATGTTTCCAGCAGACAAGGAGGAAACCTGGGAGGACTTCAGTGACTTTGATCAGTGGTTCTCACTTCATCTTCTCAGTATAAAGTTCAAAGCGAGCTGGCCAGGAGTTGAACCTAGAATCTTCTGATCCGTAGTCAGACGCGTTATCCATTGCACCACCAGCCCTGTGAAGAAGCTGCTATGTTCATGTGTGCTTGGTTTTACAGAAAATCCCAACAACATGGTGTCATTTTCAGGGGACACAATGGTGCAGTGGTCAGCACTGTGGCCTCCCAGCAAGAAGGTTCAGCTCTCCTCCTATTTGGTTGCTAGGAACCTGAATCAGGCCTCAGTGGAGCCGTGCTGCTGAGGCTGAGTGAGGCTGAGTGAGGGACTGAGCAGGAGCCAGCAGGTCCAAGCAGGTTCAGGCAAACTCCCCTCAGTCCACCAACATCAAAGCAGAGGAACAGAGTTCATCTAACAAAATGATTCATATCATCTCCTCTTGGAATGTTCTGGAACTACAAGTACACTTAAAATGGCCGACTTATGACCACAGAAGGAACTTTGAAGTAGATTTGATTTATTTAAGTCAGTGACAGTCATTTTTTTAAAGAATTTAGTTCAGGTAACTTGATTGTTTTACTAAGATGAGCTTTAATGTTCTACCATTGAAACAAGACCTTCATGTATTTATGATGACATCACCAATAGGAGCCTTCAGTCTGTCAGGGGGTAGAGTTCAGTCAGCACCAATGACATCAGAGTCAGAGTTCAGAGATCAAACACAGACATTAAAGTCTCACATTAAAGTCTCTCTTATTAAAAAAATTAAAGTGTTATATCTTTGAAAATATACTGCAATACATTAAATATTATATTTCCATGAATGGTAACCTCGTTCTTATATTCTTTAATATACTGCAATAGTAATGGACCCTCTATGACACTGTAGTGATGAATCTATCAAGGAGTACAAATGATTAGAATCAGAGAATTTTGAAGTAAATTTTGAGATCAGTTTGATCCTCTCTGTCTCTCTCTGTCTCCCCCCTCTCTCCCTCTCTCTCTCTGTCTCCCCCCTCTCTCTCTGTCTCCCCCCCTCTCCCTCTCTCTCTCTGTCTCCCCCCTCTCTCCCTCTCTCTCTCTGTCTCCCCCCCTCTCCCCCCCCCTCTCT
Source organism: Aulostomus chinensis (assembly GCF_037954235.1). Lineage (NCBI taxonomy): Eukaryota > Metazoa > Chordata > Actinopteri > Syngnathiformes > Aulostomidae > Aulostomus > Aulostomus chinensis. Next base: position 29,157,634 of record NC_141320.1, on the reverse strand, counting down.
GCCCCCCCCCCCCTCTCTCAGGAGCTTTTCAATGAATATTTTAATAAAACAGAACAGGAGACTGAAGAGTGATCACTCAAACCCACAGGCTGAATGGGACATCTCTTAAAAATATTGAACCACTGAGTAAAACCATAGAAGCGCTCCTGTCTAGTCGGTGCTAACAAGTTAGCTGTTGAGTGAGTCCAGCTGTGCTGTCTAGGAATCCTGGTCAAAAGCCTCCACTCATCAAACAGCTGGTGTGTTGGTGGATCTGTGGATCCTGCTGGAAGAAGCAGGGTGGAGCTCTGAATGGTTCCTGTCTCAAAGAGCTTCTCTGTGCAGCTCCCATCAGCTCCTAAAAACAGGAAACCAGCAGATTCACTGTTGAACGGTGGCATTAAAATGTTTCAAAAGCCGTCCTGTCCACCATTTGTTGGTGCAAAGACATTTAAAAACACCAGTTGAACATTTTCCAAAGTTGCTCTCACCTTCTTTCATACACCTGGAATGATTTCCTCCAAACCAAAAGAAACTGGTAAAAAAACAACAACAAAAACCTCCTGGAGAATCAAACTCCACCCTCTGCTCCAACTGGACTTGGGACTTCAAATGACCCCCATTAAAAGCCTGCCTGCATCCCCATTCACTGACTGTTGTGCTGTGGGTCTCCTGGACAAACATGGCAGGATCCTCTTGATCTCCAGGAGTTTAAAAGAGCAGCTCTTTTAGAATGGGTTCTGGCTCCATTCAGGTTGAGAGAGCTGAGACTAAAATCACACATGAATGAAAGAGGGAACCCAAGAAAACAAGTCAGCGTGAAAGAGGAGCAGATTTTGAAACTCCTCATCATTTCCACCTCCAGGAGTGAAGCCTCCCAGGACCCAAGAGGCTCCAGCTGGCAGAGCTCTCACTGGTTTCTCCACCACCTCGCTAACCTGAGCTGGAGCATCTGAGAACCAAACAGTGACCCCCTTCATTCCAGAGCCGACTCCACAAACTCTGAGCCCCACTTTACCCACAGCCAGCAGGCCTCCTCAACACTGCATGACACACGACGACTAAATTTAACACTGAAGCGTCTCATCCAGAGATCTGTGACATGAGTCTGCTGTGGAGGGTCAATCTGTCCGTCCACATTCAGATCATTAACACAGCGACTCCTAAGCACCAGTAGAGCCTGTTCATCGTCCCTGGGTGGGCTCGAACCACCAGCCTCTCGGTTAACAGCCGAGCGCGCTGACCGATTGCGCCACAGAGACTCTGAGGTACCTGCTTTTCATGAAGAGTTTTCAGGCTAAATTCAGTGTGTGAGGTCCACACTGCACATTTGAGGGACCATGAAGGACAGAGGAGAGTCTGACTGTCATGGTGAAAGCCTTCAGCACTAGAACTGAAACAGCCCCACCATCTTAACCCCCCCAGACCAAACAGGCTTCATCAGAAACAGACCCCCCTCCTAGAACATCCAGAGATCATCAGTCTGATTAATAGAACATGACAAACAATCAAGAACATGTTATTGTTTGATCAGAAGCTGAAACAATGTTTCTATGTTTGTCTGTTCTGGTCTGAATGAAAGAGGAGGTTTTCTTGATCATGTGACGTGGATGAGAGTTCAACTAGAACTTCCTGATTCAACAGGATTTGAGTTTGTTGGGATTTTGTCAAAGACACCAACCAAACCTCTGAGTGGTGCAGATGTCTGCTGCCTCCTCAGAGCAGACTGGAGCTCAGCCTCACTCACCTGTGGGAGCCCCAGCAGAGCCACCGTGTGATGGAGTTTCAGTTTAGGCTCCAAGGTCCTGGATTGAGTTGGTGTTTGTGTGTTTTTAGGCCTCCTGGCACCGATGAATGAATGAACCATTGTTCCAGAGGGAGCTGGTGTCAGGTCAGTCCCTGTTTCTACAAGACCTCCTGCTGCAGAGCCAAACTGGGAAACATTTGAAACTCAAAATCCTGTTCTTGTCACAATCCTGCTCTCCTAAATCAAGGCCTGTTCAACAAATGGTAGAGCAGAGGAAGCGTGCTGGGCCCATAACCCAGAGGTTTATGGATCAAAACCATCCTCTGCTAAATGAAAAGAACAAAAAATAGCCTGATTATTAAATATAATGAGGTTTTTTTCTGATACAAAGGGGTGGAATTGAAAGTAAACTGATGGAAGCAAAAGTTGACTTCATAAGATTTTTTTGTGATTCAACATAGCAGATAAATTTTCATTTCTATACTGATTATCTGCAATGGTTCGTGGACTCTGGTCTGACCCCAGGAACCTCCGCTGGATCTCCGGCATCCTCCTCTACGTCCAAGTTATCAGAAACGACGAGGTAATCCAAACTGGACTTCCCTCCGTCATCGTCCTACAGGAGACACCGGGACTCCTTATCACCCACTGTAACCCGTACACCCAGAGAATCTACGTTCACTTAGACCCTTGGGGCGTGTACCGTAAGCACAACCACCTCCCTCCACGGCTCACCGAAGGAAGACTGAGCCGTACACAGACCCAAGACGCAATCGAATTTACTAGGCACACCACTATTTACAAGCTCGAGCAGTTGCAAAAGTTTCTGGTTACAGAGAGACCTGGGTGGCCAGAAACGACCAAAACGATTTCTGGGTGGGCTGCTCACTGCCTCGTAGTATTAAAGGTTTATTCCACCAAAATACTACTTCCTGTCCTTTAATTTCTAACTACTGTATAAAAGGTTTATTCCAATTCCACCAAAATACTTTCTAATTTATAGTTTTAAAGGTTCATTCCACCAAAATACTTTCTAATTTACAGTTTTAAAGGTTCATTCCACCAAATACTTTCTAATTTATAGTTTTAAAGGTTCATTCCACCAAAATACTTTCTAATTTATAGTTTTAAAGGTTCTTTCCACCAAAATACTTTCTAATTTATAGTTTTAAAGGTTTGTTCCACCAAAATACTTTCTTATTTATAGTTTTAAAGGTTCATTCCACCAAATACTTTCTAATTTATAGTTTTAAAGGTTCATTCCACCAAATACTTTCTAATTTATAGTTTTAAAGGTTCATTCCACCAAATACTTTCTAATTTATTGTTTTAAAGGTTCATTCCACCAAAATTCTTTCTAATTTATTGTTTTAAAGGTTCGTTCCACCAAAATACTTTCTAATTTATAGTTTTAAAGGTTCGTTCCACCAAAATACTTTCTAATTTATAGTTTTAAAGGTTCATTCCACCAAATACTTTCTAATTTATAGTTTTAAAGGTTCGTTCCACCAAAATTCTTTCTAATTTATAGTTTTAAAGGTTCGTTCCACCAAAATACCTTCTAATTTATAGTTTTAAAGGTTCGTTCCACCAAAATACTTTCTAATTTATAGTTTTAAAGGTTCGTTCCACCAAAATACTTTCTAATTTATAGTTTTAAAGGTTCGTTCCACCAAAATATTTTCTAATTCATAGTTTTAAAGGTTCGTTCCACCAAAATACCTTCTAATTTATAGTTTTAAAGGTTCGTTCCACCAAAATACTTTCTAATTTATAGTTTTAAAGGTTTGTTCCACCAAAATACTTTCTAATTCATAGTTTTAAAGGTTCGTTCCACCAAAATACTTTCTAATTTATAGTTTTAAAGGTTTGTTCCACCAAAATACTTTCTAATTTATAGTTTTAAAGGTTCGTTCCACCAAAATATTTTCTAATTCATAGTTTTAAAGGTTCGTTCCACCAAAATACTTTCTAATTTATAGTTTTAAAGGTTTGTTCCACCAAAATACTTTCTAATTTATAGTTTTAAAGGTTCGTTCCACCAAAATATTTTCTAATTCATAGTTTTAAAGGTTCGTTCCACCAAAATACTTTCTAATTTATAGTTTTAAAGGTTTGTTCCACCAAAATACTTTCTAATTTATAGTTTTAAAGGTTCGTTCCACCAAAATACCTTCTAATTTATAGTTTTAAAGGTTCGTTCCACCAAAATACTTTCTAATTTATAGTTTTAAAGGTTCGTTCCACCAAAATACTTTCTAATTTATAGTTTTAAAGGTTCGTTCCACCAAAATACTTTCTAATTTATAGTTTTAAAGGTTCGTTCCACCAAAATACTTTCTAATTTATAGTTTTAAAGGTTCGTTCCACCAAAATACCTTCTAATTTATAGTTTTAAAGGTTCGTTCCACCAAAATACTTTCTAATTTATAGTTTTAAAGGTTCGTTCCACCAAAATACTTTCTGATTTATAGTTTTAAAGGTTCATTCCACCAAAATACTTTCTAATTTATAGTTTTAAAGGTTCGTTCCACCAAAATACTTTCTAATTTATAGTTTTAAAGGTTCATTCCACCAAAATAATGCTTCCTGTCCAACTTCTCAGTTTTAAAGGTTCCTTCAGTTGAGGGCTCCTGGTTCTGTGTGAGGGGTTGAGGGTCGATATGGGATGATGAGGAAGATTTCATGTCCCGATGGTCCTGCTAAAGTAACTGAGAGTCATGATATCAAACAATGTCACCAAAATATGCTTGAACTGAGACCCCTCGCTCTGTGTGGCTGCTCTCACGGTCCGTACGCTCTTGACGGCGCTCCGTGTGGTGGCTCCCCTGCTCCAGACAGAGAAGGGGTACCTGCCGAGTCTCAACAGCAACCCCCCCCCCCCAGCCCCCTCTCCAAAGATCATCACGCCTGCTGGAGGGCTGTGATTGGGCCGCTGTGGTGCTCTGTCTGTCTGTGACCTCAGGTGCCGCTCCTGACTGCGCACGGTGCTGAAAGTTTGAGATTCCAACAGACATGTCCGGGTAAAAGAGGACGTCTGGTCCCCCATCAGATCTAGTTCACCTGATTCTGATCATTCAAAAAATCACATGGTTGGCCCCGATTTCTGATCACGTGAATGGATCAGGACATCTTTTTGACTGTAGGCCAAAGGTTGTTATGACAATGATGATGTGTCCCAGAAATATATATTTTTTTGAAGATTGCAGTTTGTAACAAAATCGGAATAATTTTGTTTTGAAAAGCCAAAATAAAAAGTTGTGCTGACAAAGAGAGCAGTGTGTGTTTTAAATGTGAACCAAACAAGATGCCTAAAGTTTTTTGAAAACGGCACTTTGTAATAGAAAATTAAAATTATTTTATTTTGAAAAACAAAATCAAACCTCAGTTGTGCTGACAAGGAGAGCAGAGTGTGTTTCAAATGTTAATAGAATAATAAGCCTAAATATTTTTGAAGACTACAGTTTGCAACAAAGTTTGAATGATTTTATTTTGAAAAGCCCAAAAGAATGTTGTGCTGACAAAGAGACCAGTGAATGATTTCAATGTGAACTGAAGAACAAATATTCTTGAAGACAATTTGTGCATTTCTTTGTGCTGTCTGAGTACACATTTGGCCCAGATGTAAGATGTGAATCATGGCTCTGTGCCAGATCTGAACCAAATGTCATTGAGTTTTTAACTGTACTGGGCCACAACCGGCCCAAGTCCGTTCCAGATCAGTAATCTATATTGTTGCCGGTATTGGACCGTTGTGAATAAAGACCCCGGTGCAGATCTGGCAAACGGTCTGTACCAAATCTCATCCACGGTCTGGAGCAGATCTGCTGCAGTGTTGCTGTCTGGGAACTGTCAGCTCCAGTGGAAGTGCACGGGGAGGCTGTCTCCCCTCCTGGTCCAGACTGTCTCCCCTCCTGGTCCAGACTGTCTCCTCTCCTGGTCCAGACTGTCTCCCCTCCTGGTCCAGACTGTTTCCCCTCCTGGTCCAGGCTGTCTCCCCTCCTGGTCCAGACTGTCAAACACAGGCTGGTCACATCCAAACTAAAACTCCCACACCTTCAAAAAACACACCACTGAATTCCTGACACAAATCCCTACAAAATGATGATGGTACATTCCACTGTTGGACAACATCTGGGGTTTAGGACACTTTTTCACATGAAAAACTCTAAAAACCTGCTCTGCTCTCCCCTCTGACACAGGGGGAGAGAGCAGCGGGGGAGGGGCGCTTCAAGCCTCGACTCTCCCCTCTGCGCTCTCATTTTACGTCAGAGGGGGAGGGGCGCTTCAAGCCTCGACTCTCCCCTCTGCACTGTCACTTTACGTCAGCGGGGGAGGGGCGCTTCAAGCCTCAACTCTCCCCTCTGACATAGGGGGAGGGAGCAGCGGGGGAGGGGCGCTTCGAGCCTCGACTCTCCCCTCTGCGCTCTCACTTTACGTCAGAGGGGGAGGGGCGCTTCGAGCCTCGACTCTCCCCTCTGCGCTCTCACTTTACGTCAGCGGGGGAGGGGCGCTTCGAGCCTCGACTCTCCCCTCTGACATAGGGGGAGGGAGCAGCGGGGGAGGGGCGCTTCAAGCCTCGACTCTCCCCTCTGCGCTCTCACTTTACGTCAGCGGGGGAGGGGCGCTTCAAGCCTCGACTCTCCCCTCTGCGCTCTCACTTTACGTCAGAGGGTTGGTCAAAGGTTGTTGTGTTTCCTGACCGTTACTGAGGGTGTTAGAACACATCTCTGACATGGATTGGTTTGATTTAGTATTCATTTTAATATCATTAACTATTGGAACATCCATGGTGTTATGGGTCAGTTTAGACCCTCATATATTTACTTCAAGAAAAAGAGAAAAAAGTCTCTTTTTCAGCAACAGAACTTTGATACAAACACAAAATGAAAAGCAGAACAAGCCAGAACCCAAAATATGGCTTTGGAAGGTCAACAAACAACAACCAGTCAAGCAAATCAAACCAACAGAAACCAGTTACTGGTTCAAAACCAGTAAAAAACAAAAACAGAGGAAAAGTCTCTGTGTGTAAGAACATGCATGTGTGTGTGTGTGTGTGTGTGTATGTGTGTGTGTGTGTGTGTATGTGTGTGTGTGTGTGTATGTGCCTGTGTGTGTGTGTATGTGTGTGTGTGTATGTGCCTGTGTGTGTGTGTGTGTGTGTGTGTATGTGTGTGTGTGTGTGTGTGTGTGTTCAGATGCATGTGTGACACTTCTGTGTGTTCTCTGCAGAGATGTTCCTGCAGTTGAAGCACCATCCGTCCGTCCTGCTGTCCCGACTGCTTGGGCAGTCCTGACCCTCTTTCGTCTTGAACCAGGTCCTGAGGGGGTTGTGGCTGTGGCTGTTCTGGTTGGTGTTGAGGCAGGGCTGCTGAGGAGGACGCTGGTGTGGATGCTCTCTGTGTTGCTGATGGCATGGATGGAGTGCTGCTGAGCTCTGCAGGTGTCTGAGCAAGGCTGCAGCGTCTGGGTCTCGGGGCGTCCGTTCCCTTCCCTCAGTGTGTGGCTTGACCAGGGAACTTCCCAGCTCCTCCACAAACATTCTCCTCTTGCTCTTCTTGGTTGAGCTCCACTCCTGGTGGATGTGGGTCCACAACACCAATGTTTCTATGCAGACACATCAAGGATGCTGCAAAACACAAGAATCCACCCCAAGACTTTCTCTTCAACCATGTTGAGGTCTTCATGGCTGTGATGATGCAGGTTCTCTTTCTTTTTTTCTTCTTAAAAAAGTCAGTCGTTTCATGTTAAACAATTAATGTTATATTAAAAAACAGTTGATCATCTTTTATTAATTACATGTACATGAATCATGTATATATTTAGTCAGGTTAAGTTGTTGCTGGTTTGATGTAAATATTGATTGTAGAGCATGGTTGTGGTCTCACCTCCACTCTATGGGCCATCCATCGTCATCTTCTGCTTATTCCTTACTAGTAAGGGTCACGGGGGGGGGGGCTGGAGCCTATCCCAGCATCTACGGGCGAGAGGCGGTGTACACCCTGGACAGGTCGCCAGTCCATCGCAGGGCCAACATAAAGAGACGAACAACCATTCACACTCACACCTACGGTCAATTTAGAGTATCAATCAGCCTAGTCCCCTAATGTCCATGTCTTTGGACAGTGGGAGGAAGCCGGAGTACCTGGAGAGAACCCACGCAGGCCTGGGGAGAACATGCAAACTCCACACAGAAAGATCCCACGCCCGAGCCAGGACCCGAACCCGGAAACTTCTTGCTGTGAGGGCACAGTGCTGACCACTGCACCACCATGCAGCCCCGCTCTAGGGGCTGGTCTGTCTAATTTCCTGCAGCCAGGAGGGAATTAAAGGCAGTCAGGGGTTTTTAATGTAAGTTGAAGGTGTCTCATGCAATCTCTTTCAATACTCCAGTGGTGGTTTAAGTGAAGAAAAACATGGGTTAGTCAGTAGGACTCTGTGTGTGTGTGTGTGTGTGTGTGTGTGTGTGTGTGTGTGTGTGTGTGTGTGTGTGTGTGTGTTTCCATGCAGACTTTCCCTTGTGAAAACCGATTTGATTTGGAAACCATCTCATCTAAATCTCCTCTCCAAAAACCCTCTTCTTCAACTTTGTACCCAAGTTGTCTCCTCATCAGGCACCACAGTATCCAGTAGGTTCAGTTAAAACAGTCATCAGTGATTAATGTTCATGTTCAATGATGAGGTTTTGATTTATTCTTCCAGAATCATCTGAACAAACCCTCCTCAACACAGTGAAGCCTTCATCTGACAGGAGGAGTTTCTTTTCCCAGTGATTCCACTGACAGTGAAAAGCTACGTTCATCAGACTGGTCTGATAGGATCAACTACTGGTTGCTCTGGAGTGGAAACAGCAACCTGTCAGGAAACATTAGTCAGATCAAAGCCAAGATTAAAGAAAGAGCCTCCAGATCAAAGACAGAATTGATGATGATGTCATCAGGGGGGCTTTGATAGTGTCTTTATTTGTACCTGGAATTCTGTCTTTGATCTCAGGAGGACATGAAAAAAACACAACTGAGGAAAGTAGAGGAGAACATTCAGCTTCATTAGAAACACTCGAACTGTTGAACAGTAGAATTTGTTTGAAACAGTTTACAACACTGAGTGACAGGATTGAAGAGGGAAGATTTTGGTATTTTCAGTTTAATTCTAACTTTAAACTGGGCATGAACATTTTTAGTCGTTCATATTCTAACATACAGAGGAAGTCATGACATTCCCTTTTTTTTAACCTGTCCTGTTCTGGAAATGGAAATTTAGCTGCTATGTTGAATCAGAAAAACCTTTTGAAGTCTACTTTTGCTTCAGTCAGAAAGTGGACTGTTGTTAACTCTCACAATGGTTGGTGATTGTGGAGGAAGACAAAATCCTTATGAACCTCTTTTTAACAGACACACATTTCTAAAGACACTGGTTCATTTTATTTTTCTTCTTTTAGCAGAGGATGGTTTCGATCCATCAACCTCTGGGTTATGGGCCCAGCACGCTTCCTCTGCGCCACTCTGCTCTACCATTGACTGAACAGTCCTTGTTTTCGGAGAGCATTCTCTGTCTTTGTCTCTGCCCTGCTCTCCTGCTCTCTTTCCCCTCATTTAGTCCTTGACATGATCCATGCTCGACAGCTCTGCGGGTGGAATGAAGACCTGCGTCTGCTCGTGCCGTCCTTCGTCTCAACCTAAATTGTTTGACCCACCTTTATAATGATCGGACTCGCTCCCGCTGAGCGTGCCAGGCGCGCTCTCGCTGCAGACAACACAACCAAACTGGCCCCGATCAGGATTTGACAGGCCGAACTCGCGCCGAAATCTTTCCAAAAAATCCATTTTTGTCACCCACGTGAAGATGGGTGGGAACATGCCCTAAGAACACCAAGAATAATATTCACCACCTTCTGAACGGGTCCTGGCCCGTCTCCTGCATCAGGGGCCGCCGCAGTCGCCCATCAGCTGTTCATCAGCTGTTCGCCGCAACACTCAATGAGACAAAGACATAGAAGCTCAAACTGCTGTTGCGGAAGCCATGATTGTATAGTGGTTAGTACTCTGTGTTGTGGCCGCAGCAACCCCGGTTCGAATCCGGGTCACGGCAGCATGAGATAAATTTCTTTGTGTGTATTGATGGACACAAGCCACGCAGAAATTTCCCACGATGAAATAGGGCAGTGTTTGGTCAGTGTTGAACAGGCGTCAGTCTGACAATGATGTCATATTATTGTGTCATCACTTGACCAGACCCAAAAGTAGACTCAGGTATCAGTTTCTTCTCAATGCTAACGTCTGCTAGCTTAGTCTGCTACTTTGATGGCTCTGCCTGCTCAAAGGTCCAGACCCCTGGATGTGGTGGTTCCTACCTGAACGTAGATTCTGTCAGCTCATGTTGTTAAATCAACTCACCAGGAACACCAGTAGATTTCAATGGACTGACAATGAGTCTCATTGAATGGTAAACATGTCAAATATGAAGTCATCACCTGAGGAGGTCTGCTGCTGGAATGAAGCTCCAGATATTCACAAGATATTCTAGATCTTAAAATATAGCATTTTTATATTTGATTTATTGTTCATTAGCCTGCTTCACATTGTTTGATTCTATGTGTTGGATATAAATAGAACTTTGATCCACAACCTCCACAAACACTCTTGTCCAACTTTTGTGCCCAAATTTTCTCCTCATGAGGCACCAAATCAAGTCAAGTCATTTTTATTTGTTAGAACCAAATCACAACAAAAGTTCTCTCATGACTCTTTACTAGTAGAGCAGGTCCAGCACCAAACTGCTTCAATGAATCTACACCCAACAATTCTCCACCAGCAGCACATCCTGCAACAGTGGTGATGAACACCTTCCTTTTAACAGGCAGGAAGGTCGAGCAGATCCAGGATCAGTGGGGATGGCCTCCTGCTTTGACCGGTTGTATGTAAAGCTCCATCAGATTGGAACAACCTTTCCTCCTCACTTGGGTCTCTCTCTTCCTTTCTCATCTTCAAATCATCAAGCATTTTCAAACATCTGCTCTTGTTTCTGATGCACCTCCCCTTTTCTCTCCAGGATTCACTCTCTACTTGTTCTTGTTTGTTCTCTGTACTGTAAATATGTGGATATTTGTGTATGAATATGCATTGTGTACTTTAATGGTGCATGGAAGCAGTATTTATTTATTTATTTAGATGGGTGTTTAAATGTATGCGTATGTGAACACAGGCCCACTCTTATTCTGCAGTGGGATCTCTGATCATACTTTGTATAATACTGGATGGTGGGTGGGTGGGGGGGGGGGGTTTGGGGAACATTGTTGGCCTGTACCTGGGTGTATGATGTGTGTGTCCTTGTGTTGAAAATAGAATCTACTTTTATTATTGTTGTATTGTTGGTCATTATTTGTCAGGACCCCCTCCAAAATGAGATGGTACATCTCAAGGGGCTGCCCTTGAAATCAAGAATCAAGAATGAAGGTGTCTGCTGGTCTTGGTGGACCCTCTGCTTCTCCAGCTGAGTCAACAGATTCCTGTGTTTCTTGAGTCATTGTGTATCCTGGCTGCATTCAGTGCTTTCACCGCTGCAGCCCAGCGTGATTGCCAGTCAGGACAGGTGTTATTAACAATGGAAGAGGGGACAGTTTTGGCAGGACAAGTTGCTCCACATTCAGGAGATGGTGGGAAGTTTCAAAGCTGCCATAAATCTTGATGACAAACTCCTTCACTGTGTGGTTCAGAGTCCCTGGTTTTATTGCAGCTTTGACCTGAGCAGGTGTTCATCCACATCTCAGTAACAGGGGACAGTTTATCACACCAGTGGACAAACATCAGCATTCATCACCCAGCAGCTCCTCTGATCAACAGAACAAGCTAAAGTATTCTCAGAAGGACGGCATGGATCCCTCTACCTCTCACATGCTAAGCTAGCACTCTACCATTGGAGCTAAGTCCCTGCTAATGAGCACAGCAGATAATGCAGGTTGACCTTCATGCAGGGTTTAATGAGCGTCACCACTTGAAGCTTCTCTGGTTCAACAAACCCTTGGGACCAAGACACGAATTGTAACCTGTGCAGGTCCAGACCCATACTGAAGTTGGTGGAGACAATTGTTTCAACCAGGGACTGAATGAAAAGACTTGCCCAGACTCCAGCTCACTCTTCTGAACAGACCCCTCATCTCTGTGTGGAGTAAACATCAGAGGTGGGGGGTGCAGGTTCTGCTTTGACCTCCTGACCTCCTGGGTAAAGCAGTGGAGATGTTGAGCTTGAAGGAGTTGACGGCCTCCTTCATCTTCTCATTGGTTTGCGAAACCCAGCATCATGAAGTGTTGCTGAAATTCAACATGTCAGCTGAGGCCAGAGATTCCTGCGTTCCCTGAGTCCTTGAGTGTCGTCTCTGTTGTTTGAAAGCACAAAGCTGTTCCTGATGGTCCAGTGTGTCCGATTCTGGGCTCTCACAGCTGTAACTGGGGTTTGAGCTCCGTTAAGGGACTGGTTTTGTGGAGAGAACCAAGCAGAAGAATTGACAGTTTCAGCAGGAAAGGTGACCATTGCTCCACAACCTCAGTCCCAGGATTCATTCCTGCTTCACCCAGCATGGCCCTATGATCAACAGAAATGAACTGCCAGTGGAGGTCCTCAGTAATCCAGGTCATGGTTTCTCTAGATTGCTGTGTTGTAGTCAGGACACTTGCAAATATCAGCCTCTTTCCTCCATGATCTCTCATTCTTTCTGTTCTCTCCATTTCTCCTCTTCGTTTCTACTCCTTGCTGACTGTTGTTCCTCATTTGTGGCAGAGTTCAGTCAGTGGACCGGACATTTTGCCACTGCACTGTCCATCATCAGGGCATTTAACATCCAGGACTGGCTCCCAGATCATGGCCATGACCTCATCCCCTGCACCAGTGGACAGTTCATCAAGGATGGCAAACATGTGGGTCTCAATTCCCCTCCATCTTTGTAGGTTGGTTACATTTCCTCCTGGTCTTTAATCCATCTTGAGTTGACATTCTTCTGTTGAGCCCAGTTTGTTGACTGCCAGGCTGTCTTACTTTTCAATGGCACAACAGCAGACAGCAAGAGGGTTGCTATGGTGCAGTTGGTAAAATCCCTATCTATGGTCTGCAGAAATATGCTGGGAGTTCTTTTTTATTATGAACCAGAATTCAAAGACTGACCAAGGAAACCAAAGCACAGAATTTAGAGATCAAAGAAAGAAATCAAAGACAGAACCTGAAGATCAGGAAATGGCACAGATCAATGAGATCCATGGACTCATCAGTGAAGGTTTTCTTTTGGTTCATGGTCACTTGTTGTCGTACTGGTATGATGATGTCAGACCCTTCACATTCAGTTCAAACAGACTCCAAAGTGTAGCTGTGATGCAGAGGGCAGCAGCCTTGTGCTTGGTTCCGTCATGGTTCTCTGCATTGTTAGCAAACTCACCAAAGACCTCCCTGAAAGCAGGATCATTTTCCCAGAGTGATTTTTTAACCAAGTACCAATTTGTCCCTCTTTAAAAAAACAACAAACAAAGATGAGGTCAGACTGAGATGGACGAGATGATATGGATGTGATTTATGGCTTTCAAACTCCAAATATTCAATTTTTCTTCAGGGCTTTTGAGAGGTTCTGGGTAATGAATGAAAATTTAAGTTGGGCAAAAACGACATGCGGGGTCACTGTGTGTGTTTACACGTGTGTGTATTTCTTGTTTTATTGTGTTGGAGACCATTTCCATCATCAACACTGATCAGGAGTCCTCGTCCTCATGGGGACCAAAGACCGGCCCTGATGCAGCGCAATGCAGTTTGTGAGTTCTTTCAGAGTGAAGGTCTGGATTGAGTTTAGTTTCAAATAAAGATTAAGATTCAGTTGGTTAAGATTAAGATTAAGATTAAGGTTAGGCTGCACATAGAATGAAGTTGATCGAATGTTCTCATAAGAATAGCTGGGCACACCTGAGTGTGTTTACATGCAGACTTCCTCTTGTGACAACTGATGTCATTGGAAACCATCTTGAGGACATTTGGAGAAAGTTCAATCATTCAGCTGCAGGTACAGTGACTTACAACACTGCAACAACAACAAAAAAACACCCCTCCACAAACACTCTTGTCCAACATTTGTGCCCAAATTTTCTCCTCATGAGGCACCAAATCAAGTCAAGTCAGTTTTATTTGTTTAGAACCAAATCACTACAAAAACAGCCATGAAGTTGATCTGGTTGGCACTGGTATTTGTTCTTGCTGCAGCTCATTTCCAGCTCTTAACAAGAACTCAGGAGTGATTCAGGAGAAGAGTTTCAGAACAGCCCAGTTTGGGGACTGGAATTTTGAAGTTTCCCCTGGAACCAAACAACCTTCGGAGGTAAAACCTCCAATCCTAGCCACTCAGATGCAGCAGCAGAAGAAGCTGTCATCTACCCTGACAGTCAGAGCATCAAGTCAAGAAAACATCAACCATCTTGTATGTGGAGTCTGGATTCTTTTCTAGAATGAGACGGCAATGACAGTCCTGCCAAGTGACATCACTGACATGACTGGATGACTTCAGTCACGTGACTGGATGACTTCAGTCACATGACTGGATGACCTGAATGAATAAGAAATCAAATATAAAAATGCTTTATTTTAAGATCTAGAATATCTTGTGAATATCTGGAGCTTCATTCCAGCAGCAGACCTCCTCAGGTGATGACTTCATATTTGACATGTTTACCATTAAATGAGACTCATTGTCAGTCCATTGAAATCTACTGGTGTTCCTGGTGAGTTGATTTAACAACATGAGCTGACAGAATCTACGTTCAGGTAGGAACCACCACATCCAGGGGTCTGGACCTTTGAGCAGGCAGAGCCATCAAAGTAGCAGACTAAGCTAGCAGACATTAGCATTGAGAAGAAACTGATACCTGAGCCTACTTTTGGGTCTGGTCAAGTGATGACACAATAATATGACATCATTTTCAGACTGACCAAACACTGCCCTATTGCATTGTGGGAAATTTCTGCTTGGCTTGTATCCATCAATACACACAAAGAAATTTATCTCATGCTGCCGTGACCCGGATTCGAACCGGGGTTGCTGCGGCCACAACGCAGAGTACTAACCACTATACGATCACGGCTTCCTCAACAGCAGTTTGAGCTTCGATGTCTTTGTCTCATTGAGTGTTGCGGCGAACAGCTTATGAACAACTGATGCGCGACTGCGGCGGCCCCTGATGCAGGAGACGGACCAGGCCCCGTTCAGAAGGTGGTGGATATTATTCTTGGTGTTTTTAGGGCATGTTTCGGCCTGTCAAATCCTGATCGGGGCCAGTTTGGTTGTGTTGTCTGCAGCATTATAAAGGTGGGTCAAACAATTTAGGTTGAGACGAAGGACGGCACGGGCAGAGCAGACGCAGGTCTTCATTCCACCCGCAGAGCTGTAGAGCATGGATCATGTCAAGGACTAAATGAGGGGAAAGAGAGCAGGAGAGCAGGGCAGAGACAAACACAGAGAATGCTCTCCTAATACAAGGACTGTTCTGTCAATGGTGGCGCAGAGGACGCGTGCTGGGCCCATAACCCAGAGGTCGATGGATTGAAACCATCCTCTGCTAAAAGAAAAAATAAAATAAACCTGCATCTTTAGAAATGTGTGTCTGTTAAAAAGAGGTTCATAAGGATTTTGTCTTCCTCCACAATCACCAACCATTGTAAGAGTTAACAACAGTCCACTTTCTGACTGAAGCAAAAGTAGACTTCAAGAGGTTTTTCTGATTCAACATAGCAGCTAAATTTCCATTTCCATTTCCTGAACAGGACAGGTTAAAAAAAAGGGAATGTCATGACTTCCTCTGTATGTTAGAATATGAAAGACTAAAAATGTTCATGCCCAGTTTAAAGTTAGAATTAAACTGAAAATACCCAAATCTCCCCTCTTCAATCCTGTCACTCAGTGTTGTAAACTGTTTCAAACAAATTCTACTGTTCAACAGTTCGAGTGTTTCTAATGAAGCTGAATGTTCTCCTCTACTTTCCTCAGTTGTGTTTCTTTCATGTCCTCCTGAGATCAAAGACAGAATTCTAGGTACAAATAAAGACACTATCAAAGCCCCCTGATGACATCATCATCAATTCTGTCTTTGATCTGGAAGCTCTTTCTTTAATCTTGGCTTTGATCTGACTAATGTTTCCTGACAGGTTGCTGTTTGCACTCCAGAGCAACCAGTAGTTGATCCTATCAGACCAGTCTGATGAACGAAGCTTTTCACTGTCAGTGGAATCACTGGGAAAAGAAACTCCTCCTGTCAGATGAAGGCTTCACTGTGTTGAGGAGGGTTTGTTCAGATGATTCTGGAAGAATAAATCAAAACCTCATCATTGAACATGAACATTAATCACTGATGACTGTTTTAACTGAACCTACTGGATACTGTGGTGCCTGGTGAGGAGACAACTTGGGTACAAAGTTGAAGAAGAGGGTTTTTGGAGAGGAGATTTAGATGAGATGGTTTCCAAATCAAATCGGTTGTCACAAGGGAAAGTCTGCATGGAAACACACACACACACACACACACACACACACACACACACACACACACACACAAACACAGAGTCCTACTGACTAACCCATGTTTTTCTTCACTTAAACCACCACTGGAGTATTGAAAGAGATTGCATGAGACACCATCAACTTAAATTAAAAACCCCTGACTGCCTTTAATTCCCTCCTGGCTGCAGGAAATTAGACAGACCAGCCCCCATAGCGGGCCTGCACGGTGGTGCAGTGGTTAGCACTGTGCCCTCACAGCACGAAGGTTCCGGGTTCGAGTCCTGGCTCGGGCGCGGGATCTTTCTGTGTGGAGTCTCCATGTTCTCCCCGTGCCTGCGCGCGTCCTCTCTGATACTCCAGCTTCCTCCCACAGTCCAAAAACATGCAATTTGGGGACGAGGCTGATTGGATTCTCTAAATTGACCGTAGGTATGAGTGTGAATGGTTGTTCGTCTCTGTGTGTTGGCCCTGCGATGGACTGGCGACCTGTCCAGGGTGAACCCCGCCTCTCGCCCATAGATGCTGGGATAGGCTCCAGCCCCCCCGCGACCCTTACTAGTAAGGAATAAGCAGAAGATGACGATGGATGGCCCATAGAGTGGAGGTGAGACCACAACCATGCTCTACAATCAATATTTACATCAAACCAGCACCATCTCAACAACTTAACCTGACTAAATATATACATGATTCCAGACTACTACACCAACTCAGTCATACATCCACATAATCATTCAATGAACCTTGTCTGTGATTGTACCCCCTCCCCCATCTGGGAGCAAAGGTTTGCACCTACAGCTCTTAAGGAGCTTCCTTGGGCCACTCTCCCCTTTTGGCTCCACCCCCTTTAAGGAAACCACCAGGAAGAGGTGAGGACTGACCGTGACGACTGAAACTGCCACATTTACATGAGAAAAACTTGACAAACACAAAATACCAGGCCTTGCACAGTGATTACCACTGACTGACACTGGGGTCTTCATTTTCCACAGGCAGGATGGCCGGTCCCCCTGTGCTTCCCAGGTCCCTCCCTGGAACACATGGCATAGAAAATGTTTCACTTGTTTGCTGATTCAATAAACCTCACCATTAACATGTGTGTGATCCTCTAATTTACATAAACTGTTAATACCAAGACAAATGCTACCTTCAATTCATCATTCATGTCATGGAACCCTGGGTCTCCATTACATTGGTCAACCAGAGAAGCTTCAACTGGTGACGCTCATTAAACCATGCATGAAGGTCAAGGTGCATTATCTGCTGTGCTCCTTAACAGGAGAATTAGCTCCAATGGTAGAGCGCTCGCTTAGCATGTGAGCAGTAGAGGGATCGATGCCCTCCTTCTCAGAATACTTTAACTTGTTCTGTTGATCAGAGGAGCTGCTGGGTGTTGAATGCTGATGTTTGTCCACTGCTGTGATAAAGTGTCCCCAGCAAGTCATCACCCTGTAAAGCACCAAATAACAAAAGTTACACTTTACAAGTAGAACAGGTCCAGTTCAACACTCCTTAAATGAATTTACACCCAACAATTCTTCATGAGCAAGCACATCCTAGCTTAGGCCCAACTTTTCTTGGCGCTCTCCCAGATGCTTGGGAGCTTCTGGGGGAGCGCTAGTTGGGCCTAAGCCAGGAGCTAAGCTAAGTTGGTCTGCACCAGCTAGTGAGCATTGGCTAGCTCTCGCAGCTTTTGGTGCAGAGCCGCTGCAGGTCCAATTGAACATCGCTAAGCCTCACCTCCAACACAACAAAAAACTACATTTAACACACTTATCAGTATCACGAAAGGAGGCAGAGGAGGAAGAAAACATGTGGCACTCTGAGCAGGAGAGAGGAGGACAAGAGGGAGAAGCCATCGTTAGCTTAGCGTGTTTACAAGACAGAAAGACTGTTGCTACCAGAATGATGGTCTTTTAAACTTCAGCCAAATAAAGCAAGTAGGTATTAATTTTTGGTGGGTAATTAGTCAACGAAATAAGGAATTAGCAGGGAGGATCACACTTTAGCTAGCACAATGAAGCAAGGCTCTACGTTCAGCAACACAGAAAAAGGACTTGAGGTCACACGCTTCCTGCAACCAAGGTCAAAAATCCAGGACGGACGAAGGGGAGGACAACAAAGACAAAGACACAAGAAACAGAGATAATAACCATAAACTCCATAACAACCATAACAAATATAACCATACAGAACATATATAACAAATATAACAAGAAAGGCATTAAAAGATATGTCACCTCTGGTCAGATACCCTGATTTGCATTTGTGTCTCTCAGCATTTTCATTTTCATGTTAAAGCCTCCAGAATGAGGGGATGAATGCTGCAAAATGGAACAGCAACATTGAACCAAGTACAGGATTGGTGGGAGACTGATGGTCGCTGTTTGGGTTTTTGAAGAACAAGGAGGGCGTGGCTTCAAGTTGGATTCTCAGAGACTATTTCCCCAACCTCTACATTGGAATCTGCACTGCCATCCAGTCACATGACTGAAGTCATCCAGTCACATGACTGAAGTCATCCTGTCATGTCAGTGATGTCACTTGGCAGGACTGTCATTGCCGTCTCCTTCTTGAAAAGAATCCAGACTCCACCTGTGGCTCCATGATAACTGATGGACCTCTGGTTGGAGGCTGGACGATGATGTTTGGACTGGAAGGAAAACTCCTTGTCCAAATTCCATTGTGTTCAAGTTTAAAGTCCCACAATCAGAAGTAGCTGAATCTGACAGGTGAAGGTTTGGAACTACAAGATGGTGATGTTTTCTTGACTTGATGCTCTGACTGTCAGGGTGGATGACAGCTTCTTCTGCTGCTGCATCTGAGTGGCTATGATTGGAGCTTTTACCCTCCAAGGTTGTTTGGTTCCAGGGGAAATTTTAGAATTCCAGTCCCCAACCTGGGCTGTTCTGAAACTCTTCTCCTGAATCACTCCTGAGCTGCAGCAAGAACAAATACCAGTGCCAACCAGATCAACTTCATGGCTGCTAACAGCCTCAGACACTTTATTTCCATCAATTTAGAGCCAAGAAGGCCCTCACCTGTGGTTCTCCTCCAGGAGGGTCCAGGTTCTGCCATTGGGGCTCCTGGTGCCACTGCCAGAGAGCCTCAGCTGCACACTGCAACATTTCAACAGGAGATTGACATTCCTTCAAATGTCCTGACATCTGATTCCAATGGTTCTGTTCCATATTTATATTTTAAAATGAATCACACAATGAAAGCTGCCTCAGCAGGTTTAAGAGAGAGAACAAGCTAAGAGATCTGAAACCAGTAAAATATGCTTTTCTGTGTGCAAACTAGTGAGGGGCATGGAAGGATATTTTACCACCAATACAGAACCCAGACTTTAGTCATGTGATGAGATGGTGACTCTGATTATGAAGTTAATGGACAAAATGTGAATTGAAAGAAAACACATTTCTTCAGCAGACTTTGATCCAACATTGAAGTTAGAGTTTGGTGGCTGCTCCATGTTGGAGGAAACCAGGCGATGTTGGACCATCACAGGGAAGCTCCTTTGCCTCCTCTGCTGCCAGTTCAACCACTCACTCCCATCAGTGGAGAGCAGCTTCAACTGGGTTTGGAATTTACCACTGTGGATGCATAGGAATGTGGAGAAAATGTCCTTTGTCAGAAGTGGGATTCGAACCCACGCCTCCAGGAGAGACTGCGACCTGAACGCAGCGCTTTAGACCGCTCGGCCATCCTGACAGACACTGAAAGTTGCAGACTGAATTAATTCACTGACAAAGTAGAATTGTTTTTCCACAGGAGCTACTGGCTCCTTAGTTGTTGCATTTATTGTTAACATTAAACACACAGTCTGTGTTCATGGCAGTAAGAAACGAACCAGAACATTTGAACCACGTAACATCTCTTGATCAGTTTGTTACATGGGACACATTCCAGACAGGAAGGTCCTTCTGAGACTTGAACTGGGATCACTGGACCCAGAGTCCAGAGGGCTCACCATTCCACCATGGAACCAAACACAATGAGGACGTTCCTCTAAATACCACTTGACATCACCTGCAATCAACCTGGTTGGCGCTGTGGGATTGGTCTTTACTGCTGAGACAGAAAGAATCCTCCCACATTGGCTTCTTTTAACTGTCAACATTGGTTTGGCTCATTGGAACATTTTCAAACCCTCGTTGCTCAGATTTTACATTAATTTGATCATGACTTTAGACACATGTTCTGTTCATTAATTAAATAATCACTTGAGTTATGAATTTAGTGAGTCAACCAGACTTGGTCAAAGATAAAAGTTAGTCTGGTTATTATTCAGTTTCCAGTCAGTAGGGACACACACACACACACACACACACACACACACACACACACACACACACACGCACACACACACACACACACACACACAGCCTGTCTTTGGTATAAAATGGTCTTTCACGTTCTCTCACGTTGGAAGATTTCTCTGACTCCATTGTGAATACAGAGATTCTTCATCTGCCACCTGAGTCTTGATCCACTGATTCCTCTGATCCACCTCTTTCTGCTCCAACAAGGCTGACATGGATCAGGTGGGTCCATGTCATCCAATCAGGAGGTTTCTCCTCTCAGTTAATTTTCTTCATCCCAGTTTAGATTGATTCTTCTCAGCCTGATGAAGGAGCATCTGATCAGGTGTTTGGCTGCTTGTTGGTTGTAATTCCATAGATTTTAATCTCAGATGTTATAGAATTAAGAATGCAATGGCAGTCCTGCCAAGTGACATCACTGACATGACAGGATGGCCCAGTCATGTGACTGAAGGAGCTGAGAGCTTCTACACACCATTGTTGATGGTGTCTTCCACTGTAGTCAGCAGCCACAACTCCTCTATCAACACCTGTCAGAGACCTGCTGGAGGCCCCACTGAGGTTTGAACTGGGATCACTGGATTCAGAGTCCAGAGTGCTCACCATTCCACCATGGAACCATCAAAGAGGAAACGTGTGAGACAAACTATGGCACTAATCATGTACGAGGGACTGCAGTGGTTTTCTGGATCTAATTTCCACAAACAAATGATGATTTGGGGAAAGGTCTGACAAAGTCTGACAAACATACCCTGATTTTTTCACAAACAAATGATGATTTAGGGAAAGGTCTGACAAAGTCTGACAAACCTACCCTGATTTTTTCACAAACAAATGATGATTTGGGGAAAGGTCTGACAAACAGACCCTGATTTTTTCACAAACAAATGATGATTTTTAGACAGTGACACAGGGCTCTTATTTTGGAGGGCCATCAGGATGTGAAATATCCCAGACCTCTGAGATCAGAGCTTTCACTTTGATCTCAGGGTCCTGAATTTGGAGGTTCCTTCTTTGGTCTCCAAGTTCTAACTCCCATCTGACTGAATCCTTTTTTTTAATGAGCTCCTCAGACCCTGATGATGTCAGGAAGAAATCCAGACATTCAGTTCTCATCTCAGCTGTTCTGACTGAGACGTCAAGCAGTCTGGAAAAAAGTGTTATGACCCAAAGTGGGACCTTTACAGGAGCTAACAAAGTGTCTTTTTTCCTAAACTACTTGAGGAACTGGTTAAACCAGTAAAATATGCATTTCTGTGTGCAGACCAGTGGGGAGCCTGGGTGAGTGGAAGGATATTTTACCACCAACACAGAACCCAGACTTTAGTCATGTGATGAGATGGAGACTCTGATTATGAAGTTAATGGACAAAATGTGACTTGAAAGAAAACACATTTCTTCAGCAGACTTTGATCCAACATTGTAGTTAGAGTTTGGTGGCTGCTCCATGTTGGAGGAAACCAGGCGATGTTGGGACATCACAGGGAAGCTCCTTTGCCTCCTCTGCTGCCAGTTCAACCACTCACTCCCATCAGTGGAGAGCAGCTTCAACTGGGTTTGGAATTTACCACTGTGGATGCATAGGAATGTTGAGAAAATGTCCTTTGTCAGAAGTGGAATTCAAACCCACGCCTCCAGGAGAGACTGTTGCCTGAACGCAGCGCCTTAGACCGCTCGGCCATCCTGACAGAAACTGAAAGTTGCAGACTGTAATATGAAATGAATTAATTCACTGACAAAGTAGAATTTTTGTTAACATTAAACACACAGTCTGTGTTCATGGCAGGAAGAAATGAATGTGTGTGTGTGTGTGTGTGTGTGTGTGTGTGTGTGTGTGTCAAGTCACAACAAAGTTCTCTCATGACTCTTTACTAGTAGAGCAGGTCCAGCACCAAACTCCTTCAATGAATCTACACCCAACAATTCTCCACCAGCAGCACATCCTGCAACAGTGGTGATGAAAACCTTCCTTTTAACAGGCAGGAACGTCGAGCAGATCCAGGATCAGTGGGGACGGCCTTCTGCTTTGACCGGTGTGGGGAAAGAGAACAGGAGAGCAGGGCAGAGACAAAGACAGAGAATGCTCTCCTAAAACAAGGACTGTTCAGTCAATGGTAGAGCAGAGTGGAGCAGAGGAAGCGTGCTGGGCCCATAACCCAGAGGTCGATGGATCAAAACCATCCTCTGCTAGAAGAAGAAACATAAAATGAACCAGTGTCTTTAGAAATGTGTGTCTGTTAAAAAGAGGTTCATAAGGATTTTGTCTTCCTCCACAATCACCAACCATTGTGAGAGTTAACAACAGTCTACTTTCTGACTGAAGCAAAAGTAGACTTCAAAAGGTTTTTCTGATTCAACATAGCAGCTAAATTTCCATTTCCATTTCCTGAACAGGACAGGTTAAAAAAAGGGAATGTCATGACTTCCTCTGTATATTAGAATATGAACGACTAAAAATGTTCATGCCCAGTTTTAAGTTAGAATTAAACTGAAAATACAAAAATCTCAGTGTTGTAAACTGTTTCAAACAAATTCTACTGTTGAACAGTTCAAGTGTTTCTAATTCAGATTCAGATTCAGATTCAGATGACTTTATTTATCCCCGAGGGGCAATTAAAGTACGGTACAACTGAGCAGCATGACATTAAAAAACAATAGTAAAAAAGAGGGACATGACAGTGGGAATAAATAAGAGAATAAAAATAAGATTAAAGATAAAATACAATAAATATACTACATACAGGATGTACACAATATAAAATGAAGAGTAAGGTGACTGGAGTGAGTGAATAAAGTGCAGACAATGTAAACAGTATAAACAGTGTAACAGTGAATGAAGCTGAATGTGCTCTCTTATACTTTCCTCTATTGGGTTTCTTTCATGTCCTCCTGAGATCAAAGACAGAATTCTAGCTACAAATATATACACTATCAAAGCCCCCTGATGACATCATCATCAATTCTCTCTTTGATCTGGAGGCTCTTGCTTTAATCTTGGCTTTGATCTGACTAATGTTTCCTGACAGGTTGCTGTTTCCACTCCAGAGCAACCAGTAGTTGATCCTATCAGACCAGTCTGATGAACGAAGCTTTTCACTTTACCAGTGGAATCACTGGGAAAAGAAACTCCTCCTGTCAGATGAAGGCTTCACTGTGTTGAGGAGGGTTTGTTCAGATGATTCTAGAAGAATAAATCAAAACCTCATCATTGAACATGAACATTAATCACTGATGACTGTTTTAACTGAACCTACTGGATACTGTGGTGCCTGATGAGGAGACAACTTGGGTACAAAGTTGCAGAAGAGGGTTTTTGGAGGGAGATTAAGATGAGATGGTTTCCAAATCAAATCGGTTGTCACGAAGGAAAGTCTGCATTAAAACACTTATCAGTATCACTAAAGGAGGAAGAGGAGGAAGAAAACATGTGGCACCCTGAGCAGGAGAGAGGAGAACAAGAGGGAGAAGCCATCGTTAGCTTAGCGTGTTTACAAGGCAGAAAGACTGTTGCTACCAGAATGATGGTCTTCTGAACTTCTGCCAAATAAAGCAATTCGGTATTAATTTTTGGTGGGTAATTAGTCAACGAAATAAGGAATTAGCAGGGAGGATCACACTTTAGCTAGCACAATGAAGCAAGGCTCTACGTTCAGCAACACAGAAAAAGGAGTTGAGGTCACAGGCTTCTTGCAACCAAGGTCAAAAATCCAAGACCAAGCCTCCTCCAGAATGAGGGGAGGGGTCAGGGGCAGTTTTCTGCATTGTCTGCAAACTGCTGTAAATTACAGGAAACCTGAACTTCCACTGTCAATGTATCCAATTGATGAATAATTGTTTGATCTATACATAGATAACTTGTAGTTATTGCACACACACACACACACACACACACACACACACAGAGTCCTACTGACTAACCCATGTTTTTCTTCACTTAAACCACCACTGGAGTATTGAAAGAGATTGCATGAGACACCATCAACTTACATTAAAAACCCCTGACTGCCTTTAATTCCCTCCTGGCTGCAGGAAATTTGACAGATCAGCCCCCATAGCGGGCCTGCACGGTGGTGCAATGGTTAGCACTGTGCCCTCACAGCAAGAAGGTTCCGGGTTCGAGTCCTGGCTCGGGCGCGGGATCTTTCTGTGTAATAATAATAATAAGCAGAAGATGACAATGGATGGCCCATAGAGTGGAGGTGAGACCACAACCATGCTCTACAATCAATATTTACATCAAACCAGCACCATCTCAACAACTTAACCTGACTAAATATATACATGATTCCAGACTACTACACCAACTCAGTCATACATCCACATAATCATTCAATGAACCTTGCCTGTGATTGTACCCCCTCCCCCATCTGGGAGCAAAGGTTTGCACCTACAGCTCTTAAGGAGCTTCCTTGGACCGCTCTCCCCTTTTGGCTCCACCCCCTTTAAGGAAACCACCAGGAAGAGGTGAGGACTGACGTGACGACTGAAACTGCCACATTTACATGAGACAAACTAGATCAACACTAAATACCAGGCCTTGCACAGTGATTACCACTGACTGACACTGGGGTCTTCATTTTCCACAGGCAGGATGGCCGGTCCCCCTGTGCTTCCCAGGTCCCTCCCTGGAACACATGGCATAGAAAATATTTCACTTGTTTGCTGATTCAATAAACCTGACCATTAACATGTGTGTGTGCCTCTAATTTACATAAACTGTTAATACCAAGACAAATGCTACCTTCAATTAATCATTCATGTCATGGAACCCTTGGTCTCCATTACATTGGTCAACCAGAGAAGCTTCAACTGGTGACGCTCATTCAACCATGGTGAAGGTCAACCTCCATTATCTGCTGTGCTCCTTAACAGGGGAATTAGCTCCAATGGTAGAGCGCTAGCTTAGCATGTGAGAGGTAGAGGGATCGATGCCCTCATTCTCCAGAATACTTCAGCTTGTTCTGTTGATCAGAGGAGCTGCTGGGTGATGAATGCTGATGTTTGTCCACTGGTGTGATAAAGTGTCCCCTGTTACTGAGATGTGGATGAACACCTGCTCAGGTCAAAGCTGCAGTCAAGTCATAACCCTGTAAAGAACCAAATAACAAAAGGTACACTTTACAAGTAGAACAGGTTCAGTTCAACACTCCTTAAATGAATTTACACCCAACAATTCTTCATGAGCAAGCACATCCTAGCTTAGGCCCAACTTTTCTTGGCGCTCTCCCAGATGCTTGGGAGCTTCTTGGGGAGCGCTAGTTGGGCCTAAGCTAGGAGCTAAGCTAAGGTGGTCCGCACCTGCTAGTGAGGGCTGGCTAGCTCTCGCAGCTTTTGGTGCAGAGCCGCTGCAGGTCCAATTCAACCTCGCTAAGCCTCACCTCCAACACAACAAAAAACTACATTTAACACACTTATCAGTATCACTAAAGGAGGCAGAGGAGGAAGAAAACATGTGGCACTCTGAGCAGGAGAGAGGAGAACAAGAGGGAGAAGCCATCGTTAGCTTAGCGTGTTTACAAGGCAGAAAGACTGTTGCGACCAGAATGATGGTCTTTTAAACTTCAGCCAAATAAAGCAGTTAGGTATTAATTTTTGGTGGGTAATTAGTCAACGAAATAAGGAATTAGCAGGGAGGATCACACTTTAGCTAGCACAATGAAGCAAGGCTCTACGTTCAGCAACACAGAAAAAGGAGTTGAGGTCACAGGCTTCCTGCAACCAAGGTCAAAAATCCAGGACGGACGAAGGGGAGGACGACAAAGACAAAGACACAAGAAACAGAGATAATAACCATAAACTCCATAACAACCATAACAAATATAACCATACAGAACATATATAACAAATATAACAAGAAAAGCATTAAAAATATGTCACCTCTGGTCAAATACCCTGATTTGCATTTGTGTCTCTCAGCATTTTCATTTTCATGTTAAAGCCTCCAGAATGAGGGGAGGGGTCAGGGGCAGTTTTCTGTGTTGTCTGCAAACTGAATTACAGGAAACCTGAACTTCCACTGTCAGTGTATCCAACTGATGAATAATTGTTTGATCTATACATAGAAAGAGTTATTGCCCACACACACACACACACACACACACACACACACACACACACACACACACACACACACACACACACATTTTGTGAAACAACTCAGGAGTCATCAGGTGTTTTACTCAGAGGGATTCATTCATGATAAATGAGCATGGAGGAGACCCAGTAATCATCAACACAAGCGTCACATGAGCAGGTCACCACCCACTTTTATTGATTGGTTCTTGTAAGAATCACTCCTAACGCCATCAGGATGTCATTTTTTGTCCTGCCCTGTCTCAACTGTTGGAGCACAACTACAGCCTGAACTCTGCCACTACCTTATCCCTCCCTAACATCCTCATACAGACCCACTATCTGGACTAGCCTGACCCCCCTGACCCTCATCAGTCACTCCTAGTGCCTCCCACTGGAGGGAATAGGAGCATCTGTGAGCTCTGACTGTTGGGATGCACATCCATGTGATGGAAGAGCTGTTTTAAACAGGGAATCATTTGACCTCTTGACCTGTGTGGGCAGGTACAGAGGGACGATTCCATCATGAACAATAATATTACTAAACAAATGGGTCTTTAGCTTCTTTCTAAAGGTGTCCACAGCGTCCTCATGTCCAGTGGGAGAGCGTTCCAGAGTCTAGGAGCTGCAACCTGGAAGGTTCACTCTCCTTCAGTGAGGCTGAATCCCTGTGGTCAGGGAGGATAAGGGACCCCACAGGTATCACTAAAGTGCTTTAGACTGCAAAGCACTCAGCTAATCAAGCTGGGATCAACTGCTGTGGTGATCAAGGTATCATCATATATAACAAACAAAGAAAACAGAGTTGAGGAAAAGCACACAAAGAAGAAGCTATGAACATGAACAGAACATCTTCTACACCAGATGTCACACGGCTCAGTAGACCTCTGGTTTGACCCCTAGCAGGTCCAGTCTCCAGGGTGCCCCCATCATTCTGCTTTTCAGTTGCAGGACATGCAGCAGAATCCCATGGCTCCTCTGCAGAAGAACATGTGAGAGCATCTGCTTGCTCTTCTCTGGCTGGACGTAGGGGAGAGTCTGTTTGCTCTTCTCTGGCTGGACGTAGGGGAGAGTCTGTTTGCTCTTCTCTGGCTGGACGTAGGGGAGAGTCTGTTTGCTCTTCTCTGGCTGGACGTAGGGGAGAGTCTGCTTGCTCTTCTCTGGCTGGACGTAGTGGAGAGTCTGTTTGCTCTTCTCTGGCTGGACGTAGGGGAGAGTCTGTTTGCTCTTCTCTGGCTGGACGTAGGGGAGAGTCTGTTTGCTCTTCTCTGGCTGGACGTAGGGGAGAGTCTGCTTGCTCTTCTCTGGCTGGATGTAGGGGAGAGTCTGTTTGCTCTTCTCTGGCTGGACGTAGGGGAGAGTCTGCTTGCTCTTCTCTGGCTGGACGTAGGGGAGAGTCTGCTTGCTCTTCTCTGGCTGGACGTAGGGGAGAGTCTGCTTGCTCTTCTCTGGCTGGACGTAGGGGAGAGTCTGCTTGCTCTTCTCTGGCTGGACGTAGGGGAGAGTCTGCTTGCTCTTCTCTGGCTGGACGTAGGGGAGAGTCTGCTTGCTCTTCTCTGGCTGGACGTAGGGGAGAGTCTGCTTGCTCTTCTCTGGCTGGACGTAGGGGAGAGTCTGTTTGCTCTTCAGAAGTTTGCTGGACCTTCACTTGAAGGTCATGATTTTCCTCTTTCAAACAGCTTTTTAAATCATGAAGATTTCCCAGGATTTCCCACTGAGCACTGTTCCTTTTCTTCTTTTGTGTTCTCACTGCACATAGAAGACTCTGAACTTCACCGTTCAGACTGTCACACTTTGTGGGGTCCTGGTCCTTCCTTGATTCAAGGTGGGCCAACGCAGCAGTGAAGGTCTCTTTCTCCTGAGATGCAGTAGAAACTCGTCTCCTCAAACATCCATTTTCTGCCTCTCTCTCCTCACTCTGGGATCTCAGCTGTTCAAGAGTCGTCTTCTTCTCAGTGAGTTCTTCCCTCATCAGGGAAGAACCCAGCAGAAGAAAATCTGCATCTTGAACCATGGAAAAGAAAAGACCCGGCCAGAAACTCAGTAGTATTTAAACACACACTTCTTCAGATTAAATGTCACCCACACGGCTCATCAGCAGTCCAGCTCTCACTTAAAAGAAACGGGGACAGCACGGGAGCTCAGCATGACTTCTTTTCCCTTTTTTTTTCAGTTGCAACGTAGCAAGGCAGCGGCTAACAAGCTAGCTAACCGCACTCGTTAATGGCAAAACTTACAGGTTGCTTGCATCCTCTTAAAGCACAGTCCGCAAATCGACCCACAGGAAAAAAGAAAGAAAGGACTCCGGTCTCCGCGCAGAATTAAAAACAGCATCTGTCTTGCTCTCTTACACCAAAAGCTCATTCTAGCTGCAGTGAAATGTCTGCGTGCCGCTACTTCGTTCAAGTCCGGAAGAGAGAGAGAGAGCGGAAGGAGACCCCTGACCTTGACGCGTCTGATCTGTTACGTTGCGTCAAGTGAACTTCGCATGTCACCCCAATCTTTTACTACACTTTTTTTTTTATTTTAAAGGCACATTCACATGAAATAAAATACCCTTTTTAACAAATATAATAATTTGTGTATTATTAATGTTTTTAACCTATTTATTGACCCTTTTTAATATTTTTAACCATGAACTAATTTATTTATTCCATGTAAAATCATTTTAGGCTATTTATTTAATCAAACTTGATGTTTTTGTATTTATTTATTTAATAAATTGAGGAATCTGGACTTTTCCAAATAGAGCCTAGTAACCTGGGTTACAATACCAATTACCATTCACAGTCACAGTCCAACCTACACCTTTGTAATGGCTGTACATGATGTCATCATAAAAACCCTTCCTCCAGGGAATTGTGAGTCATGTAATGTGCTACAGGGCCGAGTCGTTGTGCTTCTATTCCTTCTACAGCAGCCACGGAAATATGGGGCGAGGTTTTATCAACCTGAAACAGTGACAAAGCCAAACCTCCAACGTTTGGTAAATAGAAAACACCTTTTGGGGTTCTTGCCAAAGTATCTGAGAACACAGAGAATTGTGATCCCATATTTGGGTCTAACAGTTTGAAGTAGGCAACATCCGTTCCTGTCATATCAACATGTAGAGTTACATGGAGGTCTTGTAAACCTGTTAACCTGGAATGATCTGGCAGGTCTTCTTTTCCTGCTAAGAAATCATCCGTCTGAATCCAGGACACCGTCAGCATCTGATTGAAAAGGAGTACATGAGAGAATAATAGCATCCTGTATTTACCGCCTGTAGCATGTTGAAGAAGCATTCAGAGTCATGGTCAGGGACTGTGCTATGAACGCCTTCAGGAGAACAATGAATAGTTGCACTCCACTTGGTGAACAAATCCCGACCCAATAGATTACTTGGTGAGTTATCAGTGATTACAAATGGATGCTCTCATGAAATGAGTCCAAATTGAACTTTGGCTGGTGCTCCAATGGACTTTGCATAGTTGCTCCAGCAATTGCTACTGTTTTTATATTTTCAGAAGTAGGAACTAATCCTACACGGTTAGCATCTGACTTATTAATGGTGGAAACTGATGCACCTGTGTCCACTAAGAGTTCAGCAGATTTTCCATCTCCTGATAATTCAACTTTAGGTTCAGCAGTTAAGAGTTATTTGAGAGCATTCAGTTACAACTTTCTGTTTTTCATTTTCATTGTTGCACACTGGAAGACACTGAAGTGCTGTCCTATTGTTGAGGGGGATGCCACAGGTTCAGAGGCGGTCCTGGTCTGGGGCCCTGTTGAGTCTGAGGTCTGGGGTGCCAGTTTCCTCTTCTTGTTGGTCTTGGCCTTCAAACCCTCTACCTCTTCTAGGATACAATCCTCTTCATTAATCACTTCTTCTCCTTCATCATTTAACACATTTTTGTCCTGGTATCCTAGGTTTCCAGGTTCTAGTTCTTCTTCTAAACGCAGGGCTCCATTGAGCAGTGGGAGAGAGTGAGGCAGACAAGTTCTGCTCTCTTTTAGGAAGCTTAGACAGTTCACCAAGTGACGGAACAGGACTTTGGAGATCATCATTGGCAGCAGCAGCTGCTCAAGCAGAGGTGGAGGACTGAGTAGGTTTGCTATTGGGAGTCTGCTGCTGTAACTGGTAAAAGGTGTTCTCCTACCAGTCTACATGATCAGTGGAGTCGTTGCATCGAGTCTGTAACCTCAGGTGTTTAGGATCCCATCCTCGTCGCCATTAATTGTGGTCAAGTGGCCCTGCGTGGGGGGGTCGTCCGGCGGAGCAGTGAACAGAAAGGAGGCGTGGTCTCTTTCTCAAACCTTACACACTTTATTCATGCATGAGAGAGAAGTTACAGCACTCATAGAGCATCAGAAGTTCTCTGGTGTTTCTGAGGAACAGTCAGCTATTTATCACCGTGGGGAGGGGACATACAGATTGGAGGTAGAGTCATGTCACATCCAAGGATTCTCAAAATCTCAGAATAGGCGCCCAGGTTGAGGTCAAATAGTTCAGATTATTAAAATTAACACATGCAAACATCAATCTGCCAACCACAAAGTAAGTTTACAACTTCACACATTAACACACTTCAGCTCCTGTGGTTTGACCCAAATATATTTTAAAGTCCATGAATAAGCATCCGATTCTGCATGAATAGCACTTTTACAACATGAGCAAACATTCTCTAAGGTTTTAATCGTCTCAGCTGTGACGCTCTTCCACATTCTGCCTGACGTTTGCAGAGAAACATAGAAACCAACAGGTCATCTTCAGCTCCACAAATCCTGAGTGTCATATATTTTCATGAGCTCTTTTCTTGAGAACTCATCTGGAGGGCAGGGAGCTGTTCATTCCTCTGAGTTGGAAGCTCCTGGGTCCAGAGCTCTCTTTACTGACACCCCATTACTGGCCACTGCCTCCTCCTCATCCATCGTCACTTGGATTTTCAGCAGCCAACATCTCTTCCTTTCACCTCTAAAAACTCGTGCACACGCGCGCGCGCACACACACACACACACACACACACACACACACACACACACACACACACAGACTCCACTAATGATCACATCTCATTTTTCTCTTAGTTCAATTTCAGTTTATTTTTGCATTTTTTGTTAAATGAATTCTTCAGTTGGACTTCAACATGCAACTCTCACTCTGGTTACGGCTTCAGAGCGACATTGTGACAAATGGTTTATTTCAAGGGTGTGTTTTCATGTATCTCTTATCTAAAAATCTTTTGCCACATACCGAGCAGGGGAATGGTTTCTCCTCAGTGTGTGTTCTTTTGTGTCTTTTCAGATCCCCCTTTTTGGTAAATCTTGTGCCACAAACTGAGCAGGGGAAAGGTCTCTCCCCTGTGTGCGTTCTTGTGTGTATTTTCAGATCTCCCTTTCTGGAAAATCTTTTGCCACAAACTGAGCAGGGGTATGGTTTCTCCCCTGTGTGCGTTCTCATGTGTCTTGTTAGTTGTCCTTTTTCTGAGAACCTTTTGCCACAGATAGGGCAGGGGACTGGTTTCTCCCCAGTGTGAATGTACATGTGTGTTTTCAGATATCCTTTAAGTGAGAATGTTTTGCCACAAATAGAACAGGAAAATGGTTTCTCCCCAGTATGTGTTCTCATGTGACTTTTCAGATATGCCTTTTCTGAAAATCTTTTGCCACAAACTGAGCATGAGAACGGTTTCTCCCCAGTGTGTGTTCTCATGTGTTTATCCAAACTATTTTTGTAACTATAACCTTTACTGCATGTTGAGCACCTAAAGGGACGCTCATCCTTCCTGACTTCAGTCTCAGCTTCAGAAGAGTCTGACATCTGGTCGTCAGTCTGGGGTTGTACAAGTGGATCTGGATCTACCTTGCTGGCTGGTTCTGGTTCTGGTCCTCCACACTCTTCTCCATCAGCTTCTGTTTTCAGAGGATGAACTGGGCTGCTGCTCAGAGACTCTTCTTTCAAGTTCTCCTCAGTTAGACTCTGGTGAAGCTGTGGGAACTGAGGTTTCTCTTCGTCCCCTTCACTCTTCACAGGGACCAGAGTGAAGGGGAACGTGGTGATATCAGCCTCCTCCTGTCCTTGAAGCTGCCCTCCCTCCTCACTGGTCCAGAGCTCCTCCCACTCCTCTTTAATGTGGGGGGGCTCTGGGTCCTGCAGCTCAGGGGGAACCTCTTCTTTAATCACCAGCAGCTGCTCCACATCTGCAGGACACAAACAGCAACATCAGAAATCTCTTCATTTGACTCTGAAACAGCGGAGCAACAGACAGAAACAGAAATCAACTAAGATCTGTTATCACGTAACTTCAAACTGAACATACTTGAATGACTGCAGATGTGTATGATGGTGTCTCATTGACTAATAAAAGTAGGGCTGCATTTCAAAATAAGAGCATATTAATAAAACTGTGCATGTTCAAATCAAGTGCTCCATTTCAGAAAAATAACAAAGGAGCCAAAGCTTGAGTTTCTCTTGTCCTGTCTCACATCTTGACTCAGTCTCAATCTCACAGAGAGGAAATCCCTCCACAGGTGAACCCTTGACTTCCTTCCCCTCTTGTGTTCTGCTCCTCCACTTCTTTGCTCACTGAGAGAATTGAGCTGACAGGATTTTAAACCTGGGCCTGAATGGAGTGGAGGGGCTCATTAGTGAGCCTGGAACGATCCTTAGTTTGATGAAGAGGAGTGGTTATGAGGAGCCAAAAAGGACCAAACACAAAGATGTGATTTTTTGAGGCGGTGGTGTTACAGATTACAGTGGTGTTACAGGTGGTGGTTTGTTACAGGTGGTGGTTTGTTACAGGTGGTGGTTTGTTACAGGTGGTGGTCTCAGATTGAGACTCTGTATGCAGATGATGTTTCCTGTAAAACAGGATAATTAAGACAATCGGTGAGACGCGTCTGCTCTGTTCAGCTTCTCCGTGAAGACTGGGAAGCAAACCGGCGTTCACCGGGAGAAGCAGCCCGCGACACTGCCCCCTGCTGGCGGAATGACAAAACTCTCCCATTTTACATGGGACAGAAATAACATTAAAAAATAATCAAAATAACATAAAATGTGACCGACATTTAATGAGCGTCACAGTGGCATAAACAGACAGACATCGCTATCGGTTGATGCTGCTGGGAGCGACACAACACCGGTTCTCCTGGTCAGTGTGGGGGGACTCACCTGCTCTGTCCAGCCTGACACGGGGCTTCAGCACGGCATCGAGCAGCAACCTCTGCCGGCGGTTCTCCCGCTCGTACTCCGCCACGGTTTCCTCCAGCAGAGCCACGATCTGCTCCGCGGCCGCCGCCAGCCGCTCGGTGAGCAGCGCTCTCAGCACCGGGACTCCAGCCGCTGAGTCTCCTTCTCCCAGCTGCAGCAGGAAGTCTTCAGCGGCGGCGAGGATCCGCTCCTGGACCGACACCCGCAGCAGCTGCGCGGCGCACATGTTGAGGTTCTACCGGCGCCACTCAGCCTTCAGGAGACAAAGACCGAGGCCTTCCGCTTCTTTTCTTCTTCTTCTTCTTCAAAACGAGCAGAGTCCAAGCTCTGTTCTCTGTGCCACTCCAGACTCGCTAACCTGGTAGCAGCGGTAGTGATGAGTCCAGTGATCAAGGATTTCGGTTTGAAAAGCGCGTATTGATGACGTATTTAGTGACGTCCAAAGCCTCGCCGACCGGAAGTGGCCACGTGACGGATTCAGGACCTGGTTCTCCGGCTTGGCGTGAGATTCTACGCCACTAAAGCCTGATTTATGCTTCTGCGTCGCGTCGACGCGTGGTGACGTCAACGTCGAGGACTGTGATTTGTCCGCTCAAAACGTCTTTCCGGTTCAGTCGCAGCACAACAAAACCGCCATTTTCAAAGTTTCTGTGGTGAAAGCTCCAAGAAAAAATTGACCAAGACGAAGAAAGGATTATTGGCGGCACTACAAAGACTGATGGCCAACAATTGTTGTCTGTGACCGGAAGAAAACCAAGGAATCCGACAAGAGCCCCGTAAACAATACAAAGACAAAGCCACACCCCCTAGCGGTTCGGCGGTGTATTGCAGAGCAACCCGTTCCCTCGACGCAGAATAAACCAGGCTTTCCAGTCGCACCTGTTTTACGCCCCCGTGCCAGATAAGGACCCCCATCGGGCTGTGCCACTCAGGAGGGAGCGCGTCTCACAGTCAGTCAGCGGAACCATGCGGATCCGGGCCGCAGCTGTGGGAAGGAGCGCCAATTGTATCGGGTTGTTGTTTTCTGGACTGCAGCAGAACAGGAGCAGCCGGGACTGGAATGTAGAAGTAGGTTATCTTGAAGTTGACTAAGTTATGGTGAACGATATTGTGGTTCAACACTTTAATGAGCTTTAAGGCAAACATATTTCATGAGGAAACAACGCCGGAATTGGACGGATTTCAGCGGCACACAA
Organism: Aulostomus chinensis; assembly: GCF_037954235.1. Taxonomy (NCBI): domain Eukaryota; kingdom Metazoa; phylum Chordata; class Actinopteri; order Syngnathiformes; family Aulostomidae; genus Aulostomus; species Aulostomus chinensis. The sequence continues at coordinate 29,122,608 of NC_141320.1, read as the reverse complement.
CAACGTATCCGATACACCTCATTGGAAACCTGGTGGTCTAAGACTAAGAAACACCAGTCACCATGAAGAAAGGAACTTTTAGCTGAGTACTCATGTTCTTTTCTGCAGGTTGAATGTCGCATTTGTTGGACAGAAGCGTCTCATCTCAACAAAAGCACCTCTTCAGTGCTGAGGCATGATGGGGCCAGGCATGAGAATGAAGTCCCAGATCCACCAGGATGAACTCAGGTATACAGCCACTCTCCAACTGACTCACAGTTGCTTCATTGATCATTAATTCCTATTCATTTCTTCTCTCCTTCATCTTTAACCATCCAGCTTCCAGGAAGCAGATGCTGGATGAGGCTCTGCTGAATTTGATCCTGAAGGACTGCCAGCCCCTCAGCACTGTTGAGAGGGAAGGGTTCAGGGAACTGGTTCAGGTCCTTGAGCCTCATATGTTTGCCAACCAGAAAGGTTTGTGTGGAAATGATCTAAAGCAGTCCTTGATATCTCCAGTTTATTTCATCTCTAATTTCAATGTATTGATTTACTCTGGGTGTCATTTTTAGACCATCAAACAAACGGTGGCCAAAAAGTACCAGGAGGAACGGGAAGGACTGAAAAAGGAAGTCCAGCTGCCATGTGGACATCTGTGGACATGGAGGCTCCCTTGGCTCTGACCTGTCACTGCATTCGTGAGAATGAATGTGTTGGGAGTGCAAGACTTTCCACAAAGTCACCCTGCTGACAGTTTGGCCCCAGTCCAAAGAGGCCTGATGGAGGACTGGGCCATCACCAACAAAGTGAAGTGTCTTGTGAGCGACGCAGCACCAAACATGACAGCATCCACTAGACAGCTCCAAATTCACCACTCAGTCTGCACTGCACATCGTCTGAATCTAGGAGTCAGAAAATCCTGTGATCAGATCCCCCACTTCCATCATCAGACACAAAGCCAGGAACACTGTCACATCCTTCAGATCAGCACTACAGCCAAGGAGAAGCTGGCTCAGGTGCAGCAACAGATGGGAGGGCCAACCCTGAAACTCATCAGTGAGGTGCCAACACGCTGGAACAGCACACACAGCTGTCAGGGCTGCATGATGAGAGGGAACCAGTGTGGGAACCTCTGGGCTCTCTAAGACAGATTTGACTCCACTGACAGCTGAGGAGTTCACCACCATAGGAGAAGCACTTCTAGCAAACAGAGGTCATTCTAGTAGCCTGGTCCCTCTGTGGTTGAGCTATAATTTTAGGAAATATGGTCATTATTCAATGGTGACATCTCTCTGCTGAATAATGTAGAACTGAACGGATCCACTGGACCTTCTTTTTACAAACAGCAGCATGCAGCAGCTGTCCTGAGTGGAAAACTGCACATTTCTGTTGGTGAGAGTTAATCAAGCGATGGACTTTGTCTCTCAACAGAAGCTGTGTGGAAAAACCCTGCAGCTACGAGCGCTTCAGATTCTGAGAGTGATTCTTACGCCATTGGCTGGTTTAACCTGGCGTCTGACCGTGGAGGTGGCCGAGAGGAGCGTGACATGGCTGCACAGGTAAATCAACTAAAGCAGAGTTAGTCTTTGGCAGCAGGCCAGGCCGACAAATGCTAATGTCTCTGACTGACTGACTGATGAAGTTGGACCATTGGTCAGCAACAATGATGCATGACCACAAATAGTGGCCTGGGTCTTGATGAAGCTCACAAGACTGTCAGCATCATTTCTCAGGTTAGTAGCAACTCTCACCACATCAATGTCGCATCATTTATTAGCTTAGTAGCAACTCTCATTACATCACTTTCGCATCATTTTGAGGTTAGTCGCAACTCTCAGTACATTACTATGGCATCATTTTGAGGTTTTAAGCAACTCTCACTACATTATTGTCAGCATCATTTTAGCATAGTAGCAGCTCTCACTACATCACTGTAGCATCATTTCTTAGGTGAGTAGCAACTGTCATAACATCATTTTAACATCATTTTGAAATTAGTAGCAACTCTCATTATATCACTTTAGCATCATTTTGAGATGAGTAGAAACTCATTACATCACTGCAGCCTTATTATGAGGTAAGCAAAAACTCTCAGTACATTACTGTCAGCATCAATTTGAGGTTCGTAGCAACTCTCATTACATCACTGTAGCATCATTTCTCAGGTTCGTAGCAACTCTCACTACATCACTGTGAGCATCATTTCTCAGGTTCGTAGCAACTCTCACTACATCACTGTAGCATCATTTTGAGGTTAGTAGCAAATCTCATTAAAGCACTGTAGCATCATTTCTTAGGTTCGTAGCAACTGTCCTTACATAACTTTAGCATCATTATGAAATTACTCGCAACTCTCACTACATCACTGTAGCATAATTTTAAGGTTCGTAGCAACTCTCACTACATCACTGTCAGAATCTTTTTTAGGTTCGTAGCAACTCTCACCCCATCACTGTAGCACCATTTCTTAGGTTCGTAGCAACTCTCATTACATCACTTTAGCATCATTTTGAGATTAGTAGCAACACTCACCACATCACTGGAGCATCATTTCTTAGGTCAGCAGCAACTCTTACTACATCACTGGACCATCATTTTGAGGTTAGTAGCAACTCTTACTCCATAACTGTAGCATCATTTTAAGGTTCATAGCAACTCTCACTACATCACTGTAGCATCATTTTGAGGTTAGTAGCAACTCTCACTACATCACTGTAGCATCATTTTGAGGATAGTAGCAACTCTCACTACATCACTGTCAGCATCATTTCTCAGGTTCGTAGAAACTCTCACTACATCACTGTCAGCATCATTTCTCAGGTTCATAGCAACTCTCACTACATCACTGTAGCATCATTTTGAGGTTAGTCGCAACTGTCACTACATCACTGTCACATCAATTTGAGGATAGAAGCAACTCTCACTACATCACTGTAGCATCATTTTGAGATTAGTAGCAACTCTCACCACATCACTGTCGCATCATTTTGAGATTAGTAGCAACTCTCACTACATCACTGTAGCATCATTTTGAGGTTTTTTACCAACTCTTACTGCTTGACATTCAGCATCATTTTGAGATGAGTAGAAACTCTCACTACATTACTGGAGCATCAGTTTGAGGTTTTAAGCAACTCTCACTACATTATTGTAGCATCATTTTTAGGTTCGTAGCAACTCTCACTACATTACTGTAGCATCAGTTTGAGGTTTTTACCAGCTCTTACTGCATGACATTCAGCATCATTTTGAGATAAGTAGCAACTCTCACTACCTCACTGTAGCATCATTTCTTAGGTTAGTAGTAACTCTCATGACATCACTTTCGCATCATTTGGAGATTTGTAGCAACTCTCACTACATCACTCCAGCATCATTTTGAGGGTCGTTGCAACTCCCTACATTACTGTCAGCATCATTTTGACGTTAGTAGCAACTCTCACCACATCACTGTAGCATCATTTCTTAGGTTCGTAGCAACTGTCCTTACATAACTTTAGCATCATTATGAAATTACTAGCAACTCTCATTACATCACTTTAGCAAGATTTTGAGATGGGTAGCAACTCTCACTACATCATTGAATCATCATTTCTTAGGATAGGAGCAACTCTCACTACATCACTTTAGCATCATTTTGAAATTAGTAGCCACTCTCATTACATCACTTTAGCATGATTTTGAGCATTGTAGCAACTCTCATCACATCACTGTAGCATCATTTTAAGGTTCGTAGCAACTCTCACTACATCACTGTCAGAATCTTTTTTAGGTTCGTAGCAACTCTCACCACATCACTGTAGCATCATTTCTTAGGTTCGTAGCAACTCTCATTACATCACTTTAGCATCATTTTGAGATTAGTAGCAACTCTCACCACATCACTGGAGCATCATTTCTAAGGTCAGCAGCAACTCTTACTACATCACTGGACCATCATTTTGAGGTTAGTAGCAACTCTGACTCCATAACTGTAGCATCATTTTAAGGTTCATAGCAACTCTCACTACATCACTGTAGCATCATTTTGAGGTTAGTAGCAACTCTCATTACATCACTGTCGCATCATTTTGAGGATAGTAGCAACTTTCACTACATCACTGTCAGCATCATTTCTCAGGTTCGTAGCAACTCTCATTACATCACTTTAGCATCATTTTGAGGTTAGTCGCAACTCTCAGTACATTACTGTGGCATCATTTTGAGGTTTTAAGCAACTCTCACTACATTATTGTCAGCATCATTTTAGCATAGTAGCAGCTCTCACCACATCACTGTAGCATCATTTCTTAGGTTAGAAGAAACTTTCATCACATCACTTTAGCATCATTTTGAAATTAGTAGAAACTCTCATTATATCACTTTAGCATCATTTTGAGATGAGTAGAAACTCTCACTACATCTCTGCAGCCTTATTATGAGGGAAGCAAAAACTCTCAGTACATTACTGTAAGCATCATTTTGAGGTTAGTAGCAACTCTGGCTACATGACTGTAACATCAATTTGAGGTTCGTAGAAACTCTCATTACATCACTGAAGCATCATTTCTCAGGTTAGGAGCAACTCTCACTACATTACTTTCAGCATCATTTTGAGGTTAGTCGCAACTCTCACCACATCAATGTAGCATCATTTCTTAGGTTAGAAGAAACTCTCATTACATCACTGTACCATCATTTTGAGGATAGTAGCAACTCACTACATCACTGTAGCATCATTTCTTAGGTTCGTAGCAACTGTCTTTACATAACTTTAGCATCATTATGAAATTAGTAGCAACTCTCATTACATCACTTTAGCATCATTTTGAGATGGGTAGCAACTCTCACTACATCACTGTATCATCATTTCTTAGGTTAGGAGCAACTCTCATTACATCACTGTAGCATCATTTTGAGATTAGTAGCAACTCTCATTACATCACTTTAGCATCATTTTGAGATTAGTAGCAACTCTCATTACATCACTGTCGCATCATTTTGAGGATAGTAGCAACTCTCACTACATCACTGTCAGCATCATTTCTCAGGTTTGTAGCAACTCTCATTACATCACTTTAGCATCATTTTGAGGTTAGTCGCAACTCTCAGTACATTACTGTGGCATCATATTGAGGTTTTTAGCAACTCTCACTACATTATTGTCAGCATCATTTTAGCATAGTAGCAGCTCTCACCACATCACTGTAGCATCATTTCTTAGGTTAGAAGAAACTTTCATTACATCACTTTAGCATCATTTTGAGATGAGTAGAAACTCTCACTACATCTCTGCAGCCTTATTATGAGGGAAGCAAAAACTCTCAGTACATTACTGTCAGCATCATTTTGAGGTTAGTCGCAACTCTCACCACATCAATGTAGCATAATTTCTTAGGTTAGAAGAAACTCTCATTACATCACTGTACCATCATTGTTAGGATAGTAGCAACTCACTACATCACTGTAGCATCATTTCTTAGGTTCGTAGCAACTGTCTTTACATAATTTTAGCATCATTATTAAATTAGTAGCAACTCTCATTACATCACTTTAGCATCATTTTGAGATGGGTAGCAACTCTCACGACATCACTATATCATCATTTCTTAGGTTAGGAGCAACTCTCATGAAGTCACTTTAGCATCAGTTTGAGATGAGTGGAATCTCTCACTACATCACTTTAGCATCATTTTGAAATTAGTAGCAACTCTCATGACATCACTTTCGCATCATTTTGAGATTAGTAGCAACTCTCATGACATCACTTTAGCATCATTTTGAGATTAGTAGCAACTCTCACCACATCCCTGTAGCACCATTTCTTAGGTTCGTAGCAACTCTCATTACATCACTGTGCCATCATTTTTAGGATAGTAGCAACTCACTTCATCACTGTAGCATCATTTCTTAGGTTCGTAGCAACTGTCCTTACATAACTTTAGCATCATTTGGAGATTAGTAGCAACTCTCACCACATCACTGTAGCACCATTTCTGAGGTTCGTAGCAACTCTCATTACATCACTTTAGCATCATTTTGAGATTAGTAGCAACTCACTACATCACTGTAGCATCATTTCTTAGGTTCGTAGCAACTGTCTTTACATAACTTTAGCATCATTATGAAATTAGTAGCAACTCTCATTACATCACTTTAGCATCATTTTGAGATGAGTAGAAACTCTCACTACATCACTATATCATCATTTCTTAGGTTAGGAGCAACTCTCATGAAGTCACTTTAGCATCATTTTGAGATGAGTAGAATCTCTCACTACATCACTTTAGCATCACTTTGAAATTAGTTGCAACTCTCAGTACATTACTGTGGCATCATTTTGAGGTTTTAAGCAACTCTCACTACATTATTGTCAGCATCATTTTAGCATAGTAGCAGCTCTCACCACATCACTGTAGCATCATTTCTTAGGTTAGAAGAAACTTTCATTACATCACTTTAGCATCATTTTGAAATTAGTAGCAACTCTCATTATATCACTTTAGCATCATTTTGAGATGAGTAGAAACTCTCACTACATCTCTGCAGCCTTATTATGAGGGAAGCAAAAACTCTCAGTACATTACTGTCAGCATCATTTTGAGGTTAGTAGCAACTCTCGCTACATGACTGTCACATCAATTTGAGGTTCGTAGAAACTCTCATTACATCACTGTAGCATCATTTCTCAGGTTAGTCGCAACTCTCACCACATCAATGTAGCATCATTTCTTAGGTTAGAAGAAACTCTCATTACATCACTGTACCATCATTTTTAAGATAGTAGCAACTCACTACATCACTGTAGCATCATTTCTTAGGTTAGAAGCAACTGTCCTTACATAACTTTAGCATTATTATGAAATTAGTAGCAACTCTCATTACATCAGTTTAGCATCATTTTGAGATGGGTAGCAACTCTCACTACATCACTGGAGCATCATTTCTTAGGTTAGGAGCAACTCTCACTACATCACTGTATCATCATTTCTTAGGTTAGGAGCAACTCTCACTACATCACTTTAGCATCATTTTGAAATTAGTAGCAACTCTCACCACATCACTGGAGCATCATTTCTTAGGTCAGCAGCAACTCTTACTACATCACTGGACCATCATTTTGAGGTTAGTTGCAACTCTTACTCCATAACTGTAGCATCATTTTAAGGTTCATAGCAACTCTCACTACATCACTGTAGTATCATTTTGAGGTTAGTAGCAACTCTCATTACATCACTGTCGCATCATTTTGAGGATAGTAGCAACTCTCACTACATCAGTGTCAGCATCATTTCTCAGGTTTGTAGCAACTCTCTTTACATCACTTTAGCATCATTTTGAGGTTAGTCGCAACTCTCAGTACATTACTGTGGCATCATTTTGAGGTTTTAAGCAACTCTCACTACATTATTGTCAGCATCATTTTAGCATAGTAGCAGCTCTCACCACATCACTGTAGCATCATTTCTTAGGTTAGAAGAAACTTTCATTACATCACTTTAGCATCATTTTGAAATTAATAGCAACTCTCATTATATCACTTTAGCATCATTTTGAGATGAGTAGAAACTCTCACTACATCTCTGCAGCCTTATTATGAGGGAAGCAAAAACTCTCAGTACATTACTGTCAGCATCATTTTGAGGTTAGTCGCAACTCTCGCTACATGACTGTAACATCAATTTGAGGTTCGTAGAAACTCTCATTACATAACTGTAGCATTATTTCTCAGGTTAGGAGCAACTCTCACTACATTACTTTCAGCATCATTTTGAGGTTAGTAGCAACTCACCACATCAATGTAGCATCATTTCTTAGGTTAGAAGCAACTCTCACTACATTATTGTCAGCATCATTTTGAGGTTAGTCGCCACTCTCACCACATCAATGTAGCATCATTTCTTAGGTTAGAAGAAACTCTCATTACATCACTGTACCATCATTTTGAGGATAGTAGCAACTCACTTCATCACTGTAGCATCATTTCTTAGGTTCGTAGCAACTCTCATTACATCACTTTAGCATCATTTTGATATGGGTAGCAACTCTCATTACATCACTATATCATCATTTCTTAGGTTAGGAGCAACTCTCATGAAGTCACTTTAGCATCATTTTGTGATGAGTAGAATCTCTCACTACATCACTTTAGCATCATTTTGAAATTAATAGCAACTCTCATGACATCACTTTCGCATCATTTTGAGATTAGTAGCAACTCTCATTACATCACTGTCGCATCATTTTGAGGATAGAAGCAACTCTCACTACATCACTGTAGCATCATTTTGAGATTAGTAGCAACTCTCACCACATCACTCTCGCATCATTTTGAGATCAGTAGCATCTCTCACCATATCACTGTCGCATCATTTATCTGCTTAGTAGCAACTCTCATTCCATCACTTTCGCATCACTTTGAGATTAGTAGAAACTCTCATTACATTATTGTAGCATCATTTTTAGGTTCGTAGCAACTCTCACTACATCACTGTAGCATCATTTTGAGGTTTTTACCAACTCTGACTGCTTGACATTCAGCATCATTTTGAGATGAGTAGAAACTCTCACTACAGTACTGGAGCATCAGTTTGAGGTTTTAAGCAACTCTCACTACATTATTGTAGCATCATTTTTAGGTTCGTAGCAACTCTCACTACATTACTGTAGCATCATTTTGAGGTTTTTACCAACTCTTACTGCATGACATTCAGCATCATTTTGAGATAAGTAGCAACTCTCACCACATCACTGCAGCATCATTTCTAAGGTTAATAGTAACTCTCATGACATCACTTTAGCATCATTTTGAGGTTCGTAGCAACTCTCATGACATCACTTTCGCATCATTTGGAGATTTGTAGCAACTCTCACTACATCACTCCAGCATCATTTTGAGGTTCGTTGCAACTCTCTACATTACTGTCAGCATCATTTTGAGGTTAGTAGCAACTCTAACCACATCACTGTAGCATCATTTCTTTTGTTAGTAGCAACTCTCACCTACATTACTGTCAGCATCATTTTCAGGTTTTTAGCAACTCTAACCACATCACTGTGGCATCATTTCTTTTGTTAGTAGCAAATCTCAAACTCTCACTACATCACTGTAGCATCATTTTGAGGTTAGTAGCAACTCTCACTACATTACTGTAGCATCATTTTGAGGTTAGTAGCAACTCTCATTACAACACTGTAGCATCATTTCTCAGGTCAGGAGCAACTCTCACTACATCACTGTAGCATCATTTTGAGGATAGTAGCAACTCCCACTACATCACTGTCAGCATCATTACTCAGGTTCGTAGCAACTCTCACTACATCACTGTCAGCATCATTTCTCAGGTTCGTAGCAACTCTCACTACATCACTGTAGCATCATTTTGAGGTTCGTCGCAACTCTCACTACATTACTGTAGCATCATTTTGAGGTTAGTAGCAACTCTCATTACATCACTGTCACATCATTTTGAGGATAGAAGCAACTGTCACTACATCACTGTAGCATCATTTTGAGATTAGGAGCAACTCTCACTACATCACTGCCGCATCATTTATCTGCTTAGTAGCAACTCTCATTCCATCACTTTCGCATCATTTTTAGATTAGTAGCAATTCTCACTACATCACTATAGCATCATTTTGAGGTTTTTTACCAACTCTTACTGCTTGACATTCAGCATCATTTCGAGATGAGTAGAAACTCTCACTACATTACTGGAGCATCAGTTTGAGGTTTTCAGCAACTCTCACTACATTATTGTAGCATCATTTTTAGGTTCGTAGCAACTCTCACTACATCACTGTAGCATCATTTTGAGGTTTTTACCAACTCTTACTGCTTGACATTCAGCATCATTTTGAGATGAGTAGAAACTCTCACTACAGTACTGGAGCATCAGTTTGAGGTTTTAAGCAACTCTCACTACATTATTGTAGCATTATTTTTAGGTTCGTAGCAACTCTCACTACATTACTGTAGCATCAGTTTGAGGTTTTTACCAACTCTTACTGCATGACATTCAGCATCATTTTGAGATAAGTAGCAACTCTCACCACATCACTGTAGCATCATTTTGAGGTTAGTCGTAACTCTCATGACATCACTTTCGCATCATTTGGAGATTTGTAGCAACTCTCACTACATCACTCCAGCATCATTTTGAGGTTCGTTGCAACTCCCTACATTACTGTCAGCATCATTTTGACGTTAGCAGCAAGTCTAACCACATCACTGTGGCATCATTTCTTTTGTTAGTAGCAAATCTCATTTCAGCACTGTAGCATCATTTTGAGATTAGTAGAAACTCTCCCTACATCACCGTAGCATCATTTTGAGGATAGAAGCAACTCTCACTACATTACTGTCAGCATCATTTCTCAGGTTCGTAGCAACTCTCTTTACATCACTTTAGCATCATTTTGAGGTTAGTCGCAACTCTCATTACATTACTGTGGCATCATTTTGAGGTTTTAAGCACCTCTCACTACATTATTGTCAGCATCATTTTAGCATAGTAGCAGCTCTCACCACATCACTGTAGCATCATTTCTTAGGTTAGAAGAAACTTTCATTACATCACTTTAGCATCATTTTGAAATTAGTAGCAACTCTCATTATATCACTTTAGCATCATTTTGAGATGAGTAGAAACTCTAACTACATCTCTGCAGCCTTATTATGAGGGAAGCAAAAACTCTCAGTACATTACTGTCAGCATCATTTTGAGGTTAGTAGCAACTCTCGCTACATGACTGTAACATCAATTTGAGGTTCGTAGAAACTCTCATTACATCACTGTAGCATCATTTCTCAGGTTAGTCGCAACTCTCACCACATCAATGTAGCATCATTTCTTAGGTTAGAAGAAACTCTCATTACATCACTGTACCATCATTTTTAGGATAGTAGCAACTCACTACATCACTGTAGCATCATTTCTTAGGTTCGTAGCAACTGTCCTTACATAACTTTAGCATCATTATGAAATTAGTAGCAACTCTCATTACATCACTTTAGCATCATTTTGAGATGGGTAGCAACTCTCACTACATCACTGTATCATCATTTCTTAGGTTAGGAGCAACTCTCACTACATCACTTTAGCATCATTTTGAAATTAGTAGCCACTCTCATTACATCACTTTAGCATGATTTTGAGCATTGTAGCAACTCTCATCACATCACTGTAGCATCATTTTGAGGTTCGTAGCAACTCTCACTACATCACTGTCAGAATCTTTTTTAGGTTCGTAGCAACTCTCATTATATCACTTTAGCATCATTTTGAGATGAGTAGAAACTCTAACTACATCTCTGCAGCCTTATTATGAGGGAAGCAAAAACTCTCAGTACATTACTGTCAGCATCATTTTGAGGTTAGTAGCAACTCTCGCTACATGACTGTAACATCAATTTGAGGTTCGTAGAAACTCTCATTACATCACTGTAGCATCATTTCTCAGGTTAGTCGCAACTCTCACCACATCAATGTAGCATCATTTCTTAGGTTAGAAGAAACTCTCATTACATCACTGTACCATCATTTTTAGGATAGTAGCAACTCACTACATCACTGTAGCATCATTTCTTAGGTTCGTAGCAACTGTCCTTACATAACTTTAGCATCATTATGAAATTAGTAGCAACTCTCATTACATCACTTTAGCATCATTTTGAGATGGGTAGCAACTCTCACTACATCACTGTATCATCATTTCTTAGGTTAGGAGCAACTCTCACTACATCACTTTAGCATCATTTTGAAATTAGTAGCCACTCTCATTACATCACTTTAGCATGATTTTGAGCATTGTAGCAACTCTCATCACATCACTGTAGCATCATTTTGAGGTTCGTAGCAACTCTCACTACATCACTGTCAGAATCTTTTTTAGGTTCGTAGCAACTCTCATTACATCACTTTAGCATCATTTTGAGATTTGTAGCAACTCTCACCACATCACTGGAGCATCATTTCTTAGGTCAGCAGCAACTCTTACTACATCACTGGACCATCATTTTGAGGTTAGTAGCAACTCTTACTCCATAACTGTAGCATCATTTTAAGGTTCATAGCAACTCTCACTACATCACTGTAGCATCATTTTGAGGTTCGTAGCAACTCTCATTACATCATTTTAGCATCATTTTGAAATTAGTAGCAACTCTCATTATATCACTTTAGCATCATTTTGAGATGAGTAGAAACTCTCACTACATCTCTGCAGCCTTATTATGAGGGAAGCAAAAACTCTCAGTACATTACTGTCAGCATCATTTTGAGGTTAGTAGCAACTCTCGCTACATGACTGTAAAATCAATTTGAGGTTCGTAGAAACTCATTACATCACTGAAGCATCATTTCTCAGGTTAGTCGCAACTCTCACCACATCACTGTAGCATCATTTTGAGATTAGTAGCAAATCTTACTACATCACTGGACCATCATTTTGAGGTTAGCAGCAACTCTTACTCCATAACTGTAGCATCATTTTAAGGTTCATAGCAACTCTCACTACATCACTGTAGCATCATTTTGAGGTTAGTAGCAACTCTCATTACATCACTGTCGCATCATTTTGAGGATAGAAGCAACTCTCACTACATCACTGTAGCATCATTTTGAGGTTAGTAGCAACTCTCATTACATCACTGTCGCATCATTTTGAGGATAGAGGCAACTCTCATTACATCACTGTCGCATCATTTTGAGGATAGAAGCAACTCTCACTACATCACTGTGGCATCATTTTCAGGTTAGTAGCAACTCTCATTACCTCACTGTCGCATCATTTTGAGGATAGAAGCAACTCTCACTACATCACTGTAGCATCATTTTGAGATTAGTAGCAACTCCCACTACATCACTGTCAGCATCATTTCTCAGGTTCGTAGCAACTCTCATTACATCACTTTAGCATCATTTTGAGGTTAGTCGCAACTCTAAGTACATTACTGTGGCATCATTTTGAGGTTTTAAGCAACTCTCACTACATTATTGTCAGCATCATTTTAGCATCGTAGCAGCTCTCACCACATCACTGTAGCATCATTTCTTAGGTTAGAAGAAACTTTCATTACATCACTTTAGCATCATTTTGAGATGAGTAGAAACTCTCACTACATCTCTGCAGCCTTATGATGAGGGAAGCAAAAACTCTCAGCACATTACTGTCAGCATCATTTTGAGGTTAGTAGCAACTCTCGCTACATGACTGTAACATCAATTTGAGGTTCGTAGAAACTCTCATTACATCACTGTAGCATCATTTCTCAGGTTAGTCGCAACTCTCACCACATCAATGTAGCATCATTTCCTAGGTTAGAAGAAACTCTCATTACATCACTGTACCATCATTTTTAGGATAGTAGCAACTCACTACATCACTGTAGCATCATTTCTTAGGTTCGTAGCAACTCTCATTACATCACTTTAGCATCATTTTGAGATGGGTAGCAGCTCTCACTACATCACTGTATCATCATTTCTTAGGTTAGGAGCAACTCTCACTACATCACTTTAGCATCATTTTGAAATTAGTAGCCACTCTCATTACATCACTTTAGCATGATTTTGAGCATTGTAGCAACTCTCATCACATCACTGTAGCATCATTTTGAGGTTCGTAGCAACTCTCACTACATCACTGTCAGAATCTTTTTTAGGTTCGTAGCAACTCTCACCACATCACTGTAGCACCATTTCTTAGGTTCCTAGCAACTCTCATTACATCACTTTAGCATCATTTTGAGATTAGTAGCAACTCTCACCACATCACTGGAGGATCATTTCTTAGGTCAGCAGCAACTCTTACTACATCACTGGACCATCATTTTGAGGTTAGTAGCAACTCTTACTCCATAACTGTAGCATCATTTTAAGGTTCATAGCAACTCTCACGACATCACTGTAGCATCATTTTGAGGTTAGTAGCAGCTCTCATTACATCACTGTCGCATCATTTTGAGGATAGAAGCAACTCTCACTACATCACTGTAGCATCATTTTGAGGTTAGTAGCAACTCTCATTACATCACTTTAGCATCATTTTGAAGTTAGTCGCAACTCTCAGTACATTACTGTGGCATCATTTTGAGGTTTTAAGCAACTCTCACTACATTATTGTCAGCATCATTTTAGCATCGTAGCATCTCTCACCACATCACTGTAGCATCATTTCTTAGGTGAGAAGAAACTTTCATTACATCACTTTAGCATCATTTTGAGATGAGTAGAAACTCTAACTACATCTCTGCAGCCTTATTATGAGGGAAGCAAAAACTCTCAGTACATTACTGTCAGCATCATTTTGAGGTTAGTAGCAACTCTCGCTACATGACTGTAGCATCAATTTGAGGTTCGGAGAAACTCTCATTACATCACTGAAGCATCATTTCTCAGGTTAGGAGCAACTCTCACCACATCAATGTAGCATAATTTCTTAGTTTAGAAGAAACTCTCATTACATCATTGTACCATCATTTTTAAGATAGTAGCAACTCACTACATCACTGTAGCATCATTTCTTTGGTTCGTAGCAACTGTCCTTACATAACTTTAGCATCATTTGGAGATTAGTAGCAACTCTCACCACATCACTGTAGCATCATTTCTTAGGTTAGAAGAAACTCTCATTACATCACTGTACCATCATTTTTAGGATAGTAGCCACTCACTACATCACTGTAGCATCATTTCTTAGGTTCGTAGCAATTGTCCTTACATAACTTTAGCATCATTATGAAATTAGTAGCAACTCTCATTACATCACTTTAGCATCATTTTGAGATGGGTAGCAACTCTCACTACATCACTGTATCATCATTTCTAAGGTTAGGAGCAACTCTCACTACATCACTTTCGCATCATTTTGAAATTAGTAGCCACTCTCATTACATCACTTTAGCATCATTTTGAGCATTGTAGCAACTCTCATCACATCACTGTAGCATAATTTTGAGGTTCGTAGCAACTCTCACTACATCACTGTCAGAATCTTTTTTAGGTTCGTCGCAACTCTCACCACATCACTGTAGCACCATTTCTTAGGTTCGTAGCAACTCTCATTACATCACTTTAGCATCATTTTGAGATTAGTAGCAACTCTCACCACATCACTGGAGCATCATTTCTTAGGTCAGCAGCAACTCTTACTACATCACTGGACCATCATTTTGAGGTTAGTAGCAACTCTTACTCCATAACTGTAGCATCATTTTAAGGTTCATAGCAACTCTCACGACATCACTGTAGCATCATTATGAGGTTAGTAGCAACTCTCATTACATCACTGTCGCATCATTTTGAGGATAGAAGCAACTCTCACTACATCACTGTAGCATCATTTTGAGGTTAGTAGCAACTCTCATTACATCACTGTCGCATCATTTTGAGGATAGAGGCAACTCTCATTACATCACTGTCGCATCATTTTGAGGATAGAAGCAACTCTCACTACATCACTGTGGCATCATTTTCAGGTTAGTAGCAACTCTCATTACCTCACTGTCGCATCATTTTGAGGATAGAAGCAACTCTCACTACATCACTGTAGCATCATTTTGAGATTAGTAGCAACTCCCACTACATCACTGTCAGCATCATTTCTCAGGTTCGTAGCAACTCTCATTACATCACTTTAGCATCATTTTGAGGTTAGTCGCAACTCTAAGTACATTACTGTGGCATCATTTTGAGGTTTTAAGCAACTCTCACTACATTATTGTCAGCATCATTTTAGCATCGTAGCAGCTCTCACCACATCACTGTAGCATCATTTCTTAGGTTAGAAGAAACTTTCATTACATCACTTTAGCATCATTTTGAGATGAGTAGAAACTCTCACTACATCTCTGCAGCCTTATGATGAGGGAAGCAAAAACTCTCAGCACATTACTGTCAGCATCATTTTGAGGTTAGTAGCAACTCTCGCTACATGACTGTAACATCAATTTGAGGTTCGTAGAAACTCTCATTACATCACTGTAGCATCATTTCTCAGGTTAGTCGCAACTCTCACCACATCAATGTAGCATCATTTCCTAGGTTAGAAGAAACTCTCATTACATCACTGTACCATCATTTTTAGGATAGTAGCAACTCACTACATCACTGTAGCATCATTTCTTAGGTTCGTAGCAACTCTCATTACATCACTTTAGCATCATTTTGAGATGGGTAGCAGCTCTCACTACATCACTGTATCATCATTTCTTAGGTTAGGAGCAACTCTCACTACATCACTTTAGCATCATTTTGAAATTAGTAGCCACTCTCATTACATCACTTTAGCATGATTTTGAGCATTGTAGCAACTCTCATCACATCACTGTAGCATCATTTTGAGGTTCGTAGCAACTCTCACTACATCACTGTCAGAATCTTTTTTAGGTTCGTAGCAACTCTCACCACATCACTGTAGCACCATTTCTTAGGTTCCTAGCAACTCTCATTACATCACTTTAGCATCATTTTGAGATTAGTAGCAACTCTCACCACATCACTGGAGGATCATTTCTTAGGTCAGCAGCAACTCTTCCTACATCACTGGACCATCATTTTGAGGTTAGTAGCAACTCTTACTCCATAACTGTAGCATCATTTTAAGGTTCATAGCAACTCTCACGACATCACTGTAGCATCATTTTGAGGTTAGTAGCAGCTCTCATTACATCACTGTCGCATCATTTTGAGGATAGAAGCAACTCTCACTACATCACTGTAGCATCATTTTGAGGTTAGTAGCAACTCTCATTACATCACTTTAGCATCATTTTGAAGTTAGTCGCAACTCTCAGTACATTACTGTGGCATCATTTTGAGGTTTTAAGCAACTCTCACTACATTATTGTCAGCATCATTTTAGCATCGTAGCATCTCTCACCACATCACTGTAGCATAATTTCTTAGGTGAGAAGAAACTTTCATTACATCACTTTAGCATCATTTTGAGATGAGTAGAAACTCTAACTACATCTCTGCAGCCTTATTATGAGGGAAGCAAAAACTCTCAGTACATTACTGTCAGCATCATTTTGAGGTTAGTAGCAACTCTCGCTACATGACTGTAGCATCAATTTGAGGTTCGGAGAAACTCTCATTACATCACTGAAGCATCATTTCTCAGGTTAGGAGCAACTCTCACCACATCAATGTAGCATAATTTCTTAGTTTAGAAGAAACTCTCATTACATCATTGTACCATCATTTTTAAGATAGTAGCAACTCACTACATCACTGTAGCATCATTTCTTTGGTTCGTAGCAACTGTCCTTACATAACTTTAGCATCATTTGGAGATTAGTAGCAACTCTCACCACATCACTGTAGCATCATTTCTTAGGTTAGAAGAAACTCTCATTACATCACTGTACCATCATTTTTAGGATAGTAGCCACTCACTACATCACTGTAGCATCATTTCTTAGGTTCGTAGCAATTGTCCTTACATAACTTTAGCATCATTATGAAATTAGTAGCAACTCTCATTACATCACTTTAGCATCATTTTGAGATGGGTAGCAACTCTCACTACATCACTGTATCATCATTTCTAAGGTTAGGAGCAACTCTCACTACATCACTTTCGCATCATTTTGAAATTAGTAGCCACTCTCATTACATCACTTTAGCATCATTTTGAGCATTGTAGCAACTCTCATCACATCACTGTAGCATAATTTTGAGGTTCGTAGCAACTCTCACTACATCACTGTCAGAATCTTTTTTAGGTTCGTCGCAACTCTCACCACATCACTGTAGCACCATTTCTTAGGTTCGTAGCAACTCTCATTACATCACTTTAGCATCATTTTGAGATTAGTAGCAACTCTCACCACATCACTGGAGCATCATTTCTTAGGTCAGCAGCAACTCTTACTACATCACTGTACCATCATTTTGAGGTTAGTAGCAACTCTTACTCCATAACTGTAGCATCATTTTAAGGTTCATAGCAACTCTCACGACATCACTGTAGCATCATTATGAGGTTAGTAGCAACTCTCATTACATCACTGTCGCATCATTTTGAGGATAGAAGCAACTCTCACTACATCACTGTAGCATCATTTTTAGATTAGTAGCAACTCTCACTACATCACTATATCATCATTTCTTAGGTTAGGAGCAACTCTCATGAAGTCACTTTCGCATCATTTTGAGATTAGTAGCAACTCTCACCACATCACTGTCGCATCATTTTGAGATCAGTAGCATCTCTCACCATATCACTGTCGCATCATTTATCTGCTTAGTAGCAACTCTCATTCCATCACTTTCGCATCACTTTGAGATTAGTAGAAACTCTCATTACATTATTGTAGCATCATTTTTAGGTTCGTAGAAACTCTCACTACATCACTGTAGCATCATTTTTAGGTTTTTACCAACTCTTACTGCTTGACATTCAGCATCATTTTGAGATGAGTAGAAACTCTCACTACAGTACTGGAGCATCAGTTTGAGGTTTTAAGCAACTCTCACTACATTATTGTAGCATCATTTTTCGGTTCGTCGCAACTCTCACTACATTACTGTAGCATCAGTTTGAGGTTTTCACCAACTCTTACTGCATGACATTCAGCATCATTTTGAGATAAGTAGCAACTCTCACCACATCACTGCAGCATCATTTCTTAGGTTAATAGTAACTCTCATGACATCACTTTCGCATCATTTTGAGGTTCGTAGCAACTCTCATGACATCACTTTCGCATCATTTGGAGATTTGTAGCAACTCTCACTACATCACTCCAGCATCATTTTGAGGTTCGTTGCAACTCTCTACATTACTGTCAGCATCATTTTGAGGTTAGTAGCAACTCTAACCACATCACTGTAGCATCATTTCTTTTGTTAGTAGCAACTCTCACCTACATTACTTTCAGCATCATTTTGAGGTTTTTAGCAACTCTAACCACATCACTGTGGCATCATTTCTTTTGTTAGTAGCAAATCTCATTACATCACTGTAGCATCATTTTGAGATAAGTAGAAACTCTCACTACATTACTGTAGCATCATTTTGAGGTTAGTAGCAACTCTCATTACATCACTGTCAGCATCATTTCTCAGGTTCGTAGCAACTCTCACTACATCACTGTCAGCACCATTTCTCAGGTTCGTAGCAACTCTCACTACATCACTGTAGCATCATTTTTAGGATAGTAGCAACTCACTACATCACTGTAGCATCATTTCTTAGGTTCGTAGCAACTCTCATTACATCACTTTAGCATCATTTTGAGATTAGTAGCAACTCTCACCACATCACTGGAGCATCATTTCTTAGGTCAGCAGCAACTCTTACTACATCACTGGACCATCATTTTGAGGTTAGTAGCAACTCTTACTCCATAACTGTAGCATCATTTTAAGGTTCATAGCAACTCTCACTACATCACTGTAGCATCATTTTGAGGTTAGTAGCAACTCTCATTACATCACTGTCGCATCATTTTGAGGATAGAAGCAACTCTCACTACATCACTGTAGCATCATTTTTAGATTAGTAGCAACTCTCACTACATCACTATATCATCATTTCTTAGGTTAGGAGCAACTCTCATGAAGTCACTTTCGCATCATTTGGAGATTTGTAGCAACTCTCACTACATCACTTTAGCATCATTTTGAGGTTCGTTTCAACTCTCGACATTATTTTCAGCATCAATTTGAGGTTAGTAGCAAGTCTAATCACATCACTGTAGCATCATTTCTTTTGTTAGTAGCAACTCTCATTACAACACTGTAGCATCATTTTGAGGATAGAAGCAACTCTCACTACATCACTGTCGCATCATTTTGAGGATAGAAGCAACTCTCACTACATCACTGTAGCATCATTTTGAGATTAGTAGTAACTGTCACCACATCACTTTAGCACCATTTCTTAGGTTCGTAGCAACTCTCATTACACCACTTTAGCATCATTTTGAGATTAGTAGCAAATCTTACTACATCACTGGACCATCATTTTGAGGATAGTAGCAACTCTTACTCCATAACTGTAGCATCATTTTAAGGTTCATAGCAACTCTCACGACATCACTGTAGCATCATTTTGAGGTTAGTAGCATATCTCATTACATCACTGTCGCATCATTTTGAGGATAGAAGCAACTCTCACTACATCACTGTAGCATCATTTTGAGGTTAGTAGCAACTCTCATTACATCACTGTCGCATCATTTTGAGGATAGAAGCAACTCTCACTACATCACTGTAGCATCATTTTGAGATTAGTAGCAACTCTCACCACATCACTGTCGCATCATTTTGAGATCAGTAGCGTCTCTCACCATATCACTGTCGCATCATTTATCTGCTTAGTAGCAACTCTCATTCCATCACTTTCTCATCACTTTGAGATTAGTAGAAACTCTCATTACATTATTGTAGCATCATTTTTAGGTTCGTAGAAACTCTCACTACATCACTGTAGCATCATTTTGAGGTTTTTACCAACTCTTACTGCTTGACATTCAGCATCATTTTGAGATGAGTAGAAACTCTCACTACAGTACTGGAGCATCAGTTTGAGGTTTTAAGCAACTCTCACTACATTATTGTAGCATCATTTTTCCGTTCGTAGCAACTCTCACTACATTACTGTAGCATCAGTTTGAGGTTTTTACCAACTCTTACTGCATGACATTCAGCATCATTTTGAGATAAGTAGCAACTCTCACCACATCACTGTAGCATCATTTCTTAGGTTAGAAGAAACTTTCATTACATCACTTAGCATAATTTTGAAATTAGTAGCAACTCTCATTATATCACTTTAGCATCCTTTTGAGATGAGTAGAAACTCTCACTACATCACTGCAGCCTTATTATGAGGTAAGCAAAAACTCTCAGCACATTACTGTCAGCATCAATTTGAGGTTCGTAGCAACTCTCATTACATCACTGCAGCATCATTTCTCAGGTTAGGAGCAACTCTCACTACATCAATGTAGCATCATTTCTTAGGTTAGAAGAAACTCTCATCACATCACTGTACCATCATTTTGAGGATAGTAGCAACTCACTGCATCACTGTAGCATCATTTCTTAGGTTCGTAGCAACTGTCATTACATCACTTTAGCATCATTTTGAGATGGGTAGCAACTCTCACTACATCACTGTATCATCATTTCTTAGGTTAGGAGCAACTCTCATGAAGTCACTTTAGCATCATTTTCAGATGAGTAGAAACTCTCACTACATCACTTTAGCATCATTTTGAAATTAGTAGCAACTCTCATTACATCACTTTAGCATCATTTTGAAATTAGTAGCAACTCTCATTACATCACTTTAGCATGATTTTGAGCATCGTAGCAACTCTCATCACATCACTGTAGCATCATTTCTTAGGTTCGTAGCAACTCTCATTCCATCACTTTAGCATCATTTGGAGATTAGTAGCAACTCTCACCACATCACTGTAGCATCATTTCTTAGGTTAGAAGAAACTTTCATTACATCACTTTAGCATCATTTTGAAATTAGTAGCAACTTTCATGATATCACCTTCGCATCATTTTGAGATGAGTAGAAACTCTCACTACATCACTGCAGCCTTATTATGAGGTAAGCAAAAACTCTCAGTACATTACTGTCAGCATCATTTTGAGGTTAGTAGCAACTCTCGCTACATGACTGTTACATCAATTTGAGGTTCGTAGCAACTCTCATTACATCACTGTAGCATCATTTCTCAGGTTAGTAGCAACTCTCGCTACATGACTGTTACATCAATTTGAGGTTTGTAGCAACTCTCATTACATCACTGTAGCATCATTTCTCAGGTTAGGAGCAACTCTCACTACATTATTGTCAGCATCATTTTGAGGTTAGTCGCAACTCTCACCACATCAATGTAGCATCATTTCTTAGGTTAGAAGAAACTCTCATTACATCACTGTACCATCATTTTGAGGATAGTAGCAACTCACTACATCACTGTAGCATCATTTCTTAGGTTCGTAGCAACTGTCCTTACATAACTTTAGCATCATTATGAAATTAGTAGAAACTCTCATTACATCACTTTAGCATCATTTTGAGATGGGTAGCAACTCTCTCTACATCACTGTATCATCATTTCTTAGGTTAGGAGCAACTCTCATGAAGTCACTTTAGCACCATTTTGAGATGAGTAGAATGTCTCACTACATCACTTTAGCATCATTTTGAAATTAGTAGCAACTCTCATGACATCACTTTCGCATCATTTTGAGATTAGTAGCAACTCTCATTACATCACTTTAGCATGATTTTGATCATCGTAGCAACTCTCATCACATCATTGTAGCATCATTTCTTAGGTTCGTAGCAACTCTCATTACATCACTTTAGCATCATTTTGAGATTAGTAGGAACTCTCACCACATCACTGTAGCACCATTTCTTAGGTTCATAGCAACTCTCATTACATCACTGTAGCATCATTTCTCAGGTTAGGAGCAACTCTCACTGCATTACTGTCAGCATCATTTTGAGGTTAGTAGCAACTCTCACTACATGACTGTAACATCATTTTGAGGTTAGTCGCAACTCTCATTACATCACTGTAGCATGATTTTGAGGATAGTAGCAACTCACTACATCACTGTAGCATCATTTCTTAGGTTCCTAGCAACTGTCCTAACATAACTTTAGCATCATTATGAAATTAGTAGCAACTCTCACTACATCACTGTATCATCATTTCTAAGGTGAGTAGCAACTGTCATAACATCACTTTAGCATCATTTTGAAATGAGTAGCAACACTCATTACATCACTGTACCATCATTTTGAGGATAGTAGCAACTCACTACATCACTGTAGCATCATTTCTTAGGTTCCTAGCAACTGTCCTAACATAACTTTAGCATCATTATGAAATTAGTAGCAACTCTCACTACATCACTGTATCATCATTTCTAAGGTGAGTAGCAACTGTCATAACATCACTTTAGCATCATTTTGAGGTTAGTAGCAACTCTCATTACATCACTGTAGCATCATTTTTTAGTTTTTCAGCAACTCTCATTACATCACTGTCAGCATCATTTTGAGGTGAGTAGCAACTCTCACTACATGACTTTAACATCATTTTGAGGTTTTTACGAACTCTCACCACATCACTGGAGTATTACTAACCTAAGAAATAATGCTACAGTGATGTGGTGAGAGTAGCACTTTAGCATCATTATGAGCATCGTAGCAACTCTCACCACATCACTGGAGCATCATGTCTTTGGTTAGTTGCAATTCTCATTATATCACTTTAGCATCATTTTGAAATTAGTAACAACTCTCATTACATCACTTTAGCTTCATTTTGAGGTTCATAGCAACTCTCACTAACGGAGGAGGAGAACGGTGCAGCCACGGCAGAGGATGCTTGAAAAATGAAGAGGTGTATGCAGAACTGATTCAGCTGTTGGATGATAAAAGCCTCTCTCTTGTGATGAGAGACCCGGTGGATGATGGCAGGAAGGCCCTACAGATTCTGAGGGAGAATTACGCCGGTAAGGGGAAACCCTGAGTGATCAGTTTATACTCAGAACTGATGTCACTTCAGAAAGCTGTCAATGAGAGCGTCACTGATTATGTAATCTGTGCAGAGACTGCAATTACAGCACTGAGGAATGCGGGAGAATCTTTGAGTGATGGCTTGTTAACTGCAATGATTCTGAAGGGCCTGCCAGACTCATTTCAGCCATTTTCCATCCATAGTACACAAAGTGACCAGAAGTTGAGTTTCACCGCATTTAAAGCTAAGCTGCGGAGTTATGAGAGCACGGAGAAGTTCAACGCTTGCCCAGATGATGACAGCGTGATGAAAGTGAGAGGAGGAGATGGTGGCAACTTGAAGCTGTCCTGTTACAACTGTGGCCAGAGGGGTCACAAAGCTGTGGCGTGCACTTCTGCTGCTGGTGAGCGGGGACAGAGACAGTGGTGTAGCGTCTGCAGGAGTTCCACGCACAAGGACGTGAACTGCAGGCGGAGAAGACGGGACAAGGTGAAGCAGGCTGTGGATGAAGAGGAGGACCACACGCTTGCTTTCAAGGTCCGTCAAGCAGATGGAGCCCTGGTCAGCGGAGTGAAGGAGAGAGGCCTTATGGTGGACACAGGAGCCACTTCGCACATCATCAGGGACATCGCAAAGTTCAAGGACTTTGACGCAAGTTTCCAGCCACATAAGCACGTACTGGAGCTCGCTGACGGAGAGAGGACCAGCGGCGTTGCGTTGAAGAAAGGTACTGCAATGGTTCGTCTGAGCGACAGTAAAGGTTGGGTGATGGACACGATGCTGAATGGGCCGCTGTATGTCCCATCTTTCCCCCAGGACATCTTTTCAGTCAAGGCAGCGATCGCCCAAGGAGCGACAGTCATCTTCAAAGAGGGTCAGAACAAGCTTGTCCCTAAAGATGGTGTGACATTTGACATTCAGGTGCATGATAGACTTTTCTATTTCAGCACTGTTACAGATGATGTTGATGAATGTGATGGGTGTTACGATCTTCAGACACGGCACCAGATTCTCGGTCATTGTAGTTATGAGGATGTGTTACAGTTGGAAAGTGTCACAGAGGGAATGAAAATTAAAGGTAAAACTGAAAAAACTAACATGACATGTGAAGTGTGCACTAAAGGTCAATTTGCTCAGAGCAGGAATAGAGAGCCAGATGAAAAAGCAAGAGTTCCACTTGAACTGGTACACACAGATTTGGCCGGACCTACAGAGCCGGCAGCAAAAGACGGGCTCAGGTATGTCTTGGCATTCACTGATGACTGTTCAGGAGCAGTGTTGACCTATTTTTTGAAAGCTAAGAGTGACACTGTTCAAGGCACTGAGAAGTTCATTGCTGATGTTGCTCCTTATGGTAAAATCAAATGCACAAGATCCGATAATGGCACAGAGTTTACATCTCGCGAATTTCAGTCACTGCTCGGCAAAAATGGCATTGGACACGAAACCTCAGCTCCCTATTCACCCCATCAGAGTGGGACTGCTGAGAGGAACTGGAGAACTTCACTAGAAACGGCTGGATGCCTGATAATTGAGAGTAGCCTCCCAAAAGAGCTGTGGACGTACGCAGTTCAGACTGCAGCAGTCATTCGCAACAGGTGTTTTAACAGACGCGTAGGGCAGACTCCATATTACATGCTGACAGGAAAGAAGCCAGATCTTTCAAGAATGAAAACTTTTGGGTCAGTGTGCTTTGCACACAAACAAAAGAAGAAAAAGTTAGACTCTCCAGGGGAAAAATGTATCTTTTTTGGTTATGACAAAAATAGTCCTGCATATCTAGTCTTCTATCATGAGTCAGGCAAAGTTTCCAAAAACAGGTTGGTGAAGTTTATCACAAAGAGTGTCAATGAATGTCACACTCAGACAGATCAGGACACCAGTGAGTACATTTTGCGTAGGGAGAGTGTTGAAACCCACTTCCCACAAAAGGACATGACGAAACCAATTCCCCAGGAAAAACTAGTAGAGGTGTGGGAGTCGAACACCAACTGAGCTGAAACGGGAAACGGTAGCAGCCGACGTGATCCAGAGAGGGAGAGGAGACGTCCTCAGTATTAAGGGACTATGAGTGTGAGGTCAAATGTAAGGATGACCATGTACTGACCAGTGTGGATTATTGTTCCAGAGCCATTTCTGATTTACCCGAACGCTGAGAGAGGCGATGAGTTCCCCCGAGTCAGAACAGTGGACGAAGGCTATGCAGGAAGAGATGCAGTCACTCAGGGAGAATGAGACGTTCACCTTAACTCCACTGCATGAAGGTAAATGTGCAGTGGGGGGTAGATGGGTTCACACACTCACAGACAACCCTGTTGAGACGACGTACAAAGCCAGGTATGTGGCGAAAGGTTATAGTCACGTTGAGGGTGCTGATTATCAGGAGACCTTTTCGCCAACTGCTGATGTGACATCTGTACGAAGCTTAATGCAACTGGCAGCTCAACATGGTTTAGAACTGCACCAGATGGATGTAAAAACTGCCTGTTTGCATGCCCCTGTTGATTGTGAGCTGTACATGGAACAGCCAGAAGGGTTTGAGGTTCAGTCAGAGACAGGTGAAAAACTAGCCTGTAAGCTGAACAAATCACTTCATGGTTTGAAACAGTCGGGGCGGAATTGGAATCAAATGTGACATGATTTCCTCGGCCAAAAAGGTTTGATCCAAAACCCAGCCGACCACTGTGTTTACAGTAGACAAACTGAAAGTGAGAAAATAATACTGATAATCTGGGTTGATGATCTTCTTATTGCAGCGAGTGATGGTCAAACACTCAGAAATGTGAAGGAAATGTTGAGTGGAATTCAAAATGAAAGATCTTGGTAAACTCAAACACTTCCTTGGCATTGATTTTGCACAGGAAGACAGGGAACGAAAGATGAGCCAAAAGAGGTGCATTCCAAACCTTTTGGAGAGTTTGACCTGACTCATTGCAAGTCTAGATCAACCCCATGTGAAAGCAAATTGACATTTGACAATGAAGGTGAACCTGTTGATCCAAAAAGGGATCCAGAAATGGTTGGCAGCTTGATCTATGGAATGACATCTACTGGACCAGATCTTAGCTTTATTGTCACTCAGCTGTCACAATACTCATCTGAACCAAAAGAACAACACTGGCTAGCAGCTCAGCATGAGTTGAGGTATTTAAAGGGACTGTGAACCAGGATTTGTGTTCCAGGAGAAATGGTGTGAACCTTAACCTTGTTGCATTTGGTGATGCTGACTGGGCGGCAGATCAGAACGACAGGCCAGGCACAACTGGTTCTTGTTTTAGTTGGACTGAAACGGGTCCTGTTATTTCTTGGAAATCTAAAAACAGCCCCCAGTTGCTTTATCCACAGGTGCAGCAGAGCTCATGGCTTTGGCAGCTGCAACACTAGAAACATGTATCTTGTGCAGCCATGAAAAGGAATGGACGATGAAGAATGTCGTCAAAGGTGTGAGCATGTTGGCATCAAGTTTCATTTTGTTCCATCTGCCCTTAATGATGGAAGAATAATGGAGGAATATTGCCCAACAGCTGACATGGTGGCTGACATTCTCACTAACCCTCCAAGTAAAACCATTTGGTGTTCTATTTTTGGTGTGAGGAGCAGAAACATGAAAGGAAAATGAAATATGTGAATGTATGTGGCCCACTGTATTGTTGTTGTTTAGTCTGAGAGCAAGTGGGGGGTTGAAGGCTGTGATTGTTTGTGCTCTCAGCTGATCTGGTTGCCTGGAAACGGGGCGTGGTTGTCACTTACCAGGTGTAGCAAATCAATAAATGACCGCTGGCCCTGCTCATGAGGGTGTGTGCATGCCGGTCAAACTGAACCGACGGCTGGGTCGACTTTTCCTCCGTCAGTTTAACATTTTAGTCGGTGCTCCAGCCTTTTTATGATGGCAGCGCCAACAATTATCCTTATTGTTATCATTATCATTATTGCTATTATCATTATTGTTATCATTATTCTTATTATAAGAGGCTTCATCATCCATGTACTTCTTATCTTGTAGTAACTGCAGTACTTCAAAAAATTAGGGTTATGAATTGACTTCATTGCAGCTTTGACCTGAGCAGGTGTTCACTCAGGACCGGCTGGTCCAGAGAGGTCCAGGCACCTGGAGCCACTGGATCAGTTTGATCTTTGAGCAGAGCAAAGTAGTTTGACACAGGAAGAAGGTCGTCTGGAGAGAAGAGAGGAAGAGAAATCCGTCTCCCTTCTCCTCAACGGACGAACACAGGAGAGGACGGACATCAGATGGACAGAGAGCAACACTGCTGGACTCTCAGAGCTGGGAGGGGCGTCCAGCTGCAGCAAGGAGACAAACAGGGACGCTGCTTCAGGACATCATCCAGGAGGCTCTCCATGGTGTGGAGCTGGGGTCTCAGACTGGAAGCTCTGGCTGCTGAGTTGTCCAACCAGCCGTCACATCACCTCCTGAGCTCTCAGCCTCCTCTTGACCAGGTTCTGGAAGCTGACTCAGCAGGAGACAGGAAAGGAATCAATGTTGAAGGAATTCCAAAGCGTCCATCAACCTGCAGGACAAACTCCTTCACTGTGTGGGAGGTTCAGAGTCCCTGGTTTGATTGCAGCTTTGACCTGAGCAGGTGTTCATCCTCATCTCAGTAACAGGGGACACTTTATCACAGCAGTGGACAAACATCAGCATTCATCACCCAGCAGCTCCTCTGATCAACAGAACAAGTTAAAGTATTCTGAGAAGGAGGGCATCCATCCCTCTACCTCTCACATGCTAAGCTAGCACTCTACCATTGGAGCTAAGTCCCTGCTAAGGAGCAGCAGATGATGGAGGTTGACCTTCATGCAGGGTTGGATGACCTTCACCAGTTGGAGCTTCTCTGGTTGACCAACATGTGGAATCTCTGTCAATACTCCAGTGGTGGTTTAAGTGATGACAATATGGGTTAGTGACTGGGAGTGTGTGTGTGTGTGTGTGTGTGTGTGTGTGTGTGTGTGTGTGTGTGTGTGTGTGTGTGTGTGTGTTTGTTTATATGCAAATCTTTCCATGGAACAACGGTTTTTATTTGAAGCAAGAGCCTCCAGATCAAAGTCAGAATTGATGATGATGTCATCAGGGCTTTTATTGTTTATTTATTTGTACCTAGAATTCTGTCTTTGATCTCCGAAGGACATGAAAGAAACTCAACTTTAAAAAGTATATGAGAGCATTCAGCTTGGTTAGAAAACATTTTGACTGTTGAACAGTAGCATTTGTTAGAAACAGTTTACAACACTCAGAATTAAAATGAAGATACAAAAACCTTC
Source organism: Aulostomus chinensis (assembly GCF_037954235.1). Taxonomy (NCBI): domain Eukaryota; kingdom Metazoa; phylum Chordata; class Actinopteri; order Syngnathiformes; family Aulostomidae; genus Aulostomus; species Aulostomus chinensis. The sequence goes on along the minus strand of NC_141320.1, from coordinate 29,093,855 downwards.
CACACTTAAATCCTGTCTCTAACTTCAAACTGGGGATGAACATTTTTATAATCAATCTGTCTCTATGTGTTGGCCCTGCCATGGACTGGTGACCTGTCCAGGATAAACCCCGCCCCTCACCTGAGGGCTGCTGGGATAGGCTCCACCCCCACGAACCATTGCAGATCATCAATAACCAAAGCTACTAAGGAGGATTACAGTTTGTCCTTGCAGGAGTCAGTGACTTAATAGAGTCTAACAAAGGGTTGGACCTGAATGAGACAGTCACCCTTCAACATGGGGCCATGGCAGAGTGAACCAAGAACACTACAATGGGGGTGAGAGTGGAGCCATGATGGACTCACAGTTCATCACCTCCACCATCATGTGGACCACCTGATCACCTCTCCCTCAACCTCTAAATAACTCATTCCCTGACCGGGAATTGAACCCGGGCCGCGGCGGTGAAAGCACCGAATCCTAGCCACTAGACCACCAGGGACCACACTGACCTCGCCAACAACAGAGACTATACACAATGACTCAAGAACACAGGACTCTGTGGTCTCAGCTTGAGATGCAGAGGGTCCACCAAGACCACCAGACACCTCAGCCCCCTAAAGACAGTCCACCCTCAGGATCCTGCCCCCCTCTGCTCCAACTCAGCCCTCCATTCATAACGTGACTTTCGCTACGTCCGAACTGCCAAGTACCAACCTACGTCCTCCTGCTACGACCTAAACATGGCGGCACCACTCAGACACCCTAGAAGATTGGTGGGGAAGCACGACCTCTGCTGGCAGAGCACAGATACCGCAATTAGGTAGACAGCACCAACAAAAGCCCCACCTGCTGGCCTGACTGTGGTACTGCACTCCACTCTGAACAAACCTTTCACTCATTCTCTATCATTAAGCACGTTAACGCACCTGTACAGGTGTGTTCACATTATATACATATTATATATTTATGCTTGGCCGTTTTTGATGAACTTGGGCGGTACTCTGGTGCAGGGATGAGGTCATGGAGCTGATCTGGGAGCAGTCCTGATGTTAAATGCTGTGATGAAGGACAGTGTGGAGGAAAAATGGGTCAAATTTAAATTGTCAACAGTTTAACGTTGTTGGCAGGACTCCAACCTGAGCAGGGAGACCCCAATGGATTTCTAGTCCATCGCCTTCACCACTCGGCCACAACGACCACATTCACACACTTTTGTAGGAGACTGAAATTAGACAATGAAAGTTCATGTCAGCACAGTCAAATATTTTTTGTCCTCTCTCAAAGACAAACTATTTGTGTGTGTGTGTGTGTGTGTGTGTGTGTGTGTGTGTGTGTGTGTGTGTGTGTGTGTGTGTCCCAGCTGCAGCAGTCAGTTCAGGTTCCTTCAGTGTGACTGAGGGAGGTTTCTGTCCGATGGTTTCTCCCAGTGTGAACACAGCCTGACTGCTGATGCTGTGCCGACTCTGACAGTGGTTCAGTTTTTCTCAGTGGCTTTGTTGCTGCTCTCAGATCAGAATGAAAGTTCTCTCAACTCTGAGTTCAGCCTCCACAACATGGAGTCACTTGTGTCTCCTTCCTTTGATCAAATAGCGAACGCTTTTGGACGAGGAGGGAGGAAACCACGGCGTTTCACTGCTTTACATTTAGAATCTCACGCCAAGCCGGAGAAGGAGGTCCTGAATCAGTCACGTGGTCACTGCCGGCTGGAGAGGCTTTGGACGTCACCACATACGTCATCATTACGCGCTTCACAGAACGAGAAGAAGAAGCGGGAAGCTTTGAACACAACAAGGAAAGAAGGAGAAGTCCGTGAAGCCCCGGCCTCGGTCTTTGTCTCCTGAAGGCTGAGTGGCGCCGGTAGAACCTCAACATGTGCGCCGCGCAGCTGCTGCGGGTGTCGGTCCAGGAGCGGATCCTCGCCGCCGCTGAAGACTTCCTGCTGCAGCTGGGAGAAGGAGACTCAGCGGCTGGAGTCCCGGTGCTGAGAGCGCTGCTCACCGAGCGGCTGGCGGCGGCCGCGGAGCAGATCGTGGCTCTGCTGGAGGAAACCGTGGCGGAGTACGAGCGAGTCCATCCATCCATCCATCCATCCATTGTCTTCCTCTTATTCCTGTTAAGGGTCATGGGGTGGGTGGAGCCTATCCCAGCGTCTACAGGTGAGAGGCGGGGTTCACCCTGGACAGGTCACCTGTCCATCACAGGGCCAACACACAGAGACAGACAACCATTCACTCTCACAGTCACACCTACAGTCAATTTAGAGTATCAATCAGCCTCGTCCCCTCTTGATGTCTTTGGACTGTGGAGGAAGCTGGAGTACCAGAGAGAACCCACACAGGAACAGGAGAACATGGAGACTCACACAGAAAGATCCTGTGCTCCAGCCAGGACTCGAACCCAGAACCTTCTTGCTGTGAGGTATTTTTATCTCACAAGTGGAAAAATGTAGAATCTTCATGTCATTACATGTCGTTCTCCATTGGGTCACTAGGGGGCAGCACCTACCTGCATCACCAATATGAGCCTTCCGTCTGTCAGGGGGTAGAATTCAGTCACCACCAATGACATCAGAGTCAGAGTTTAGACATCAAAGACAGACATTAAAGCCTCTCTGATAAAACAAAAATATACTGCAATATTTTTTTTCCAAAGTGAGACCCTCTTTATTCTCTAGTTTAATCAGCTGCAATAATAATGAGCATCTTTGTCAGTCTACTGATGAATGTCAGATATCTTTGATGACCAAACCTGGACGTTTGTCTCAGTTTGACTGGAAGTCTCATTCATTCATTTCTCCTCCATGATTTCCTGCAATGATTTCCTGGTTCTGCTCCATTCAGGTTCAGAGAGCTGAGATTAAAATCACTCAGGAATAAAAGAGGAGACACCAACAAGTCAGCATGGAAGAGGAGCAGCTTTTCAAACTGGTCACCCTGGCTGCTGGTCTGGGCCTCCCTTTGCCTCGGTGCTCCTTGAACCAGTGAAGGTCCTGGTCCAGTCTTCTCCACTGAGTCCTCGTCAACAGGGAGCACCTCCCCACCAGAGAGGTGCAGGGCAAAGGAAAGGAAAACTCCAACCAGAATCAACGCTGCACTAAAAACTGCCCTCCATTTCTTGAGGGGAACGTTGGTCTTCCTCAGGCAAACGGCAGTCAGCAGTGGCTCAACATCTGAACTGAGCCCAGACCTGGTCAGCTGATCATTCACCAGCTCAGCCCCTCCCACTCATGACGAAGACCTTGAAAACCCCAACATCACCTCCTCCACCTCAGTCTGGCGTGTCTGGATGGAGGGCTGTGATGTCAGCGGCGATGACATCACTGACACAAACACACTGATCTCTGACTGGTTTGGTCTGAGTGGGATTCAGTGACATCACACGACCTGCACCAGATGAAGGGGCGGGGCATCCAGGAGCTGTGACATCACTGGTGACTCTTGTTGGGCCGCCTTCTTGGCCAAAGTGGAGGAGAACAGGACCCAAATACAGACGGGGGAGAGGAGCGTTCAACAAAAGGAGGCTTGAATGATGAAAAGACAAAGAACAACAAAGGAACTCAAAGCCCCAACAGAGGAGAAAAGACAAAGTAGCAAACAAAAGCCAAACTTCCACTGGAAACTTGGAGGAGCTGGAACAGGAGGGAGAGAACATGAGGCTGAGAACCCTGGAGAATGAGAGGTGGACAAATCCACCAGCGCAGCATCAGGAGAGCAAAGAAACCAGAAGGAGCTTTGAGGAGCTGCTGACATGCAGCCAGGGAGCGTCTGCCTGAGATGGGAGGAGCTGCTCATCCACCCAGATGGAGAAGCAGCCATCTTGCTCTTCTGACGCCGACTCAGAAGGAACAGAGGAGGTGAGGGGCCTCACGTTGTCATGGCAACATGGAAACATTCCACTCTATCAGTGGTGCCTCCATCAGACGCACTTTGTCTTTGTGAAGATCAAAGTGAAAGGAAATAATAAAATAAAACAATGAAGGCTGCATGAACTGAGTGACACACTTGAGGATGACATCAGCGAAATGTGTGATGTCACACTGCTGAGTCGTGAGGTCACCACCAGAGAACAAATGAGTGATGAGATGCTGATTATTGACTCTCTACTTTAAATGATCTCACTCTCTTCCAGCTTGAAGAAGTCTGAGGATGAATGAAGTCAAGAACTGGAAAAATGGAGAACGTTCATGTCATTACATGTTGTTCTCCACTGGGTCACTAGGGGGCAGCACCTACCTGCAACTCCTGGGAGCCCTCAGTCTCACCTCATTTTCAGGCTCCAACTAAAATGAAGCTTCAACTCTTCTGAATCCTCTCCACCTGTCAGGTCTGTTTGAAACTTCCAGGTTTGATCAACATCCCAGTCTGAACACATCTACAGGTCAGTAGTGACCACAGCGCCACCTCCTGGCAGCAGGAAATGACAGATTTGACACTGAGATGTCCTCATGTAGCCTGTTCATGGTGTCCTGCTCAGATGTGGTCAGACCCACCCTGAGAGTTTGGGGAGAACCCTTGAAGCCTGGGACTTCAGGTCAACGCTGAGACCACGGCGTGATGGAGAGTTCTGATGATTCATCAGCACAATCAGACTCTGAGAACTCCTCCCTCCCTGGTTGATCTGAGTCAAAGTTCCCATGTCTGATCAACTTCCTGTCCTGATGACATCACTGCTGCAGGTGAACAGTTAGCATTGCTCTGTTTGATGAAGCTGCGTTCAGGGAATGAGCAAGTTTCCCTTTGTGTCACTGCTTCTCTACTAATCTGATCTCTGATCAGTTCACCAAGAAGAGTCTGGGGTCAGGGGCTTGATGAGTAGAGCTGTTTAGTCAGGAGGAGGCTGCTCTGATTGGTTCCTGACACTGAAACAAGACCTTCATGTATTTATGATGACATCACCAATAGGAGCCTTCCCAGTCTGTCAGGGGGTAGAATTCAGTCACCACCAATGACATCAGAGTCAGAGTTCAGACATCAAAGTATATTGGAAAATATACTGCAGTATAATAAATATTAGATTTCCATGTATGGGAACCTCACTCTCAAAAGTAAAAAGTATTCTTTGTGCTGGTCCAGGCCAAGATGGTGGTGTATGTGAGCTGAAGGAGGAGGGTGGGTTCTGTTCCTGTGTGTGGAACTCATCAGATCCAGGATCCAGGATCCAGCTGGACTTCAGCTTTCATCAAATATCAGGAGATTTGGACTCATTTAGAAATGTGTGGTGCCACCAGAGAGTCCTGAGTCCTGTGGAAGACAACAAGCTGTTGTTGGTGAACCTGCTGAAGATAAAATGTGTGTGTGTGTGTGTGTGTGTGTGTACATAGGTTCATGTCTGTGTAGGTCCATGTGTGTATCGTTCAGCATGAGTGTCTATAAACTGATCTTTTGATTGAAAGGAAGGGTGATTTTGTTGAGAATGTGATCATTCCAAGTACACAGTGAAATGCTTTAATATGTAAGAGCAGCAAATAAAATGGATTTTAAAAAATTAAAAATCTGTCTCTCTCTCACACCATTGGTCAAGGCAGACACAAAGATCACGAGAATCTGGATCTTGTGTTTGGCTTCAGTGAAACCAAACCAGATGAACCAACAAGTGTTCATTCTGGTGGTTTTTCAAACTTTCCAAAGCTGCTTTTATTTTGGCTGTTGAAACTTAGGAACGGTGAGTTCTCTCTTCTTTTTATCTTTAGTTCTGAAACCGTCTGTTGTCACGGTCCAGCAGCGATGCCTCTCGGTTGCTATGGTTACTGAGCTCAGAGAGAAATGAGAGACCGAAGACGAGTTTCCTCCAAAAGTCTCCTCAGCAGAGTCGTGTGAGGACGAGCAGCAGAAGTCTCAGCCTCCTGTCCCCTTTTAGAGCTGATCAGTCTCTCTCTGCAGGGTCCAGTCGTCCCTCCCTGCTGCTGCTGCTGGTTTTTCTTGAAGTTCATTGAAAATCCAAGCAGAAGCAAAGTTGATGTGAGTGACATCATCAGAGAGAAGCTGCTAATCTGATGAAGGACCACAATCAGGATGAAGAATTGGTGATGAAGATCACAACGTCATCAGCAGAAAATCTGAATCCTAGTTCTTCTAGTTCTAGTTCTTCTCATCAAGCCTGTGTGTGTGTGTGTGTGTGTGTGTGTGTGTGTGTGTGTGTGTGAGTGTGTGTGTGTGTGTGTGTGTGTCAGCAGCTCCCAGCTGCAGCAGTCAGTTCAGTTTCACTTCAGTGTGACTGAGGGAGGTTTTTGTACGATGGTTTTTCACAGTGTGAACACCCACTGACTGTTGATGCTGTGAAGACTCTGACAGTGATAAACGGCTGCATCTTCAGCCTGAACTCCACTGATGGTCAGAGTGAAGCCAGAGTTTGATCCACTGCCTGAAAAACGAGCTGGAGTCCCTGATGTTCTCGAGGTGGCCCAGTAAATGAGAGGTTTAGGAGGTTCTCCTTCTCTCTGCTGGTACCAGGATAAACGGTTCCCACTATAAACATCCTGACTGGTTGAACATGGGAGGGAGACGGAGGCTCCTGGAGCAGATCTCACTGCTGCAGGCTGAGTCACAGTGACCTCTGTTGTGCGCTGAAGAGCGAATTGGTCAAAAATAATGATATAATTATCGATTATTAAATAAATTAATAATTAATATTAAATATTAATTATTCGGGGCACCACCCTGATGAGTTCAGGGAAACTAAAATGCGACCAAACTTGTAACAGTTACCAGTCTCTCACAGAGTTTATCTACTAACAGTCAATATTCTGTAACATTAACGACCAAGGGACAGCTCTGATGTTGGAGGATGAGATCAAAGCACTGCTGTTGCTGAGACACGTGACCACAAGTTGGTACACAAAAGACACTACGACTCCTCTCTTATAATAAAAATATATTTATTAACACAGTGCATCAATCAATCAGCAACACGTTGGTATGACGGTTATCTAACGAAAGACACAAGTGATAATATGTGTGTGTGCGTGTGTGTGTGTAAACATGTGTGTGAGGGAGTAAGGAAGGGGAGGGGGGGAGTCTGGTTGCCTAGCAACCACATCGCGTCGCAGCAAGGCGAACAGCTAGGCTAGTTAGCTGAGGCTAGCTAGCCGCTAGTTAGCACCGTGGAGGTAGAACTTACGGAATGTTAATAACTCAGCGTAGCGCTTAGCAAGAGAGAGAGAGAGAGAGAGAGAGAGAGAGAGAGAGAGAGAGAGAGCGAGAGAGAGAGAGAGGACAAAGGTAAACCCAAAAATGTGTGTGTTAACACACTTGTGCAGTATTAATAACAGGTAACACCTTCTTGAGAGGTCACAGTTATTAATAACTAACATCAATAAATAACGTATAATTCTATGTAATTTCTGCTAATTACAGGACTTCCGTCACATAAACAGAACATTCACAAACATCATACAACACACTGAGCTATTTCTCTGCCCAGAAAATGCCTAGTTAAGGAAATCCTTACTTGACCCGGTGGAGCGGTAAGGGATTCAGTTTCCATGTTCCGGAGCGCAGTTCAGCTCAACTCGGAGGGCAGCAGAGCGGCGGCGGGGCAGCCTGCAGGGTCAGCTGGAGTTACTGGTGGGAAGGATGAAGAAGCTGGGATGAGCTTTCTTTCACCAGGGACCAGTTCACGCGGACTGCGTGGCTCGACGGTGGCTTCTCTGGACGCTGTGACAGGAGGGAGAGAGGTGTCCTTGTGGAGTCTCTGTCATCACTGCACTGCCCACTTGAGGTCCAAGTGGAGAACCGGAGAGGTTGAAGACCACTGGAGAGGTTGAACCTTCTGAAGACGCTGAAAACCACCAAAGAGAAGAAAATCACAGAAGAGAAAGAATCTTCTCCGCACTGAATTTTTTATGTGTGAGACAGATGATGTCATTTCCCGTGGGATGGTACTGGCTCTCAGCCAATAGCATTTTGACAGGCAACTTCCGGTCAGACTGACTCACAGGTTCTTGGAGGGTGGGGGCCGTGGCCAGAATCATCACCCCTTTTTACAACCCTTTGTTCAAGAACATGTGGCCACTTGAATTCTGGCTTTGAAAAGGGGTGTTAGGCCTCACAGGCCGAAAGCCTTTCTTCAGCTGGACTAACTGCCACATCTCTGAATTAATCTCTTGGTCTGGTTGAGTTGGGAAAAGAGTTGCTTAAAACCTCAAAATGATGCTACAGTGATGTCGTGAGAGTTGCTACGAATCTCAAAATCATGCGAAAGTGATGTAATGAGAGTTGCTACAAACCAAAGAAATGATGCTACAGTGATGTGGTGAGAGTTGCTACGAATCTCAAAATCATGCTAAAGTGATGTAATGAGAGTTGCTTCTAACCAAAGAAATGATGCTACAGTGATGTCGTGAGAGTTGCTACGAATCTCAAAATCATGCTAAAGTGATGTAATGAGAGTTGCTACAAACCAAAGAAATGATGCTACACTAATGTAGTGAGAGTTGCTACTAATCTCAAAATCATGCTAAAGTGATGTCATGAGAGTTGCTTCTAACCAAAGAAATGATGCAACAGTGATGTGGTGAGAGTTGCTACGAACCTCAAATTGATGCTTCCAGTAATGTAGTGAGAGTTGCTACAAACCTCAAAATGATGCTGCAGTGATGTCATGGGAGTTGCTACTAACCTACAAATGTAAAAAATGACGCGACAGTGATGAAGTGAGAGTTGCTACGATCCTCAAAATGATGCAACAGTGATGTGGTGAGACTTGATAGTAATTTCAAAATCAAGCTAAAGTGATGTCATGAGAGTTGCTACAAACCGAAGAAATGATGCTACAGTGATGTGGTGAGAGTTGCTACGAACCTCAAAATGATGCTGCAGTGATGTAATGAGAGTTGCTACGAATCTCAAAATGATGCGAACAGTGATGTAATGAGAGTCGCAAAAAACCTAAGAAGTGATGCTACAGTGATGTGGTGAGAGTTGCTACTAATTTCAAAATTATGCGAAAGTGCTGTAATAAGAGTTGCTACTAACCTACAAAATGATGCTACAGTAATGTAGTGAGAGTTGCTACTAATCTCAAAATCATGCTAAAGTGATGTCATGATAGTTGCTACATACCTAAGAAATGATGCTACAGTGATGTGGTGAGAGTTGCTACTTACCTAAGAAATGATGCTACAGTGATGTGGTGAGAGTTGCTACGAACCTCAAAATGATGCTGCAGTGATGTAATGAGAGTTGCTACGAATCTCAAAATGATGCGAACAGTGATGTGGTGAGAGTTGACAGTATTTTCAAAATCACGCTAAAGTGATGTAATTGGAGTTGCTACTTACCTAAGAAATGATGCGACAGTGATGTGGTGAGAGTTGCGACTATCCTCAAAATGATGCTCCAGTAATGTCGTGAGAGTTGCGACTATCCTCAAAATGATGCGACAGTGATGTAATGAGAGTTGCTAAAAATGTCCAAATGATGCTAGAGTGATGCAATGAGAGTTGCTACAAACCTAAGAAATGATGCTACAGTGATGTAATGAGAGTTGCTACAAATGTCCAAATGATGCTAGAGTGATGTAATGAGAGTTGCTACATACCTAAGAAATGATGCTACAGTGATGTGGTGACAGTTGCTACTTACCTAATAAATGATGCTACAGTGACGTGGTGAGAGTTGCTACGAACCTAAAAATGATGCTACAGTAATGTCGTGAGAGTTGCTACGATCCTCACAATGATGCTAAAGTGATGTAATGAGAGTTGCGACAAACCTAAGAAGTGATGCCACAGTGATGTGGTGAGAGTTGATACTAATTTCAAAATAATGCTAAAGTGGTGTAGTGAGAGTTGCTACGAACCGCAAAATGATGCTACAGTGATGTAATGAGAGTTGCTACGAACCGCAAAATGATGCTACAGTGATTTGGTGAGAGATGCTACGAACCTCAAAATGATGCTACAGTGATGTAATGAGAGTTGCTGCGAATTTAAAAATGATGCTCCAGTAATGTCGTGAGAGTTGCGACTTTCCTCAAAATGATGCGACAGTGATGTAGTGAGAGTTGCTACAAATGTCCAAATGATGCTAGAGTGATGTAATGAGAGTTGCTACTCACCTAAGAAATGATGCTACAGTGATGTAGTGATAGATGCTACGAATCTCAAAATTATGCGAAAGTGCTGTAATGAGAGTTGCTACTCATCTCAAAATGATGCTACAGTCATGTAGTGAGTTGCTACGAACCTAAGAAATTATGCTACAGTGATGTAGTGATAGTTTCTACGAATCTCAAAATTATGCGAAAGTGTTGTAATGAAAGTTGCTACTAACTTACGAAATGATGCTACAGTAATGTAGTGAGAGTTGCTACTAATCTCAAAATCATGCTGAAGTGATGTCATGAGAGTTGCTTCGAACCAAAGAAATGATGCTACAGTGATGTGGTGACAGTTGCTACTTACCTAATAAATGATGCTACAGTGACGTGGTGAGAGTTGCTACGAACCTAAAAATGATGCTACAGTAATGTCGTGAGAGTTGCTACGATCCTCACAATGATGCTAAAGTGATGTAATGAGAGTTGCGAAAAACCTAAGAAGTGATGCTACAGTGATGTGGTGAGAGTTGATACTAATTTCAAAATAATGCTAAAGTGGTGTAGTGAGAGTTGCTACGAACCGCAAAATGATGCTACAGTGATGTAATGAGAGTTGCTACGAACCGCAAAATGATGCTACAGTGATGTGGTGAGAGATGCTACGAACCTCAAAATGATGCTACAGTGATGTAATGAGAGTTGCTACGAATTTAAAAATGATGCTCCAGTAATGTCGTCAGAGTTGCGACTTTCCTCAAAATGATGCGACAGTGATGTAGTGAGAGTTGCTACAAATGTCCAAATGATGCTAGAGTGATGTAATGAGAGTTGCTACTCACCTAAGAAATGATGCTACAGTGATGTAGTGATAGATGCTACGAATCTCAAAATTATGCGAAAGTGCTGTAATGAGAGTTGCTACTCATCTCAAAATGATGCTACAGTGATGTAGTGAGTTGCTACGAACCTAAGAAATTATGCTACAGTGATGTAGTGATAGTTTCTACGAATCTCAAAATTATGCGAAAGTGTTGTAATGAGAGTTGCTACTAACCTACGAAATGATGCAACAGTAATGTAGTGAGAGTTGCTACTAATCTCAAAATCATGCTGAAGTGATGTCATGACAGTTGCTTCGAACCAAAGAAATGATGCTACAGTGATGTGGTGAGAGTTGCTACGAACCTCAAACTGATGCTTCCAGTAATGTAGTGAGAGTTGCTACAAACCTCAAAATGATGCTGCAGTGATGTCATGGGAGTTGCTACTAACCTACAAATGTAAAAAATGATGCAACAGTGATGAAGTGAGAGTTGCTACGATCCTCAAAATGATGCAACAGTGATGTGGTGAGACTTGATAGTAATTTCAAAATCACGCTACAGTGATGTCATGATAGTTGCAACTTACCTAAGAAATGATGCTACAGTGATGTGGTGAGAGTTGCTATGAACCTCAAAATGATGCTGCAGTGATGTAATGAGAGTTGCTACGAATCTCAAAATGATGCTAACAGTGATGTGTTGAGAGTTGCTACTAATTTCAAATTGATGCTACAGTGATGTAATGAGAGTTGCTACGAATCTCAAAATGATGCTACAGTAATGTCGTGAGAGTTGCGACTATCCTCAAAATGATGCGACAGTGATGTAGTGAGAGTTGCTACGATCCTCAAAATGATGCTAAAGTGATGTAATGAGAGTTGCGAAAAACCTAAGAAGTGATGCTACAGTGATGTGGTGAGAGTTGCTACTAATTTCAAAATTATGCGAAAGTGCTGTAATAAGAGTTGCTACTAACCTACGAAATGATGCTACAGTAATGTAGTGAGAGTTGCTACTAATCTCAAAATCATGCTAAAGTGATGTCATGAGAGTTGCTACATACCAAAGAAATGATGCTACAGTGATGTGGTGAGAGTTGCTACTTACCTAAGAAATGATGCTACAGTGATGTGGTGAGAGTTGCTACGAACCTCAAAATGATGCTGCAGTGATGTAATGAGAGTTGCTACGAATCTCAAAATGATGCGAACAGTGATGTGGTGAGAGTTGATAGTAATTTCAAAATCACGCTAAAGTGATGTAATTGGAGTTGCTACTTACCTAAGAAATGATGCGACAGTGATGTGGTGAGAGTTGCGACTATCCTCAAAATGATGCGAAAGTGATGTAGTGAGAGTTGCTACGATCCTCAAAATGATGCTAAAGTGATGTAATGAGAGTTGCGACAAACCTAAGAAGTGATGCTACAGTGATGTGGTGAGAGTTGATACTAAATTCAAAATAATGCTACAGTGGTGTAGTGAGAGTTGCTACGAACCGCAAAATGATGCAACAGTGATGTAATGAGAGTTGCTATTACCTAAGAAATGATGCTACAGTGATGTGGTTAGAGTTGCTACGAACCCCAAAATGATGCTACAGTGATGTAATGAGAGTTGCTAGGAATCTCAAAATGATGCTCCAGTAATGTCGTGAAAGTTGCGACTATCCTCAAAATGATGCGACAGTGATGTAATGAGAGTTGCTAAAAATGTCCAAATGATGCTAGAGAGATGCAATGAGAGTTGCTACAAACCTAAGAAATGATGCTGCAGTGATGTAATGAGAGTTGCTACAAATGTCCAAATGATGCTAGAGTGATGTAATGAGAGTTGCTACAAACCGAAGAAATGATGCTACAGTGATGTGGTGAGAGTTGATAGTAATTTCAAAATAATGCTAAATCGGTGTAATGAGAGTTGCTACTTCCCTAAGAAATGATGCTACAGTGATGTAGTGAGAGTTGCTACAAACCGCAAAATGATGCTACAGTGATGTAATGAGGGTTGCTGTTTACCTAAGAAATGATGCTACAGTGATGTGGTGAGAGTTGCTATGAACCTCAAAATGATGCGACAGTGATGTCATGAGATTTGCTACAAACCTAAGAAATGATGCTACAGTGATGTGGTGAGAGTTGAACGTAATTTCAAAATCAAGCCAAAGTGATGTAATGAGAGTTGCTACTTACCAAAGAAATGAAGCTACAGTGATGTAATGAGAGTTGCTACGAATCTAAAAATGATGCTACAGTAATGTCGTGAGAGTTGCGACTATCCTCAATATGATGCGACAATGATGTATGGAGAGTTGCTACGAACCTCAAAATGATGCTACAGTGATGTAGGGAGAGTTGATACTAATCTCAAAATGATGCTGACAGTGATGTGGTGAGAGTTGCTACAATCCTCAAAATGATGCTACAGTGATGTTATGACAGTCGCTACTAACCTAAGAAATTATGCTGACAGTGTTGTGGTGAGAGTTGATCGTAATTTCAAAATCATGCTAAAGTGATGTCATGAGAGTTGCTACAAACCTAAAAAATGATGCTACAGTGATGTAATGAGAGTTGCTACAAATGTCCAAATGATGCGAGAGTGATGGAATGAGAGTTGCTACAAACCGAAGAAATTATGCTACAGTGATGTGGTGAGAGTTGACAGTTATTTCAAAATCATGCTAAAGTGATGCAATGATAGTTGCTACTTACCTAAGAAATGATGCTACAGTGATGTGGTGAGAGTTGCTACAAACCTCAAAAATGATGCTACAGTGATGTAATGAGAGTTGCTTCGAATCAGAAAATGATGCTACAGTGATGTAATGAGATTTGCTACAAACCTAAGAAATGATGCTACAGTGATGTGGTGACATTTGATCGTCATTTCAAAATCATGCTAAAGTGATGTAATGAGAGTTGCTACTTACCTAAGAAATGATGCTACAGTGATATAGTGAGAGTTGCTTCGAACCTCAAAATGATGCTACAGTGATGTAATGAGAGTTGCTAGGAATCTCAAAATGATGCTCCAGTAATGTCGTGAGAGTTGCGACTATCCTAAAAATGATGCTACAGTGATGTAAGGAGAGTTGCTACAAATGTCCAAATGATGCCAGAGTGATGTAATGAGAGTTGCTACAAACCTAAGAAATGATGCTACATTGATGTAATGAGAGTTGCTACAAATGTCCAAATGATGCTACAGTGATGTGGTGAGAGTTCATAGTAATTTCAAAATCATGCTAAAGTGATGTAATGAGAGTTGCTACTTACCTAAGAAATGATGCTACAGTGATGTGGTGAGAGTTGACAGTTATTTCAAAATCATGCTAAAGTGATGCAATGATAGTTGCTACTTACCTAAGAAATGATGCTACAGTGATGTGGTGAGAGTTGCTACAAACCTCAAAAATGATGCTACAGTGATGTAATGAGAGTTGCTTCGAATCAGAAAATGATGCTACAGTGATGTAATGAGATTTGCTACAAACCTAAGAAATGATGCTACAGTGATGTGGTGACATTTGATCGTCATTTCAAAATCATGCTAAAGTGATGTAATGAGAGTTGCTACTTACCTAAGAAACGATGCTACAGTGATATAGTGAGAGTTGCTTCGAACCTCAAAATGATGCTACAGTGATGTAATGAGAGTTGCTAGGAATCTCAAAATGATGCTCCAGTAATGTCGTGAGAGTTGCGACTATCCTAAAAATGATGCTACAGTGATGTAAGGAGAGTTGCTACAAATGTCCAAATGATGCCAGAGTGATGTAATGAGAGTTGCTACAAACCTAAGAAATGATGCTACATTGATGTAATGAGAGTTGCTACAAATGTCCAAATGATGCTACAGTGATGTGGTGAGAGTTCATAGTAATTTCAAAATCATGCTAAAGTGATGTAATGAGAGTTGCTACTTACCTAAGAAATGATGCTACAGTGATGCGGTGAGAGTTGCTACGAACCTCAAAATGATGCTAAAGTGATGTAATGAGAGTTGCTACGAATCTCAAAATGATGCGACATTGATGTCGCGAGATTTGCGACTATCTTCAAAATGATGCGACAGTGATGTAGTGAGAGTTGCTCCGATCCTCAAAATGATGCGACAGTGATGTGGTGAGAGCTGCTACGATCCTCAAAATGAGGTGGCAATAATGTAGTGAGAGTTGATACTAATCTCAAAATGATGCTGACAGTGATGTGGTGAGAGTTGATAGTAATTTCAAAATCACGCTAAAGTGATGTAATGAGAATTGCTACATACCTAAGAAATGATGCTACAGTGATGTGGTGACAGTTGCTACTTACCTAATAAATGATGCTACAGTGACGTGGTGAGAGTTGCTAAGAACCTAAAAATGATGCTACAGTAATGTCGTGAGAGTTGCTACGATCCTCAAAATGATGCTAAAGTGATGTAATGAGAGTTGCGACAAACCTAAGAAGTGATGCTACAGTGATGTGGTGAGAGTTGATACTAATTTCAAAATAATGCTCAAGTGGTTTAGTGAGAGTTGCTACGAACCACAAAATGATGCTACAGTGATGCAATGAGAGTTGCTACTTACCTAAGAAATGATGCTACAGTAATGTAATGAGAGTTGCTAGGAATATCAAAATGATGCTCCAGTAATGTCGTGAGAGTTGCGACTATCCTAAAAATGATGCTACAGTGATGTAAGGAGAGTTGCTACAAATGTCCAAATGATGCTAGAGTGATGTAATGAGAGTTGCTACAAACCTAAGAAATGATGCTACAGTAATGTAATGAGAGTTGCTAAAAATGTCCAAATGATGCTACAATGATGTGGTGAGAGTTGATACTAATCTCAAAATGATGCTTTCAGTGATGTGGTGAGAGTGGATAGTAATTTCAAAATCACGCTAAAGTGATGTAATGAGAGTTGCTACTTACCTAAGAAAAGATGCTACAGTGATGTGGTGAGAGTTGCGACTATCCTCAAAATGATGCGACAGTGATGTAGTGAGAGTTGCTACGATCCTCAAAATGATGCTAAAGTGATGTAATGAGAGTTGCTAAAAACCTAAGAAGTGGTGCTACAGTGATGTGGTGAGAGTTGATAGTAATTTCAAAATAATGCTAAAGCGGTGTAATGAGAGTTGCTACTTCCCTAAGAAATGATGTTACAGTGATGTAGTGAGAGTTGCTACAAACCGCTAAATGATGCTACAGTGATGTAATGAGGGTTGCTGTTTACCTAAGAAATGATGCTACAGTGATGTGGTGAGAGTTGCTACGAACCTCAAAATGATGCTACAGTGATGTAATGAGATTTGCTTCAAACCTAAGAAATGATGCTACAGTGATGTGGTGAGAGTTGAACGTAATTTAAAAATCAAGCCAAAGTGATGAAATGAGAGTTGCTACTTACCTAAGAAATGAAGCTACAGTGATGTAGTGAGAGTTGCTACGAATCTCAAAATGATGCTACAGTAATGTCGTGAGAGTTGCGACTATCCTCAATATGATGCGACAATGACGTATGGAGAGTTGCTACGAAATTAAAAATGATGCTACAGTGATGTAGGGAGAGTTGCTACAATCCTCAAAATGATGCTACAGTGATGTTATGACAGTTGCTACTAACCTAAGAAATTATGCTGACAGTGTTGTGGTGAGAGTTGATCGTAATTTCAAAATCATGCTAAAGTGATGTCATGAGAGTTGCTACTTACCTAATAAATGATGCTACAGTGATGTAATGAGAGTTGCTTCAAATGTCCAAATGCTGCTAGAGTGATGTAATGAGAGTTGCTACAAACCTAAGAAATGATGCTACAGTGATGTCATGAGAGTTGCTATCTACCTAAGAAATGATGCTACAGTTATGTGGTGAGAGTTGATAGTAATTTCAAAATCACGCTAAAGTGATGTAATAAGAGTTGCTACTTACCTAAGAAATGATGCTATGGTGATGTGGTGAGAGTTGCGACTATCCTCAAAATGATGCGACAGTGATGTAGTGAGAGTTGCTACGATCCTCAAAATGACGCTAAAGTGATGTAATGAGAGTTGCTAGAAACCTAAGAAATGATGCTACAGTGATGTAGTGAGAGTTACTACAAACCGAAAAATGATGCGACAGTGATGTAATGAGGGTTGCTATTTACCTAAGAAATGATGCTACAGTGATGTGGTGAGAGTTGCTACGAACCTCAAAATGATGCTACAGTGATGTAATGAGAGTTGCTACGAATCAGAAAATGATGCTAGAGTGATGTAATGAGATTTGCTACAAACCAAAGAAATGATGCTACAGTGATGCGGTGAAAGTTGATCGTAATTTCAAAATCATGCTAAAGTGATGTAATGAGAGTTGCTACTTACCTAAGAAATGATGCTACAGTGATGAAGTGAGAGTTGCTACGGATCTCAAAATGATGCTACAGTAACGTCGTGAGAGTTGCGACTATCCTCAATATGATGCGACAATGATATTTGAGAGTTGCTACGAACCTCAAAATGATGCTACAGTGATGTAGGGAGAGTTGATACTAATCTCAAAATGATGCTGACAGTGATGTAATGAGAGTTGCTACGATCCTCAAAATGATGCTACAGTGATGTTATGACAGTTGCTACTAACCTAAGAAATTATGCTGACAGTGTTGTGGTGAGAGTTGATAGTAATTTCAAAATCATGCTAAAGTGATGTCATGAGAGTTGCTACTTACCTAAGAAATGATGCTACAGTGATGTAGGCAGAGTTGCTACGATGCTCAAATTGATGCTTCCAGCAATGTAGTGAGAGTTGCTACAAACCTCAAAATGATGCTACAGTGATGTCATGGGAGTTGCTACTAACCTAAGAAATGATGCTACAGTGATGAAATGAGAGTTGCTACAAATGTCAAAATGATGCGACAGTGATGTAGTGAGAGTTGCTACGAGCCTCAAAATGATACTACAATGATGTCGTGAGAGTTGCTACTATCCTCAAAATGAGGTGACAGTGATGTCGTGAGAGTTGATACAAATCTCAAAATGATGCTGACAGTGATGTGGTGAGAGTTGATAGTAATATCAAAATCACCCTAAAGTGATGTAATGAGAGTTGCTACTTACCTAAGAAGTGATGCTACAGTGATGTGGTGAGAGTTGATACTAATTTCAAAATAATGCTAAAGCGGTGTAATGAGAATTCCTACTTCCCTAAGAAATGATGCTACAGTGATGTAGTGAGAGTTACTACAAACCGAAAAATGATGCGACAGTGATGTAATGAGGGTTGCTATTTACCTAAGAAATGATGCTACAGTGATGTGGTGAGAGTTGCTACGAACCTCAAAATGATGCTACAGTGATGTAATGAGAGTTGCTACAAATCAGAAAATGATGCTAGAGTGATGTAATGAGATTTGCTACAAACCAAAGAAATGA
Source organism: Aulostomus chinensis (assembly GCF_037954235.1). Lineage (NCBI taxonomy): Eukaryota > Metazoa > Chordata > Actinopteri > Syngnathiformes > Aulostomidae > Aulostomus > Aulostomus chinensis. The sequence goes on along the minus strand of NC_141320.1, from coordinate 29,075,599 downwards.
TGCTACAGTGATGCGGTGAAAGTTGATCGTAATTTCAAAATCATGCTAAAGTGATGTAATGAGAGTTGCTACTTACCTAAGAAATGATGCTACAGTGATGAAGTGAGAGTTGCTACGGATCTCAAAATGATGCTACAGTAACGTCGTGAGAGTTGCGACTATCCTCAATATGATGCGAAAATGATATTTGAGAGTTGCTACGAACCTCAACATTATGCTACAGTGATGTAGGGAGAGTTGATACTAATCTCAAAATGATGCTGATAGTGATGTAATGAGAGTTGCTACGATCCTCAAAATGATGCTACAGCGATGTTATGACAGTTGCTACTAACCTAAGAAATTATGCTGACAGTGTTGTGGTGAGAGTTGATAGTAATTTCAAAATCATGCTAAAGTGATGTCATGAGAGTTGCTACTTACCTAAGAAATGATGCTACAGTGATGTAGGCAGAGTTGCTACGATGCTCAAATTGATGCTTCCAGCAATGTAGTGAGAGTTGCTACAAACCTCAAAATGATGCTACAGTGATGTCATGGGAGTTGCTACTAACCTAAGAAATGATGCTACAGTGATGAAATGAGAGTTGCTACAAATGTCAAAATGATGCGACAGTGATGTAGTGAGAGTTGCTACGAATCTCAAAATGATACTACAATGATGTCGTGAGAGTTGCTACTATCCTCAAAATGAGGTGACAGTGATGTCGTGAGAGTTGATACAAATCTCAAAATGATGCTGACAGTGATGTGGTGAGAGTTGATAGTAATTTCAAAATCACCCTAAAGTGATGTAATGAGAGTTGCTACTTACCTAAGAAGTGATGCTACAGTGATGTGGTGAGAGTTGATACTAATTTCAAAATAATGCTAAAGCGGTGTAATGAGAATTCCTACTTCCCTAAGAAATGATGCTACAGTGATGTAGTGAGAGTTACTACAAACCGAAAAATGATGCGACAGTGATGTAATGAGGGTTGCTATTTACCTAAGAAATGATGCTACAGTGATGTGGTGAGAGTTGCTACGAACCTCAAAATGATGCTACAGTGATGTAATGAGAGTTGCTACAAATCAGAAAATGATGCTAGAGTGATGTAATGAGATTTGCTACAAACCAAAGAAATGATGCTACAGTGATGCGGTGAAAGTTGATCGTAATTTCAAAATCATGCTAAAGTGATGTAATGAGAGTTGCTACTTACCTAAGAAATGATGCTACAGTGATGAAGTGAGAGTTGCTACGGATCTCAAAATGATGCTACAGTAACGTCGTGAGAGTTGCGACTATCCTCAATATGATGCGAAAATGATATTTGAGAGTTGCTACGAACCTCAAAATGATGCTACAGTGATGTAGGGAGAGTTGATACTAATCTCAAAATGATGCTGACAGTGATGTAATGAGAGTTGCTACGATCCTCAAAATGATGCTACAGCGATGTTATGACAGTTGCTACTAACCTAAGAAATTATGCTGACAGTGTTGTGGTGAGAGTTGATAGTAATTTCAAAATCATGCTAAAGTGATGTCATGAGAGTTGCTACTTACCTAAGAAATGATGCTACAGTGATGTAGGCAGAGTTGCTACGATGCTCAAATTGATGCTTCCAGCAATGTAGTGAGAGTTGCTACAAACCTCAAAATGATGCTACAGTGATGTCATGGGAGTTGCTACTAACCTAAGAAATGATGCTACAGTGATGAAATGAGAGTTGCTACAAATGTCAAAATGATGCGACAGTGATGTAGTGAGAGTTGCTACGAATCTCAAAATGATACTACAATGATGTCGTGAGAGTTGCTACTATCCTCAAAATGAGGTGACAGTGATGTCGTGAGAGTTGATACAAATCTCAAAATGATGCTGACAGTGATGTGGTGAGAGTTGATAGTAATTTCAAAATCACCCTAAAGTGATGTAATGAGAGTTGCTAAATACCTAAGAAATGATGCTACAGTGATGTGGTGAGAGTTGCTACTTACCTAAGAAGTGATGCTACAGTGATGTGGTGAGAGTTGATACTAATTTCAAAATAATGCTAAAGCGGTGTAATGAGAGTCCCTACTTCCCTAAGAAATGATGCGACAGTGATGTAGTGAGAGTTACTACAAACCGAAAAATTATGCGACAGTGATGTAATGAGGGTTGCTATTTACCTAAGAAATGATGCTACAGTGATGTGGTGAGAGTTGCTACGAACCTCAAAATGATGCTACAGTGATGTAATGAGAGTTGCTACGAATCAGAAAATGATGCTCGAGTGATGTAATGAGATTTGCTACAAACCAAAGAATTGATGCTACAGTGATGCGGTGAAAGTTGATCGTAATTTCAAAATCATGCTAAAGTGATGTAATGAGAGTTGCTACTTACCTAAGAAATGATGCTACAGTGATGAAGTGAGAGTTGCTACGGATCTCAAAATGATGCTACAGTCACGTCGTGAGAGTTGCGACTATCCTCAATATGATGCGACAATGATATTTGAGAGTTGCTACGAACCTCAAAATGATGCTACAGTGATGTAGGGAGAGTTGATACTAATCTCAAAATGATGCTGACAGTGATGTAATGAGAATTGCTACGATCCTCAAAATGATGCTACAGTGATGTTATGACAGTTGCTACTAACCTAAGAAATTATGCTGACAGTGTTGTGGTGAGAGTTGATAGTAATTTCAAAATCATGCTAAAGTGATGTCATGAGAGTTGCTACTTACCTAAGAAATGATGCTACAGTGATGTAGGCAGAGTTGCTAAGATGCTCAAATTGATGCTTCCAGCAATGTAGTGAGAGTTGCTACAAACCTCAAAATGATGCTACAGTGATGTCATGGGAGTTGCTACTAACCTAAGAAATGATGCTACAGTGATGAAATGAGAGTTGCTACAAATGTCAAAATGATGCGACAGTGATGTAGTGAGAGTTGCTACGAGCCTCAAAATGATACTACAATGATGTCGTGAGAGTTGCTACTATCCTCAAAATGAGGTGACAGTGATGTCGTGAGAGTTGATACAAATCTCAAAATGATGCTGACAGTGATGTGGTGAGAGTTGATAGTAATTTCAAAATCACCCTAAAGTGATGTAATGAGAGTTGCTAAATACCTAAGAAATGATGCTACAGTGATGTGGTGAGAGTTGCTACTTACCTAAGAAGTGATGCTACAGTGATGTGGTGAGAGTTGATACTAATTTCAAAATAATGCTAAAGTGGTGTAGTGAGAGTTGCGACGAACCGCAAAATGATGCAACAGTGATGTAATGAGAGTTGCTACTTACCTAAGAAATGATGCATCAGTGATGTGGTGAGAGTTGTGACGAACCTCAAAATGATGCTACAGTAATGTAATGAGAGTTGCTAGGAATCTCAAAATGATGCTCCATTAATGTCATGAGAGTTGCGACAATCCTAAAAATGATGCTACAGTGATGTAAGGAGAGTTTCTACAAATGTCCAAATGATGCTAGAGTGATGTAATGAGAGTTGCTAAAGACCTAAGAAATGATGCTACAGTGATGTAATGAGAGTTGCTAAAAACCTAAGAAATGATGCTACAGTGATGTGGTGAGAGTTGATAGTAATTTCAAAATCACGCTAAAGTGATGTAATGAGAGTTGCTACTTACCAAACAAAATGATGCTACAGTGATGTGGTGGGAGTTGCGACGAACCTCAAAATGATGCTACAGTAATGTAATGAGAGTTGCTACGAATCTCAAAATGATGCTACAGTTATGTAATGAGAGTTGCTACGTACCTAAGAAATGATGCTACAGTGATGTGGTGAGAGTTGCTACGAACCTCAAAATGATGCGACTGTGATGTAATGAGAGTTGCTACTTACCTAAGAAATGATGCTACAGTGATGTGGTGAGAGTTGCTACGAACCTCAAAATGATGCTACAGTGATGTAATGAGAGTTGCTAGGAATCTCAAAATGATGCTCCAGTAATGTCGTGAGAGTTGCGACTATACTCAAAATGATGCGACAGTGATGTAATGAGAGTTGCTACAAATGTCCAAATCATGCTAGAGTGATGTAATGAGAGTTGCTACAAACCGAAGAAATGATGCTACGGTGATGTGGTGAGAGTTGATCGTAATTTCAAAATCATGCTAAAGTGATGTAATGAGAGTTGCTGCTTACCTAAGAAATGATGCGACAGTGATGTGGTGAGAGTTGCTACGAACCTAAGAAATGATGCTACAGTGATGTGGTGAGAGTTGCTACGAACCTCAAAATGATGCTACAGTGATGTAATGAGAGTTGCTACGAATCTCAAAATGATGCGACAGTGATGTCGCGAGAGTTGCGACTATCCTCAAAATGAGGTGGCAGTTATGTAGTGAGAGTTGATACTAATCTCAAAATGATGCTGACAGTGATGTGGTGAGAGTTGATAGTAATTTCAAAATCACGCTAAAGTGATGTAATGAGAGTTGCTACTCACCTAAGAAATGATGCAACAGTGATGTAGTGAGAGTTGCTACGATCCTCAAAATGATGCTAAAGTGATGTAATGAGAGTTGCGACAAACCTAAGAAGTGACGCTACAGTGCATTGCTGCTTACCTAAGAAATGATGCTACAGTGATGTGGTGAGAGTTGCGACTATCCTCAAAATGATGCGACAGTGATGTAGTGAGAGTTGCTTATAACCGAAGAAATGATGCTACAGTGATGTGGTGAGAGTTGCTACGAACCTCAAAATGATGCTACAGTGATGGAATGAGAGTTGCTACAAACCGAAGAAATGATGCTAGAGTGATGTGGTGAGAGTTGATCGTAATTTCAAAATCATGCTAAAGTGATGTAATGAGAGTTGCTGCTTACCTAAGAAATGATGCGACAGTGATGTGGTGAGAGTTGCTACGAACCTCAAAATGATGCTACAGTGATGTGGTGAGAGTTGCTACGAACCTCAAAATGATGCTACAGTGATGTAATGAGAGTTGCTACGAATCTCAAAATGATGCGACAGTGATGTCGCGAGAGTTGCGACTATCCTCAAAATGAGGTGGCAGTTATGTCGTGAGAGTTGATACTAATCTCAAAATGATGCTGACAGTGATGTGGTGAGAGTTGCTACGAATCTCAAAATGATGCTACAGTAATGTCGCGAGAGTTGCGAATATCCTCAAAATGAGGTGGCAGTTATGTAGTGAGAGTTGATACTAATCTCAAAATGATGCTGACAGTGATGTGGTGAGAGTTGATAGTAATTTCAAAATCACGCTAAAGTGATGTAATGAGAGTTGCTACTTACCTAAGAAATGATGCAACAGTGATGTAGTGAGAGTTGCTACGATCCTCAAAATGATGCTAAAGTGATGTGATGAGAGTTGCGACAAACCTAAGAAGTGATGCTACAGTGCATTGCTGCTTACCTAAGAAATGATGCGACAGTGATGTGGTGAGAGTTGCGACTATCCTCAAAATGATGCGACAGTGATGTAGTGAGAGTTGCTACGAACCTCAAAATGATGCTACAGTGATGTAATGAGAGTTGCTAGGAATCTCAAAATGATGCTCCAGTAATGTCGTGAGAGTTGCTACGAACCTCAAAATGATGCTACAGTGATGTAGTGAGAGTTGCAACGAATCTCAAAATGATGCTACAGTAATATCGCGAGAGTTGCAACTATCCTCAAAATGATGCGACAGTGATGTCGTGAGAGTTGCTACGATCCTCAAAATGATGCGACAGTGATCTGGTGAGAGCTGCTACGATCCTCAAAATGAGGTGGCAGTTATGTAGCAAGAGTTGATACTAATCTCAAAATGATGCTGACAGTGATGTGGTGAGAGTTGATAGTAATTTCAAAATCACGCTAAAGTGATGTAATGAGAGTTGCTACTTACCTAAGAAATTATGCTACAGTGATGTGGTGAGAGTTGCTACAATCCTCAAAATGATGCTACAGTGATGTTATGACAGTTGCTACTAACCAAAGAAATTATGCTGACAGTGTTGTGGTGAGAGTTGATAGTAATTTCAAAATCATGCTAAAGTGATGTAATGAGAGTTGCTTATAACCGAAGAAATGATGCTACAGTGATGTGGTGAGAGTTGCTACGAACGTCAAAATGATGCTACAGTGATGGAATGAGAGTTGCTACAAACCGAAGAAATGATGCTACAGTGATGTGGTGAGAGTTGATCGTAATTTCAAAATCATACTAAAGTGATGTAATGAGAGTTGCTACTTACCTAAGAAATGATGCTACAGTGATGTGGTGAGAGTTGCTCCGAACCTCAAAATGATGCTACAGTGATGTAGTGAGAGTTGCGACTATCCTCAAAATGAGGTGGCAGTTATGTAGTGAGAGTTGATACTAATCTCAAAATGATGCTGACAGTGATGTGGTGAGAGTTGCTACGAATCTCAAAATGATGCTACAGTAATGTCGCGAGAGTTGCGACTATCCTCAAAATGATGCGACAGTTATGTAGTGAGACTTGCTACGATCTTCAAAATGATGCGACAGTGATGTGGTGAGAGTTGCTACGATCCTTAAAATGAGGGGGCAGTGATGTAGTGAGAGTTGATACTAATCTCAAAATGATGCTGACAGTGATGTGGTGAGAGTTGATCGTAATTTCAAAATAATGCTAAAGGGGTGTAATGAGAGTTGCTACTTCCCTAAGAAATGATGCTACAGTGATGTAATGACAGTTGCTACGAACAGCAAAATAATGCTAAAGGGATGTAATGAGGGTTGCTATTTACCTAAGAAATAATGCTACAGTGATGTGGTGAGAGTTGCTACGATCCTCAAAATGATGCGACAGTGATGTGGTGAGAGTTGATAGTAATTTCCATATCACGCTAAAGTGATGTAATGAGAGTTGCTACTTTCCTAAGAAATGATGCTACAGTGATGAGGTGAGAGTTGCGACTATCCTCAAAATGATGCTACAGTGATGTAGTGAGAGTTGCTACGAATCTCAAAATGATGCTACAGTAATGTAGTGAGAGTTGCTACGATCCTCAAAATGATGGTACAGTGATGTTATGAGGGTTGCTATTTACCTAAGAAATGATGCCACAGTGATGTGGTGAGAGTTGCTACGAACCTCAAAATGATGCTACAGTGATGTGGTGAGAGTTGCTACGAATCTCAAAATGATGCGACAGTGATGTAGTGAGAATTGCTACGAACCTAAGAAGTGATGCTACAGTGATGTAATGAGAGTTGCTACGAACCTCAAAATGATGCTACAGTGATGTGGTGTGAGTTATTACGAATCTCAAAATGATGCGACAGTGATGTAGTGAGAGTTCCGAAAACCTAAGAAGTGATGCTACAGTGATGTAATGAGAGTTGCTGCTTACCTAAGAAATGATGCGACAGTGATGTGGTGAGAGTTGCTACTAATCTCAAAATGATGCGACAGTGATGTAGTGAGAATTGCTACGAACCTAAGAAGTGATGCTACAGTGATGTAATGAGAGTTGCTACGAACCTCAAAATGATGCTACAGTGATGTGGTGTGAGTTATTACGAATCTCAAAATGATGCGACAGTGATGTAGTGAGAGTTCCGAAAACCTAAGAAGTGATGCTACAGTTATGTAATGAGAGTTGCTACGAACCTAAGAAATGATGCTACAGTGATGTGGTGAGAGTTGCTACGAACCTCAAAATGATGCTACAGTGATGTAATGAGAGTTGCTACGAATCTCAAAATGATGCGACAGTGATGTCGCGAGAGTTGCGACTATCCTCAAAATGAGGTGGCAGTTATGTAGTGAGAGTTGATACTAATCTCAAAATGATGCTGACAGTGATGTGGTGAGAGTTGATAGTAATTTCAAAATCACGCTAAAGTGATGTAATGAGAGTTGCTACTCACCTAAGAAATGATGCAACAGTGATGTAGTGAGAGTTGCGACTATCCTCAAAATGATGCGACAGTGATGTAGTGAGAGTTGCTTATAACCGAAGAAATGATGCTACAGTGATGTGGTGAGAGTTGCTACGAACCTCAAAATGATGCTACAGTGATGGAATGAGAGTTGCTACAAACCGAAGAAATGATGCTAGAGTGATGTGGTGAGAGTTGCTACGAACCTCAAAATGATGCTACAGTGATGTGGTGAGAGTTGCTACGAACCTCAAAATGATGCTACAGTGATGTAATGAGAGTTGCTACGAATCTCAAAATGATGCGACAGTAATGTCGCGAGAGTTGCGACTATCCTCAAAATGAGGTGGCAGTTATGTAGTGAGAGTTGATACTAATCTCAAAATGATGCTGACAGTGATGTGGTGAGAGTTGCTACGAATCTCAAAATGATGCTACAGTAATGTCGCGAGAGTTGCGAATATCCTCAAAATGAGGTGGCAGTTATGTAGTGAGAGTTGATACTAATCTCAAAATGATGCTGACAGTGATGTGGTGAGAGTTGATAGTAATTTCAAAATCACGCTAAAGTGATGTAATGAGAGTTGCTACTTACCTAAGAAATGATGCAACAGTGATGTAGTGAGAGTTGCTACGATCCTCAAAATGATGCTAAAGTGATGTGATGAGAGTTGCGACAAACCTAAGAAGTGATGCTACAGTGCATTGCTGCTTACCTAAGAAATGATGCGACAGTGATGTGGTGAGAGTTGCGACTATCCTCAAAATGATGCGACAGTGATGTAGTGAGAGTTGCTACGAACCTCAAAATGATGCTACAGTGATGTAATGAGAGTTGCTAGGAATCTCAAAATGATGCTCCAGTAATGTCGTGAGAGTTGCTACGAACCTCAAAATGATGCTACAGTGATGTAGTGAGAGTTGCAACAAATCTCAAAATGATGCTACAGTAATATCGCGAGAGTTGCAACTATCCTCAAAATGATGCGACAGTGATCTGGTGAGAGCTGCTACGATCCTCAAAATGAGGTGGCAGTTATGTAGCAAGAGTTGATACTAATCTCAAAATGATGCTGACAGTGATGTGGTGAGAGTTGATAGTAATTTCAAAATCACGCTAAAGTGATGTAATGAGAGTTGCTACTTACCTAAGAAATTATGCTACAGTGATGTGGTGAGAGTTGCTACAATCCTCAAAATGATGCTACAGTGATGTTATGACAGTTGCTACTAACCAAAGAAATTATGCTGACAGTGTTGTGGTGAGAGTTGATAGTAATTTCAAAATCATGCTAAAGTGATGTAATGAGAGTTGCTTATAACCGAAGAAATGATGCTACAGTGATGTGGTGAGAGTTGCTACGAACCTCAAAATGATGCTACAGTGATGGAATGAGAGTTGCTACAAACCGAAGAAATGATGCTACAGTGATGTGGTGAGAGTTGATCGTAATTTCAAAATCATACTAAAGTGATGTAATGAGAGTTGCTACTTACCTAAGAAATGATGCTACAGTGATGTGGTGAGAGTTGCTACGAATCTCAAAATGATGCGACAGTGATGTCGCGAGAGTTGCGACTATCCTCAAAATGAGGTGGCAGTTATGTAGTGAGAGTTGATACTAATCTCAAAATGATGCGACAGTGATGTCGCGAGAGTTGCGACTATCCTCAAAATGAGGTGGCAGTTATGTAGTGAGAGTTGATACTAATCTCAAAATGATGCTGACAGTGATGTGGTGAGAGTTGCTACGAATCTCAAAATGATGCTACAGTAATGTCGCGAGAGTTGCGACTATCCTCAAAATGATGCGACAGTTATGTAGTGAGACTTGCTACGATCTTCAAAATGATGCGACAGTGATGTGGTGAGAGTTGCTACGATCCTTAAAATGAGGGGGCAGTGATGTAGTGAGAGTTGATACTAATCTCAAAATGATGCTGACAGTGATGTGGTGAGAGTTGATCGTAATTTCAAAATAATGCTAAAGGGGTGTAATGAGAGTTGCTACTTCCCTAAGAAATGATGCTACAGTGATGTAATGACAGTTGCTACGAACAGCAAAATAATGCTAAAGGGATGTAATGAGGGTTGCTATTTACCTAAGAAATAATGCTACAGTGATGTGGTGAGAGTTGCTACGATCCTCAAAATGATGCGACAGTGATGTGGTGAGAGTTGATAGTAATTTCCATATCACGCTAAAGTGATGTAATGAGAGATGCTACTTTCCTAAGAAATGATGCTACAGTGATGAGGTGAGAGTTGCGACTATCCTCAAAATGATGCTACAGTGATGTAGTGAGAGTTGCTACGAATCTCAAAATGATGCTACAGTAATGTAGTGAGAGTTGCTACGATCCTCAAAATGATGCGACAGTGATGTAGTGAGAATTGCTACGAACCTAAGAAGTGATGCTACAGTGATGTAATGAGAGTTGCTACGAACCTCAAAATGATGCTACAGTGATGTGGTGAGAGTTATTACGAATCTCAAAATGATGCGACAGTGATGTAGTGAGAGTTCCGAAAACCTAAGAAATGATGCTACAGTGATGTAGTGAGAGTTGCTACGAACCGCAAAATGATGTTCCAGTGATATATTGAGGGTTGCTATTTACCTAAGAAATGATGCTACAGTGATGTGGTGAGAGTTGCTACGAACTTCAAAATGATGCTACAGTGATGTGGTGAGAGTTGCTACGAACCTCAAAATGATGCGACAGTGATGTAGTGAGAGTTGCTACGAACCTAAGATGTGATGCTACAGTGATGTGGTGAGAGTTGATAGTAATTTCAAAATAATGCTAAAGCGGTGTAATGAGAGTTGCTTATAACCGAAGAAATGATGCTACAGTGATGTGGTGAGAGTTGATCGTAATTTCAAAATCATGCTAAAGTGATGTAATGAGAGTTGCTACTTACCTAAGAAATGATGCTACAGTGATGTGGTGAGAGTTGCTACGAATCTAAAAATGATGCTAAAGTGATGTAATTAGAGTTGCTACTAACCTAAGAAATTATGCTACAGTGATGTAGTGAGAGTTGCTACTAATGTCAAAATGATGCTGACAGTGATGTAATGAGATTTGATACTCACCTAAGAAATGATGCTACATTAATGTAGTGGGAGTTGCTACGAATCTCAAAATGATGATTACAGTGATGTAGTGAGAGTTGCTACTAATCTAAGAAATGATGCTACAGTGATATAGTGAGAGTTTCTACGAATCTCAAAATGATGCAGACAGAACAATAGTGAGAGTTTATGCTGACGTCAAAATGATGCTACAGTGATGTAGTGAGAGTTTCAATTAATCTCAAAATGATGCTTCAGTGATGTGAGAGTTGCTACTAACCTAAAATGATTTTACAGTCATGTGGAAACAGTTGCTAAAAATCTAAAAATGATGCTACAGTAATGTAGTGAGAGTTGCGACGAATCTCAAAATGATGCTTAAGTGATGTAACGAGAGTTGCTACTAATTTCAAATTGATGCTACAGTGATGTAGTGAGAGTTGCTTACAACCTCAAAATGATGCTGACAGTCTTGTGAGCTTCATCAAGACACAGGCCACTATTTGTGGTCATGCATCATTGTGGCTGACCAATGGTCCAACTTCATCAGTCAGTCAGTCAGAGACATTCGCATTTGTCGGCCTGGCCTGCTGCCAAAGACTAACTCTGCTTTAGTTGATTTACCTGTGCAGCCATGTCACGCTCCTCTCGGCCGCCTCCACGGTCAGACGCCAGGTTAAACCAGCCAATGGCGTAAGAATCACTCTCAGAATCTGAAGCGCTCGTTGCTGCAGGGTTTTTCCACACAGCTTCTGTTGAGAGACAAAGTCCATCACTTGATTAACTCTCACCAACAGAAATGTGCAGTTTTCCACTCAGGACAGCTGCTGCATGCTGCTGTTTGTAAAAAGAAGGTCCAGTGGATCTGTTCAGTTCTACATTATTCAGCAGAGAGATGTCACCATTGAATAATGACCATATTTCCTAAAATTATAGCTCAACCACAGAGGGACCAGGCTACTAGAATGACCTCTGTTTGCTAGAAGTGCTTCTCCTATGGTGGTGAACTCCTCAGCTGTCAGTGGAGTCAAATCTGTCTTAGAGAGGCCAGAGGTTCCCACACTGGTTCCCTCTCATCATGCAGCCCTGACAGCTGTGTGTGCTGTTCCAGCGTGTTGGCACCTCACTGATGAGTTTCAGGGTTGGCCCTCCCATCTGTTGCTGCACCTGAGCCAGCTTCTCCTTGGCTGTAGTGCTGATCTGAAGGATGTGACAGTGTTCCTGGCTTTGTGTCTGATGATGGAAGTGGGGATCTGATCACAGGATTTTCTGACTCCGAGATTCAGACGATGTGCAGTGCAGACTGAGTGGTGAATTTGGAGCTGTCTAGTGGATGCTGTCATGTTTGGTGCTGCGTCGCTCACAAGACACTTGACTTTGTTGGTGATGGCCCAGTCCAGTTGAGATGAGACGCTTCTGTCCAACAAATGCGACATTCAACCTGCAGAAAAGAACATGAGTACTCAGCTAAAAGTTCCTTTCTTCTTGGTGACTGGTGTTTCTTAGTCTTAGACCACCAGGTTTCCAATGAGGTGTATCGGATACGTTGTTGTGTGCCGCTGAAATCCGTCCAATTCCGGCGTTGTTTCCTCATGAAATATGTTTGCCTTAAAACTCATTAAAGTGTTGAACCACAATATCGTTCACCATAACTGAGTCAACTTCAAGATAACCTACTTCTACATTCCAGTCCCGGCTGCTCCTGTTCTGCTGCAGTCCAGAAAACAACAACCCGATACAATTGGCGCTCCTTCCCACAGCTCCGGCCCGGATCCGCATGGTTCCGCTGACTGACTGTGAGACGCGCTCCCTCCAGAGTGGCACAGCCCGATGGGGGTCCTTATCTGGCACGGGGGCGTAAAACAGGTGAGATTGAAAAGCCTGGTTTATTCTGCGTTGAGGGAACGCGTTGCTCTGCAATACACCGCCAAGCCGCTAGGGGGTGTGGCTTTGTCTTTGTATTGTTGACGGGCTCTTGTCGGATTCCTTGGTTTTCTTCCGGTCACAGACAACAATTGTTGGCCATTTGTCAGTCTTTGTAGTGCCGCGAAGAGGCGTTGTAGAGGTGGTCGTACTTGAGCACCTCCTCGATAATCCTTTCTTCAGCTTGGTCCATTTTTTCTTGAAGCTTTCACCACAGAAACTTTGAAAATGGCGGTGTTGTGCTGCGACTGAACCGGAAATGACGTTCTGAGCGGACCAATCGCAGTCCTCGACGTTGACGTCACCACGCGTCGACGCGATGCGTAAGCAGGATTTTTTGGAGGCGCGTGTCAGGCTACAGCGTCTTTAGGGGTCTGCGTCGACGGCGGAGGTACGAATACTACGCGACGCAGAAGCATAAATAAGGCTGAAATTAGGCTTGAAAGTCGAAAAGGAAGTTAGCATGTCAGGGATGAGACACCCTGATAGTCCAAAAGGAAGTTAGCATGTCAGGGATGAGACACCCTCATAGTCCAACAGGTAGTTAGCATGTCAGGGATGAGACACGCTTATCGTCCAACAGGAAGTTAGCATGTCAGGGATGAGACACGCTTATCGTCCAACAGGAAGTTAGCATGTCAGGGATGAGACACGCTTATCGTCCAACAGGAAGTTAGCATGTCAGGGATGAGACACGCTTATCGTCCCAACAGGAAGTTAGCATGTCAGGGATGAGACACCCTGATCGTCCAACAGGAAGTTAGCATGTCAGGGATGAGACACCCTCATAGTCCAACAGGTAGTTAGCATGTCAGGGATGAGACACGCTTATCGTCCAACAGGAAGTTAGCATCTCCATGGTTCCCTTGACCAGAAGCCAGTGGGATCGTTCCATTCTGACATCTTGATGGACATTTGTCCTTCTCTTAGCTAAATAGCTGGCAATCATTTGAAGAAAAACTTGATTAACTTTTTCTATTTTGTTCTTCAGCTCATTTGCATAATTTTGTTAAAATTCTCCCCTTTTTGTGTTTATTTTTTTATTTTTATTTTTAATTCTGCTTTTTTTAGCACAAAGTCCACCTGGTGCCTAAAGACCAGTTCAGCATGGACTACGTTGAACCTTCAGTCCGCTGCATCAGCACCCATGGACGGTTCCCCCCTGACAGGAGGATTCTGGTGAGGAACATTAGTGGGACAGCGCTCTTGTTAGAACGGTTCTGATCCACCTTCCCTCCCCCTGTAGCTCCTCCTGTGTCCCCTCAGCGCTCTTGTTAGAAGGGTTCTGATCCACCTTCCCTCCCCCTGTAGCTCCTCCTGTGTCCCCTCAGCGCTCTTGTTAGAAGGGTTCTGATCCACCTTCCCTCCCCCTGTAGCTCCTCCTGTGTCCCCTCAGCGCTCTTGTTAGAACGGTTCTGATCCACCTTCCCTCCCCCTGTAGCTCCTCCTGTGTCCCCTCAGCGCTCTTGTTAGAACGGTTCTGATCCACCTTCCCTCCCCCTGTAGCTCCTCCTGTGTCCCCTCAGCGCTCTTGTTAGAACGGTTCTGATCCACCTTCCCTCCCCCTGTAGCTCCTCCTGTGTCCCCTCAGCGCTCTTGTTAGAACGGTTCTGATCCACCTTCCCTCCCCCTGTAGCTCCTGCTGTGTCCCCTCAGCGCTCTTGTTAGAAGGGTTCTGATCCACCTTCCCTCCCCCTGTAGCTCCTCCTGTGTCCCCTCAGCGCTCTTGTTAGAACGGTTCTGATCCACCTTCCCTCCCCCTGCAGCTCCTCCTGTGTCCCCTCAGCGCTCTTGTTAGAACGGTTCTGATCCACCTTCCCTCCCCCTGTAGCTCCTCCTGTGTCCCCTCACGTTTCCAAACTCCCTCCCACTGGCTGGTGCTGAAGGAGGGCCAGAGCTCCTCCTACAGGAGCCCATCCTGGCCTCCCCCGCTGCAGCTCCTCCACTGACCTCCCACCAGAGAGATGAGCCCCTCTGGGAGCAGACAACAGAGACCACATCAGGCTGGACTCCGTGCAGGTACGGAGGCTGACGGCTGCTGAGTGAGTGAGTTTACGACGCTCCCACCACTGCTGCTGGATTGATTTAACACATCTGGAATATTGAGATTTATTCTGGGTCAACATCTGCATCTTTTGAAGTCCTCAGTCTCCATGCAGGTGGTGTTGTTCCAGATAAAAGGTCTCAATAACAGCATCACTCCAGGTGAAACCATTCCAAAGAAGGCTAAGTGGAGCTGGCATATCAGCCCCCAATGGAAGCCTGCTGCTGCTGCCAAGCTCTCCATGTCATCATGGAAAAGTTGATTGTTCAACTCAATGTTTTTCCCATTGGGAGGAGATTTGTTGTTCCACCATGAAGTCTTTTCTTGTGATGAGTTTGTGTGTTGTAGTAGCATGAAGATATCTTGTTATCATGATCAACTCATCTGGCCTGGTGGAAGAACGCTGCTGTGTTTGGATTCAGACGAGTCAAATCTGAACCAGGGACTTGCAGTTTTATCCTCGGTCTCTGGACTCATAAAATGGAGACCGGCCCAGTTTGACACTTTTGAACTCCTCCTTTATGTTCAAATCTCATGACTGAGATTCGTGATTGGAAACATCGGCGGTTCAGGAAAGAAAACATGTACCATTGAACATCGCTCTCATCCTTCTACTCAGAACGCTGCGGTGGACTCCACCGTGTCCAGGCTTTGGGCAGATACGTCTTCATCCTCCACCACCACCAGCCGCTCCACCCCACCCACCCTGTGCAGGTCTACATTACCAGGGTCGGATCTGGCAGGGTGGAGGATCTTTGATTCATCTTAGCTTTCCTGCTCCGGCTGTTTGAGAAACATTCAAATGGAGATGGTTGTTTGTGTCTTTCAGGCCACGCCAACGCCTCCTTCTGTCCCCACGCTTATGGCTGCCGAAACGTGCCGGTGTCTGAAAACCAGATCATTCTGGATGTGCCGGACCACCAGGTCCTCCTCACCTGCAGGTTCCTGCAGGCAGAGCCCTGTGGTGGTAGGTTTCCTGCTCCTCTGCTGGACTGATACCCTCTCCCTTTCCCCACACGTATCTGCTGTTTCTACTCTGTGCCTCCTTCTCCTCTGTCAGGCCTGGACTTCTTCCTTCTGTCTCTCCAGGATCACGTCCTGGTGGTGCCTGAGAGCAGCTCCAGCTCCAGCTCCCTGAACCAAGAACCACTGGAGAAATCTGACCACTTCATCAGCAACTGTGGCCTCAACAGCTTTCATGTCAAGTCGGTGTCTCTCAGCCTGAGTTGGTCCATGTTCTGTATCCCTGAATGTTCTAGAGGAACTAAACTGGGCCTGACTGGGACGCTTCTGTCTGCTCAGATTTGGGTTGTGAATGCATTCAGATGTCATTTACAAGCATTGGAACTAAAGACCTGAGCCTCAAGAATATTTAGTTCTTGATTTACTTTCTCTTGCAGGGTTTCACTTTGTGCAAATTTTCTTTTGAAGATCTTTGTTTTTTGTTGTCCTTCCATTTAGCAAGTTTGGCTAAGAACCGTTTCCCCACTAAACTAATTTTCCTAAAATGTCTCGCTAACGTTTCCTTTTTCTCTGTCGTCCCTCCTGTCCTTCGTCTCCATTCTGTCTCAGCTCAGCTGTGTCTCTTGGGCTCTCTTCAACAACGGCGCCCTGCCTTGTGCCTGCCATGAGGTTGGAGCTGAGAGTGACACCTGCGAGCCATTTGGTGGTCGGTGCCGCTGCAGGCCCCACGTGATTGGCCGAGACTGCTCCATGTGGGCCGCGGGTTTCTGAGGATTCCCCACTGCAGACGTGAGTGTCAGATTGGATGAAGGATGAGTAATAAGGGCTTTTAATGATGAGTGAGAGGACGGACCAAACCAACCTGTCCAACCATCAGAGGACAGTTTGTTGTTCGAGTTTCAACTCTTACTACATTACTGTAAGCATCATTTTGAGTTCATTCGCAATTCTTATTACATCATTGTCGCATCATTTTGAGATCATTAGCAATTCTTCTGACATCACTGTCGCATTATATTGAGGTTCGTAGCAACTCTTACTACATGACTGTAAGCATCACTTTGAGGTTGTTCGAAACTTTCACTCCATTACTGTTAGCATCATTTTGAGTTCATTAGCAATTCTTACTCAATCACTGTCGCATCATTTTGAGTTCATTAGCAACTCTTACTACATGACTTTCAGCATCACTTTGAGGTTGCTCGAAACACTTACTACATTACTGTAAGCATCATTGAGTTGATTAGCAACTATCACTACATTACTGTTAGGATCATTTTGAGTTCATTAGCAATTCTTACGACATCACTGTCATATCATTTTGGGATCATTTGCAATTCTTACGACATCACTGTAGCATCATTTTGAGGTTAGTTTCAACTCTTCCTACATTACCGTTAGCATCATTTTTAGTTTATTAGCAATTCTTACGACATCACTGTCACATCATTTTTAGATCATTAGCAATTCTTCTGACATCACTGTCGCATTATTTGGAGGTTCGTAGGAACTCTTACTACATGACTGTCAGCATCACTTTGAGTTTATTGTCAACTTTCACTACATTACTGTTACTATAATTTTGAGTTCATGAGCAATTCTTACTACATCACTGTCGCATCATTTTGATATCATTATCAAGTCTTTGGACATCACTGTAGCATTATTTTGAGTTCATTAGCAAATCTTACTACATTACGTTTGCATTATTTTGAGGTTAGTAGCAACTCTGACGACATGACTGTCAGCATCACTTTGAGGTTATTCGAAACTCTTACTACATTACTGTAAGCATCACTGAGTTTATTAGGAACTATCACTACATTACTTTTAGCATCATTTTGAGTTCATTAGCAATTCTTACTAAATCACTGTAGCATCATTTTTAAGTTCTTAGTAACTATCACTACGTTACTGTCAGCATCATTTTGAGTTCATTAGCAATTCTTCTGACATCAGTGTTGCATTATTTTGAGGTTCGTAGCAACTCTTACTACATGACTGTCAGCATCACTTTGAGGTTGTTCGAAACACTTACAACATTACTATAAGCATCACTGAGTTGATTAGCAACTATCACTACGTTACTGTTAGCATCATTTTGAGTTCAATAGCAATTCTTCCAACATCACTGTCGCATCATTTTGAGATCATTAGCAATTCTTACTAAATCACTGTCGCATCATTTTGATATCATTAGCAATTCTTCTGACATCACTGTCGCATTATTTTGAGGTTCGTAGCAACTCTGACTACATGACTGTCAGCATCACTTTGAGGTTGTTCGAAACACTTACTACATTACTGTAAGCATCACTGAGTTGATTCGCAACTATCACTTTGTTACTGTTAGCATCATTTTGAGTTCATTAGCAATTCTTCCAACATCACTATCGCAATGTTTTGAGGTTCGTAGCAACTCTTACTACATTACTGTCAGCATCACTTTGAGTTTATTAGCAACTATCACTACATTACCGTTCGCATCATTTTGAGTTCATTAGCAACTATCACTACATTACTGTTAGCATCATTTTGAGGTTCGTAGCAACTCTTACTACATGACTGCTAGCATCACTTTGAGTTTGTTCGAAACACTTACTACATTACTGTAAGCATCACTGACTTGATTAGCAATTATCACTACATTACTGTGAGCATCATTTCGAGTTCATTAGCAATTCTTCTGACATGACTGTCGCAATATTTTGAGGTTCGTAGCAACTTTGACTACATTACTGTCGCAGTATTTTGAGGTTCTTAGCAACTCTTACTACATGACTGTCAGCATCATTTTGAGATCTTTAGCAATTCTTCTGACATCACTGTCACATTATTTTGAGGTTCGTAGCAACTCTTACTGCATGACTGTCAGCATCACTTTGAGGTTGTTCGAAACACTTACGACATTACTGTAAGCATCACTGAGTTGATTAGCAACTATCACTATATTACTGTTAGCATCATTTTGAGTTCATTAGACATTTTTCCGACACACTGTCGCATTTTTTTGAGGTTCGTAGCAACTCTTACTACATGACTGTTAGCATCACTTTGAGGTTATTCGAAACGTTCACTCCATTACTGTTGGCATCATTTTAAGTTCATTAGCAATTCTTCCGACATCACTGTCGCATTATTTTGAGGTTCGTAGCAACTCTTACGACATTACTGTTGCATTATTTAAAGGTTCGTAGCAACTCTTACTACATTACTGTCAGCATCACTTTGAGTTTATTAGCAACTATCACGACATTACTGTTAGCATCATTTTGAGTTTATTAGCAATTCATAGACATCACTGTAGCATCAAATTGAGGTTAGTAGCAAGTCTAACTACATGACTGTCAGCATCACTTTGACGTTGTTCGAAACTCTTACTACATTACTGTAAGCATCACTGAGTTCATCAGCAACTATCACTACATTATTTTTCGCATCATCTTGAGTTCATTAGCAATTCTTACGACATCACTGTCCCATCAGTTTGAGATCTTTCCCAATTCTTCTGACATCACTGTCGCATTATTTTGAGGTTCGAAGCAACTCTTACTACATGACTGTCAGAATCACTTTGAGGTTGTTCGAAACACTTACTACATTACTGTAAGCATCACTGAGTTGATTAGCAACTATCACTACATTACTGTTAGCATCACTTTGAATTAATTAGCAACTATCACTACATTATTGTTAGCATCATTTTGAGGTTAGAAGCAACTCTTCCGACATCACTGTCGCAATATTTTGAGGTTCGTAGCAACTTTTACTTCATTACTGTCGCCTTATTTTGAGGTTCGTAGCAACACTTACAACATGACTGTCAGCATCACTTTCAGTTTATTCGAAACTTTCACTCCATTACTGTTATCATCATTTTGAGTTCATTAGAAATTCTTCCGACATCACTGTTGCATTTTTTTTTTGAGGTTCGTAGCAACTCTTACTACATGACTGTCAGCATCACTTTGAGGTTATTCGAAACGTTCACTCCATTACTGTTAGCATCATTTTGAGTTCATGAGCAATTCTTCCAACATCACTGTCGCAATATTTTGAGGTTCGTAGAAACTTTTACTACATTACTGTAGCATTATTTTGAGGTTCGTAGCAATTCTTACTACATGACCATCAGCATCATTTTGAGGTTATTCGAAACTTTCACTCCATTACTGTTAGCATCATTTTGAGTTCATTCGCAATTCTTACTACATCACTGTCGCATCATTTTGAGATCATTAGCAATTCTTCTGACATCACTGTCGCATTATTTTGAGGTTCGTAGCAACTTTTACGACATTACTGTTGCATTATTTAAAGGTTCGTAGCAACTCTTACTACATTACTGTCAGCATCACTTTGAGTTCATTTGCAACTATCACTACATTACTGTTAGCATCATTTTGAGTTAATTAGCAATTCATAGACATCACTGTCGCATTAAATTGAGTTTAGTAGCAACTCTTACTACATGACTGTCAGCATCACTTTGAGGTTGTTCGAAACTCTTACTACATTACTGTAAGCATCACTTGAGTTTATAGCAACTATCACTCCATTACTGTTAGCATCATTTTGAATTCATAAGCAATTCTTATGACATCACTGTCCCATCAGTTTGAGATCATAAACAATTCTTTTGACATCACTGTCGTCTTATTTTGAGGTTCGAAGCAACTCTTACTACATTACTGTCAGCATCACTTTGAGTTTATTAGCAAATATCACTACATTGCTGTTAGCATCATTTTGAGTTGTTGAGCGATTCTTACTACATCACTGTCGCATCATTTTGAGATCATTAGCAATTCTTCCGACATCACTGTCGCATTATTTTGAGTTTCGTAGCAACTCTTTCTACATGACTGTCAGCATCACTTTGAGGTTATTTGAAACACTTACTACATTACTGCAAGCATCACTGAGTTGATTAGCAACTATCACTACCTTACTTTTAGCATCATTTTAAGTTCATGAGCAATTGATCCGACATCACTGTCGCAATATTTTGAGGTTCGTAGCAACTTTTACTACATTACTGTCGCATTATTTTGAGGTTCGTAGCAACTATTAGTACATGACTGTCAGCATCACTTTGAGGTTATTCGAAACGTTCACTCCACTACTTTTAGCATCATTTTGAGATCATTCGCAATTCTTCTAACATCACTGTCGCATTATTTTGAGGTTTGTAGCAGCTCTTATTACATGACTGACAGCATCACTTTGAGGTTATTCGAAACACTTACTACATTACTGTAAGCATCACTGACTTGATTAGCAACTATCACTACATTACTGTTAGCATCATTTTGAGGTTAGAAGTAACTTTTACTACATGACTGACAGCATCACTTTTTGTTTTTTTCGAAACACTTACTACATTACTGTAAGCATCACTGAGTTAATTAGCAACTATCACTACATTACTGTTAGCATCATTTTGAGTTCATTAGCAATTCTTCCGACATCACTGTCGCAATATTTTGAGGTTCGTAGCAACACTTACTACATGACTGTCAGCATCACTTTGAGGTTATTCTAAACTTTCACTCCATTACTGTTAGCATCATTTTGAGTTCATTAGCAATTCTTACTACATCACTGTCGCATCAGTTTGAGATCATTAACAATTCTTTTGACATCACTGTCGCATTACTTTGAGTTTCGAAGCAACTCTTACTAAATTACTGTCAGCATCACTTTGAGTTCATTAGCAACTATCACGACATTACTTTTAGCATCATTTTGAGGTTAGAAGCAACTCTTACTACATGACTGTCAGCGTCAGTTTGAGGTTGTTCGAAACACTTACGACATTACTGTAAGCATTACTGAGTTGATTAGCAACTATCACTACATTACTTTTAGCATCATTTTGAGTTTATTAGCAACTATCACGACATTACTGTTAGCTTCATTTTGAGTTTATTAGCAATTCATCGACATCACTGTAGCATTAAATTGAGGTTAGTAGCAACTCTTACTACATGACTGTCAGCATCACTTTGAGGTTGTTTGAAACACGTACTACATTACTGTAAGCATCACTGAGTTAATTAGCAACTATCACTACATTACTGTTAGCATCATTTTGAGTTAATGAGCAATTCTCACGACATCACTGTAGCATTGAATTGAGTTCATTAGCAACTCTTACTAAATGACTGTCAGCATCACTTTGAGGTTGTTCGAAACTCTTACTACATTACTTTAAACATCACTGACTTTCTTAGCAACTATCGCTACATTACTGTTAGCATCATCTTGAGTTCATTAGCAATTCTTCCGACATCACTGTCGCAATATTTTGAGGTTCGTAGCAACTTTTACTACATTACTGTCGCATTATTTTGAGGTTCGTAGCAACACTTACTACATGACTGTCAGCATCATTTACAGGTTATTCGAAAGTTTCACTCCATTACTGTTAGCATCATCTTGAGTTTATGAGCAATTCTTCCGACATCACTGTCGCAATATTTTGAGGTTCGTAGCAACTTTTACTACATTACTGTCCCATTACTTTGAGGTTCGTAGCAACACTTACTACATGACTGTCAGCATCACTCAGTGTATTAGCAACTATCACTACATTACTTTTAGTATCATTTTAAGTTCATTAGCAATTCTTCCGACATCACTGTCGCAATATTTTGAGGTTCGTAGCAACTATTAGGACATGACTTTCAGCATCACTTTGAGGTTATTCGAAACGTTCACTCCATTATTGTCAGCATCATTTTGAGATCATTCGCAATTCTTCTAACATCACTGTCGCATCATTTTGAGATCTTTAGCAATTCTTCTGACATCACTGTCGCATTATTTTGAGGTTCGTAGCAACTCTTACTACATTACTGTAAGCATCACTGACTTGATTCGCAACTATCACTACATTACTGTTAGCATCATTTTGAGTTCATTAGCAATTCTTCCGACATCACTGTCGCATTATTTTGAGGTTCGTAGCAACTCTTACTACATTACTGTCAGCATCACTTTGAGTTTATTTGCAACTATCACTACATTACTGTTAGCATCATTTTAAGGTTGTTCGAAACACTTACTACATTACTGTAAGCATCACTGACTTGATTAGCAACTATCACTACATTACTGTTCGCATCATTTTGAGTTCATTAGCAATTCTTCCAACATCACTGTCGCAATATTTTGAGGTTCGTAGCAACTCTTTCGACATGATTGTTGCATTATTTTAAGCTTCATAGCAACTCTTACTACATTACTGTTAGAATCACTTTGAGTTAATTAGCAACTATCACTACATAACTGTTAGCATCATTTTGAGTTGTTGAGCAATTCTCACGACATCACTGTAGCATTAAATTGAGTTCATTAGCAACTCTTACTAAATGACTTTCAGCATCACTTTGAGGTTGTTCGAAACTCTTACTACATTACTGTAAGCATCACTGAGTTTCTTAGCAACTATCACTACATTACTGTTAGCATCATCTTGAGTTCATTAGCAATTCTTCCGACATCACTGTCGCAATATTTTGAGGTTCGTAGCAACTTTTACGACATTACTGTCGCATTATTTTGATGTTCGTAGCAACTCTTAGTACATGACTGTCAGCATCACTTTGAGGTTATTCGAAACGTTCACTCCATTACTGTTAGCATCATTTTGAGATCATTACCAATTCTTCTGACATCACTGTTGCATCATTTTGAGATCTTGAGCAACACTTACGACATCACTGTCGCATTATTTTGAGGTTCGTAGCAACTCTTACTCCATGACTGCTAGCATCAGTTTGA
The DNA here is from genome assembly GCF_037954235.1 of Aulostomus chinensis. NCBI lineage: Eukaryota > Metazoa > Chordata > Actinopteri > Syngnathiformes > Aulostomidae > Aulostomus > Aulostomus chinensis. Next base: position 29,051,921 of record NC_141320.1, on the reverse strand, counting down.
GGTTGTTCGAAACACTTACTACATTACTGTAAGCATCACTGACTTGATTAGCAACTATCGCTACATTACTTTTAGCATCATTTTAAGTTCATTAGCAATTCTTACTACATCACTGTCGCAATATTTTGAGGTTCGTAGCAACTTTTACTACATTACTGTCGCATTATTTTGAGGTTCGTAGCAACTCTTAGTACATGACTTTCAGCATCACTTTGAGGTTATTCGAAACGTTCACTCCATTATTGTCAGCATCATTTTGAGATCATTTGCAATTCTTCTAACATCACTGTCGCATCATTTTGAGATCTTTCGCAATTCTTCTGACATCACTGTCGCATTATTTTGAGGTTCGTAGCAACTCTTACTACATTACTGTCAGCATCACTTTGAGGTTGTTCGAAATACTTACTACATTACTGTAAGCATCACTGACTTGATTCGCAACTATCACTACATCACTGTTAGCATCATTTTGAGTTCATTAGCAATTCTTCCGACATCACTGTCGCAATATTTTGAGGTTCGTCGCAACTTTTACTACATTACTGTCCCATTACTTTGAGGTTCGTAGCAACACTTACTACATGACTGTCAGCATCACTCAGTGTATTAGCAACTATCACTACATTACTTTTAGCATCATTTTAAGTTCATTAGCAATTCTTCCGACATCACTGTCGCAATATTTTGAGGTTTGTAGCAACTTTTACTACATTACTGTCCCATTACTTTGAGGTTCGTAGCAACACTTACTACATGACTGTCAGCATCACTCAGTGTATTAGCAACTATCACTACATTACTTTTAGCATCATTTTAAGTTCCTTAGCAATTCTTCCGACATCACTGTCGCAATATTTTGAGGTTCGTAGCAACTATTAGTACATGACTTTCAGCATCACTTTGAGGTTATTCGAAACGTTCACTCCATTATTATCAGCATCATTTTGAGATCATTCGCAATTCTTCTAACATCACTGTCGCATCATTTTGAGATCTTTAGCAATTCTTCTGACATCACTGTCGCATTATTTTGAGGTTCGTAGCAACTCTTACTACATTACTGTAAGCATCACTGACTTGATTCGCAACTATCACTACATTACTGTTAGCATCATTTTGAGTTCATTAGCAATTCTTCCGACATCACTGTCGCATTATTTTTAGGTTCGTAGCAACTCTTACTACATTACTGTCAGCATCACTTTGAGTTTATTTGCAATTATCACTACATGACTGTTAGCATCATTTTAAGGTTGTTCGAAACACTTACTACATTACTGTAAGCATCACTGACTTGATTAGCAACTATCACTACATTACTGTTCGCATCATTTTGAGTTCATTAGCAATTCTTCCGACATCACTGTCGCAATATTTTGAGGTTCGTAGCAACTCTTTCTACATGATGGTTGCATTATTTTAAGCTTCATAGCAACTCTTACTACATTACTGTTAGAATCACTTTGAGTTTATTAGCAACTATCACTACATAACTGTTAGCATCATTTTGAGTTGTTGAGCAATTCTCACGACATCACTGTAGCATTAAATTGAGTTCATTAGCAACTCTTACTAAATGACTGTCAGCATCACTTTGAGGTTGTTCGAAACTCTTACTACATTACTGTAAGCATCACTGAGTTTCTTAGCAACTATCACTACATTACTGTTAGCATCATCTTGAGTTCATTAGCAATTCTTCCGACATCACTGTCGCAATATTTTGAGGTTCGTAGCAACTTTTACGACATTACTGTCGCATTATTTTGATGTTCGTAGCAACTCTTAGTACATGACTGTCAGCATCACTTTGAGGTTATTCGAAACGTTCACTCCATTACTGTTAGCATCATTTTGAGATCATTACCAATTCTTCTGACATCACTGTTGCATCATTTTGAGATCTTGAGCAACACTTACGACATCACTGTCGCATTATTTTGAGGTTCGTAGCAACTCTTACTCCATGACTGCTAGCATCAGTTTGAGGTTGTTCGAAACACTTACTACATTACTGTAAGCATCACTGACTTGATTAGCAACTATCGCTACATTACTTTTAGCATCATTTTAAGTTCATTAGCAATTCTTACTACATCACTGTCGCAATATTTTGAGGTTCGTAGCAACTTTTACTACATTACTGTCGCATTATTTTGAGGTTCGTAGCAACTCTTAGTACATGACTTTCAGCATCACTTTGAGGTTATTCGAAACGTTCACTCCATTATTGTCAGCATCATTTTGAGTTCATTAGCAATTCTTACGACATCACTGTCATATCATTTTGGGATCATTTGCAATTCTTACGACATCACTGTAGCATCATTTTGAGGTTAGTTTCAACTCTTCCTACATTACCGTTAGCATCATTTTTAGTTTATTAGCAATTCTTACGACATCACTGTCACATCATTTTGAGATCTTTAGCAATTCTTCTGACATCACTGTCGCATTATTTTGAGGTTCGTAGCAACTCTTACTACATTACTGTCAGCATCACTTTGAGGTTATTCGAAACACTTACTACATTACTGAAAGCATTACTGACTTGATTAGCATCCATCACTACATTACTTTTAGCATCATTTTGAGTTCATGAGCAATTCTTCCGACATCACTGTCGCAATTTTTTGAGGTTCGTAGCAACTTTTACTACATTACTGTCGCATTATTTTGAGGTTCGTAGCAACTCTTACTACATGACTGTAAGCATCACTTTGAGGTTCTTCGAAACACTTACTACATTATTGTAAGCATTACTGACTTGATTAGCAACCATCACTACATTACTGTTAGCATCATTTTGAGTTTATTAGCAACTATCACTACATTACTGTTAGCATCATTTTGAGTTTATTAGAAATGCTTCTGACATCACCGTCGCAATATTTTGAGGTTCGTAGCAACTTTTACTACATTACTGTCGCATTATGTTGAGGTTCGTAGCAACTCTTACTACATGACTGTAAGCATCACTTTGACGTTATTCGAAAGTTTCACTCCATTACTGTTAGCATCATTTTGAGTTCATTAGCAATTCTTACTACATCACTGTCGCAATATTTTGAGGTTCGTAGCAACTGTTACTACATTATTGTTGCATTATTTTAAGGTTCGTAGCAACTCTTACTACATTACTGTCAGCATCACTTTGAGTTTTTTAGCAACTATCACTACATTACTGTTAGCATCATTTTGAGTTGTTGAGCAATTCTCACGACATCACTGTAGCATTCATACCTTCACGACGGAGGACGTGGTGAGAGCCCTCAGGAGGACCAGGGAAAGGAGCTCACCCGGCCCCGACAACATCAGAAGCAGAGTCCTGAGGCACTGTGCGGGGCAACTAGGCATTGTTTTCCGGACTCTATTTCAACACTCCATGGACAGTCACACAGTTCCCCAGCTGTGGAAACACTCCACAGTCATCCCCATCCCCAAAAAAACCAACCCTAAGTCTCTGAACGATCTCCGCCCCGTGGCCCTCACCTCCCTGGTGATGAAGGCCATGGAGAAGATCATAAAACAGCACATCATCTGAGCAACCGACCCCCTGATGGACCCACTCCAGTTTGCTTATTGCGCACGCAGAGGCGTCGAGGATGCAAAAATCTTCATCTTGGACTCCATCCACAAGCACCTGGAGCTTCCTAACTCCTCCGCCAGACTTCTGTTCGCTGATTTCTCATCAGCATTTAACACACTGCAGCCCCACATCCTGGCCACCAAACTCTCCTCCTGCTTCCATCTGGACGACCAGCTTATACTGTGGATTCTGGACTTTCTGACCAACAGGACTCAGAAAGTTCGGGTCAACAACTCCCTTTCGGACCTCCGCTTCACCTCAACTGGCTCCCCCCAAGGCTGTGTGCTCTCCCCCCTGCTCTTCCTCCTCTACACAGATGGCTGCCGATCCACACAGCCCAACTGCCACCTGGTGAAATATGCTGACGACACAGTTCTCCTGTCACTGCTGTCAGGCCCAGCACGACATCATGGACCCGCTCTTCAGGAGTTTGTAGAGTGGTGTGACAGCTCCAAACTAGAACTGAACGTCAGCAAGACCAAAGAGATGGTGGTGACCTTCTCCAGCAAGCAGAGGGATCTGGCTTCTGCTGTCATCACCACCATCCACGGGAAGCCAGTGGAAGTGGTCGAAGAGTACAAATACCTGGGCACAATCTTTGACAACCTCCTGAACTTTTCTGCCAACACAGAGGAGATTCTCAGGAGGTGTCGCCAACGACTGTTCCTCCTCAGGAAACTCAATTCCTTTGGAGTCAGCGCACCCATAATGATGACTTTCTACTACACCTTTGTGGAAAGCATCATCACATCCTCCATAACCTGCTGGTTCCACTCCCTCAGCCTCCAGAACCGGAACAGACTGCAGCGCACTGCATCAGTGTGCTCCAAAATCATCGGCCTGCCTGTCAGAACTCTTTCACACGTTTACAGCCAACAGGCCCCATCAAAGACCCCTCACACATACTCCACTCTGCATTTGAATGGCTCCCCTCTGGGCGACGCCTCCGCTGTGTGGCCTGCAGAACTGAGAGGAGGAAAGCCACCATTGTCCCCAAAGCCATTCTTCTCTTTAACTCCAGCTGCTAACACCTTCCCCACACCAACACCCGACACACACACACCTACATACTCTCCCCGGACTACTCAATATCCTGTCTTCACTGTTACACTGTTTATACTGTTTACATTGTCTGCACTTTATTCACTCACTCCAGTCACCTTACTCTTCATTCTACATTGTGTACATACTGTATGTAGTATATTTATTGTATTTTTATCTTTAATCTTATTTTTATTCTCTTATTTATTCCCACTGTCATGTCCGTTTTTTTTTTTCTTTGTTTTGTTTTTTAATGTCATGCTGCTCAGTTGTACCGTATTTTAATTGCCCCTCGGGGATAAATAAAGTCATCTGAATCTGAATCTGAATCTGAATGAATCTGAAGCATTAAATTGAGTTCATTAGCAACTCTTACTAAATGACTGTCAGCATCACTTTGAGGTTGTTTGAAACTCTGACCACATTACTGTAAGCATCACTGAGTTTCTTAGCAACTATCACTACATTACTGTTAGCATTATCTTGAGTTCATTAGCAATTCTTCCGACATCACTGTTGCAATATTTTGAGGTTCGTAGCAACTTTTACTACATTACTGTCGCATTATTTTGAGGTTCGTAGCAACACTTACTACATGACTGTCAGCATCACTTTGAGGTTATTCGAAACGTTCTCTCCATTACTGTTAGCATCATCTTGAGTTCATTAGCAATTCTTACTAAATCACTGTCGCATCATTTTGAGATCTTTAGCAATTCTACTGACATCACTGTCGCATTATTTTGAGGTTTGTAGCAACTCTTACTACATGACTGTCAGCATCACTTTGAGGTTATTCGAAACGTTCACTCCATAACTGTTAGCATCATTTTGAGTTCATTAGCAATTCTTCCGACATCACTGTCGCAATATTTTGAGGTTCGTAGCAACTTTTACTACATTACTGTCGCATTATTTTGAGGTTCGTAGCAACTCTTACTACATGACTGTCAGCATCACTTTGAGGTTATTCGAAACACTTACTACATTACTTTAAGCATCACTGAGTTGATTAGCAACTATCACTACATTACTGTTAGCATCATCTTGAGTTCATTAGCAATTCTTCCGACATCACTGTCGCATCATTTTGAGATCATTAGCAATTCTTCCGACATCACTGTCGCATTATTTTGAGGTTCGTAGCAACTCTTACTACATTATTGTTGCATTATTTTAAGGTTCGTAGCAACTCTTACTACATTACTGTCAGCATCACTCTGAGTTTATTAGCAACTATCACTACATTACTGTTAGCATCATTTTAAGTTCATTAGCAATTCTTCCGACATCACTGTCGCAATATTTTGAGGTTTGTAGCAACTTTTACTACATTACTGTCGCATTATTTTGAGGTTCGTAGCAACTCTTAGTACATGACTGTCAGCATCACTTTGAGTTTATTAGCAACTATCACTACATTACTGTTAGCATCATTTTGAGTTCATGAGCAATTCTCACGACATCACATTAGCATTGAATTGAGTTCATTAGCAACTCTTTCTAAATGAATGTCAGCATCACTTTGAGATTGTTCGAAACTCTTACTACATTACTGTAAGCATCACTGACTTGATTAGCAACTACCACTACATGACTGTTAGCATCATTTTAAGTTCATTAGCAATTCTTCCGACATCACTGTCGCAATATTTTGAGGTTCGTATCAACTTTTACTACATTACTGTCGCATTATTTTGAGGTTCTTATCAAATCTTAGTACATGACTGTCAGCATCACTTTGAGGTTCTTCGAAACACTTACTACATTACTGTAAGCATCACTGAGTTGATTAGCAACTATCACTACATTACTGTTAGCATCATTTTGAGTTGTTGAGCAATTCTCACGACATCACTGTAGCATTAAATTGAGTTCATTAGCAACTCTTCCTAAATGAACTTCAGCATCACTTTGAGGTTTTTCGAAACACTTACTACATGACTGTCAGCATCACTTTGAGGTTATTCGAAAGTTTCACTCCATTACTGTTAGCATCATCTTGAGTTCATTAGCAATACTTCCGACATCACTGTCGCAATATTTTGAGGTTCGTAGTAACTTTTACTAAATTACTGTCGCATTATTTTGAGGTTCGTAGCTACACTTACTACATGACTGTAAGCATCACTTTGAGGTTATTCGAAACTTTCACTCCATTACTTTTAGCATCATTTTGAGTTCATTAGCAATTCTTACTTCATCACTGTCGCATCATTTTGAGATCATTAGCAATTCTTCCGACATCACTGTCGCATTATTTTGAGGTTCGTAGCAACTCTTACTACATTATTGTTGCATTATTTTAAGGTTCGTAGCAACTCTTACTACATTACTGTCAGCATCACTCTGAGTTTATTAGCAACTATCACTACATTACTGTTAGCATCATTTTAAGTTCATTAGCAATTCTTCCAACATCACTGTCGCAATATTTTGAGGTTTGTAGCAACTTTTACTACATTACTGTCGCTTTATTTTGAGGTTCGAAGCAACTCTTAGTACATGACTGTCAGCATCACTTTGAGTTTATTAGCAACTATCACTACATTACTGTTAGCATCATTTTGAGTTCATGAGCAATTCTCACGACATCACTGTAGCATTGAATTGAGTTCATTAGCAACTCTTACTAAATGACTGTCAGCATCACTTTGAGGTTGTTCGAAACTCTTCCTACATTACTGTAAGCATCACTGAGTTTCTTAGCAACTATCACTACATTACTTTTAGTATCATCTTGAGTTCTTTAGCAATTCTTCTGACATCACTGTCGCAATATTTTGAGGTTCGTAGCAACTTTTACTACATTACTGTCGCATTATTTAGAGATTCGTAGCAACTCTTAGTACATAACTATCAGCATCACTTTGAGGTTGTTCGAAACACTTACTACATTACTATAAGCATCACTGACTTGATTAGCAACTATCACTACATTACTGTTAGCATCATTTTAAGTTCATTAGCAATTCTTCCGACATCACTGTCGCAATATTTTGAGGTTCGTAGCAACTTTTACTACATTACTGTCTTATTATTTAAAGGGTCGTAGCAACACTTACTACATTACTGTAAGCATCACTTTGAGGTTATTTGAAAGTTTCACTCCATTACTGTTAGCATCATTTTGAGTTGTTGAGCAATTCTCACGACATCACTGTGGCATTAAATTGAGTTCATAAGCAACTCTTCCTAAATGACCTTCAGCATCACTTTGAGGTTTTTCGAAACTCTTTCTACATTACTTTAAGCATCACTGAGTTTCTTAGCAACTATCACTACATTATTTTTAGCATCATCTTGAGTTCATTCGCAATACTTACTACATCACTGTCGCAATATTTTGAGGTTCGTAGCAACTTTTACTACATTACTGTCGCATTATTTTGACGTTCGTAGCAACTCTTAGTACATGACTGTCAGCATCACTATGAGGTTATTCGAAACGTTCACTCCACTACTGTTAGCATCATTTTGAGTTCATTAGCAATTCTTCTGACATCACTGTCACATTATTTTGAGGTTCGTAGCAACTCTTACTACATTACTGTCAGCATCACTTTGAGTTTATGAGCAACTATCACTACATTACTGTGAGCATCATTTTGAGTTCATTCGCAATTCTTATTACATCACTGTCGCATCATTTTGAGATCATTAGCAATTCTTACGACATCATTGTCGCATCATTTTGAGATCATTAGCAATTCTTCTGACATCACTGTCGCATTATATTGAGGTTCGTAGCAACTCTTACTACATGACTGTAAGCATCACTTTGAGGTTGTTCGAAACTTTCACTCCATTACTGTTAGCATCATTTTGAGTTCATTAGCAATTCTTACTCAATCACTGTCGCATCATTTTGAGGTTCGTTGCAACTCTTACTACATGACTTTCAGCATCACTTTGAGGTTGCTCGAAACACTTACTACATCACTGTAAGCATCATTGAGTTGATTAGCAACTATCACTACATTACTGTTAGGATCATTTTGAGTTCATTAGCAATTCTTACGACATCACTGTCATATCATTTTGGGATCATTTGCAATTCTTACGACATCACTGTAGCATCATTTTGAGGTTAGTTTCAACTCTTCCTACATTACCGTTAGCATCATTTTTAGTTTATTAGCAATTCTTACGACATCACTGTCACATCATTTTCAGATCATTAGCAATTCTTCTGACATCACTGTCGCATTATTTGGAGGTTCGTAGGAACTCTTACTACATGACTGTCAGCATCACTTTGAGTTTATTGTCAACTTTCACTACATTACTGTTACTATAATTTTGAGTTCATGAGCAATTCTTACTACATCACTGTCGCATCATTTTGATATCATTATCAAGTCTTTGGACATCACTGTAGCATTATTTTGAGTTCATTAGCAAATCTTACTACATTACGTTTGCATTATTTTGAGGTTAGTAGCAACTCTGACGACATGACTGTCAGCATCACTTTGAGGTTATTCGAAACTCTTACTACATTACTGTAAGCATCACTGAGTTTATTAGGAACTATCACTACATTACTTTTAGCATCATTTTGAGTTCATTAGCAATTCTTACTAAATCACTGTAGCATCATTTTTAAGTTCTTAGTAACTATCACTACGTTACTGTCAGCATCATTTTGAGTTCATTAGCAATTCTTACTAAATCACTGTAGCATCATTTTTAAGTTCTTAGTAACTATCACTACGTTACTGTCAGCATCATTTTAAGTTCATTAGCAATTCTTTCAACATCACTGTCAGCATCATTTTGAGTTCATTAGCAATTCTTCTGACATCAGTGTTGCATTATTTTGAGGTTCGTAGCAACTCTTACTACATGACTGTCAGCATCACTTTGAGGTTGTTCGAAACACTTACAACATTACTGTAAGCATCACTGAGTTTATTAGGAACTATCACTACATTACTTTTAGCATCATTTTGAGTTTATGAGCAATTCTCACGACATCACTGTAGCATTGAATTGAGTTCATTAGCTGCACCTTCTAAATGAATGTCAGCATCACTTTGAGGTTGTTCGAAACTCTTACTACATTACTGTAAGCATCACTGACTTGATTAGCAACTACCACTACATGACTGTTAGCATCATTTTAAGTTCATTAGCAATTCTTCCGACATCACTGTCGCAATATTTTGAGGTTCGTCGCAACTTTTACTTTTACTAGTTTCTTAGCAACTATCACTACATTACTGTTAGCATCATCTTGAGTTCATTAGCAATCCTTCCGACAACACTGTCGCAATATTTTGAGGTTCGTAGCAACTTTTACTGCATTACTTTCGCATTATTTTGAGGTTTGTAGCAACACTTACTACATGACTGTCAGCATCACTTTGAGGTTATTCGAAAGTTTTACTCCATTACTGTTAGCATCATTTTGAGTTCATTAGCAATTCTTACTACATCACTGTCGCATCATTTTGAGATCATAAGCAATTCTTCCAACATCAATGTCGCAATATTTTGAGGTTCGTAGCAACTCTTACTACATTATTGTTGCATTATTTTAAGGTTCGAAGCAACTCTTACTACATGACTGTCAGCATCACTTTGAGGTTGTTCGAAACTCTTACTACATTACTGTAAGCATTACTGAGTTTCTTTGCAACTATCACTACATTACTGTTAGCATCATCTTGAGTCCATTAGCAATTCTTCCGACATCACTGTCGCATTATTTTGAGGTTCATACCAACTCTTACTACATTACTGTCAGCATCACTTTGAGTTTATTAGCAACTATCACTACATTACTGTCGCATCATTTTGAGTTTATGAGCAATTCTCATGACATCACTGTAGCATTGAATTGAGTTCATTAGCAACTCTTACTAAATGACTGTCAGCATCACTTTGAGGTTATTCGAAACACTTACTACAGTACTGTAAACATCACTGAGTTGTTTAGCAACTATCACTACATTACTGTTTGCATCATTTTGAGTTCATGAGCAATTCTCACGACATCACTGTAGCATTAAATTGAGTTCATTAGCAACTCTTACGAAATGACTGTCAGCATCACTTTGAGGTTATTCGAAAGTTTCACTCCATTACTGTTAGCATCATTTTGAGTTCATTAGCAATTCTTACTACATCACTGTCGCATCATTTTGAGATCATTAGCAATTCTTCCGACATCACTGTCGCATTATTTTAGGTTCGTAGCAACTCTTACTAAATGACTGTCAGCATCACTTTGAGGTTGTTCGAAACTCTTCCTACATTACTGTAAGCATCACTGAGTTGATTAGCAACTATCACTACATTACTGTTAGCATCATTTTGAGTTCATTAGCAATTCTTCCGACATCACTGTTGCAATATTTTGAGGTTCGTAGCAACTTTTACTACATTACTTTCGCGTTATTTTGAGGTTCGTAGCGACACTTACTACATAACTGTAAGTATCACTTTCAGGTTATTCGAAAGGTTCACTCCATTACTGTTAGCATCATTTTGAGTTCATTAGCAATTCTTACTACATCACTGTCGCATCATTTTGAGATCATTAGCAATTCTTCCGACATCAATGTCGCAATATTTTGAGGTTCGTAGCAACTCTTACTACATTATTGTCGCATTATTTTGAGGTTCGTAGCAACTCTTAGTACATGACTGTCAGCATCACTTTGAGTTTATTAGCAACTATCACTACATTACTGTCAGCATCACTTTGAGTTGTTGAGCAATTCTCACGACATCACTGTTGCACTAAACTGAGTTCATTAGCAACTCTTACTACATGACTGTCAGCATCACTTTGAGGTTGTTCGAAACTCTTACTACATTACTGTAAGCATTACTGTGTTTCTTAGCAACTATCACTACATTACTGTTAGCATCATCTTGAGTTCATTAGCAATTCTTCCGACATCACTGTCGCAATATTTTGAGGTTCGTAGCAACTCTTACTACATTATTGTTGCATTATTTTAAGGTTCGTAGCAACTCTTACGATATTACTGTCAGCATCACTTTGAGTTTATTAGCAACTATCACTACATTACTGTTAGCATCATTTTGAGTTGTTGAGCAATTCTCACGACATCACTGTAGCATTAAATTGAGTTCATTAGCAACTCTTACTAAATTACTGTCAGCATCACTTTGAGGTTGTTTTGAAACTCTTACTACATTATTTTAAGCATCACTGAGTTTCTGAGCAACTATCACTACATTACTGTTAGCATCATCTTGAGTTCTTTAGCAATCCTTCCGACATCACTGTCGCATTATTTTGAGGTTCGTAGGAACACTTTCTACATGACTGTAAGCATCACTTTGAGGTTATTCGAAACGTTCACTCCATTACTGTTAGCATCATTCTGAGTTCATTAGCAAATCTTCCGACATCACTGTCGCATCATTTTGAGATCATTACCAATTCTTCTGAAATCACTGTCACATTATTTTGAGGTTCGTAGCAACTCTTACTACATTATTGTTGCATTATTTTAAGGTTTGTAGCAACTCTTACTACATTACTGTCACATTATTTTGAGGTCCGTAGCAACTCTTACTACATTATTATTGCATTATTTTAAGGTTCGTAGCAACTCTTACTACATTACTGTCAGCTTCAGTTTGAGTTTATTCGCAACTATCACTACATTACTGTTAGCATCATTTTGAGTTGTTGAGCAATTCTCACGACATCACTGTAGCATTGAACTGAGTTCATTAGCAACTCTTACTAAATGACTGTCAGCATCACTTTGAGGTTGTTCGAAACTCTTCCTACATTACTGTAAGCATCACTGAGTTGATTAGCAACTATCACTTCATTACTGTTAGCATCATTTTGAGTTCATTAGCAATTCTTCCGACATCACTGTCGCAAAATTTTGAGGTTCGTAGCAACTTTTACGACATTACTTCCGCATTATTTTGAGGTTTGTAGCAACACTTACTACATGACTGTAAGCAACACTTTGAGGTTATTCGAAAGTTTCACTCCATTACTGTTAGCATCATTTTGAGTTCATTAGCAATTCTTACTACATCACTGTCGCATCATTTTGAGATCATTAGCAATTCTTCCGACATCAATGTCACAATATTTTGAGGTTCGTAGCAGCTCTTACTACATTATTGTTGCATTATTTTAAGGTTCGTAGCAACTCTTACTACATTACTGTCAGCATCACTTTGAGTTTATTAGCAGCTATCACTACATGACTGTTAGCATCATTTTGAGTTGTTGAGCAATTCTCACGACATCACTGTAGCACTAAATTGAGTTCATTAGCAACTCTTACTACATGACTGTCAGCATCACTTTGAGGTTGTTCGAAACTCTTACTACATTACTGTAAGCATTACTGAGTTTCTTAGCAACTATCACTACATTACTGTTAGCATCATCTTGAGTTCATTAGCAATTCTTCCGACATCACTGTCGCATTATTTTGAGGTTTGTAGCAACTCTTACTACATTATTGTTGCATTATTTTAAGGTTCGTAGCAACTCTTACTACATTACTGTAAGCATCACTTTGAGTTTATGAGCCACTGTCACTACATTACTGTTAGCATCATTTTGAGTTGTTGAGCAATTCTCACGACATCACTGTAGCATTATTTTGAGGTTCGTAGCAACTCTAACTACATGACTGTCAGCATCACTTTAAGGTTGTTCGAAACTCTTACTACATTACTTTAAGCATCACTGAGTTTCTTCGCAACTATCACTACATTACTGTTAGCATCATTTTAAGTTCATTAGCAATTCTTACTACATCACTGTCACATTATTTTTAGATCATGAGCAGTTCTTCCGACATCACTGTCGCAATATTTTGAGGTTCGTAGCAACTTTTACTACATTACTGTAGCATTATTTTGAGGTTCGTAGCAACTCTTAGTACATGACTGTAAGCATCACTTTGAGGTTATTCGAAACGTTCACTCCATTACTGTTAGCATCATTTTGAGTTCATGAGCAATTCTTACTAAATCACTGTTGCATTATTTTGAGGTTCGTAGCAACTCTTACTACATTACTGTCAGCATCACTTTGAGTTTATTAGCAACTATCACTACATGACTGTTAGCATCATTTTGAGTTTATCAGCAATTCTCACGACATCACTGTAGCATTGAATTGAGTTCATTAGCAACTCTTACTGAATGACTGTCAGCATCACTTTGAGGTTGTTCGAAACTCTTACTACATTACTGTAAGCATCACTGAGTTTCTGAGCAACTATCACTACATTACTGTTAGCATCATCTTGAGTTCATGAGCAATTCTTCCGACATCACTGTCGCAATATTTTGAGGTTCGTAGCAATTTTTACTACATCACTGTCGCATAATTTTGAGGTTCGTAGCAACTCTTAGTACATGACTGTCAGCATCACGTTGAGGTTATTCGAAACGTTCACTCCATTGCTGTTAGCATCATTTTGAGTTCATCAGCAATTCTTATGACATCACTGTAGCATCATTTTGAGATCTTTAGCAATTCTTCTGACATCACTGCTGGTTAATTGAGGTTCGTAGCAACTCTTACTACATGACTGTCAGGATCACTTTGAGGTTGTTCGAAACACGTACTGCATTATTGTAAGCATCACTGAGTTGATTAGCAACTTTAAGTCCATCACTGTTAGCGTCATTTTGACTTCATTAGAAATTCTTACTACATCACTGTCGCATCATTTTTAGATCATTCGCAATTCTTCCGACATCACTGTCGCATTATTTTGAGGTTCGTAGCAACTCTTACGACATTACTGTTGCATTATTTAAAGGTTCGTAGCAACTCTTACTACATTACTGTTGCATTATTTAAATGTTCGTAGCAACTCTTACGACATTACTGTCAGCATCACTGAGTTTATTAGCAACTATCACTACATTACTGTTAGCATCATTTTGAGTTAATTAGCAATTCTTAGGACATCACTGTCCCATCAGTTTGAGATCATTAGCAATTCTTCTGACATCACTGTCGCATTATTTTGAGCTTCGTAGCAACTTTTACTACATTACTGTCGCATTATTTTGAGGTTCGTAGCAACTCTTACTACATGATTGTCAGCATCACTTTGAGGTTGTTCGAAACACTTACTACATTCCTGTCAGCATCACTTTGAGGTTGTTCGAAAGTTTCACTCCATTTCTGTTCGCACCATTTTGAGTTCATTAGCAATTCTTACTAAATCACTGTCGCATCATTTTGAGATCTTTAGCAATTCTTCTGACATCACTGTCGCATTATTTTAAGGTTCGTAGCAACTCTTACTACATGACTGTCAGCATCACTTTGAGGTTGTTCGAAACTCTTACTACATTTCTGTAAGCATTACTGAGTTTCTTAGCAACTATCACTACATTACTGTTAGCATCATCTTGAGTTCATTAGCAATTCTTCCGACATCACTTTCGCAATATTTTGAGGTTCGTAGCAACTCTTACTACATTATTGTTGCATTATTTTAAGGTTCGTAGCAACTCTTACTATATTACTGTCAGCATCACTTTGAGTTTATTAGCAACTATCACTACATTACTGTTAGCATCATTTTGAGTTGTTGAGCAATTCTCACGACATCACTGTAGCATTAAATTGAGTTCATTAGCAACTCTTACTAAATTACTGTCAGCATCACTTTGAGGTTGTTCGAAACTCTTACTACATTACTGTAAGCATCACTGAGTTTCTTAGCAACTATCACTACATTTCTGTTAGCATCATCTTGAGTTCATTAGCAATTCCTACGACATCACCGTTGCAATATTTTGAGGTTCGTAGCAACTTTTACTACATGAATTTCAGCATCATTTGAAATTGTTCGAAACACTTCCGACATTACTGTAAGCCTCATTGAGTTTATTCTCAACTATCACTACATTACTGTTAGCATCATTTTGAGTTCATTAGCAATTCTGACTCCATCACTGTCACATCATTTTGAGGTCATTAGCAATTCTTCCGACATCACTGTCGCATTTTTTGGAGGTTCGTAGCAACTCTTACTACATGACTGTCAGCATCACTTTGAGGTTATTCGAAACGTTCACTCCATTACTGTTGGCATCATTTTGAGTTTATTAGCAATTCTTACTCCATCACTGTCGCATCATTTTGAGATCATTGGCAATGTTTCCAACATCACTGTCGTATTATTTTGAGGTTTGTAGCAACTCTTACTACATTCGTGTCAGCATCACTTTGAGTTTATTAGCAACTATCACTACATTACTGTTAGCATCATTTTGAGATCATGAGCAATTCTTCCGACATCACTGTAGCATTATTTTGAGGTTTTGAGGTACCTTTGTTTGTAACCGATCTGCTTACCAGCGAGACGCCACCACGCACGGCTGTCGGCTCCGTGAAGGAGGGAGAGGAAGTGGAAAGGACGGAGAAGGGTCGGACCAGGTCTATTTCTAGGTGACCACTCACTATCGTCTGCCACACTGCCCCTCATGGTGGGGAGTGTAGCGCTATCCTGCCACGGTACATTTGTTTCATTCTTTTGCTCTTGCACTTTCATTAAAATGGACTTGACTTGAGAATGTTTTGTTTCAAAATATAGAAGAATTCCCAGATTTATAGGTATCATGAGTATGAAGTTGCACTTGCACCCGGTGGGAAAATGTCCTCTGCATTTGACTCTCACTATGTAGGAGCAGTGGTAGCAGTGTCAGCCTGGGGGCTTGGTCAAGATCAATGACAGGAGTAGCAGACAGGTAATATCCATAGCATGCTTGTTGTTTTAGAGGAGTAAGGGTACACTGTTGGTCTCTCACCTGATGCGCTGTCATCAGCACAAATGATCTGTTCCTAAACATCAAAATCTACCATCCCCCTGATTGTTTTTTTTGCAACTGGAGTACTGGTTAACACTTTAGAAAGCCTTCATTCAGAGCTGGGAAGAACCTTGAACCTGATATCCCAGACATCAAAGTGGGCCACTAACTGGCCAGATGAAGCTATGCTAGGCTGCTGTACTCTGAAGAGCTAAAGTAGCAGCTTCTGAGAGGGATGCTAACCTGGATGTGTTCATCTCCTACTTTAATATCAGCCCCCAACTTGGAGCTCTGACAGCCTCCAGCTTTTTGTTCCTGTTTCTGCTTCAGTCAACAGGGAACTCCAACCTGCAGTCGAATCTTCAACAACAATGGAATAGAAAAGTGAGGAAGAAAAACTAGAATAAACTTACAAAGCTGAGAAATGTTCATGAAGAAGAAAGGCACACGTTATGATTGAGGCCAGAAACTAAAACTCCACACCAAATGTACTTTGACTTGTAGGATAATGAACTTGAATGTGTTGAAACAGCAGATCAATGAATCCACTACCACACAACAAGATGATGACCCCCTACCACAAGATGGCGTCACAGATCCTGACGCTCTGTGCAGGAAACACAGAGCAAAACATTACAACAAAGCTCCTGTTGTTCCCTCCAGGAAAAACTGTGGCTCTGATGAGAAGAAGGATCCTAGCCTCCTCTGAGGATCCATGGCCGCACCATTGGGTAGAAGGACGATGGGGTCGGCACCAGGAGGAACCCTGGTGTCTCCGATGCAGGGAAGATGGAGCAGTGAAGAGGCCACATTGTGGCGTCCTAAAGAGGACATTTGGTGGAGCCTGAGACAGCAAACATCACGCCCCCTTCATCAGAAGAACCACAGCACCAGAAGAAAGAATCCTGGCAGTGACGACAGGGAGTATCAGGGTGACCTCCTCACCTCCACCTTTGAACCTTCAAATGAACTTTAAAAAGCTTTAGAGTGGAGAAGGACTTTAAAACCTTTTATTGTTTTTTCCTTTCATTCTCATTTGTGCGATTGTCTGATTTATTAGAAATAAACACTGTCTGCTGGGTTTCCATTGACTGTGATTCTCTTTGCATGCAAGTTGAAAGTTCTGCCAATAAAAACCACGAGTATTTGAAGACCAAAGGAAGAACCCCCAAAGTCAGGACCCTGAGATCAAAGTGAGAGCTCTGATCTCTGAGGTCTGGGATATTTCCCATCCCATGGCCCTTCAAATAAGAGCCCTGTGTCTCTGTCTCAAAGTTTTCAACCGTATTTGTTTGTTAAATTAAAACCAGACGACCACTGTGGTCCTTTTTACACGGTAAGTAAAGCACAGATGCCCTGGTGGACCTGTTGGCACCCAGGACTTTGAATCCAGTGACCTGAGTCCAAGTCTCAGTTCCAGCAGGTTTCCTGCAGCCTTCAGCAGAGCTGCCATGTTTCTCTGTAGAGAACTAAGTGATGCTCTCAGCAGGTTGAGGGCACCACCAACAAGTGAGGTATGAACCTCTGACTTCCTACTTGTCAAACAGGAAACTCCTAATACCTCATTTGAGTAAAGTACCTCATATTCCTGACATCCAAGTAGTAGTGAAGTGGAGGAAGAAGGGAGGAGATCTCCAACAGGATCCTTCTTTCCTCTGTCCTCCTTGATCTCATGGATCACCACAGTCAAGGGGAGACCCAAGCTCCCGGATGGATCTGGCACTCAGGAACTGCTGAGTTTTCCAGTGGACTTTGTTCCATCCATGGTTCAGGAACAGGACTCCTCCTGGTTAACCTGGTATCTTTCCACCCAACTGTGGGTTCTTGGAGAATTTTTCATGTCGTGTCAAGAAATCAGGCTGGTGGGTTTTTCAATGAGAGAAATTCTGGTAACTTAATTAAGTGGCATGTTTGTTGAAGCAGTAATTAACTGATAAATTAAGGAAGGCCTGGCCAGTCTTTGCTCCCAGGTCATACGATGGAGTTAGAAAGTCCTGAATCAATCTGGAGTTCCATGATTTCCTTGTGGTTCATGATCCTTTTGCCAATGTAGTCTGGAACAAGAGCAAGATGAACCTCCAAATATCAACAGGTTGATTGCAGGTGATGTCAAGTGGTATTCAGAGGAACCTCCTCTTTGTGTTTGGTTCCATGGTGGAATGGTGAGCCCTCTGGACTCTGCGTCCAGTGATCCCAGTTCAAGTCTCAGAAGGACCTTCCTGTCTGGAATGTGTCCCATGTAACAAACTGATCAAGAGATGCAATGTGGTACAAATGTTCTGGTTCATTTCTTACTGCCATGAACTCAGACTGTGTGTTTAATGTTAACAATAAATGCAACAACTAAGGAGCCAGTAGCTCCTGTGGAAAAAATTCTACTTCGTCAGTGAATGAATTCATTTGATATTGAAGTCTGCAACTGTCAGTGTCTGTCAGGATGGCCGAGCGGTCTAAGGCGCTGCGTTCAGGTCGCAGTCTCTCCTGGAGGCGTGGGTTCAAATCCCACTTCTGACAAAGGACATTTTCTCCACATTCCTATGCATCCACAGTGGTAAATTCCAAACCCAGTTGAAGCTGCTCTCCACTGATGGGAGTGAGTGGTTGAACTGGCAGCAGAGGATGCAAAGGAGCTACCCTGCTACGTCCCAACATGGAGCAGCCACCAAACTCTAACTTCAATGTTGGATCAAAGTCTACTGAAGAAATGTGTTTTCTTTCAATTCACATTTTGTCCATTAACTTCATAATCAGAGTCTCCATCTCATCACATGACTAAAGTCTGGGTTCTGTATTGGTGGTAAAATATCCTTCCATGCCCCTCACTAGTTTGCACACAGAAAAGCATATTTTACTGGTTTCAGATCTCTTAGCTTGTTCTCTCTCTTAAAGCAGCTGAGGCAGCTTTCATTGTGTGATTTATTTTCAAATATAAAGATGGAACAGAACCATTGGAATCAGATGTCAGGACATTTGAAGGAATGTCAATCTCCTGTTGAAATGTTGCAGTGTGCAGCTGAGGCTCTCTGGCAGTGGCACCAGGAGCCACAATGGCAGAACCTGGACCCTCCTGGAGGAGAACCACAGGTGAGGGCCTTCTTGGCTCCAGATTGATGGAAATCAAGTGTCTGAGGCTGTTAGCAGCCATTAAGTTGATCTGGTTGGCACTGGTATTTGTTCTTGCTGCAGCTCAGGAGTGATTCAGGAGAAGAGTTTCAGAACAGCCCAGGTTGGGGACTGGAATTCTAAAATTTCCCCTGGAACCAGACAACCTTGGGAGGTAAAACCTCCAATCATAGCCACTCAGATGCAGCAGCAGAAGAAGCTGTCATCCACCCTGACAGTCAGAGCATCAAGTCAAGAAAACATCACCATCTTGTAGTTCCAAACCTCCACCTGTCAGATTCAGCTACTTCTGATTGTGGGACTTTAAATTTGAACACAATGGAATTTGGACAAGGAGTTTTCCTTCCAGTCCAAACATCATCGTCCAGCCTCCAACCAGAGGTCCATCAGTTATCATGGAGCCACAGGTGGAGTCTGGGTTCTTTTCTGGAATGAGACGGCAGTGACAGTCCTGCCAAGTGACATCACTGACATGAATGGATGACTTCAGTCACGTGACTGGATGACTTCAGTCATGTGACTGGATGGCAGTGCAGATTCCAATGTAGAGGTTGGGGAAATAGTCTCTGAGAATCCAACTTGAAGCCACGCCCTCCTTGTTCTTCAAAAACCCAAACAGCGACCATCAGTCTCCCACCAATCCTGTACTTGGGTTCAATGTTGCTGTTCCATTTTGCAGCATTCATCCCCTCATTCTGGAGGCTTTAACATGAAAATGCAAATGCTGACAGACACAAATGCAAATCAGGGTATCTGACCAGAGGTGACACATCTTTTAATACTTTTCTTGTTATATTTGTTATATATGTTCTGTATGGTTATATTTGTTATGGTTGTTATGGAGTTTATGGTTATTATCTCTGTTTCTTGTGTCTTTGTCTTTGTTGTCCTCCCCTTCGTCCGTCCTGGATTTTTGACCTTGGTTGCAGGAAGCGTGTGACCTCAAGTCCTTTTTCTGTGTTGCTGAACGTAGAGCCTTGCTTCATTGTGCTTGCTAAAGTGTGATCCTCCCTGCTAATTCCTTATTTCATTGACTAATTACCCACCAAAAATAAATACCTACTTGCTTTATTTGGCTGAAGTTTAAAAGACCATCATTCTGGTAGCAACAGTCTTTCTGCCTTGTAAACACGCTAAGCTAACGATGGCTTCTCCCTCTTGTCCTCCTCTCTCCTGCTCAGAGTGCCACATGTTTTCTTCCTCCTCTGCCTCCTTTAGTGATACTGATAAGTGTGTTAAATGTAGTTTTCTTGTTGTGTTGGAGGTGAGGCTTAGCGATGTTGAATTGGACCTGCAGCGGCTCTGCACCAAAAGCTGCGAGAGCTAGCCAACCCCCACTAGCTGGTGCAGACCAACTTAGCTTAGCTCCTGGCTTAGGCCCAACTAGCGCTCCCCCAGCAGCTCCCAAGCATCTGGGAGAGCACCAAGAAAAGTTGGGCCTAAGCTAGGATGTGCTTGCTCATGAAGAATTGTTGGGTGTAAATTCATTTAAGGAGTGTTGAACTGGACCTGTTCTACTTGTAAAGTGTAACTTTTGTTATTTGGTGCTTTACAGGGTGATGACTTGCTGGGGACACTTTATCACAGCAGTGGACAAACATCAGCATTCAACACCCAGCAGCTCCTCTGATCAACAGAACAAGTTAAAGTATTCTGAGAAGGAGGGCATCGATCCCTCTACTGCTCACATGCTAAGCTAGCGCTCTACCATTGGAGCTAATTCCCCTGTTAAAGAGCGCAGCAGATAATGCACCTTGACCTTCATGCATGGTTTAATGAGCGTCACCAGTTGAAGCTTCTCTGGTTGACCAATGTAATGGAGACCAAGGGTTCCATGACATCAATGATTAATTGAATGTAGCATTTGTCTTGGTATTAACAGTTTATGTAAATTGGAGGCACACACACATGTTAATGGTGAGTTTTATTGAATCAGCAAACAAGTGAAACATTTTCTATGCCATGTGTTCCAGGGAGGGACCTGGGAAGCACAGGGGGACCGGCCATCCTGCCTGTGGAAAATGAAGACCCCAGTGTCAGTCAGTGGGAATCACTGTGCAAGGCCTGGTATTTAGTGTTGATCTAGTTTGTCTCATGTAAATGTGGCAGTTTCAGTCGTCACGGTCAGTCCTCACCTCTTCCTGGTGGTTTCCTTAAAGGGGGTGGAGCCAAAAGGGGAGAGCGGCCCAAGGAAGCTCCTTAAGAGCTGTAGGTGCAAACCTTTGCTCCCAGATGGGGGAGGGGGTACAATCACAGACAAGGTTCATTGAATGATTATGTGGATGTATGACTGAGTTGGTGTAGTAGTCTGGAATCATGTATATATTTAGTCAGGTTAAGTTGTTGAGATGGTGCTGGTTTGATGTAAATATTGATTGTAGAGCATGGTTGTGGTCTCACCTCCACTCTATGGGCCATCCATCGTCATCTTCTGCTTATTCCTTACTAGTAAGGGTCGCGGGGGGGCTGGAGCCTATCCCAGCATCTATGGGCGAGAGGCGGGGTTCACCCTGGACAGGTCGCCAGTCCATCGCAGGGCCAACACACAGAGACAAACAACCATTCACACTCATACCTACGGTCAATTTAAAGAATCCAATCAGCCTCGTCCCCAAATTGCATGTTTTTGGACTGTGGGAGGAAGCTGGAGTATCAGAGAGGACGCACGCCGGCACGGGGAGAACATGGAGACTCCACACAGAAAGATCCCGCGCCCGAGCCAAAACTCGAACCTGGAACCTTCTTGCTATGAGGGCACAGTGCTAACCACTGCACCACCATGCAGGCCCGCTCTAGGGGCTGGTCTGTCTAATTTCCTGCAGCCAGGAGGGAATTAAAGGCAGTCAGGGGTTTTTAATTTAAGTTGATGGTGTCTCATGCAATCTCTTTCAATACTCCAGTGGTGGTTTAAGTGAAGAAAAACATGGGTTAGTCAGTAGGACTCTGTGTGTGTGTGTGTGTGTGTGTGTGTGTGTGTGTGTGTGTGTGTGTGTGTGTGTTTGTGTGTGTGTGTGTGTGTGTGTTTCCATGCAGACTTTCCCTTGTAACAACCGATTTGATTTGGAAACCATCTCATCTAAATCTCCTCTCCAAAAACCCTCTTCTGCAACTTTGTACCCAAGTTGTCTCCTCATCAGGCACCACAGTATCCAGTAGGTTCAGTTAAAACAGTCATCAGTGATTAATGTTCATGTTCAATGATGAGGTTTTGATTTATTCTTCTAGAATCATCTGAACAAACCCTCCTCAACACAGTGAAGCCTTCATCTGACAGGAGGAGTTTCTTTTCCCAGTGATTCCACTGACAGTGAAAAGCTACGTTCATCAGACTGGTCTGATAGGATCAACTACTGGTTGCTCTGGAGTGGAAACAGCAACCTGTCAGGAAACATTAGTCAGATCAAAGCCAAGATTAAAGCAAGAGCCTCCAGATCAAAGACAGAATTGATGATGATGTCATCAGGGGGCTTTGATAGTGTATATATTTGTAGCTAGAATTCTGTCTTTGATCTCAGGAGGACATGAAAGAAACCCAATTGAGGAAAGCAGAGGAGAACATTCAGCTTCATTAGAAACACTTGAACCCTTTGAACAGTAGAATTTGTTTGAAACAGTTTACAACACTGAGTGACAGGACTGAAGAGGGGAGATTTTGGTATTTTCAGTTTAATTCTAACTTTAAACTGGGCATGAACATTTTTAGTCGTTCATATTCTAACATACAGAGGAAGTCATGACATTCCCTTTTTTATAACCTGTCCTGTTCAGGAAATGGAAATGGAAATTTAGCTGCTATGTTGAATCAGAAAAACCTTTTGAAGTCTACTTTTGCTTCAGTCAGAAAGTGGACTGTTGTTAACTCTCACAATGGTTGGTGACTCTGGTGGAAGAAAATATCCTTATGAACCTCTTTTTAACAGACACATATTTCTGAAGATGCAGGTCTATTTTATTTTTCTTCTTCTAGCAGAGGATGGTTTCGATCCATCGACCTCTGGGTTATGGGCCCAGCACGCTTCCGCTGCGCCACTCTGCTCTACCATTGACTGAACAGTCCTTGTTTTATGAGAGCATTCTCTGTCTTTGTCTCTGCCCTGCTCGCCTGCTCTCTTTCCCCTCATTTAGTCCTTGACATGATCCATGCTCTACAGCTCTGCGGGTGGAATGAAGACCTGCGTCTGCTCTGCCCGTGCCGTCCTTCGTCTCAACCTAAATTGTTTGACCCACCTTTATAATGATCGGACTCGCTCCCGCTGAGCGCGCCAGACGCTGCAGACAACACAACCAAACTGGCCCCGATCAGAATTTGACAGGCCGAACTCGCGCCGAAATCTTTACAAAAAATCCATTTTTGTCACCCACGTGAAGATGGGTGGGAACATGCCCTAAAAACACCAAGAATAATATCCACCACCTGGAGTTCCATGATTTCCTTGTGGTTCATGATCCTTTTGCCAATGTAGTCTGGAACAAGAGCAAGATGAACCTCCAAATATCAACAGTTTGTATTGCAGGTGATGTCAAGTGGTATTTTGAGGAACCTCCTCCTTGTGTTTGGTTCCATGGTGGAAGGGTGAGAAATCTGGATCGAGTGATCCCAGTTCAAGTCTCAGAAGGACCTTCCTGTCTGGAATGTGTCCCATGTAACAAACTGATCAAGAGATGCAATGTGGTTCTAATGTTCTGGTTCATTTCTTACTGCCATGAACTCAGACTGTGTGTTTAATGTTAACAATAAATGCAACAACTAAGGAGCCAGTAGCTCCTGTGGAAAAAATTCTACTTTGTCAGTGAATTAATTCAGTCTGCATCCAAGTTTCTGTCAGGATGGCCGAGCGGTCTAAGGCGCTGCATTCAGGTCGCAGTCGCTCCTGGAGGCGTGGGTTCGAATCCCACTTCCGACAAAGGACATTTTCTCCACATTCCTATGCATCCACAGTGGAAAATTCCAAACCCAGTTGAAGCTGCTCTCCACTGATGGGAGTGAGTGGTTGAACTGGCAGCAGAGGAGGCAAAGGAGCTTCCCTGTGACGTCCCAACATCGCCTGGTTTCCTCCAACATGGAGACTGAAAAACTGACCCACTTCTTTTGCCAACATGAGCCCACAGTGGTGGTGTCTCCAAAGAGGTGGAGCTCTGTCCTTCACCTGCTAGGTTCCAGCAGGCAGCTCAGGTCTAGCCACCGTTCAACAGTGAATCTGCTGGTTTCCTGTTTTTAGGAGCTGATGGGAGCTGCACAGAGAAGCTCTTTGAGACAGGAACCATTCAGAGCTCCACCCTGCTTCTTCCAGCAGGATCCACAGATCCACCAACACACCAGCTGCCTGATGTCCATAGCCTATGCCAGTATCTTCAGGCGAGAGGCAGGGTTCACCCTGGACAGGTCACCAGTCCATCACAGGTCCAACACATAGAGACAGACAACCATTCGCTCTCACAGTCACACCTACAGTCAATTTAGAGTCTGGATTAACCTGGTCCCCTCTTGATGTCTTTGGACTGTGGGAGGAAGCTGGAGTACCAGAGAGAACCCACACAGGAACAGGAGAACATGGAGACTCACACAGAGAGATCCTGTGCTGGAGCCGGGACTGGAACCAGGAACCTTCTTGCTGTGAGGAGACAGTGCTGACCACTGCACCACCGTGCAGCCCTGGATGGGACACATTCCCATGAAAATGCTGCTTTTATTGTGAGGCTTGGCCTCCAAATAGTCCACACATTCAACTCTGATGTCATCAGATCAGAAGGTGGCAGTGTTGTGTCTGTTTGTGTGTCTCTGGTCCCTCTTCCTGCCTCTGCTGTCTTCTTTCAGGTCTTCTTGATGGTCCGGCTTCTTCTCCTCCATCGAGGGGTTGCTCTCACCGAGTGGAAGCCTTGTAAACCTGGTGATTCCAAGATGGCTGCTGCGTTCATTCCTCGTTACTGTTATGGTGTTGATTCACTACACGCCCACATTGTTGTGCTGATTAGAGAAAAAGGTTATGTTTCCATCCAAGTGTCCTGCATAACTCTCAGCTAGTAACTTAACATAAGAGGTAACTTGGTGTGCAGAGTAGAAAATACTTGAAGTGAGAAAATACTTGAAGTGGGAAGACTGAGAATACTTCAATATGTGAGCCTGTGTACTTGAGCTTTGGCCTTGTTTCAGTGTCAGGAACCAATCAGAGCAGCCTCCTCCTGACTAAACAGCTCTACTCATCAAGCCCCTGACCCCAGACTCTTCTTGGTGAACTGATCAGAGATCAGATTAGTAGAGAAGCAGTGACACAAAGGGAAACTTGCTCATTCCCTGAACGCAGCTTCATCAAACAGAGCAATGCTAACTGTTCACCTGCAGTGTTGTTCAAGAGGGGTGGAGAGAGCAGGGAGGAAGAGAGGTGGAGAGAAGAGCACGGGGTCTCCATCCAGGGATCTGCTGTTATTTTCTCAGCCCCCCTCCTCCCTTCCTTCCTGCTCACACACTTTGTCACGTGGACACGTGTTATTTGTAAATGGAAAGGTGCCAGAGTTCAACAGGGCTGAGTTTTCTCTCCAGTTTGACGGCCAAATTTGGTCAAATAATTGGAGATGAAGAGGAAGAGAGCTTTGTATCGTCCACGTTTGTGAGGAAGATCTTTTCATTCCATCACTGAGGAATCGCTCTCTTGATTTCTTTTGTTTTTGAAAGAAAAATATGGTCAGTTCCAAAAATTGGATCATTGTGATTGACAGGACCAGGCTCAGACTCAGGACAGAAGCAGGGTTCACGGCAAGGGACGTTGATGTTCTTGTACTCCGAGCAGAGAAACCAAACGGCTGCAAACGTATCCACTAAATCTAGACTATCGGATAAAACTTTCAAAAACTCTCAGAGGCTGAAGAACACAAGACAGGCACGGCTGCATTAACAAGGTAGAGGCTGTGGCAGGAACTGTGCATCAACGGGCTGGAGTGAGCACACAAGGACGAGACAGGAGTGAAGGGTGGATGAGGCGTCATGAAGCCTGTGGACGCCATGACACTGTGTTACTGTCACTGAATACTGACACCTGCTGGACTGTAAACTTCCCTGCAGGCTTGACCGACTGAACTGACACTGATTTGATGACCCGTGAACACAATGAGATCATTGAAGTCTTTGCGTTCATACTGGATCGTTCCATGTCTTTGAACAATGGGACCATGATGTGAAAGTCTCAGTGAAAGTGATGGGAATGAGGACGCTTTGTTTTTACAAATTTTATTAAAAAAAGAAGTTTTTCCAATGTTTTCAAATCAAGTCTGTTGGGTTTCTTGAAGCGATTTCTCCTGCCGTGGAGAACACACGCTCACATGGCCCTGATGATGACGGCCTGCACAGGAAGTCTGTGGCCAGCAGGAAGAGGCTGGGACAGGCAGTCTGCTGGCTCTTCAGTGCACCAGAGGATCTTGAGTCCGTCCAGTATCTGCTGGTATCGCTGTACTCGCTGTACTTGATGTACTCGCTGTACTTGCTGTACTTGATGTACTCGCTGTACTTGATGTACTTGATGTACTCGCTGTACTTGATGTACTCGCTGTACTTGATGTACTTGATGTACTCGCTGTACTTGATGTACTCGCTGTACTCGCTGTACTTGATGTACTTGCTGGAGTTCCACTTCTTCCAAGTCTCCCCCACTTCATCATCCAAGTGCTGCCACAGGTCATTTAAAAGAAAAAACAAACAAACCGTCCTTTTAGTACAATTTCCAAAAACCAACACGATGATGAACAACATGGCTGATGGGGCTGAGAGAGCTGTGATGGAAACGAAGCTCCAACAGACGCGCGGACCAGAGGGAGGAAACCACGGCGTTTCACTGCTTTACATTTAGAATCTCACGCCAAGCCGGAGAAGCAGGTCCTGAATCAGTCACGTGGTCACTGCCGTCTGGCGAGGCTTTGGACGTCACCACATACGTCATCAATACGCGCTTCACAAAAGGAGAAGAAGACGCGGGAAGCTTTGAACACAACAAGGAAAGAAGGAGAAGTCCGTGAACCCCCGGCCTCGGTCTTTGTCTCCTGAAGGCTGAGTGGCGCCGGTAGAACCTCAACATGTGCGCCGCGCAGCTGCTGCGGGTGTCGGTCCAGGAGCGGATCCTCGCCGCCGCTGAAGACTTCCTGCTGCAGCTGGGAGAAGGAGACTCAGCGGCTGGAGTCCCGGTGCTGAGAGCGCTGCTCACCGAGCGGCTGGCGGCGGCAGCGGAGCAGATCGTGGCTCTGCTGGAGGAAACCGTGGCGGAGTACGAGCGGGAGAACCGCCGGCAGAGGTTGCTGCTCGATGCCGTGCTGAAGCCCCGAGTCAGGCTGGACAGAGCAGGTGAGTCCCCGCAGGGACCTGCTGGGCCCCTCATTCAGCTAGGAAGTGGAGCTGCAGCAGGGCCGGTTCTAGACGGGGGCAGACAGAAATATGAAGGGGGCACATGGTGGCGACTGAGGCGGGAAAGGGTGTGGTGGTGTGTGTGTGTGTGTGTGTGGGGGGGGGGGTTAAGTGGTTCTCTGGATCACTGTTGTTGTCATGTAATTGGATTGCACTTTGTCAGACCTTCACCCTCAGACCGGTCCAACCTGGTCCCACATGAAGGCTAAAGCCCAGTTCACTCCAAGATTGTAGGCGTCAGTCACTTCCCTCCCCCAATCAGGCTGAGGCATCAATGACCACCACACTACAGTAATGAGGGTGAACAGATCCAACACAGTGGACTGGGAGGTGGCATGCGACGTCGGTGACAAAAAGTGGACACCAGCACTGCTGGATATCAGGACTTGTGGCAGTGACGTAAACGGAGCTGCAGCCAATGACAGCAGACATGGGAGCTCTGGCAGTGGGGGAGTGACGCAGAGCCAACAACTACAATGAGGAGGATTCTATGAAGGGTTCACCATATCCTTGGACACAGGATTCTTGGCTCCATGGTAGCGCACTAAGGACCTGGAGGGCTGCGTTCTGTTCCACCTCCATGTTTACAATGAAAGGGGCGTGCGCTGCGTCCAAGAGTTTCCTGGTCAGCTGTGCAGTTGGCCACGCCTCCTGACGGGGAAAATCATGTAGTCTGAACACTCCTGTGAGCTGACAAATCTTGTCGTGTGAACAGCAGCCTGATTGAGCATCGATGGTGTGAACAGCAGGGCCTGTCGCTAACAAAAGTAGCGTAGTTTGAACAGGGCTTGAGCTTCTGCTGGTGGAACTCTGAGGGTCCCTGAGGCCCCAAACCCCTGACCAGGAGGAGGTGGCAGTCCCCCGGGGCCAAATGAAAAAAGAAAACTAAAAGAACATTTCTGGTTCCAATTCTGAGATCAACTTACAAAATAAAGTCAGACTCAATAAGAGCTCTCAATGTCACCGATATTTACCAAACTGAAGGGTTGGCGTTGTGTTAAACCTCTTGTTTGTCTTCTTGTCCTGTTCTCAGCTTCTTGTTTGGAGCACCTGAACTCTGTTTGCACCTGAACAGCTCCACTCTCCTTTCTCACCAATCCACTCCTCAACAACAGCCTCCTGTTTCCCTTTGCAAACTCGAACAAACCTCCATATCCAAGTCATTTGTTCTGGACTTCTCATGGCCCAAGTTGACCAAAGTCCTCTTTCTTTGATGGAACATGGTTCGATGGTAGGGGGTTCAGATCTGTGACAAAGTAGAGAAGGAACTCTCCCAAGAGACAATTGAAGACTCAATTGTTCAGAGAGCACCGATGCACTGAACCTGACTCTTCTCCTCTTTGGGGTAGAATCAGTCAGAGGGTCCAAGACCCAGCCCTTAGTGATTATGTAGCACTAACTGTGTTGTGTGATGTTGTATGTCTGTTATATAAAAAAAGGGGGGGCGACACTTCTTCTGCCACTAGATGGCAGTACCTGTGACCAAATCACAACTGAAGCACTTTTGCGCTTCCTATGGACTTTTCCTTAATTAGGTCTAAATTCTTGCTTGTGTTGTACGTCGCTTTGGACAAAAGCGTCTGCTAAATGAAATTGTAGAATTGTAGAAGATGCTGAGACGCATCAATGACAGGGCACGGAGGGAAAGAGGGGAGGTGAACCTGTCCTCTCAGTGCTGCCTTTTCCAGTGGATTCTTCAGCTTCTGCAGTCAATCTGGTCCACATTCAGTTTGTGGCTCATCTGTTACTTTCTGAAGGGAGAGAGAGAGAAAGAGAAACGTCATTCTGAGTGCAACCCAGTGGGCCAAAATCCCACCACAGCGATGTGAAAGACTCATCGCCTCTTATCGCTCATGCTTGACTGCAGTTATTGCTGCAAAAGGTGGTTCAACCAGCTGTTAGAGGCAGGGGGGCAATCACTTATTCACATGGGCCTTTGTAGGCTCAGATGTTTTTTACCTTATTAATTAAATGTCATTGGCACCAAAAACTGCATTTTGTGTTTTCTTGTGTTTTATCTTCGCATAATATTTGGGTTTGCTGGATCTGAAATGGATGAGCCTGACAAATGTGCAAGAAATATCAGAAATTGGTTCGTGGGCAAATACTTTTGTACAGCACTGTAACTCTCATTCTCCTGCAGGATCTCATTCTAGAAATTACTGATGAATCAACTAGCAGATGTGATGATGAATGGACAAAACCATTCAGCAGAGGGGACCTATGACCTTTGACCTGGGTGACCCAACGTTGATCCAAGCATCTGAAGCCAGCGTTTCTGTTCCCAGTTTGCTGACTGGTCGTCAGTAGCAGGACGTCTCTTTTCATTGAGTTGATTTCTGTTTCTGTCTGTTGCTCCGCTGTTTCAGAGTCAAATGAAGAGATTTCTGATGTTGCTGTTTGTGTCCTGCAGATGTGGAGCAGCTGCTGGTGATTAAAGAAGAGGTTCCCCCTGAGCTGCAGGACCCAGAGCCCCCGCACATTAAAGAGGAGTGGGAGGAGCTCTGGACCAGTGAGGAGGGAGGGCAGCTTCAAGGGCAGCAGGAGGCTGATATCACCACGTTCCCCTTCACTCTGGTCCCTGTGAAGAGTGAAGGGGACGAAGAGAAACCTCAGTTCCCACAGCTTCATCAGAGTCTAACTGAGGAGAACTAGAAAGAAGAGTCTCTGAGCAGCAGCCCAATTCATCATCTGAAAACAGAAGCTGATGGAGAAGAGTGTGGAGGACCAGAACCAGAACCAGCCAGCAAGGTAGATCCAGATCCACTTGTAAAACCTGAGACTGAAGACCAGATGTCAGAGTCTTCTGAAGCTGAGCCTGAAGTCAGTGAGGATGATTGGGTCAGACCCGATAACACGGCCACCTCTGAGCACAAGGAACCCTTTGGCTCAAGGAGGAATTTGCTTCAGAAACTGAGCCCAGGACAGGAAGTGACTCATTGCAGCTCAAAAGAGCAAAAAGCACAGACTGAAAGAGAATCAGAGATCATCAGGAACGTGACCTTTGGTCCTTCTGAATCTCAGACAGAAGTCAGTGAGGATGAGCATCCATTTAGGTGCTCAACATGCAGTAAAGGTTTTAGAAACAGAAGGAGGTTGGATGTACACATGAGAACACACACTGGGGAGAAACCATTCCCCTGCTCAGTTTGCGCTAAAAGATTCTCGGTAAAGGGACAACTGAAAAGACACATGAGCACTCACACTGGGGAGAAACCATTTCCCTGCTCTGTTTGTGGCAAAAGATTCTCAGAAAACGGACCACTGATAAGACACATGAGAACGCACACTGGAGAGAAGCCGTTCCCCTGCTCAGTTTGTGGCAAAAGATTCTCAGAACAGGGACATCTTAAATCACACATGAGAACACACACTGGGGAGAAACCGTTTCCCTGCTCAGTGTGTGGCACGAGATTTTCAGAAAATGGATGTCTGAAAAAGCACATGAGAACTCACACAGGGGAGAAGCCATTCCCCTGCTCAGTTTGCGCTAAAAGATTCTCGGTAAAGGGACAACTGAAAAGACACATGAGCACTCACACTGGGGAGAAACCATTTCCCTGCTCTGTTTGTGGCAAAAGATTCTCAGAAAACGGACAACTGATAAGACACATGAGAACGCACACTGGAGAGAAGCCGTTCCCCTGCTCAGTGTGTGGCAAAATATTCTCAGAACAGGGATATCTGAAAAGACACATGAGAACACACACTGGGGAGAAGCCATTCCCCTGCTCAGTTTGTGGCAAAAGATGGTCAGACAAGGGAAATCTGAAAAAACACATAAGAACGCACACTGGGGAGAAACCATTTGTCTAAACATGGCACTGAAGCTGTGACAAAAGAGTGGGAGAAGCAGGTTGAAAGTCAAATAATGAATGTATCTAACTATTAAAACACAACAGTAATTCAAAAATGGGCCCAGGTGCTTCCAACTCGGAGGAATGATCAGCTCCCCACCCTCCACATACCTGCTGCAACACCAGAAACATCATGAAAAACATGAGATTCTGTGTGACTTTTCAGTTCAACCTGTGTTGGGAGCTAATTTGCGGTAAGCGCCCAAAATTGGTTACATTTAGATGCTGCAAAAATACATCCCTGAAATTCTTCAAAATAATTAATAACACAAGAACACACATTAGGTTTGTTTTGCACTGGAATTGTCCTTGAAGAGCTTCACAAGCGGGGAGAAGGATTTTAAACTCCACGCTGGATTTTACTGGAGGCCAGTGCAGCGAAGTTAAGACTTGGGGGTCTTGCTTCTTAGTTCCTGTCAATTTGCATGCAGCTGCATTGTGGACCAGCTGCAGAGTCTTCAAACACTTGTTAGTACAGCCTGATAATAAAGAGTCACAATAGAGCAGTGACATCACTCGATAATGTGTCTCGAAGGGTTTGGGGCCAAGCACAGGAACTTCTGTCTTATCAGAGTTGAACAGTGAAAAGTTATAAGTCATCCAGGCCTTCATGTCTGGAATGCATGCTTGTAGTTTAGACAACTGTTGGCCTTCATCCAGCTTTATTGAGAAATAAACTGGGTATCATTTGTGTAACAGTGGAAATGTATGGAGTGTTTTTGAATAAAATGACCGAAAGGAAGCATATATAAAATGAAGAGTATCGGCCCCAGCACTGAACCTTGGGGAACACCGTGTTTAAATTTTGGTTAGATCTAAGATTTATCATAAATGAGTACAAACTCTAATCGACTCACAGAGGGAAAGACTTCATCCAGCAGCCTAGAAGGTCTTGAATCTAAGAGACTGGTTGAAGGTTTTGATGAGGTCATCATTGAATGAAGTTCTGGACTGTTAATTTGATAAAAGTGGTCTAAAGAAACATCTGGTTCAACAGCAGTTTCTGTGTTGACTGAGTTTACAGGTCAATTAGAATCTCTTGAGGACAGGAGCTGATTAATTTGATCCTAATAGTTCCTATGTTGTCCTCAAAGAAGCTCCTAAAGTCGTCTCTACTGAGACCTGAAGGAGTCCAGGGTCTACAGAGTCAGGACTCTGTCAGTTTAGCTCAGTGCCGGAAAGAAACCTGGACTGTTTTCTGTTCCTCTGTTAGTGATGAATAATAGGAGGCTCTGGCTCTACTGAGGACCTTCTTATCCATTTGAAGACTTGTCTGCCTCTTGTTTAGTTGCCTGGTGATGGAATTACACCACACAGCTGTTCTCTTTTGTTTATCTTCTTTTAAAGGAGCAATGGAGTCTGGAGTTGTTGGTAGTGAACCTGCAGTTTTATCTACTATGAGGTCCACCTCCAATGACTCAATTCAGAATCAGGGATCTCTGTAGTAGGGAGACATGGCATTGAGTGTAACACAGGTGGAATGACTTCCTTCAGATGTGGTCAGACCCACCCTGAGAGTTTGGGGAGAACCCTTGAAGCCTGGGACTTCAGGTCAAACGCTGAGACCACGGCGTGATGGAGAGTTCTGATGATTCATCAGCACAATCAGACTCTGAGAACTCCTCCCTCCCTGGTTGATCTGAGTCAAAGTTCCCATGTCTGATCAACTTCCTGTCCTGATGACATCACTACTTCAGGTGAACAGTTAGCATTGCTCTGTTTGATGAAGCTGCGTTCAGGGAATGAGGAAGTTTCCCTTTGTGTCACTGCTTCTCTACTAATCTGATCTCTGATCAGTTCACCAAGAAGAGTCTGGGGTCAGGGGCTTGATGAGTAGAGCTGTTTAGTCAGGAGGAGGCTGCTCTGATTGGTTCCTGACACTGAAACAAGGCCAAAGCTCAAGTACACAGGCTCACATATTGAAGTATTCTCAGTCTTCCCACTTCAAGTATTTTCCCACTTCAAGTATTTTCTACTCTGCACACCAAGTTACCTCTTATGTTAAGTTACTAGCTGAGAGTTATGCAGGACACTTGGATGGAAACATAACCTTTTTCTCTAATCAGCACAACAATGTGGGCGTGTAGTGAATCAACACCATAACAGTAACGAGGAATGAATGCAGCAGCCATCTTGGAATCACCAGGTTTACAAAGCTTCCACTCGGTGAGAGCAACCCCTCGATGGAGGAGAAGAAGCCGGACCATCAAGAAGACCTGAAAGAAGACAGCAGAGGCAGGAAGAGGAACCAGAGACACACAAACAGACACAACACTGCCACCTTCTGATCTGATGACATCAGAGTTGAATGTGTGGACTGATTTGGAGGCCAAGCCTCACAATAAAAGAAGTATTTTCATGGGAATGTGTTCCATCCAGGGCTTCACAATAAAAGCATTTGAAATGTTGAGTCATTTTAACAGATGTTTGTGTGTCGGCTGTTGTATGAGTCACAGCAGGTTGACAGTTTGGGGAGAAACTCTTGAAGACTGGGACTTGAGGGGCCCGTTTCACAAAGCAGGTTCATCAAACCCTGAGTTTCATCCTGATCTCTGAGTTGATCTACCCTGAGATAGAAAACTCTGAGTTTTCGGTTTCAGAACAGCGGATTTGAATCAGTTTGATCAACTCCGAGTAGGTTCACCTGGGGTAAAGCGCGATCACAACAACTATAAAAAGCCAGCATAATGGGAGCCCCAATCCACCGAGTCACCATGGCGACGGAGAAGAGGAGAGCTTTGTTTTTCACGTCAGTGGAGTTGGAAATCTTGATGCGATCATGTGAAGAGTTCCAACACGCGATAAAAAGAAGTGCAACACCGCTGCAGCTGCAAAAGAGAGAGAGATGGCGTGGAGGAACTTTGCTGCTCGGGTCAATGCGTGAGTTTGACTGTAGTCCTTAGCAATCATGATTATTACAGAGGAAGCTGCTTCCATGGTAGCGCATTAATTTACATCATTTAGATGCAATACTGCGGGGGAGAAACACACTTGGCAGCAACTTAAAATGAAGCATTAAACATGATTCAAACAGGTCAGACCACCTCAGGGGTACCCCAGGTTCTGCATTGTAAAGTAAATATTAAGTGGCTGTTTGACTGTACAATAGTTGTGTGATCACCAACACAATGATGGTTTCATACACAAATGTCTTCATCAATATCATGTCCTGTTAAATAAGTCAGCCTATTTAAACTAACACAGACTTCTACTCAGCCAACAGAAAGAAGGCAGACGCCCGTAAAACGGGCGGTGGTCCAGCACCACCACCACCTCTAACAGAGGCACAGGAGCCAGAGTTTAGGAAGGCCAGTGGCTGAGGGAGTTCATCCTTAGAACCCAACCCCCAAGACACCAGTGCCTTCATAAAATGTAATATGGCTCGATATATATATATATATATATGTGTGTGTGTGTGTGTGTGTATATGTATG
Source organism: Aulostomus chinensis (assembly GCF_037954235.1). NCBI lineage: Eukaryota > Metazoa > Chordata > Actinopteri > Syngnathiformes > Aulostomidae > Aulostomus > Aulostomus chinensis. The sequence continues at coordinate 29,016,689 of NC_141320.1, read as the reverse complement.
TATGTATATATATATATACATATATATATGTATATATATACATATATATACATATATATATGTATATATATGTATATATATGTATATATGTGTATATATGTATATATATGTATATATGTATATATGTATATATATGTATGTATGTATGTATGTATATGTATGTATATATATATGTATATATATGTATATATATATGTATGTATGTATGTATATTTATATATGTGTATATATATGTATGTATATATATGTATATTTATATATATATATATATATATATATATATATATATATATATATATATATATATATATATATATATATATATATATATATATATATATATATATGCGCACACGTGTGCACCCATGACTTTATTTCCCAACAGATTCTGCTGGTGCCATTTGCCTTGAGCCACAACAGACACAGTAACTGTCAGTAAAGATTTTCTCAATGTTATTTTAAGTCACTGAAACATCTCTCCTCCAGGACGAAGAGGATGGACAAACGCTGTCTGCTGCCTTTACAGTGGGGGACCCAGAAAGGCCTGTAGAAGTCACATCTTGATACATTCCTGATTCTTCCTCCATTCATATTTCTTACCATTCTGGTGGAATATAGAGACATCAGCCTACACTGAAGTATGAAGACAGTCTTGTCCTCTTTAACAGAGCATGGCTGGGCAGGAGGGTCCCTCGACCTCCAGTGCACACACTGACACAGTGAGATGTTCAGTCAACAGATTCATGTCCAACTGTCTAATCCTCATGTTCTCAGTTACCAGTAAAGGAACTTTACAGAGTCCACCTGCTGAGAAAAATGTAAAAAAGTGACAAAGAAATGCAGTCCTTGGACCGCCAGATTAGGAAAGCAGATCTGGAAACAGAACGACTGGAGCCCAAGTTAGAGGGGGGTGCATGGCTCAGGTGAATATGTTAACTAGTGGAATGTGAACTGAACGAGCTTTTTGATTGCTAGGAAATAAAGAAGACCAAATGAAATGTGTATTGTTCCTTTATTGGACTGTGGTGGGGAGGATGATTGCTAATTAAATGCCAAAGTGATTCTGACATATGGTGTCTCTGACGGCTCTGCTGTCCTGGATAGCTGGCAGGTGGATGGGGTCGTCATCAGGCTCTTCTATTTGTAGGGCAGGGTGTTGCTCTCCTCTAATAGTGGCAATATTATGAAGAACACATGCCACAAGAATATCACAGGCCCTCTCAGGGGTCACCCTGAGGTGACGTAGGCACTGGAAACGGGCTTTTAGCAGGCCTGTGGTCATCTCCACCTCTGGTCCTGCAGTGAGCCCAGTTGAAGTTCTGTTGGGGGCCTGGTTCAGGGTGCGGGTAAGGGGTGAGCAGCCTGCGTTGGCATGGGGAACCCCTGTCACCCAGCAGAAGGCCATCAAACTCTCCTGTAATGTATAATGGATACCTGAGAGTGGATTAAAGGAGGGAGACAATTGACTTCTATTGTGCAAATCTTGAGGCTGTACTTACCACGTTGCAGTCTGTTGCTCAGGTCAGACACAAAACATCTTGAGTCAGGGACAGACCCAGGCCACTATCATCCTCAGAATGTTGTGGGAGTCCAGCTGTCATGACGACAAAAATGGATTTGGACTGTGACCCAACGACTCAGGTCCTGACACCAGCAGACCCCTCACCACCTGCAGCCTTTTTCCAGCTCCACCAAACCCACCATTCACTGCCTCCTCATCATCTGGGCATCAAAAGCAGCTCAGACCTGCTGCAGCTCAGAGACCTCAGCCATTTTTAGGATGTCTCCATGATTCTCCTTCACAGGATTTTCATTCAGAAACAAGAGAACTGTCAAAGACCACAACAGTTTTCAGCTTGCTGCTAAACAGTACTTCAACTACCATTCCACTGTGTAATGGCAGTGACTGATGTGTACTATATGCAGTACTAATCAAGTACAGCCCTGACTGATATTTTATCTCCAGTGATAGGAAGGATAAGAATGTTGAAATGGACCCAGCAGGAAGAGAATCTCAAGTCATGGCAACTTTACTGAGCAGCACTCAGTTAAGTTCAGGAAACACCAGACATTTTTACCACCTGTCAATGAAGTAGTCAGTAAAATAAATACTACACTGAACAGTAGTGGAGGGAGAGCAGAGCTGGAAATGAGACCTTCCTGGAGGGAATGAATCTAGAAATGTTAGCGTTCTTTCAGTTGAAGAAATCAGATTTGGGAGGGATGTTCTGGACGTTTTCATCCATTTTTATTTCATCCAGATAAACAAATCATGTTTTCTACTTGGGCAGAATACGCTAACATTGCTAACTAGCTAATATTATTTTCTAACTTCAGGCCTAAATTTGGGATTGACTGTTAAAATTGTTCACCTCACCTTTGTAAGCACCAGGTTTTGTCTTGATGATGTCATTCTATTTGTCTCTGGTTCTTTCCATTCATAAATCAAACCTGAATGTTAGCTAGCCTGCTCTTACTGTGTTCCATCAGCTGCAGGTTTGACCACAGGTAGCTTAGCTAACTGCTAACTAATGAATGTTTAGTCCAACAAAGAATGGAGGTTGATAGTCATTCATCCAAAGTCTTTGGTTTCAGATGGAGCCTCAACTGAGACTCCTAGTTCAGAGGATGGGTTTGTTTGCTGTCAGGTTGCCACCTTTCTGGAGGAAGACAGGAGACAAGACAGGACATATTCTTTCACCAGGGGGTCAAAGCAGACATCAGTCCCCACTGATCCTGGATCTGCTCTACATTCCTGCCTGTTAAAGGAAGGTTTTAGTCACTACTGTTGCAGGATGTGCTTGCTGATGGAGAATTGTTGGGTGTTAACTGATGGAAGGACTGAGGTGCTGGACCTGCTCTTCTTGTAGAGTGTCATGAGATCACTTTTGTTGTGATTTGGCGCTAAAAAAATAAAATTGATTTGACTGAAATGGAAACTGTCGGGGGGGGGGGGTGTAGCCTCCATAGGTTATTTCTTTGATCTCTGAATTCTGTGTTTGGTCTCTGAAATCTGTGTTTGATCTCGGGGTTCTGAGCATTGATCTCCTGCTTCAGTCTTTGATCTCTGATCATGGAGCTGATCTGGGAGCAGTCCTGATGTTAAATGTTGTGATGAAGGACAGTGTGGTGGTGAAATGGATGAAACATGTCAACATAAAATTAAATTTGAAACATATTTCAACCTTTATTTTGTGTTTGATGGCCATTTTTAAAGTCACTCGTGATTTGCTTTGACTCCTGGATCCTGTGGTGCCTGATGAGGAGACAACTGGAGCACAAAGTAGGGGAAGAGGTCTGATATGGACCATCAACAGTTGAACGTTGTTGGCAGGACTCGAACCTACGCGGGGAGACCCCAATGGATTTCAAGTCCATCGCCTTCACCACTCGGCCACAACAACCACATTCACACACATTTGTAGGAGACTGAAATTCATCAAATTATCTTTATTCTTATCTTTATTGTTATCATTTTGATGTTCTAGAGGAGACAACATCTGATCTTTGTTAGAGCCACCAGTCAAAGGTTTTCTTTAAAGGCTGCAGCAGCTGAGAATGAGGAATTAATAACCATCTTAGTGAGGACATTTTGAAACAATGACAGAAAAGATGACATTTTGCCAGCTCTGCTGCTCCAGCCAGTGTTGGACAGTGACTTGGGAATCTTTATTGTTGAATATCAGACTCCACTGGTGAGTGGATGCTGTATAAATTCCATCCATAAATGGAGGTGGATCCTAAAAGGGCTCGTTGACTCAGGAGGATCTCTCCACCCGACAGACTGAGAAGGAACCATCAAAGATGGCAGTTGGAGTTCTGTGGATCTGTCCTGGATTCCTCGTCCTCACGGACCAGAAGTCTGTCTGAAATACTGCACTGATTGATGATCTTTTCATGAATCTGAAAATGCTTCGAAACTTAAGAGGAAAACAAATCTATCTTTTATATTAATTTTCATCATGGGAACGGACGTCTGCTGTGGTTGGTTTTTAAACGAGAGCAGGAAAGGACAGACAGCAGAAGGCAAATAAATAGAAGAAAAGACAAAAGAGAGAGAGAGAGAGAAAGATTGAGAGGGAGGGAGGGCTCTAGTGGGGCTACTTCCTCTTCCTCTGCACTGTTAGTTCCGCCCTGTCTGCTGGTGTCTCCACTGCTGTCACAGAGCGGCTGATTGTCACACCAAGAGACCGCAAGTGTCTCATGTTCAGTGTCTGGCACGGGACTTTGCAAAAGTAGGTAGTTATAGTTACTAGTTACTTCTGCCAAAATGTAACTGAGATAGTACCTGAGTTCCTCCACTCTGAAAGTAACTCCTCACCAGGGAAAGTAACTACTGCAAGAAGACAGACATGTCCTCCCTCAAGCCTCACACAGACCATTGGTCCTGTTTGGTGTTCCAAGTCACACGTCTGGCCTTCTGTTTGAGGGGAGGAAGGTGTGGGGAACCCAACCCCTGGTTTACTGGGAGATTCATCACAGCCGACTTGGCACACACTTTGTTTGCTTCTGACCAAAAGACACAACAGGACCTCAGAGGACCGTACGACTCTTCTTTTCTTTTCACCAGGAGAGAAGTCTTTCTTTTTTGGAAAATGGCCGATTGCAACGGTAAGCAATTTCTTTATGTATTGTTGTCTTTAACTGATGCGATGATAAATTACGAGAGTGCTTTTCAACATTTGAAACCCCATTGAGCTCTGCAGGCGTGGGTTCCAATCCCATCCTCGTCGTAGGAGACTTTGGTTTCTGCTCCTAGATTCTGGAACGACTCTGAAGTGTGAGGCTTTTCAAGAGGAGATCCTGCAGCACCAGAGAGCTGCAGTTCCCTACAACGCCACCTGTTGAGTCGGGTGGCAGCAAAATACTTTATAACTATAGTATTCAAGGTTTATTACGATTCCACAAAAATACTTTCTAATTTATAGTTTTAAAGGTTCATTCCACCAAAATACTTTCTAATTTACAGTTTTAAAGGTTCATTCCACCAAAATACTTTCTAATTTATAGTTTTAAAGGTTCGTTCCACCAAATACTTTCTAATTTATAGTTTTAAAGGTTCATTCCACCAAAATACTTTCTAATTTATAGTTTTAAAGGTTCGTTCCACCAAAATACTGCTTTCTGTCCAACTTCTCAGTTTTAAAGGTTCCTTCAGTTGAGGGCTCCTGGTTCTGTGTGAGGGGTTGAGGGTCGATATGGGATGATGAGGAAGATTTCATGTCACGATGGTCCTGCAAAAGTAACTGAGAGTCATGACATCAAACAATGTCATCAAAATATGCTTGAACTCTTAAAATGGCAATAAAATCTACTGGAATCATTTTACCACAAACACTTTTATTGTGTTTTTGTGAGCATCATTTTTCAAACATTATAACATAAACTTTAAAAAGGGTCCATTCACTAACACTCTTACTTGAAGGTAGTCACTGATGTCAGTAAACAGCTGATAAAGATTTGTGTTCATGTTTTAATTCTCTACTCTGACCTGTGCTGAGACACTGGACCAGAGAGGAAGACCTGCTCAGCCTCCTGCATGGACCAGTTCTGCAGCTCAGTGATGACGACGAGGGATTCAGCATTGAGTTCATTTTAAACTTTTTGGAGGAAACAACTGTAAATTAACCAGCAGTTACTGGTGATGCTTCACAGTTTCCAAGCTCAAACGGCCTCCTGCTTGTTGGACTCACAATTTCCAAAAATTGTAGACATCAAAAGTCAAATCATGGTTTTGTTTGGTTTTGTGTTGTTTTGTTTTTTACTGGAGGAAAACTTCAAATTGTGATGATGTGTCTGACTTAGAAACTGAACCCCCAAAAATCAAAAAGTCTCCTTCTTCTGTGCCGTGATCTCTGAGCTGATCATGATTGATCTCATCAATAATCCTTGGCAGCCGACCAGTCACACACAGCCCCCCCCCCCACACACACACACACTGAGACATGCAGCAGCTCACAGTAACTGCCTCCGTCACACAGCAGATAGACTCCTTTCTATAACAAGATAAGCAGTAGAAATGGATGGAAGTGATGATGAACTGATGAACAGGTGATTTGTCCAAAAGTCAACATCAGATTCATTTCCAATCTGTGGAAGCAGTTTCATCTTGAGGTTCCAGGTAAGAACAGCCAGCTGTGGGCTGACACACATCTCTTCAGGAGCACTTCTATGCTCCAAACTTGCCAGGTTGAATTGTGTCTGTATTCTGAGGGCAGCAGGAGGACGGAGGAGTGAGGACACACAAATTTGGAACTGAGAGCAGCTGTGTGTGGGATTTCCCCAGCAAAGATAAAACCAGCTCCTTCATGCTGGCCATGAAGGCTCACAGTCACACTGAGCCTGCTACAAATACTTTGATATGCAACAGACTGGTTTCTCTTCTGGTAGTTTGTTGTCACATTTATGGATCAATTTAGCTGATAAGATGAAGGCTACACAGGACCAGCTGGAGATGCCGGGGATTGAACCCAGGTCCTCACACATGCAAAGCATGCGCTCTACCACTGAGCTACACCCCCTCTGTCAGAGTCACTGTTTAACTGATGCAGCAACACAAACACAGACACAACATTTTTCTTCTTCATTTTAGGGATAAAAAGGAAGTCAGCCTGTGATCTCAAAGGCTCTGTGATCTCAGGAGTTTCACTGTGATGTCAGCCCACACAACCTTAGACCACAGAGGCAAGTCAGGCTCCAGGAAGCTGAGGCTGCTCCGTTCTCAGTCCAGTCCAGAGTGAAGGTTTTCCTCTCTGAAGCTTTCCAATCCAGCCCAGATCCTCTCTGACTAGCAGGAGTCTTTGACCAGGAAAAGAGAACTATATTGAACGTCTGCTCATCCTTAGAATGAAGTAAAAGTATTTGTGTTCCTAAAATAATCTCCAGATGCTAAGATCAATTATTAACATTGATTGACAGCTCTAAACTGAGCCACCATCACTATACAGTTGCAACTGAAATATTTAGAAATATTTCAAGGAAGCAGCAGGCCCTCATCCGCCTGAGGTATATCAGGTGGAGGGAATTGAATTCGGAATTGAACATGAATTCGGAAGAATTGCTAATGAACTTAAAATGATGCTAACAGTAATGTAGTGATACTTGCTAATAAACTCAAAGTGATGCTGACAGTAATGTAGTAAGAGTTGCTACAAACCTCAAAATAATGCAACAATAATGTAGTAAGAGTTGCTACGAACCTCAAAATAATGCGACAGTAATGTAGTAAAAATTGCTACGAACCTCAAAATATTTCGACAGTGATGTCAGAAGAATTGCTAATGAACTCAAAATAATGCTAACAGTAATTTAGTAATCGTTGCTAATAAACTCAGTGATGCTTAGAGTAATGTAGTAAGTGTTTCGAATAACCTCAAAGTGATGCTGACAGTCTTGTACTAAGAGTTGCTTCGAACCTCAAAATAATGCGAAAGTGATGTCAGAAGAATTGCGAAAGATCTCAAAATGATGCGACAGTGATGTCAGAAAAATTGGTAATGATCGCAAAATGATGCTAACAGTAATGGAGTGAACGTTTCGAATAACCTCAAAGTGATGCTGACAGTAATGTAGTAAGAGTTGCTACGAACCTTAAAATAATGCAACAATAATGTCGTAAGAGTTGCCACGAAACTCAATATAATGCGACAGTAATGTCGGAAGAATTGCTAATGAACTTAAAATGATGCTAACAGTAATGTAGTGATTGTTGCTAATCAACTCAGTGATGCTTACAGTAATGTAGTAAGTGTTTCGAACAACCTCAAAGTGATGGTGACAGTCATGTAGTAAGAGTTGCTACGAACCTCAAAATAATGCGACAGTGATGTCAGAAGAATTGCTAAAGATCTCAAAATGATGCGACAGTGATGTAGTAAGAATTGCTAATGAACTCAAAATGATGCTAACAGTAATGGAGTGAAACTTTCGAATAACCTCAAAGTGATGCTGACAGTCATGTTGTAAGTGTTGCTACAAACCTCAAAATAATGCGAAAGAAATGTAGTAAAAGTTGCTACGAACCTCAAAATATTGCGACAGTGATGTCGGAAGAATTGCTAATGAACTCAAAATGATGCAAACAGTAATGTAGTGATAGTTGCTAAGAAACTCAGTGATGCTTACAGTAATGTAGTAAGAGTTTCGAACAACCTCAAAGTGATGCTGAAAGTCATTTAGTAAGAGTTGCTAATGAACTCAATTCAATGCTACAGTGATGTCGTGAGAATTGCTCATGAACTCAAAATGATGCTAACAGTAATGTAGTGATAGTTGCGAATAAACTCAAAATGATGCTAACAGTAATGTAGTGATAGTTGCTAATCAAGTCAGTGATGCTAACAGTAATGTAGTAAGTGTTTCGAAAAACCTCAAAGTGATGATGAAAGTCATGTAGTAAGAGTTGCTTTGAACCTCAAAATAATGCGACAGTGAGTCAGAAGAATTGGTCATGATCTCAAACTGATGGGACAGTGATGTCGTAAGAATTGCTAATGAACTCAAAATGATGCTAACAGTAATGGAGTGAAACTTTCGAATAACCTCAAAGTGATGCTGACAGTCATGTTGTAAGTGTTGCTACAAACCTCAAAATAATGCGAAAGAAATGAAGTAAAAGTTGCTGAGAAACCTCAAAATATTGCGACAGTGATGTCGGAAGAATTGCTAATGAACTCAAGAAGATGCTAACAGTAATGTAGTGATAGTTGCAAAGAAACTCAGTGATGCTTACAGTAATGTAGTAAGAGTTTCGAACAACCTCAAAGTGATGCTGAAAGTCATTTAGTAAGAGTTGCTAATGAACTCAATTCAATGCTACTGTGATGTCGTGAGAATTGCTCATGAACTCAAAATGATGCTAACAGTAATGTAGTGATAGTTGCGAATAAACTCAAAATGATGCTAACAGTAATGTAGTGATAGTTGCTAATCAAGTCAGTGATGCTAACAGTAATGTAGTAAGTGCTTCGAACAACCTCAAAGTGATGCTGACAGTCATGCAGTAAGAGTTGCTACGAACCTCAAAATAATGCGACAGTGATGTCAGAAGAATTGCGAATGAACACAAAATGATGCTAACAGTAATGTAGTGATAGATGCTAATAAACTCAGTGATGCTTACAGTAATGTAGGAAGTGTTTCGAACAACCTCAAAGTGATGATGACAGTCATGTAGTAAGAGTTGCTTTGAACCTCAAAATAATGCGACAGTGATGTCAGAAGAATTGCTAATGAACTCAAAATGATGCTAACAGTAATGTAGTGATAGATGCTAATAAACTCAGTGATGCTTACAGTAATGTAGTAACTGTTTCGAAAAACCTCAAAGTGATGCTGACAGTCATGTACTAAGAGTTGCTACGAACCTCAAAATGATGCGACAGTGATGGAGTAAGAATTGCTCATGAACTCAAAATGATGCTAACAGTAATGGAGTGAAACTTTCGAATAACCTCAAAGTGATGCTGACAGTCATGTAGTTAGAGTTAATACGAACCTCAAAATAATGCGACAGTAATGTAGTAAAAGTTGCTACGAACCTCAAAATATTGCGACAGTCATGTCGGAAGAATTGCTAATGAACTCAAGATGATGCTAACAGTAATGTAGTGATAGTTGCTAAGAAACTCAATGATGCTTACAGGAATGTAGTAAGAGTTTCTAACAACCTCAAAGTGATGCTGACAGTCATTTAGTAAGAGTTGCTAATGAACTCAATTTAATGCAATAAAAATGTAGTAAGAGTTGCTACGAACCTATAAATAATGTGACAGTGATGTCAGAAGAATTGCTAATGATCTCAAAATGATGCGACAGTGATTTCGTAAGAATTGGTCATGAACTCAAAATGATGCTAACAGTAATGGAGTGAACGTTTCAAATAACCTCAAAGTGATGCTGAAAGTCATGTACTAAGAGTTGCTACGAACCTCAAAATAATGCGAAAGTAATGTAGTAGAAGTTGCTACGAACCTCAAAATATTGCGACAGTGATGTCAGAAGAATTGCTAAAGATCTCAAAATGATGCGACAGTGGTTTAGTAAGAATTGCTCATGAACTCAAAATGATGCTAACAGTAATGGAGTGAAAGTTTCGAATAACCTCAAAGTGATGCTGACAGTAATGTAGTAAGAGTTGCTAATGAACTCAATTTAATGCAACAGTGATGTCGTGAGAATTGCTCAACAACTCAAAATGATGCTAACAGTAATGTAGTAAGAGTTGCTACGAACCTCAAAATATTGCGACAGTGATGTCGGAAGAACTGCTAATGATCTCAAAATGATGCGACAGTGATGTAGTAAGAATTGCTAATGAACTCACAATGATGCTAACAGTAATGGAGTGAAACTTTCAAATAACCTCAAAGTGATGTTTACAGTCATGTAGTAAGTGTTGCTACGAACCTCAAAATAATGCGACAGTAATGTAGTAAAAGTTGCTACGAACCTCAAAATATTGCGACAGTGATGTCGGAAGAATTGCTAATGAACTCAAAATGATGCTAACAGTAATGTAGTGATAGTTGCTAATCAACTCAGAATGATGCTAACAGTAATGTAGTAAGTGTTTCGAATAACCTCAAAGTGATGCTGACAGTCATGAAGTAAGAGTTGCTAAGAACCTCAAAATAATGCGACAGTAATGTAGTAAAAGTTGATACGAACATCAAAATAATGCGACAGTGATGTCGGAAGAATTAATAATGAACTCAAAATGATGCTAACAGTAATGTAGTGATAGTTGCTAATCAAGTCAGTGATGCTTACAGTAATGTAGTAAGTGTTTCGAATAACCTCAAAGTGATGCTGACAGTCATGTAGTAAGAGTTGCTACGAACCTCAATATAATGCGACAGTAATGTAGTAAAAGTTGCTACGAACCTCAAAATATTGCGACAGTGATGTCGGAAGAATTGCTAATGAACTCAAGATGATGCTAACAATAATGTAGTGATAGTTGCTAAGAAACTCAGTGATGCTTACAGTAATGTAGTAAGAGTTTCGAACAACCTCAAAGTGATGCTGACAGTCATTTAGTAAGAGTTGCTAATGAACTCAATTTAATGCTACAGTGATGTCGTGAGAATTGCTCATGAACTCAAAATGATGCTAACAGTAATGTAGTGATAGTTGCTAATAAACTCAAAGTGATGCTGACAGTAATGTAGTAAGAGTTGCTACGAACCTTAAAATAATGCAACAATAATGTAGTAAGAGTTGCTACGAACCTCAAAATATTGCGACAGTGATGTCGGTAGAACTGCTAATGATCTCAAAATGATGCTAACAGTAATGTAGTAAGAATTGCTAATGAACTTAAAATGATGCTAACAGTAATGTAGTGATAGTTGCTACGAACCTCAAATTATTGCGACAGTGATGTCAGAAGAATTGCTAATGAGCTCAAAATGATGCGACAGTGATTTAGTAAGAATTGCTAATGAACTCAAAATGATGCTAACAGTAATGGAGTGAAAGTTTCGAATAACCTCAAAGTGATGCTGACAGTCATGTAGTTAGAGTTGCTACGAACCTCAAAATATTGCGACAGTGATGTAGGAAGAATTGCGAATGAACTCAAAATGATGCTAACAGTAATGTAGTGATAGTTGCTAATAAACTCAGTGATGCTTACAGTAATGTAGTAAGTGTTTCGAATAACCTCAAAGTGATGCTGACAGTCATGTCGTAAGAGTTGCTACGAACCTCAATATAATGCGACAGTAATGTCGTAAAAGTGGCTACGAACCTCAAAATATTGCGACAGTGATGTCGGAAGAATTGCTAATGAACTTAAAATGATGCTAACAGTAATGTAGTGATAGTTGCTACGAACCTCAATATAATGCGACAGTAATGTAGTAAAAGTCGCTACGAACCTGAAAATATTGCGAAAGTGATGTCAGAAGAATTGCTAAAGATCTCAAAATGATGCGACAGTGGTTTAGTAAGAATTGCTCATGAACTCAAAATGATGCTAACAGTAATGGAGTGAAAGTTTCGAATAACCTCAAAGTGATGCTGACAGTAATGTAGTAAGAGTTGCTACGAACTTTAAAATAATGCAACAATAATGTAGTAAGAGTTGCTACGAACCTAAAAATATTGCGAGAGTGATGTCGGAAGAACTGCTAATGATCTCAAAATGATGCGACAGTGATGTAGTAAGAATTGCGAATGAACTCACAATGATGCTAACAGTAATGGAGTGAAACTTTCAAATAACCTCAAAGTGATGCTGACAGTCATGAAGTAAGAGTTGCTAAGAACCTCAAAATAATGCGACAGTAATGTAGTAAAAGTTGATACGAACATCAAAATAATGCAACAGTGATGTCGGAAGAATTAATAATGAACTCAAAATGATGCTAACAGTAATGTAGTGATAGTTGCTAATCAAGTCAGTGATGCTTACAGTAATGTAGTAAGTTTTTCGAATAACCTCTAAGTGATGCTGACAGTCATGTCGTAAGAGTTGCTACTAACCTCAATATAATGCGACAGTAATGTAGTAAAAGTCGCTACGAACCTCAAAATATCGCGACAGTGATGTCGGAAGAATTGCTAATGATCTCAAAATGATGCGACAGTGATGTAGTAAGAATTGCTAATGAACTCAAAATGATGCTAACAGTAATGGAGTTCAATTTTCGAATAACCTCAAAGTGATGCTGACAGTCGTGTAGTAAGAGTTGCTACGAACCTCAAAATAATGCGACAGTGATGTCGGAAGAATTGCTCATGATCTCAAAATGATGCTAACAGTAATGTAGTGATAGTTGCTAATCAAGTCAGTGATGCTTACAGTAATGTAGTAAGTGTTTCGAATAACCTCAAAGTGATGCTGACAGTCATGTAGTAAGAGTTGCTACGAACCTCAATATAATGCGACAGTAATGTAGTAAAAGTTGCTACGAACCTCAAAATATTGCGACAGTGATGTCGGAAGAATTGCTAATGAACTCAAGATGATGCTAACAATAATGTAGTGATAGTTGCTAAGAAACTCAGTGATGCTTACAGTAATGTAGTAAGAGTTTCGAACAACCTCAAAGTGATGCTGACAGTCATTTAGTAAGAGTTGCTAATGAACTCAATTTAATGCTACAGTGATGTCGTGAGAATTGCTCATGAACTCAAAATGATGCTAACAGTAATGTAGTGATAGTTGCTAATAAACTCAAAGTGATGCTGACAGTAATGTAGTAAGAGTTGCTACGAACCTTAAAATAATGCAACAATAATGTAGTAAGAGTTGCTACGAACCTCAAAATATTGCGACAGTGATGTCGGTAGAACTGCTAATGATCTCAAAATGATGCTAACAGTAATGTAGTAAGAATTGCTAGTGAACTTAAAATGATGCTAACAGTAATGTAGTGATAGTTGCTACGAACCTCAAATTATTGCGACAGTGATGTCAGAAGAATTGCTAATGATCTCAAAATGATGCGACAGTGATTTAGTAAGAATTGCTAATGAACTCAAAATGATGCTAACAGTAATGGAGTGAAAGTTCTGAATAACCTCAAAGTGATGCTGACAGTCATGTAGTTAGAGTTGCTGCGAACCTCAAAATATTGCGACAGTGATGTAGGAAGAATTGCTAATGAACTCAAAATGATGCTAACAGTAATGTAGTGATAGTTGCTAATAAACTCAGTGATGCTTACAGTAATGTAGTAAGTGTTTCGAATAACCTCAAAGTGATGCTGACAGTCATGTCGTAAGAGTTGCTACGAACCTCAATATAATGCGACAGTAATGTAGTAAAAGTGGCTACGAACCTCAAAATATTGCGACAGTGATGTCGGAAGAATTGCTAATGAACTTAAAATGATGCTAACAGTAATGTAGTGATAGTTGCTACGAACCTCAATATAATGCGACAGTAATGTAGTAAAAGTCGCTACGAACCTGAAAATATTGCGACAGTGATGTCAGAAGAATTGCTAAAGATCTCAAAATGATGCGACAGTGATTCAGAAAGAATTGCTCATGAACTCAAAATGATGCTAACAGTAATGGAGTGAACGTTTCGAATAACCTCAAAGTGATGCTGACAGTCTTGTACTAAGAGTTGCTACGAACATCAAACTAATGCGACAGTGATGTCAGAAGAATTGCTAATGATCTCAAAATGATGCGACAGTGATGTAGTAAGAATTGCTAATGAACTCAAAATGATGCTAACAGTAATGGAGTGAAACTTTCGAATAACCTCAAAGTGATGCTTACAGTCATGTAGTAAGTGTTGCTACGAACCTCAAAATAATGCGACAGTAATGTAGTAAAAGTTGCTACGAACCTCAAAATATTGCGACAGTGATGTCGGAAGAATTGCTCATGAACTCAAGATGATGCTAAAAGTGATGGAGTGAAACTTTCGAATAACCTCAAAGTGATGCTGACAGTCTTGTACTAAGAGTTGCTACGAACATCAAAATAATGCGACAGTGATGTCAGAAGAATTGCTAATGATCTCAAAATGATGCGACAGTGATGTAGTAAAAGTTGCTACGAACCTCAAAATATTGCGACAGTGATGTCGGAAGAATTGCTCATGAAGTCAAGATGATGCTAACAGTAATGGAGTGAAACTTTCGAATAACCTCAAAGTGATGCTGACAGTCTTGTACTAAGAGTTGCTACGAACATCAAAATAATGCGACAGTGATGTCAGAAGAATTGCTAATGATCTCAAAATGATGCGACAGTGATGTAGTAAGAATTGCTAATGAACTCAAAATGATGCTAACAGTAATGGAGTGAAACTTTCGAATAACCTCAAAGTGATGCTTACAGTCATGTAGTAAAAGTTGCTACGGACCTCAAAATATTGCGACAGTGATGTCGGAAGAATTGCTCATGAACTCAAGATGATGCTAACAGTAATGGAGTGAAACTTTCGAATAACCTCAAAGTGATGCTGACAGTCATGTAGTAAGTGTTGCTACGAACATCAAAATAATGCGACAGTAATGTAGTAAAAGTTGATACGAACCTCAAAATAATGCGACAGTAATGTCGGAAGAATTGCTAATGAACTTAAAATGATGCTAACAGTAATGTAGTGATAGTTGCTAATCAAGTCAGTGATGCTTACAGTAATGTAGTAAGTGTTTCGAACAACCTCAAAGTGATGCTGACAATCATGTAGTAAGAGTTGCTACGAACCTCAAAATAATGTGACAGTGATGTCAGAAGAATTGCTAATGATCTCAAAATGATGCGACAGTGATTTAGTAAGAATTGCTAATGAACTCAAAGTGATGCTAACAGTAATGGAGTGAACGTTTCGAATAACCTCAAAGTGATGCTGACAGTAATGTAGTAAAAGTTGATACGAACCTCAAAATAATGCGACAGTAATGTCGGAAGAATTGCTAATGAACTTAAAATGATGCTAACAGTAATGTAGTGATAGTTGCTAATCAAGTCAGTGATGCTTACAGTAATGTAGTAAGTGTTTTGAACAACCTCAAAGTGATGCTGACAGTCATGTAGTAAGAGTTGCTACGAACCTCAAAATAATGTGACAGTGATGTCAGACGAATTGCTAATGATTTCAAAATGATGCGACAGTGATTTAGTAAGAATTGCTAATGAACTCAAAATGATGCTAACAGTCATGGAGTGAAACTTTCGAATAACCTCAAAGTGATGCTGACAGTCATGTACTAAGAGTTGCTACGAACCTCAATATAATGCGACAGTAATGTAGTAAAAATTGCTCCGCACCTCAAAATATTGCGATGCGACATTGATGTCGGAAGAATTGCTAATGAACTCAAAATGATGCTAACAGTAATGTAGTGATAGTTGCTAATGAACTCAAAATGATGCTAACAGTAATGTAGTAAGTGTTTCGAATAACCTCAAAGTGATGCTGACAGTCATGTAGCAAGAGTTGCTACGAACCTCAAAATAATGTGACAGTGATGTCAGAAGAATTGCTCATGATCTCAAAATGATGCGACAGTGAATTAGTAAGAATTGCTAATGAACTCAAAATGATGCTAACAGTAATGGAGTGAACGTTTCGAATAACCTCAAAGTGATGCTGACAGTCTTGTACTAAGAGTTGCTACGAACCTCAAAATAATGCGACAGTGATGTCGGAAGAATTGCTAATGAACTCAAGATGATGCTAACATTAATGTAGTGATAGTTGCTAAGGAACTCAGTGATGCTTACAGTAATGTAGAAGGAGTTTCGAATAACCTCAAAGTGATGCTGACAGTCATTTAGTAAGAGTTGCAAATGAACTCAATTTAATGCTGCAGTGATGTCGTGAGAATTGCTCAACAACTCAAAATGATGCGAACAGTAATGTAGTGATAGTTGCTAATAAACTCAAAGTGATGCTGACAGTAATGTAGTAAGAGTTGCTACGAACCTCAAAATATTGCGACAGTGATGTCGGAAGAATTGCTCATGAAGTCAAGATGATGCTAACAGTAATGGAGTGAAACTTTCGAATAACCTCAAAGTGATGCTGACAGTCTTGTACTAAGAGTTGCTACGAACATCAAAATAATGCGACAGTGATGTCAGAAGAATTGCTAATGATCTCAAAATGATGCGACAGTGATGTAGTAAGAATTGCTAATGAACTCAAAATGATGCTAACAGTAATGGAGTGAAACTTTCGAATAACCTCAAAGTGATGCTTACAGTCATGTAGTAAAAGTTGCTACGGACCTCAAAATATTGCGACAGTGATGTCGGAAGAATTGCTCATGAACTCAAGATGATGCTCACAGTAATGGAGTGAAACTTTCGAATAACCTCAAAGTGATGCTGACAGTCATGTAGTAAGTGTTGCTACGAACATCAAAATAATGCGACAGTAATGTAGTAAAAGTTGATACGAAACTCAAAATAATGCGACAGTAATGTCGGAAGAATTGCTAATGAACTCAAAATGATGCTAACATTAATGTAGTGATAGTTGCTAAGGAACTCAGTGATGCTTACAGTAATGTAGAAGGAGTTTCGAATAACCTCAAAGTGATGCTGACAGTCTTGTACCAAGTGTTGCTACAGACATCAAAATTATGCGACAGTGATGTCAGAAGAATTGCTAATGATCTCAAAATGATGCGACAGTGATGTCGTAAGAATTGCTAATGAACTCAAAATGATGCTAACAGTAATGGAGTGAAACTTTCGAATAACCTCAAAATGATGCTGACAGTCATGTAGTAAGTGTTGCTACGAACCTCAAAATAATGCAACAGTAATGCAGAAAAAGTTGCTACGAACCTCAAAATAATGCGACAGTGATGTCGGAAGAAATGCTAATGAACTCAAAATGATGCTAACAGTAATGTAGTGATAGTTGCTAATCAAGTCAGTGATGCTTAAAGTAATGTAGTAAGAGTTTCAAATAACCTCAAAGTGATGCTGACAGTCATGTAGTAAGAGTTGCTACGAACCTCAATATAATGCGAAAGTCATGTAGTAAGAGTTGCTCATGAACTTTAAATGATGCTAACAGTAATGTAGTGATAGTTGCTAATCAAGTCAGTGATGCTTACAGTAATGTAGTAAGTGTTTTGAACAACCTCAAAGTGATGCTGACAGTCATGTAGTAAGAGTTGCTACGAACCTCAAAATAATGTGACAGTGATGTCAGACGAATTGCTAATGATTTCAAAATGATGCGACAGTGATTTAGTAAGAATTGCTAATGAACTCAAAATGATGCTAACAGTCATGGAGTGAAACTTTCGAATAACCTCAAAGTGATGCTGACAGTCATGTACTAAGAGTTGCTACGAACCTCAATATAATGCGACAGTAATGTAGTAAAAATTGCTCCGCACCTCAAAATATTGCGATGCGACATTGATGTCGGAAGAATTGCTAATGAACTCAAAATGATGCTAACAGTAATGTAGTGATAGTTGCTAATGAACTCAAAATGATGCTAACAGTAATGTAGTAAGTGTTTCGAATAACCTCAAAGTGATGCTGACAGTCATGTAGCAAGAGTTGCTACGAACCTCAAAATAATGTGACAGTGATGTCAGAAGAATTGCTCATGATCTCAAAATGATGCGACAGTGAATTAGTAAGAATTGCTAATGAACTCAAAATGATGCTAACAGTAATGGAGTGAACGTTTCGAATAACCTCAAAGTGATGCTGACAGTCTTGTACTAAGAGTTGCTACGAACCTCAAAATAATGCGACAGTGATGTCGGAAGAATTGCTAATGAACTCAAGATGATGCTAACATTAATGTAGTGATAGTTGCTAAGGAACTCAGTGATGCTTACAGTAATGTAGAAGGAGTTTCGAATAACCTCAAAGTGATGCTGACAGTCATTTAGTAAGAGTTGCAAATGAACTCAATTTAATGCTGCAGTGATGTCGTGAGAATTGCTCAACAACTCAAAATGATGCTAACAGTAATGTAGTGATAGTTGCTAATAAACTCAAAGTGATGCTGACAGTAATGTAGTAAGAGTTGCTACGAACCTCAAAATATTGCGACAGTGATGTCGGAAGATTTGCTCATGAACTCAAGATGATGCTAACAGTAATGGAGTGAAACTTTCGAATAACCTCAAAGTGATGCTGACAGTCATGTAGTAAGTGTTGCTACGAACATCAAAATAATGCGACAGTAATGTAGTAAAAGTTGATACGAACCTCAAAATAATGCGACAGTAATGTCGGAAGAATTGCTAATGAACTCAAAATGATGCTAACAGTAATGTAGTGATAGTTGCTAATCAAGTCAATGATGCTTACAGTAATGTAGTAAGTGTTTCGAACAACCTCAAAGTGATGCTGAAAGTCATGTAGTAAGAGTTGCTACGAACCTCAATATAATGCGACAGTAATGTAGTAAAAGTCGCTACGAACCTCAAAATATTGCGACACATATGATGCTAAAAGTAATGTAGTGATAGTTGCTAAGAAACTCAGTGATGCTTACAGTAATGTACTAAGTGTTTCGAACAACTTCAAAGTGATGCTGACAGTCATGTAGTAAGAGTTGCTAATGAACTCAATTTAATGCTACAGTGATGTCGTAAGAATTGCTAATAAACTCAAAATCATGCTAACAGTAATGTCGTGATGGTTGCTAATAAACTCAAAGTGATGCTGACAGTAATGTAGTAAGAGTTGCTACGAACCTCAAAATAATGTGACAGTGATGTCAGAAGAATTGCTATTGATCTCAAAATGATGCGACAGTGATGTAGTAAGAATTGCTAATGAACTCAAAATGATGCGACAGTGATGTAGTAAGAATTGCTCATGAATTCAAAATGATGCTAACAGTAATGGAGTGAAAGTTTCGAATAATCTCAAAATGATGCTGATGGTCATTTACTAAGAGTTGCTACGAACCTCAAAATACTGCGACAGTGATGTCGGAAGAATTGCTAAAGATCTCAAAATGATGCGACAGTGATGTAGTAAGAATTGGTAATGAACTCAAAATGATGCTGACAGTAATGTAGTGATAGTTGCTAATAAACTCAGTGATGCTTACAATAATGTAGTAAGAGTTTCGAACAACCTCAAAGAGATGCTGACAGTCATGAAGTAAGAGTTGCTACTAACCTCAATTTAATGCTGCAGTGATGTCTATGAATTGCTAATAAACTCAAAGTGATGCTGACAGTAATGTAGTAAGAGTTGCTACGAACCTTTAAATAATGCAACAGTAATGTAGTAAGAGTTGCTTCTAACCTCAAAATGATGCTAACAGTAATGTAGTGATCGTTGCTAAGAAACTCAGTGATGCTTACAGTAATGTAGTAAGAGGTTCGAACAACCTCAAAGTGATGCTGACAGTCATGTAGTAAGTGTTTCGAACAACCTCAAAATAATGCGACAGTGATGTCAGAAGAATTGCTAATGAACTCAAAATGATGCTAACAGTAATGTAGTGATAGTTGCTAATCAACTCAGTGATGCTTACAATAATGTAGTAAGTGTTTCGAATAACCTCAAAGTGATGCTGACAGTCATGTAGTAACAGTTGCTACGAACCTCAAAATAATGCGACAGTGATGTCGGAAGAATTGCTAATGATCTCAAAATGATGCGAACAGTAATGTAGTGATAGTTGCTAATAAACTCAGTGATGCTTACAGTAATGTAGTAAGTGTTTTGAAAAACCTAAAAGTGATGCTGTCAGTCATGTAGTAAAAGTTGCTTCTAACATCAAAATGATGCTAACAGTAATGTAGTGATAGTTGCATATCAACTCAGTGATGCTGACAGTGATGTAGTAAGTGTTTCGAACAACCTCAAAGTGATGCTGACAGTCTTGTACTAAGAGCTGCTACGAACCTCAAAATAATGCGACAGTAATGTAGTAAAAGTTCCTACGAACCTCAAAATATTGCGACAGTGATGTCGGAAGAATTGCTAATGAACTCAAAATGATGCTAACAGTAATGGAGTGAAACTTTCGAATAACCTCAAAGTGATGCTGACAGTCATGTAGAAACTGTTGCTACGAACCTCAAAATAATGCGACAGTAATGTAGTAAAAGTTGCTACGAACCTCAAAATATTGCGATAGTGATGTCGGAAGAAATGCTAATAAACTCAAAATGATGATAACAGTAATGTAGTGATAGTTGCTAATCAACTCAGTGATGCTTACAGTAATGTAGTAAGTGTTTCGAATAACCTCAAAGTGATGCTGACAGTCATGTACAAAGAGTTGCTACGAACCTCAAAATAATGCGACAGTAATGTAGTAAAAGTTGCTACGAACCTCAAAATATTGCGACAGTGATGTCGGAAGAATTGCTAATGAACTCAAAATGATGCTAGCAGTAATGTAGTGATAGTTGCTAATCAAGTCAGTGATGCTTACAGTGATGTAGTAAGTGTTTCGAACAACCTCAAAGTGATGCTGACAGTCATGTAGGAAGAGTTGCTACGAACCTCAAAATAATGTGACAGTGATGTCAGAAGAATTGCTAAAGATCTCAAAAAGATGCGACAGTGATTTTGAAAGAAATGCTCATGAACTCAAAATGATGCTAACAGTAATGGAGTGAACCTTTCGAATAACCTCAAAGTGATGCTGACAGTCATTTAGTAAGAGTTGCTAATGAACTCAATTTAATGCTACTGTGATGTCGTTAGAATTGCTCAAAAACTCAAAATGATGCTAACAGTAATGTAGTGATAGTGGCTAATAAACTCAAAGTGATGCTGAAAGTAATGTAGTAAGAGTTGCTACGAACCTTAAAATAATGCAACAGTAATGTAGTAAGAGTTGCTACGAACCTCAAAATATTGCGACAGTGATGTCGGAAGAATTGCTAATGGTCTCAAAATGATGCGACAGTGATGTAGTAAGAATTGCTAATGAACTCAAAATGAAGCTAACAGTAATGGAGTGAAACTTTCGAATAACCTCAAAGTGATGCTTACAGTAATGTAGTAAGTGTTTCGAATAACCTCAAAGTGATGCTGACAGTCATGTAGTAAGAGTTGCGAATCAACTCAATTTAGTGCTCCAGTGATGTCGTGAGAATTGCTCAACAACTCAAAATGATGCTAACAGTAATGTAGTGATTGCTGCTAATAAACTCAAAGTGATGCTGACAGGAATGTAGTAAGAGTTGCTACGAACCTTAAAATAATGCAACAATAATGTAGTAAGAGTTGCTACGAACCTCAAAATATTGCGACAGTGATGTCGGAAGAATTGCTAAAGATCTAAAAATGATGCGACAGTGATTTAGAAAGAATTGCTCATGAACTCAAAATGATGCTAACAGTAATGGAGTGAACGTTTCGAATAACCTCAAAGTGATGCTGACAGTCATGTCGTAAGTGTTGCTACAAACCTCAAAATAATGCGACAGTAATGTAGTAAAAGTTGCTACGAACCTCAAAATATTGCGACAGTCATGTCGGAAGAATTGCTAATGAACACAAGATGATGCTATAAGTAATGTAGTGATAGTTGCGAAGAAACTCAGTGATGCTTACAGTATTGTAGTCAGAGTTTCGAACAACCTCAAAGTGATGCTGACAGTCATTTAGTAAGAGTTGCTAATGAACTCAATTCAATGCTACAGTGATGTCGTGAGAATTGCTCATAAACTCAAAATGATGCTAACAGTAATGTAGTGAAAGTTGCTAATAAACTCAAAGCGATGCTGACAGTAATGTAGTAAGAATTTCTACAAACCTTAAAATAATGCAACAATAAAGTAGTAAGAGTTGCTACGAACCTCAAAATAATGTGACAGTGATGTCAGAAGAATTGCTAATGATCCCAAAATGATGCGACAGTGATGTAGTAAGAATTGCAAATGACCTCAAAATGATGCTAACAGTAATGGAGTGAAAGTTTCGAATAACCTCAAAGTAATGCTGACAGTCATGTAGTAAGAGTTGCTACGAACCTCAAAATAATGCGACAGTAATGTAGTAAAAGTTGCTACAAACCTCAAAATATTGCGACAGTGATGTCATAAGAATTGCTAATGAACTTAAAATGATGTTAACAGTAATGTAGTGATAGTTACTCATAAACTCAGTGATGCTTACAGTAATGTAGTAAGACTTTCGAACAACCTCAAAGTGATGCTTACAGTAATGTAATAAGTGTTTCGAACAACTTCAAAGTGATGCTGACAGTCATGTAGTAAGAGTTGCTAATGAACTCAATTTAATGCTACAGTGATGTCGTAAGAATTGCTAATAAACTCAAAATCATGCTAACAGTAATGTCGTGATGGTTGCTAATAAACTCAAAGTGATGCTGACAGTAATGTAGTAAGAGTTGCTACGAACCTCAAAATAATGCGACAGTGATGTCAGAAGAATTGCTATTGATCTCAAAATGATGCGACAGTGATGTAGTAAGAATTGCTAATGAACTCAAAATGATGCGACAGGGATGTAGTAAGAATTGCTCATGAATTCAAAATGATGCTAACAGTAATGGAGTGAAAGTTTCGAATAATCTCAAAATGATGCTGATGGTCATTTACTAAGAGTTGCTACGAACCTCAAAATACTGCGACAGTGATGTCCTCAGAATTGCTAATGAACTCAAAATGATGCTAACAGTAATGTAGTGATAGTTGCTAATAAACTCAGTGATGCTTACAGTAATGTAGTAAGAGTTGCTCCGAACGTCAAAATAATGCGACAGTGATGTCAGAAGAATTGCTAATGATCTCAAAATGATGCGACAGTGATGTCGGAAGAATTGCTAATGAACTCAAAATGATGCTAACAGTAATGTAGTGATAGTTGGTAATAAACTCAGTGATGCTTACAGTAATGTAGTCAGAGTTTCGAACAACCTCAAAGAGATGCTGACAGTCATGAAGAAAGAGTTGCTACTAACCTCAATTTAATGCTGCAGTGATGTCGTAAGAATTGCTAATAAACTCAAAATGATGCTAACATCAATGTAGTGATAGTTGCTAATAAACTCAAAGTGATGCTGACAGTAATGTAGTAAGAGTTGCTACGAACCTTTAAATAATGCAACAGTAATGTAGTAATAGTTGGTACGAACCTCAAAATAATGCAACAGTGATGTCAGAAGAATTGCTAATGATCTAAAAATGATGCAACAGTGATGTAGTAAGAATTGCTAATGAACTCAAAATGATGCTAAAAGTAATGGAGTGAAAGTTTCGAATAACCTCAAAGTGATGCTGACAGTCATGTAGTAAGTGTTGCTCCGAACCTCAAAATATTGTGACAGTGATGTCGGAAGAATTGCTAATGAACTCACAATGATGCTAACAGTAATGTAGTGATAGTTGCTAATAAACTCAGTGATGCTTACGGGAATGTTGTCAGTGTTTGGAACAACCTCAAAGTGATGCTGACAGTCATGTGGTAAGAGTTGCTACTAACCTCATAATGATGCTAACAGTAATGTAGTGATAGTTGCTAATGAACTCAAAGTGATGCTGATAGTAATGTAGTAAGTGTTTCGAACAACTTCAAAGTGATCCTGACAGTCATGTAGTAAGAGTTTCTACTAACCTCAATTTAATGCTACAGTGATGTCGTGAGAATTGGTAATAAACTCAAAATGATGCTAACAGTAATGTAGTGATAGTTGCTAATATACTCAAAGTGATGCTGACAGTAATGTAGTAAGAGTTGCTACGAACCTTTAAATAATGCAACAGTAATGTAGTAAGAGTTGCTACGAACCTCAAAATAATGCGACAGTGATGTCGGAAGAATTGCAAATGAACTGAAAATGATGCTAACAGCAATGTAGTGATAGTTGCTCATAAACTCAGTGATGCTTACAGTAATGTAGTAAGACTTTCGAACAACCTAAAAGTGATGCTGACAGTCATGAAGTAAGAGTTGCTACTAACCTCAATTTAATGCAACAGTGATGTCGGAAGAATTGCGAATAAACTGAAAATGATACTAACAGTAATGTAGTGATAGTTGCGAATGAACTCAAAGTGATGCTAAAAGTAATGTAGTAAGAGTTGCTACGAACCTTTAAATAATGCAACAGTAATGTAGTAAGAGTTGCTACGAACCTCAAAATAATGCGACAGTGATGTCGGAAGAATTGCTAATGATCTCAAAATGATGCGACAGTGATGTAGTAAGAATTGCTAATGAACTCAAAATGATGCTAACAGTGATGTACTTAAAGTTTCTAATCAACTCAGTGATACTTCAAGTAATGCAGTACGTGTTTCGAACAACCTCAAAGTGATGCTGACAGTCATGTCGTAAGAGTTGCTACGAACCTCAAATAATGCGACAGTGATGTCAGAAGAATTTCTAAAGATCTCAAAATGATGCGTAAGTGATTTAGTAAGAATTGCTAATGAACTCAAAAGGATGCTAACAGTAATGGAGTGAACGTTTCGAATAACCTCAAAGTGATGCTGACAATCATGTAGTAAGAGTTCCTACTAACCTCAATTTAATGCTACACTGATGTCGTGAGAATTGTTAATAAACTCAAAATGATGCTAAGAGTAATGTAGTGATAGTTGCTAATAAACTCAAAATAATGAAACAGTAATGTAGTAAGAGTTGCTACGAACCTTAAAATAATGCGACAGTGATGTCAAAAGAATTGCTAATGATCTGAAAATGATGCGACAGTGATGTAGTAAGAATTGCTAATGAACTCAAAATGATGCTAACAGTAATGTAGTGATAGTTGCTAATAAACTCAAAGTGATGCTGACAGTCATGTAGTAAGAGTTGCTACGAACCTTTAAATAATG
The DNA here is from genome assembly GCF_037954235.1 of Aulostomus chinensis. Taxonomy (NCBI): domain Eukaryota; kingdom Metazoa; phylum Chordata; class Actinopteri; order Syngnathiformes; family Aulostomidae; genus Aulostomus; species Aulostomus chinensis. Next base: position 28,991,448 of record NC_141320.1, on the reverse strand, counting down.
CAACAGTAATGTAGTAAGAGTTGCTTCTAACCTCAAAATGATGCTAACAGTAATGTAGTGATAGTTGCTAAGAAACTCAGTGATGCTTACAGTAATGTAGTAAGAGGTTCGAACAACCTCAAAGTGATGCTGACAGTCATGTAGTAAGTGTTTCGAACCTCAAAATAATGCGACAGTGATGTCAGAAGAATTGCTAATGAACTCAAAATGATGCAAACAGTAATGTAGTGATAGTTGCTAATTAACTCAGTGATGCTTACAGTAATGTAGTAAGAGTTTTGAACAACCTCAAAGTGATGCGACAGTGATGTCGGGAGAATTGCTAATGATCTCAAAATGATGCGACAGTGATGTAGTAAGAATTGCTAATGAACTCAAAATGATGCTACCAGTAATGGAGTGAAAGTTTCGAATAACCTCAAAGTGATGCTGACAATCATGTAGTAAGTGTTGCTACGAACCTCAACATAATGCGACAGTAATGTAGTAAAAGTTGCTACGAACCTCAAAATATTGCGACAGTGATGTCGGAAGAATTGCTAATGAACTCAAAATGATGCTGACAGTAATGTAGTGATAGTTGCTAATTAACTCAGTGATGCTTACAGTAATGTAGTAAGAGTTTCGAACAACCTCAAAGTGATGCTGAAAGTCATGTAGTAACAGTTGCTTCTAACCTCAAAATGATGCTAACAGTAATGTAGTGATAGTTGCTAATAAACTCAGTGATGCTTACAGTAATGTAGTAAGAGTTTCGAACAACCTCAAAGTGATGCTGACAGTCATGAAGTAAGAGTTGCTACGAACCTTAAAAAATGCAACAGTAATGTAGTAAGAGTTGCTACGAACCTCAATTTAATGCTACAGTGATGTCGTAAGAATTGCTAATGAACTCAAAATGATGCAAACAGTAATGTATTGATAGTTGGTAATAAACTCAGTGATGCTTACAGTAATGTAGTAAGAGTTGCTACGAACCTTTAAATAATGCAACAATAATGCAGTAAGAGTTGCTACGAACCTCAAAATAATGTGACAGTGATGTCAGAAGAATTGCTAATGATCTCAAAATGATGCGACAGTGATGTAGTAAGAATTGCTAATGAACTCAAGATGATGCTAAAAGTAATGGAGTGAAACTTTCGAATAACCTCAAAGTGATGCTGACAGTCTTGTACTAAGAGTTGCTACGAACCTCAAAATAATGCGACAGTGATGTCGGAAGAATTGCTAATGAACTCAAGATGATGCTAAAAGTAATGGAGTGAAACTTTCGAATAACCTCAAAGTGATGCAGACAGTCATGTAGTCAGTGTTGCTAATGAACTCAATTCAATGCTACAGTGATGTCGTGAGAATTGCTCATTAACTTAAAATGATGCTAACAGTAATGTAGTGATAGTTGCTAATAAACTCAAAGTGATGCTGAAAGTCATGTAGTAAGAGTTGCTACGAACCTTAAAATAATGCAACAATAATGTAGTAAGAGTTGCTACGAACCACAAAATATTGCGACAGTGATGTCAGAAGAATTGCGAATGATCTCAAAATGATCCGACAGTGATGTCGGAAGAATTGCTAATGAACTCAAAATGATGCAAACAGTAATGTAGTGATAGTTACTAATCAAGTCAGTGATGCTTACAGTAATGTAGTAAGTGTTTCGAATAACCTCAAAGTGATGCTGACAGTCATGTAGTAACAGTTGCTACGAACCTCAATATAATGCGACAGTAATGTAGTAAAAGTTGCTACGAACCTCAAAATATTGCGACATTGATGTCGGAAGAATTGCTAATGAACTTAAAATGATGTTAACAGTAATGTAGTGATAGTTGCTAATCAACTCAGTGATGCTTACAGTAATGTAGTAAGAGTTTCGAATAACCTCAAAGTGATGGTGACAGTCATGTAGTAAGAGTTGCTACGAACCTCAAAATAATGCGACAGTGATGTCGGAAGAATTGCTAAAGATCTCAAAATGATGCGACAGTGATTTAGAAAGAATTGCTCATGAACTCAAAATGATGCTAACAGTAATGGAGTGAACGTTTCGAATAACCTCAAAGTGATGCTGACAGTCATGTCATAAGTGTTGCTACAAACCTCAAAATAATGCGACAGTAATGTAGTAAAAGTTGCTACGAACCTCAAAATATTGCGACAGTGATGTCGGAAGAATTGCTAATGAACACAAGATGATGCTGACAGTAATGTAGTAAAAGTTTCTAATAAACTCAAAGTGATGCTTACAGTAATGTAGTAAGAGTTGCTACAAACCTTAAAATAATGCAACAATAATGTAGTAAGAGTTGCTACGAACCTCAAAATATTGCGACAGTGATGTCGGAAGAATTGCTAATGAACTCAAAATGATGTTAACAGTAATGTAGTGATAGTTGCTAATCAACTCAGTGATGCTTACAGTAATGTAGTAAGTGTTTCGAATAACCTCAAAGTGATGCTGACAGTCATGTAGTAACAGTTGCTACGAACCTCAAAATAATGCGACAGTGATGTCGGAAGAATTGCTAATGAACTCAAAATGATGTTAACAGTAATGTAGTGATAGTTGCTAATCAACTCAGTGATGCTTACAGTAATGTAGTAAGTGTTTCGAATAATCTCAAAGTGATGCTGACAGTCATGTAGTAACAGTTGCTACGAACCTCAAAATAATGCGACAGTGATGTCGGAAGAATTGCTAATGATCTCAAAATGATGCGAACAGTAATGTAGTGATAGTTGCTAATAAACTCAGTGATGCTTACAGTAATGTAGTAAGTGTTTCGAAAAACCTAAAAGTGATGCTGTCAGTCATGTAGTAAAAGTTGCTTCTAACATCAAAATGATGCTAACAGTAATGTAGTGATAGTTGCATATCAACTCAGTGATGCTGACAGTGATGTAGTAAGTGTTTCGAACAACCTCAAAGTGATGCTGACAGTCTTGTACTAAGAGTTGCTACGAACCTCAAAATAATGCGACAGTAATGTAGTAAAAGTTCCTACGAACCTCAAAATATTGCGACAGTGATGTCGGAAGAATTGCTAATGAACTCAAAATGATGCTAACAGTAATGGAGTGAAACTTTCGAATAACCTCAAAGTGATGCTGACAGTCATGTAGAAACTGTTGCTACGAACCTCAAAATAATGCCACAGTAATGTAGTAAAAGTTGCTACGAACCTCAAAATATTGCGATAGTGATGTCGGAAGAAATGCTAATAAACTCAAAATGATGATAACAGTAATGTAGTGATAGTTGCTAATCAACTCAGTGATGCTTACAGTAATGTAGTAAGTGTTTCGAATAACCTCAAAGTGATGCTGACAGTCATGTACGAAGAGTTGCTACGAACCTCAAAATAATGCGACAGTAATGTAGTAAAAGTTGCTACGAACCTCAAAATATTGCGACAGTGATGTCGGAAGAATTGCTAATGAACTCAAAATGATGCTAGCAGTAATGTAGTGATAGTTGCTAATCAAGTCAGTGATGCTTACAGTGATGTAGTAAGTGTTTCGAACAACCTCAAAGTGATGCTGACAGTCATGTAGGAAGAGTTGCTACGAACCTCAAAATAATGTGACAGTGATGTCAGAAGAATTGCTAAAGATCTCAAAAAGATGCGACAGTGATTTTGAAAGAATTGCTCATGAACTCAAAATGATGCTAACAGTAATGGAGTGAACGTTTCGAATAACCTCAAAGTGATGCTGACAGTCATTTAGTAAGAGTTGCTAATGAACTCAATTTAATGCTACAGTGATGTCGTTAGAATTGCTAATAAACTCAAAGTGATGCTGACAGTGATGTGCTAAGAGTTGCTACGAACCTCAAAATAATGCGACAGTAATGTAGTAAAAGTTGCTACGAACCTCAAAATATTGCGACAGTGATGTCGGAAGAATTGCTAATGAACTCAAAATGATGCGACAGTGATGTAGTAAGAATTGCTAATGAACTCAAAATGATGCTAACAGTAATGGAGTGAAACTTTCGAATAACCTCAAAGTGATGCTGACAGTAATGTAGTGATAGTTGCTAATCAAGTCAATGATGCTTACAGTAATGTAGTAAGTGTTTCGAATAACCTCAAAGTGATGCTGACAGTCATGTAGTAAGAGTTGCTATGAACTTCAAAATAATGCGACAGTAATGTCGTAAAAGTTGCTACGAACCTTAAAATATTGCGACAGTGATGTAGTAAGAATTGCTAATGAACTCAAAATGATGCTAACAGTTATGTAGTGATAGTTGCTAATCAATTCAGTGATGCTTACAGTAATGTAGTAAGTGTTTCGAACAACCTCAAAGTGATGCTGACAGTCATGTACTAACAGTTGCTACGAACCTCAAAATAATGCGACAGTAATGCAGTAAAAGTTGCTACAAACCTTAAAATATTGCGACAGTGATGTCGGAAGAGTTGCTAAAGATCTCAAAATGATGCTAATAGTAATGGAGTGAACATTTCGGATAACCTCAAAGTGATGCTGACAGTCATGTACTAAGAGTTGCTACGAACCTCAAAATAATGCGACAGTAATGTCGGAATAATTGCTAATGATCTCAAAATGATGCGACAGTGATGTAGTAAGAATTGCGAATGAACTCAAAATGATGCTAACAGTAATGTAGTGATAGTTGCTAATGAACTCAAGATGATGCTAAGAGTAATGGAGTGAAACTTTCGAATAACCTCAAAGTGATGCTTACAGTCATGTAGTAAGTGTAACTACGAACCTCAAAATAATGCGACAGTAATGTAGTAAAAGTTGCGACGAACCTCAAAATATTGCGACACTGATGTCGGAAGAATTGCTAATGAACTCATAATGATGCTAAAAGTAATGTAGTGATAGTTGCTCATCAAGTCAGTGATGCTTACAGTAATGTAGGAAGTGTTTCGAATAACCTCAAAGTGATGCTGACAGTCATGTACTAAGAGTAGCTACGAACCTTAATATAATGCAAAATTAATGAAGTAAAAGTTGCTACGAACCTCAAAATAATGCGACAGTGATGTCGGAAGAATTGCTAATGATCTAAAAATGATGCGACAGTGATGTAGTAAGAATTGCTAATTAACTCAAAATGATGCTAACAGTAATGTAGTAAGAGTTTCGAACAACCTCAAAGTGATGCTGACAGTCATTTAGTAAGAGTTGCTATTAAACTCAAATCAATGCGACAGTGATGTCTTGAGAATTGCTCATAAACTCAAAATGATGCTAAAAGTTACGTAGTGATAGTTGCTAATAAACTCAGTGATGCTGACAGTAATGTAGTAAGAGTTGCTAGGAACCTTAAAATAATGCAACAATAATGTAGTAAGAGTTGCTACGAACCTCAAAATATTGCGACAGTGATGTCGGAAGAATTGCTAATGAACTCAAGATGATGCTAACAGTAATGTAGTGAAACTTTCGAATAACCTCAAAGTGATGCTGACAGTCATGTACGAAGAGTTGCTACGAACCTCAATATAATGCAAAAGTAATGAAGTAAAAGTTTCTACGAACCTCAAAATATTGTGACAGTGATGTCGGAAGAATTGCTAATGAACTTAAAATGATGCTAACAGTAATTTAGTGATAGTTGCTAATCAAAACAGTGATGCTAACAGTAATGTAGTAACAGTTTTGAACAACCTCAAAGTGATGCTTACAGTAATGTAGTAAGTCTTTCGAATAACCTCAAAGTGATGGTGAAAGTCATGTCGGAAGAGTTGCTACGAACCTCAAAATAATGCGACAGTGATGTCAGAAGAATTGCTAAAGATCTCAAAATGATGCGTCAGTGATTTAGTAAGAATTGCTCATGAACTCAAAATGATGCTAACAGTAATTTATTGATAGTTGCTAATCAACTCAGTGATGCTGACAGTGATGTAGTAAGTGTTTCGAACAACCTCAAAGTGATGCTGACAGACATGTAGTAAGAGTTACTACGAACCTCAAAATAATGTGACAGTGATGTCGGAAGAACTGCTCATGATCTCAAAATGATGCGACAGTGATTAAGAAAGAAATGCTAATGAACTCAAAATGATGCTAACAGTAATGTAGTGATAGTTGCTAATCAAGTCAGTGATGCTTACAGTAATGTAGTAAGAGTTTTGAACAACCTCAAAGTGATGCTGACAGTCATTTAGTAAGAGTTGCTACTAACCTCAAAATAATGTGACAGTGATGTCAGAAGAATTGCTAATGATCTCAAAATGATGCGACAGTGATTTAGTAAGAATTGCTAATGAACTCAAAATGATGCTAACAGTAATGGAGTGAACGTTTCGAATAACCTCAAAGTGATGCTGACAGTCATGTACTAAGAGTTGCTACAAACCTCAAAATAATGCGAAAGTAATGTAGTAAAAGTTGCTACGAACCTCAAAATATTGCGACAGTGATGTCGGAAGAATTGCTAAAGATCTTAAAATGATGCGACAGTGATTTAGTAAGAATTGCTCATGAACTCAAAATGATGCTAACAGTACTGGAGTGAACGTTTCGAATAACCTCAAAGTGATGCTGACAGTCATGTAGTAACAGTTGCTACGAACCTCAAAATAATGCAACAGTAATGTCGGAAGAATTGCTAATGATCTCAAGATGATGCTAACAGTAATGGAGTGATAGTTGCTAATGAACTCAAAGTGATGCTGACAGTCATGCAGTAAGTGTTGCTACGAACCTTAAAATAATGCAACAGTGATATTGGAAGCATTGCTAATGATCTCAAAATGATGCGACAGTGACGGAGTAAGAACTGCTAATAAACTCAACATGATGCTAACAGTAATGTAGTGATAGTTGCTAATGATCTCAAAGTGATGCTGACAGTAATGTAGTAAGAGTTGCTAATAAACTCAAAATGATGCTAACAGTAATGTAGTGATAGTTGCTATAAACTCAGTGATGTTTACAGTAATGTAGTAAGAGTTTCGAACAACCTCAAAGTGATGCTAACAGTCATGTAGTAAGAGTTGCTAATGAACTCAAAATGATGCTAACAGTAATGTAGTGATAGTTGCTATAAACTCAGTGATGTTTACAGTAATGTAGTAAGAGTTTCGAACAACCTCAAGGTGATGCTGACAGTCATGTAATAAGAGTTGCTACTTACCACAAAATAATACTACAGTGATGTCGGAAGAATTGCTAATGAACTCAAAATGATGCTAACAGTAATGTAGTGAAAGTTTCGAATCACCTCAAAGTGATGCTGACAGTCATGTAGTAAGAGTTGCTACTAACATCAAAATAATGAGACAGTGATGTTGGAAGCATTGCTAATGATCTCAAACTGATGCGACAGTGATGGAGTAAGAATTGCTAATGAACTCAAAATGATGCTAACAGTAATGTAGTGATAGTTGCTAAGAAACTCAGTGATGCTGACAGTAATGTAGTAAGTGTTTCGAACAACCTCAAAGTGATGCTGACAGTCATGTAGTAAGAGTTGCTACGAACCTCAAAATAATGTGACAGTGATATCGGAAAAATAGCTAATAATCTCAAAATGATGCGACAGTGATGTAATAAGAATTGCGAATGAACTCAAAATGATGCTCACAGTAATGGAGTGAAAGTTTCGAATGACCTCAAAGTGATGCTGACAGTCATGTGGTTTGAGTTGCGAGTAAATTAAAAATGATGATGACAGTGATTTCGTAAGAATTGCGATTGAACTCAAAACGATGCTAACAGTAACGTAGTGATAGTTGCTAAAAAACTCAGTGATGCTTACAGTAATGTAGTAAGAGTTGCTACGAACCTTTAAATAATGCAACAGTAATGTAGTAAGAGTTGCTACGAACCTCAAAATAGTGCGACAGTGATGTCGTAAGAATTGCTAAAGAATTCAAAATGATGCTAACAGTAATGTAGTGATAGTTGCTAATAAACTCAGTGATGCTTAAAGTCATGTAGTAAGAGTTGCTACGAACCTCAAAATGATGCGACAGTGATGTCAGAGGAATTGCTAATGATCTCAAAATGTTGCGACAGTGATGTAGTAAGAATTGCTAATGAACCAAAAATGATGCTAACAGTAATGGGGTGAAAGTTTCGAATAACCTCAAAGTGATGCTGACAGTCATGTAGTAAGTGTTGCTACGAACCTCAAAATAATGCAACAGTAATGGAGTAAAAGTTGCTACGAACCTCAAAATATTGCGACAGTGATGTCGGAAGAATTGCTAATGAACTGAAAATGATGCTAACAGCAATGTAGTGATAGTTGCAAATAAACTCAGTGATGCTTACAGTAATGTAGTAAGAGTGTCGAACAACCTCAAAGTGAGGCTGACAGTCATGAAGTAAGAGTTGCTACTAACCTCATTTTAATGCTACAGTGATGTCGTAAGAATTGCGAATGAACTCAAAATGATGCTAAACGTAATGTAGTGATAGTTGCGAATGAACTCAAAGTGATGCTAACAGTAATGTAGTAAGAATTGCTACGAACCTTTAAATAATGCGACATTGATGTCGGAAGAATTGCTAATGATCTCAAAATGATGCGACAGTGATGTAGTAAGAATTGCTCATGAACTTAAAATGATGCTAACAGTAATGTAGTGATAGTTGCTATTAAACTCAAAGTGATGCTGACAGTCATGTAGTAAGAGTTGCTACGAACCTTAAAATAATGCAACAATAATGTAGTAAGAGTTACTACGAACCTCAAAATAATGTGACAGTGATGTCAGAAGAATTGCTAAAGATCTGAAAATGATGCGACAGTGATGTAGTAAGAATTGCTAATGATCTCAAAATGATGCTCACAGTAATGGAGTGAAACTTTCGAATAACCTCAAAGTGATGCTGACAGTCATGTAGTAAGTGTTGCTACAAACCTCAAAATAATGCGAAAGTAATGTAGTAAAAGTTGCTACAAACCTCAAAATAATGCGAAAGTAATGTAGTAAAAGTTGCTACGAACCTCAAAATATTGCGACAGTGATGTTGGAAGAATTGCTAATAAACTCAAAATGATGCGAACACTAATGTAGTGATAATTGCTAATCAACTCAGTGATGGTAACAGTAATGTAGTAAGTGTTTTGAATAACCTCAAAGTGATGCTGACAGTCATGTAGTAAGATTTGCTACGAACCTCAAAATAATGCGACAGTGATGTCGGAAGAATTGCTAATGATCTCAAAAAGATGTGACAGTGATTTAGTAAGAATTGCTGATGAACTAAAAATGATGCTAACAGTAATGTAGTGATAGTTGCTAATAAACTCAGTGATGCTTTCAGTCATGTAGTAAGAGTTTCGAACAACCTCAAAGTGATGCTGACAGTCAGGTAGTAAGAGTTGCTACTAACTTCAATTTAATGCTACAGTGATGTCGTAAGAATTGCTAATGAACTCAAAATGATGCAAACAGTAATGTAGTGATAGTTGCTAATAAACTCAGTGATGCTTTCAGTCATGTAGTAAGTTTCGAACAACCTCAAAGTGATGCTGACAGTCAGGTAGTAAGAGTTGCTACAAACTTCAAAATAATGCTACAGTGATGTCGTAAGAATTGCTAATGAACTCAAAATGATGCTAACAGTAATGTGGTGATAGTTGCTAATAAACTCACAGTGATGCTGAAGGTAATTTAGTAAGAGTTGCTATGAACCTTTAAATAATGCAACAGTAATATAGTAAGAGTTGCTACGAACCTAAAAATAATGCGACAGTGATGTCAGAAGAATTGCAAAAGATCTCAAAATGATGCGACATTAATGTAGTAAAAGTATCTACGAACCTCAAAATATTGCGACAGTGATGTTGGAAGAATTGCTATTGAACTCAAAATGATGCGAACAGTAATGTAGTGATAATTGCTAATCAACTCAGTGATGCTAACAGTCATGTAGTAAGTGTTTCGAATAACCTCAAAGTGATGCTGACAGTCATGTAGTAAGATTTGATACGAACCTCAAAATAATGCGACAGTGATGTCGGAAGAATTGCAAATGATCTCAAAATGATGCGACAGTGATTTAGTAAGAATTGCTGATGAACTCAAAATGATGCTAACAGCAATGGAGTGAAAGTTTCGAATAACCTAAAAGTGATGCTGACAGTCATGTAGTAAGAGTTGCTACGAACCTCAAAATATTGCGACAGTGATGTCAGAAGAATTGCTAATGAACTCAAAATGATGCTAACAGTTATGAAGTGATAGTTGCTAATTAACTCAGTGATGCTTACAGTCATGTAGTAAGTGTTTCGAATAACCTCAAAGTGATGCTGACAGTCATGTAGTAACAGTTGCTACGAACCTAAAAATAATGCGACAGTGATGTCAGAAGAATTGCTAAAGATCTCAAAATGATGCGACAGTGATTTAGTAAGAATTGCTAATGAACTCAAAATGATGCTAACAGTAATGGGGTGAAAGTTTCGAATAACCTCAAAGTGATGCTGACAGTCATGTACTAAGAGTTGCTATGAATCTCAAAATAATGCGACAGTAATGTAGTAAAAGTTGCGACGAACCTCAAAATATTGCGACAGTGATGTCGGAAGAATTGCTAATGAACTCAAAATGATGCGAACAGTAATGTAGTGATAGTTGCTAATCAACTCAGTGATGCTTACAGTAATGTAGTAAGAGTTTCGAACAACCTCAAAGTGATGCTGACAGTCATGTAGTAATGGTTGCTACGAACCTTAAAAAATGCAACAGTAAAGTAGTAAGAGTTACTTCGAATCTCAAAATAATGCGACAGTGATGTCAGAAGAATTTGTAATGATCTCAAACTGATGGGAAAATGATGTCGTAAGAATTGCGAATGAATTCAAAATGATGCTAACAGTAATGTAGTGATAGTTGCTAATTAACTCAGTGATGCTTACAGTAATGTAGTAAGTGTTTCGAACAACCTCAAAGTGATGCTGACAGTCATGTAGTCACAGTTGCTTCTAACCTCAAAATGATGCTAACAGTAATGTAGTGATAGTTGCTAATAAACTCAGTGATGCTTACAGTAATGTAGTAAGAGTTTCGAACAACCTCAAAGTGATTCTGACAGTCATGTAGTAATGGTTGCTACGAACCTTAAAAAATGAAACAGTAAAGTAGTAAGAGTTGCTAATGAACTCAATTTAATGCTACAGTGATGTCGTAAGAATCGCTAATTAACTCAAAATGATGCTAACAGTAATGTAGTGATAGTTGCTAATAAATTCAAAGTGATGCTGACAGTAATGTAGTAAGAGTCACTACGAACCTTTAAATAATGCAAAAGTAAAAAAGTGAGAGTTGCTTCGAACCTCAAAATAATGCGACAGTGATGTCAGAAGAATTGGTCATGATCTCAAACTGATGGGACAGTGATGTCGTAAGAATTGCTAATGAACTCAAAATGATGCTAACAGTGATGTGGTGATAGTTGCTAATAAACTCACAGTGATGCTGAAGGTAATTTAGTAAGAGTTGCTATGAACCTTTAAATAATGCAACAGTAATGTAGTAAGAGTTGCTACGAACCTCAAAGTAATGCGACAGTAATGTCAAAAAAGTTGCTACGAACCACAAAATATTGCGACAGTGATGTCGGAAGAATTACCGATGAACTCAAACTGATGCTAACAGTAATGTAGTGATAGTTGCTAATCAACTCATTGATGCTTACAGTAATGTAGTAAGTGTTTCGAACAACCTCAAAGTGATGCTGACAGTCATGTAGTAAGAGTTGCTACGAACCTAAAAATAATGCGACAGTGATGTCAGAAGATACGGTAATGATCTCAAACTGATGGGACAGTGATGTCGTAAGAATTGCTAATGAACTCAAAATGATGCTTACAGTTATGTGGTGATAGTTGCTAATAAACTCACAGTGATGCTTACAGTAATGTAGTAAGTGTTTAGAATAACCTCAAAGTGATGCTGACAGTCATGTAGTAAAAGTTGCTACGAACATCAAAATAATGCGATAGTGATGTCAGAAGAATTGCTAAAGATCTCAAAATGATGCGACAGTGATTTAGTAAGAATTGCTAATGAACTCAAAATGATGCTAACAGTAATGGAGTGAACGTTTCGAATAACCTCAAAGTGATGCTTACAGTCATGTACTAAGAGTTGCTACGAACCTCAAAATAATGCGACAGTAATGTAGTAAAAGTTGCTACGAACCTCAAAATATTGCGACAGTGATGTCGGAAGAATTGCGAATGAACTAAAAATGATGCTAACAGTAATGGAGTGAACGTTTCGAATAACCTCAAAGTGATGCTGACAGTCATGTAGTAAGTGTTGCTACGAACCTCAAAATAATGCAAAAGTGATGTCAGAAGAATTGGTAATGATCTCAAACTGATGGGACAGTGATGTCGTAAGAATTGCTAATGAACTCAAAATGATGCTAACAGTAATGGACTGAACGTTTCGAACAACCTCAAAGTGATGCTGACAGTCATGTAATAAGAGTTGCTACAAACCTCAAAATAATGCGACAGTGATGTCAGAAGAATTGCTACTGATCTCAAAATGATGCGACAGTGATTTAGTAAGAATTGCTAATGAACTCAAAATGATGCTAACAGTAATGGAGTGAACGTTTGAAATAACCTCAAAGTGATGCTGACAGTCATGTAGGAAGAGTTGCGACGAACCTCAAAATAATGCGACAGTGATGTCGGAAGAATTTCTAATGATCTCAAAATGATGTGACAGTAATGGAGTGAAAGTTTCGAACAACCTCAAAGTGATGCTGACAGTCATGTAGTAAGAGATGCTAATGAACTCAAATTAATGCTACAGTGATGTCGTCAGAATTGCTAATAAACTCAAAATGATGCTAACAGTAATGTAGTGACAGTTGCTAATAAACTCAAAGTGATGCTGACAGTAATGTAGGAAGAAACTTAAACTTACTACGAAACTTAAAATAATGCAACAATAATGTAGTAAGAGTTGCTACGAACCTCAAAATAATGTGACAGTGATGTCAGAAGAATTGCTAATGATCTCAAAATGATGCTGACAGTAATATAGTAAGAGTTGCTAATAACCTCAATATAATGCTACAGTGATTTCGTAAGAATTGCTGATGATCTCAAAATGATGCGACAGTGATGTAATCAGAATTGCTAATGAACTCGAAATGATGCTAAAGATAATTGAGTGAAAGTTTCAAATGACCTCAAAGTGATGCCGACAGTCATGTAGTAAGAGTTGCTACGAACCTCCAAATAATGCGACAGTGATGTCGGAAGAATTGCTAATGATCTCAAAATGATGCGACAGTGATGGAGTAAGAATTGCTAATGAACTCAAAATGATGCTAACAGTAATGGAGTGAAACTTTCGAATAACCTCAAAGTGATGCTGACAGTCATGTAGTAAGAGTTGCTACGAACCTTAAAATAATGCAACAGTGATGTCAGAAGAATTGCTCATGATCTCAAAATTATGCGACAGTGATGTCGTACGAACTGCTAATGAACTCAAAATGATGCTAACAGTAATGGAGTGTAAGTTTCGAATAACCTAAAAATGATGCTGACAGTAATATAGTAAGAGTTGCTAATAACCTCAAAATAATGCTACAGTGATTTCGTAAGAATTGCTGATGATCTCAAAATTATGCGACAGTGATGTAATCAGAATTGCTAATGAACTCGAAATGATGCTAAAGATAATTGAGTGAAAGTTTCAAATGACCTCAAAGTGATGCCGACAGTCATGTAGTAAGAGTTGCTACGAACCTCCAAGTAATGCGACAGTGATGTCGGAAGAATTGCTCATGATCTCAAAATTATGCGACAGTGATGTCGTACGAACTGCTAATGAACTCAAAATGATGCTAACAGTAATGGAGTGTAAGTTTCGAATAACCTAAAAATGATGCTGACAGTAATATAGTAAGAGTTGCTAATAACCTCAAAATAATGCTACAGTGATTTCGTAAGAATTGCTGATGATCTCAAAATTATGCGACAGTGATGTAATCAGAATTGCTAATGAACTCGAAATGATGCTAAAGATAATTGAGTGAAAGTTTCAAATGACCTCAAAGTGATGCTTACAGTCATGTAGTAAGAGTTGCTACGAACCTCCAAGTAATGCGACAGTGATGTCGGAAGAATTGCTAATGATCTCAAAATGATGCGACAGTGATGGAGTAAGAATTGATAATGAACTCAAAATGATGCTAACAGTAATGTAGTGATAGTTGCTAATCAAGTCAGTGATGCTTACAGTAATGTAGTGAAAGTTTCGAATAACCTCAAAGTGATGCTGACAGTCATGTGGTTAGAGTTGCGAGTAACCTAAAAATGATGCTGACAGTGATGTAGTAAGAGTTGCTAATAACCTCAAAATAATGCGAGTTATGTCGTAAGAATTGCTAATAAACTCAAAATGATGCTCACAGTAATGTAGTGATAGTTGCAAATAAACTACATGATGTTTGCAGTCATGTAGTAAGTGTTTTGAAAAACCTCAAAGTGATGCTGACAGTCATGTAGTAAGAGTTGCTACTAACGTCAAAATAATGCTACAGTGATGTTGTAAGAATTGCTAATGAACTCAAAATGATGTTGACGGTAATCTAGTAAGAGCTGCTAATAACCTCAAAATGATGCTGACAGGAATGTAGTAAGTCTGCTACTAACCTTAAAATAATGCCAATGATGTTGTAAGAGTTACAACGAACCTCAAAATAATGTGACAGTGATGTAGTACGAATGGCTAATGATCTGAAATGATGGGACAGTGATGTAGTCAGAATTGCTAATGAACTTAAAATGATGCTAACAGTAATGTAGTGAAAGATGCGAGTAACCTCAAAGTGATGCTGAAAGTCATGTGGTTACAGTTGCGAGTAACCTAAAAATGAGGCTGACAGTAATGTAGTAAGAGCTGCGAATGAACTCAAAATAATGCGACAGTGATGTCGGAAGAATTTCTAATGATTTCTAAATGATGCGACAGTGATGTACTAAGAATTGCTAATAACCTCAAAATAATGCTAGTGATGTCGTAAGAATTGCTAATGAACTCATTAATGAACTCAAAATGATGCTAACAGTAATGGAGTGAAAGTTTCGAATAACCTCAAAGTGATGCTGACAGTAATGTCGGAAGAATTGCTAATGAACTCAAAATGATGCTCACAGTAATGTAGTAAGAGTTGAAACTAGAACAACAAACGGTCCTCTGATGGTTGGACAGGTTGGTTTGGTCCGTCCTCTCACTCATCATTAAAAGCCCTTATTACTCATCATTCATCCAATCTGACACTCACGTCTGCAGTGGGGAATCCCCAGCAACCCGCGGCCCACATGGAGCAGTCTCGGCCAATCTCATGGGGCCTGCAGCGGCACCGACCACCAAATGGCTCGCAGGTGTCACTCTCAGCTCCAACCTCATGGCAGGCACAAGGCAGGGCGCCGTTGTTGAAGAGAGCCCAAGAGACACAGCTGAGCTGAGACAGAATGGAGACGAAGGACAGGAGGGACGACAGAGAAAAAGGAAACGTTAGCGAGACATTTTAGGAAAATTAGTTTAGTGGGGAAAAGGTTCTTAGCCAAACTTGTTCAATGGAAGGACAACAAAAAAACAAAGATCTTCAAAAGAAAATTAGCACAAAATGAAACCCTGCAAGAGAAAGTAAATCAAGAACTAAATATTCTTGAGGCTCAGGTCTTTAGTTCCAATGCTTGTAAATGACATCTGAATGCATTCACAACCCAAATCTGAGCAGACAGAAGCGTCCCAGTCAGGCCCAGTTTAGTTCCTCTAGAACATTCAGGGATACAGAACAGGGACCAACTCAGGCTGAGAGACACCGACTTGACATGAAAGCTGTTGAGGCCACAGTTGCTGATGAAGTGGTCAGATTTCTCCAGTGGTTCTTGGTTCAGGGAGCTGGAGCTGGAGCTGCTCTCAGGCACCACCAGGACGTGATCCTGGACAGACAGAAGGAAGAAGTCCAGGCCTGACAGAAGAGAAGGAGGCACAGAGTAGAAACAGCAGATACGTGTCAGGAAAGGGAGAGGGTATCAGTCCAGCAGAGGAGCAGGAAACCTACCACCACAGGGCTCTGCCTGCAGGAACCTGCAGGTGAGGAGGACCTGGTGGTCCGGCACATCCAGAATGATCTGGTTTTCAGACACCGGCACGTTTCGGCAGCCGTAAGCGTGGGGACAGAAGGAGGCGTTGGCGTGGCCTGAAAGACACAAACAACCATCTCCATTTGAATGTTTCTCAAACAGCCGGAGCAGGAAAGCTAAGATGAATCAAAGATCCTCCACCCTGCCAGATCCGACCCTGGTAATGTAGACCTGCACAGGGTGGGTGGGGTGGAGCGGCTGGTGGTGGTGGAGGATGAAGACGTATCTGCCCAAAGCCTGGACACGGTGGAGTCTACCGCAGCGTTCTGAGTAGAAGGATGAGAGCGATGTTCAATGGTACATGTTTTCTTTCCTGAACCGCCGATGTTTCCAATCACGAATCTCAGTCATGAGATTTGAACATCATGGAGGAGTTCAAAAGTGTCAAACTGGGCCGGTCTCCATTTTATGAGTCCAGAGACCGAGGATAAAACTACAAGTCCCTGGTTCAGATTTGACTCGTCTGAATCCAAACACGGCAGCGTTCTTCCACCAGGCCAGATGAGTTGATCATGATAACAAGATATCTTCATGCTACTACAACACACAAACTCATCACAAGAAAAGACTTCATGGTGGAACAACAAATCTCCTCCCAATGGGAAAAACATTGAGTTGAACAATCAACTTTTCCATGATGACATGGAGAGCTTGGCAGCAGCAGCAGGCTTCCATTGGGGGCTGATATGCCAGCTCCACTTAGCCTTCTTTGGAATGGTTTCACCTGGAGTGATGCTATTATTGAGACCTTTTATCTGGAACAACACCACCTGCATGGAGACTGAGGACTTCAACAGATGCAGATGTTGACCCAGAATAAATCTAAATATTCCAGATGTGATAAATCAATCCAGCAGCAGTGGTGGGAGCGTCGTAAACTCCCTCACTCAGCAGCCGTCAGCCTCCGTACCTGCACGGAGTCCAGCCTGATGTGGTCTCTGTTGCCTGCTCCCAGAGGTGGTCTGTCACCTCTGAACCAGGGGGCTCATCTCTCTGGTGGGACGGCAGTGGAGGAGCTGCAGCGGGGGAGGCCAGGATGGGCTCCTGTAGGAGGAGCTCTGGCCCTCCTTCAGCACCAGCCAGTGGGAGGGAGTTTGGAAACGTGAGGGGACACAGGAGGAGCTACAGGGGGAGGGAAGGTGGATCAGAACCGTTCTAACAAGAGCGCTGAGGGGACACAGGAGGAGCTACAGGGGGAGGGAAGGTGGATCAGAACCCTTCTCACAAGAGCGCTGAAGGGACACAGGAGGAGCTACAGGGGGAGGGAAGGTGGATCAGAACCGTTCTAACAAGAGCGATGAGGGGACACAGGAGGAGCTGCAGGGGGAGGGAAGGTGGATCGGAACCGTTCTAACAAGAGCGCTGAGGGGACACAGGAGGAGCTACAGGGGGAGGGAAGGTGGATCGGAACCGTTCTAACAAGAGCACTGAGGGGACACAGGAGGAGCTACAGGGGGAGGGAAGGTGGATCAGAACCCTTCTGACAAGAACGCTGAGGGGACACAGGAGGAGCTACAGGGGGAGGGAAGGTGGATCAGAACCCTTCTGACAAGAGCGCTGAGGGGACACAGGAGGAGCTACAGGGGAGGCAAGGTGGATCAGAACCCTTCTGACAAGAGCGCTGAGGGGACACAGGAGGAGCTACAGGGGGAGGGAAGGTGGATCAGAACCGTTCTAACAAGAGCGCTGAGGGGACACAGGAGGAGCTACAGGGGGAGGGAAGGTGGATCAGAACCGTTCTAACAAGAACGCTGAGGGGACACAGGACGAGCTACAGGGGGAGGGAAGGTGGATCAGAAACCTTCTAACAAGAGCACTGAGGGGACACAGGAGGAGCTGCAGGGGGAGGGAAGGTGGATCAGAACCGATCTAAGAAGAGCACTGAGGGGACACAGGAGGAGCTACAGGGGGAGGGAAGGTGGATCAGAACCGTTCTAACAAGAGCGCTGAGGGGACACAGGAGGAGCTACAGGGGGAGGGAAGGTGGATCAGAACCGTTCTAACAAGAGCGCTGAGGGGACACAGGAGGAGCTACAGGGGGAGGGAAGGTGGATCAGAACCGTTCTAACAAGAGCGCTGTCCCACTAATATTCCTCACCAGAATCCTGTCAGGGGGGAACCGTCCATGGGTGTTGATGCAGCGGACTGAAGGTTCAACGTAGTCCATGCTGAACTGGTCTTTAGGCACCAGGTGGACTTTGTGCTAAAAACAGCAGAAAAAAAAGACAAAAAGGGGAGAATTTTAACAAAAGTATTCAAATGAGCTGAAGATCAAAATACAAAAAGTAAATCAAGGTTTTTTTCAAATGATTGCCAGCTATTTAGCTCAGAGAAGGACAAATGTCAATCAAGATGTCAGAATGGAACGATCCCACTGGCTTCTGGTCAAGGGAACCATGGAGATGCTAACTTCCTGTTGGACTATCAGGGTGTCTCATCCCTGACATGCTAACTTCCTGTTGGACGATAACCGTGTCTCATCCCTGACATGCTAACTTCCTGTTGGATGATAAGCGTGTCTCATCCCTGACATGCTAACTTCCTGTTGGACGATAAGTGTGTCTCATCCCTGACATGCTAACTTCTTGTTGGACTATCAGGGTGTCTCATCCATGACATGCTAACTTCCTGTTGGACGATCAGGGTGTCTCATCCCTGACATGCTAACTTCCTGTTGGACGATCAGGGTGTCTCATCCCTGACATGCTAACTTCCTGTTGGACGATAACCGTGTCTCATCCCTGACATGCTAACTTCCTTTTGGACTATCAGGGTGTCTCATCCCTGACATGCTAACTTCCTGTTGGACTATAAAGCCTGATTTAAGCCTGATTTATGCTTCTGTGTCGAGTAGTATTCGTACCTACGCCGTCGACGCAGACCGTACGCCGTAGCCTGAAACGCGCCTCCAAAAAATCCTGCTTACGCATCGCGTCGACGCGTGGTGACGTCAACGTTGAGGACTTTGATTGGTCTGCTCAGAACGTTATTTCCGGTTCAGTCGCAGCATAACACCGCCATTTTCAAAGTTTCTGTGGTGAAGGCTCCAAGAAAAAATGGACCAAGCTGAAGAAAGGATTATCGAGGAGGTGCTCAAGTACGACCACCTCTACAACGCCTCTTCGCGGCACTACAAAGACTGACAAATGGCCAACAATTGTTGTCTGTGACCGGAAGAAAACCGAGGAATCCGACAAGAGCCCCGTAAACAATACAAAGACAAAGCCACACCCCCTAGCGGCTTGGCGGTGTATTGCAGAGCAACGTTTTCCCTCGACGCAGAATAAACCAGGCTTTCCAGTCGCACCTGTTTTTCGCGCCCGTGCCAGATAAGGACCCCCATCGGGCTGTGCCACTCTGGAGGGAGCGCGTCTCCCAGTCAGTCAGCGGAACCATGCGGATCCGGGCCGGAGCTGTGGGAAGGAGCGCCAATTGTATCGGGTTGTTGTTTTCTGGACTGCAGCAGAACAGGAGCAGCCGGGACTGGAATGTAGAAGTAGGTTATCTTGAAGTTGACTAAGTTATGGTGAACGATATTGTGGTTCAACACTTTAATGAGCTTTAAGGCAAACACATTTCATGAGGAAACAACGCCGGAATTGGACGGATTTCAGCGGCACACAACAACGTATCCGATACACCTCATTGGAAACCTGGTGGTCTAAGACTAAGAAACACCAGTCACCGTGAAGAAAGGAACTTTTAGCTGAGTACTCATGTTCTTTTCTGCAGGTTGAATGTGGCATTTGTTGGACAGAAGCGTCTCATCTCAACAAAAGCACCTCTTCAGTGCTGAGGCATGATGGGGCCAGGCATGAGAATGAAGTCCCAGATCCACCAGGATGAACTCAGGTATACAGCCACTCTCCAACTGACTCACAGTTGCTTCATTGATCATTAATTAGGGCCTGAGCCAGAAGGTACTTCTGGCGAAGACCCTATTATGTTTGCTCGGCAGAGCAACACATTAGCAGCACTAAAAACACTAAAAACACACACTAAACAGTGTCCCAGGCCCCCCCAACACCCATGAGGCAACTGGGCCAGACGGCCCGGAGCCAGTTTTCACATACACACCCATTCAAAACCTGGTATTATACTGTTCTTGCTCTCAATGAGTGCGCGCTATATGCGCATAATGCGCATAACGCGCATAATCTAATTTGACCCCCTGAACATGCATGAAATTCGCTGAAATTTGGCACAATCGTTCGGTATGTCTCAACATTCACTAATCAAAAACAAAAACGCCACTAAAGTCTATAGCGCCACCTAGGGAGCCACACAAAAAAAAGATAATTTTTTTTAATTTCGCGCGCTATAACTCCTCACACAAAACTCCCACAGACATGGGACCAACACCGTTGGACTCGTCTCATCAAGACGAACAATTCTTACACTCTGACCCCTCACCTATCTCCAACAGAATGTCCACAAATTGGACAAAACTGTCAAAATCAGGACTTTTTTTACTCCCCGAACAAAATCTATCTCCTCCTAAACCGTAAATGCCAGGGCTTCCAAACTTTCACACATTACTCTCCCAACTGTGCTCTTCAAAAATCTTTAAAGGCTAATATACTACGCGCTCGGTTTGGATTTTATAAGCCCTCAAAGTGGGGGAGACACGTTTTACGCTTACAATGGAAGTCAATGGGGAGGCCGTGTCCTCTCATGGTACATACTCTCGAACAAATGCTTCTCACGTCTATACCATACATCGCACAGCTTTTAAAAACATATCACTGTATTCCTGACAAAAATCCCTACAAAAATATGGTATTTTGTGTTACTTTCCACCAACGTAGGCCGAGTTATTCAGCTTTTACACACTACATTTCTCTTAATCCTCCACTCTCTCCACTCTAGCACAGATCAAAGAAAGTGCAGCGGGGGAGGGGTTCTTAATGGGCCAGCTGGCAGCTCTGCTCTCAGCTCTGCTCTCAGCTCTGACAGAGATGGCAGAGATTTGTTTACTGTAGTCATGGAAACCACAATTGGCACTTCTCTGCCCTCATGTACATACTCTCAAACAAACACTTGTCGCTTCTAAATTAAAACACTCACACCTTCAGAAAACACACCATTGAATTCCTGAGAAAAAACTCTACGAACTGATGTCTTTACATTACACTTTTGACCAACATATGCAGAGTTATGACTGTGTTTGTCAGTTAAACTGCCAAATCCTCCTCTGCTCTCCACTCTGACAGAGATGGCAGAGAGCGAGCAGAGAAGGGAGGGGCTCTTAAAGGGCCAGCTCTCAGCTCTGCTCTCACACTGTGCAGCGCACTGAGGCTCATATCTCCTAAACTACAAGGCCTAGGGATTTGCCGATTACACCGTTGGATTCGGGCCGGTGTCAAGGACGCGGCCGGAGGCCGCGCGGGGGCTCAGGCCCTAACAACGCTGCTTGCAGCTTTAATTCCTATTCATTTCTTCTCTCCTTCATCTTTAACCATCCAGCTTCCAGGAAGCAGATGTTGGATGAGGCTCTGCTGAATTTGATCCTGAAGGACTGCCAGCCCCTCAGCACTGTTGAGAGGGAAGGGTTCAGGGAACTGGTTCAGGTCCTTGAGCCTCATGTTTGCCAACCAGAAAGGTTTGTGTGGAAATGATCTAAAGCAGTCGTTGATATCTCCAGTTTATTTCATCTCTAATTTCAATGTATTGATTTACTCTGGGTGTCATTTTCAGACCATCAAACAAACGGTGGCCAAAAAGTACCAGGAGGAACGGGAAGGAGTGAAAAAGGAAGTCCAGCTGCCATGTGGACATCTGTGGACATGGAGGCTCCCTTGGCTCTGACCTGTCACTGCATTAGTGAGAATGAATGTGTTGGGAGTGCAAGACTTTCCACAAAGTCACCCTGCTGACAGTTTGGCCCCAGTCCAAAGAGGCCTGATGGAGGACTGGGCCATCACCAACAAAGTCAAGTGTCTTGTGAGCGACGCAGCACCAAACATGACAGCATCCACTAGACAGCTCCAAATTCACCACTCAGTCTGCACTGCACATCGTCTGAATCTAGGAGTCAGAAAATCCTGTGATCAGATCCCCCACTTCCATCATCAGACACAAAGCCAGGAACACTGTCACATCCTTCAGATCAGCACTACAGCCAAGGAGAAGCTGGCTCAGGTGCAGCAACAGATGGGAGGGCCAACCCTGAAACTCATCAGTGAGGTGCCAACACGCTGGAACAGCACACACAGCTGTCAGGGCTGCATGATGAGAGGGAACCAGTGTGGGAACCTCTGGCCTCTCTAAGACAGATTTGACTCCACTGACAGCTGAGGAGTTCACCACCATAGGAGAAGCACTTCTAGTAAACAGAGGTCATTCTAGTAGCCTGGTCCCTCTGTGGTTAAGCTATAATTTTAGGAAATATGGTCATTATTCAATGGTGACATCTCTCTGCTGAATAATGTAGAACTGAACGGATCCACTGGACCTTCTTTTTACAAACAGCAGCATGCAGCAGCTGTCCTGAGTGGAAAACTGCACATTTCTGTTGGTGAGAGTTAATCAAGCGATGGACTTTGTCTCTCAACAGAAGCTGTGTGGAAAAACCCTGCAGCAACGAGCGCTTCAGATTCTGAGAGTGATTCTTCCGCCATTGGCTGGTTTAACCTGGCGTCTGACCGTGGAGGTGGCCGAGAGGAGCGTGACATGGCTGCACAGGTAAATCAGCTAAAGCAGAGTTAGTCTTTGGCAGCAGGCCAGGCAGACAAATGCTAATGTCTCTGACTGACTGACTGATGAAGTTGGACCATTGGTCAGCCACAATGATGCATGACCACAAATAGTGGCCTGGGTCTTTATGAAGCTGACATCACTGGAGCATCATTTTGATGTCATGACCAACTCTCCCTACATCACTGTAGCATCACTGAGTTTATTAGCAACTATCACTACATTACTGTTAGCATCATCTTGAGTTCATTAGCAATTCTTCCGACATCACTGTCGCAATATTTTGAGGTTTGTAGCAACTCTTCGTACATGACTTTCAGCATCACTTTGAGGTTATTCGAAACTTTCACTACATTACTGTTAGCATCATTTTGAGTTCATTACAATTCTTACTACATCACTGTCGCATCATTTTGAGATCATTAGCAACTCTTACTACATGACTGTCAGCATCACTTTGAGGTTGTTCGAAACACTTACTACATTACTGGAAGCATCACTTAGTTGATTAGCAACTATCACTGCATTACTGTTAGCATCATTTTGAGTTAAATAGCATTTCTTATGACATCACTGTCAGCATCATTTTGAGTTCATTAGCAATTCTTCCGACATCACTTTCGCATTATTTTGAGGTTCGTAGCAACTTTTACTACATTACTGTCGCATTATTTTGAGATCATTAGCAACTCTTACTACATGACTGTCAGCATCACTTTGAGGTTATTCGAAACACTTACTACATCACTGTAAGCATCACTGAGTTTATTAGCAACTATCACTACATTACTGTTAGCATCATTTTGAGATCATTACCAATTCTTCTGACATCACTGTCGCATTATTTTGAGGTTCGTAGCAACTCTTACTACATGACTGTTGCATTATTTGAAGGTTTGTAGCAACTCTTACTGCATGACTGTCAGCTTCACTTTGAGGTTGTTCGAAACACTTACTACATTACTGTAAGCATCGCGGAGTTTATTCGCAACTATCACTACATTACTGTTAGCATCATTTTGAGTTCATTAGCAATTCTTCCGACATCACTTTCGCATTATTTTGAGGTTCGTAGCAACTCTTACTACATCACTGTAAGCATCACTGAGTTTATTAGCAACTATCACTACATTACTGTTAGCATCATTTTGAGATCATTACCAATTCTTCTGACATCACTGTCGCATTATTTTGAGGTTCGTAGCAACTCTTACTACATGACTGTTGCATTATTTGAAGGTTTGTAGCAACTCTTACTGCATGACTGTCAGCTTCACTTTGAGGTTGTTCGAAACACTTACTACATTACTGTAAGCATCGCGGAGTTTATTCGCAACTATCACTACATTACTGTTAGCATCATTTTGAGTTCATTAGCAATTCTTACGACATCACTGTAGCATTATTTTGAGGTTAGTAGCAACTCTTACTACATTACTGTTGCATTATTTTAAGGTTCGTAGCAACACTTACTACATCACTGTCAGCATCCCTTTGAGGTTATTCGAAACGTTCACTACATCACTGTTGGCATTTTGAGATAATTTCCAATTCTTCTGACATCACTGTCGCATTATTTGGAGGTTCATAGCAACTCTTACTACATTACTGTTGCATTATTTGGAGGTTCGTAGCAACTCTTTCTACATGACTGTCAGCATCACTTTGATGTTATTCGAAACACTTACTACATTACGGTCAGCATCACTTTGAGTTTATTTGCAACTATCACTACAAAACTGTTAGCATCATTTTGAGTTCATTAGCAATTCTTACTCCATTACTGTCACCATCATTTTGAGATCATTAGCATTTCTTACTACATCACTGTCTTATTATTTTGATGTTCATAGCATCTCATACTACCTTACTGTTGTAATATTTTAAGGTTCATGGCAACTCTTTCTACATGACTGTCAGCATCACTTTGAGTTCATTAGCAACTATCACTACATCACTGTCAGCATCATTTTTAGGTTACTTGCACCTCGAACTACATGACTGTCAGCATCACTATGAGGTCATTCGAAACTTTCACTCCATTACTGTTAGCATCATTTTGATTATCATTTTGACATTATTTTGAGATTAGTTGCAACTCTTACTACATTACTGTTGCATTGTTTTGAGTTTAGTAGTTTATTATCATTTTGAGGATAGTAGCAACTCTCATTACATCACTTTGGCATCATTTTGAAATTAGTAGCAACTCTCACTACATTACTGTCAGCATCATTTTGAGCATAGTAGCAACTGTCACCACATCACTGGAGCCTTATTTATTATGTTAATAGCAACTCTCATTTCATCACTTTAGAATATTTTTGAGATGAGTAGCAACTCTCACTACATCACTGTCGCATCATTTTGAGGATAGTCGCAACTCTCACCAAATCAATGTAAGCATCATTTTGAGGTTAGTAGCAACTCTCACTACATGACTGTCAGCATCATTTTGAGGTTTGTAGCAATTCTCACTTCATGACTGTTGCATCATTTTGAGGATAGTAGCAACTCTCATTACATCACTTTACCATCATTTTGAAATTAGTAGCAACTCTCAGTACATTACTGTCAGCATCATTTTGAGCATAGTAGCAACTGTCACCACATGACTGTAGCATTATTTCTTAGGTTAGTAGCAACTCTCATTTCATCACTTTCGCATCATTTTGAGATGAGTCGCAACTCTCACCACATCACTGTAAGCATAATTTTGAGGATAGTAGCAACTCTCACTACATGACTGTCAGCATCATTTTGAGATTCGTAGCAACTCTGACGACATCAATGTAAGCATCATTTTGAGGTTAGTAGCAATTCTCACTACATGACTGTCAGCATCATTTTGAGGTTTGTAGCAATTCTCACTTCATGACTGTAGCATCATTTTGAGATGAGTAGCAACTCTCACTACATCACTGTAGCATCATTTTGAGGATAGTAGCAACTCTCATTACATCACTTTAGCATCATTTTGAAATTAGTAGCAACTCTCACTACATGACTTTCAGCATCATTTTGAGGTTTGTAGCAACTCTCATTACATCACTTTAGCATCATTTTGAGGTTAGTAGCAACTCTCACTACATGACTTTCAGCATCATTTTGAGGTTTGTAGCAACTCTCACTACATGACTGTAGCATCATTTTGAGCATAGTAGCAACTCTCACCACATCACTGTAGCATCATTTTGAGGATAGTAGCAACTCTCATTACATCACTTTGGCATCATTTTGAAATTAGTAGCAACTCTCACTACATTACTGTCAGCATCATTTTGAGCATAGTAGCAACTGTCACCACATCACTGGAGCCTTATTTATTATGTTAATAGCAACTCTCATTTCATCACTTTAGAATACTTTTGAGATGAGTAGCAACTCTCACTACATCACTGTCGCATCATTTTGAGGATAGTCGCAACTCTCACCAAATCAATGTAAGCATCATTTTGAGGTTAGTAGCAACTCTCACTACATGACTGTCAGCATCATTTTGAGGTTTGTAGCAATTCTCACCTCATGACTGTAGCATCATTTTGAGTTTCGTCGCAACTCTCACTCCATTACTGTGGCATCATTTTGAGGATAGTAGGAATTCTCATTACATCACTTTCGCATCATTTTGAGATGAGTAGCAACTCTCCCAACATCACTGTAGCATCATTTCTTAGGTTAATAGCAACTCTCATTACATCACTTTCGCATCATTTTGAAATTAGTAGCAACTCTCACTACATTACTGTAGCATTATATCTTAGGTTAATAGCAACTCTCCCTACATCACTGTAGCGTCATTTCTTAGGTTCATAGCAACTCTCATCACATCACCTTAGCATCATTTTGAAGTTCGTAGCAACTCTGACGACATCAATGTAAGCATCATTTTGAGGTTCGTAGCAACTCTCACTACATGACTGTCAGCATCATTTTGAGGTTTGTAGCAATTCTCACTTCATGACTGTAGCATCATTTTGAGATGAGTAGCAACTCTCACTACATCACTGTAGCATCATTTTGAGGATAGTAGCAACTCTCATTGCATCACTTTAGCATCATTTTGAAATTAGTAGCAACTCTCACTACATTACTGTCAGCGTCATTTTGAGCATAGTAGCAACTGTCACCACATCACTGTAGCCTTATTTCTTATGTTAATAGCAACTCTCATTACATCACTTTTGAATAATTTTGAGATGAGTCGCAACTCTCACCACATCACTGTAGCATCATTTTGAGTTTCGTCGCAACTCTCACTACATTACTGTGGCATTATTTTGAGGATAGTAGCAACTGTCATTACATCACTTTCTCATCATTTTGAGATGAGTAGCAACTCTCCCAACATCACTGTAGCATCATTTCTTAGATTAGTAGCAACTCTCATTACATCACTTTCGCATCATTTTGAAATTAGTAGCAACTCTCACTATATTACTGTAGCATTATTTCTTAGGTTAGTAGCAACTCTCCCTCCATCACTGTAGCGTCATTTCGTAGGTTCGTGGCAACTCTCATGACATCACCTTAGCATCATATTGAAATTAGTAGCAACTCTCACTACATTACAGTCAGCATCATTTTGAGGTTTGTAGCAACTCTCACAACATGACTGTAGCATCATTTTGAGCATAGTAGCAACTCTCACTACATCACTGTAGCGTCATTTCGTAGGTTCGTAGCAACTCTCATTACATCACCTTAGCATCATATTGAAATTAGTAGCAACTCTCACTACATTACTGTCAGCATCATTTTTAGGTTTTTAGCAACTCGCACCACATCACTTTCGCATCATTTTGAAATTAGTAGCAACTCTCACTACATTACTGTCAGCATCATTTCGAGCTTCGTAGAAACTTTCACCACATCACTGTCAGCATCATTTTGAGGTTTGAAGCAACTCTCACTACATTACAGTATCATCATTTCTTAGGTTAGAAGAAACTCTCGTTACATCACTGTAGCATCATTTTGAGGATAGTAGCAACTCTCACCACATCACTGTAGCATCATTTTGAGGATAGTAGCAACTCTCATTACATCACTTTAGCATCATTTTGAAATTAGTAGCAACTCTAACTACATTACTGTCAGCATCATTTTTAGCATAGTAGCAACTCTCACCACATCACTGTAGCGTCATTTCTTAGGTTCGTAGCAACTCTCATTACATCACCTTAGCATCATTTTAAGTTCGTAGCAACTCTGACGACATCAATGTAAGTATCGTTTTTAGGTTTTTAGTAACTCGCACCACATCACTGTCAGCATCATTTTGAGGTTTGTAGCAACTCACACTACATGACTGTAGCATCATTTTGAGCATAGTAGCAACTCTTACCACATCACTTTCACATCATTTCTTAGGTTAGTAGCAACTGTCAATACATCACTTTCGCATCATTTCTTAGGTTCGTAGCAACTCTCATAACATCACTGTAGCATCATTTCTTAGGTTCGTAGCAACTCTCATAATATCACTTTAGCATCATTTTGAAATTAGTATCAACTCTCACTACATTACTGTCAGCATCATTTTGAGATGAGTAGCAACTCTCCCTACATCACTGTAGCGTCATTTCTTACGTTCGTAGCAACTCTCATTCCATCACCTTAGCATCATTTTGAAGTTCGTAGCAACTCTGACGAAATCAATGTAAGCATCATTTTGAGGATTGTAGCAACTCTCACTACATGACTGTAGCATCATTTTGAGCATAGTAGCAACTCTCACCACATCACTGTAGCATCATTTCTTAGGTTAGTTGCAACTCTCACTACATGACTGTAGCATCATTTTGAGCATCGTAGCAACTCTCATCACATCACTGTAGCATTATTTCTTAGGTTAGCAGCAACTCTCATTACATCACCTTTGCATCATTTTGAGATGAGTCGCAACTCTCACCAGATCACTGTAAGTATCATTTTGAGTTTCGTCGCAACTCTCACTACATCACTGTAGCATCATTTCTTAGGTTTTTCGCAACTCTCATTACATCACTTTAGCATCATTTTGAGGAAAGTAGCAACTCTCACTACATCACTGTCAGCATCATTTTGAGCATAGTAGCAACTCTCACCACATCACTGTAGCATCATTTCTTAGATTCGTCGCAACTCTCATTACATCACTTTCGCATCATTTTGAGATGAGTAACAACTCTCCCTACATCACTGTAGCGTCATTTCTTAGGTTCGTAGCAACTCTCATTACATCACCTTAGCATCATTTTGAAGTTCATTGCAACTCTGACGACATCAATGTAAGTATCGTTTTTAGGTTTTTAGTAACTCGCACCACATCACTGTCAGCATCATTTTGAGGTTTGTAGCAACTCACACTACATGACTGTAGCATCATTTTGAGCATAGTAGCAACTCTTACCACATCACTTTCACATCATTTCTTAGGTTAGTAGCAACTGTCAATACATCACTTTCGCATCATTTCTTAGGTTCGTAGCAACTCTCATAACATCACTGTAGCATCATTTCTTAGGTTCGTAGCAACTCTCATAATATCACTTTAGCCTCATTTTGAAATTAGTATCAACTCTCACTACATTACTGTCAGCATCATTTTGAGATGAGTAGCAACTCTCCCTACATCACTGTAGCGTCATTTCTTACGTTCGTAGCAACTCTCATTCCATCACCTTAGCATCATTTTGAAGTTCTTAGCAACTCTGACGAAATCAATGTAAGCATCATTTTGAGGATTGTAGCAACTCTCACTACATGACTGTAGCATCATTTTGAGCATAGTAGCAACTCTCACCACATCACTGTAGCATCATTTCTTCGGTTAGTTGCAACTCTCACTACATGACTGTAGCATCATTTTGAGCATCGTAGCAACTCTCATCACATCACTGTAGCATTATTTCTTAGGTTAGCAGCAACTCTCATTACATCACCTTTGCATCATTTTGAGATGAGTCGCAACTCTCACCAGATCACTGTAAGTATCATTTTGAGTTTCGTCGCAACTCTCACTACATCACTGTAGCATCATTTCTTAGGTTTTTCGCAACTCTCATTACATCACTTTAGCATCATTTTGAGGAAAGTAGCAACTCTCACTACATCACTGTCAGCATCATTTTGAGCATAGTAGCAACTCTCACCACATCACTGTAGCATCATTTCTTAGATTCGTCGCAACTCTCATTACATCACTTTCGCATCATTTTGAGATGAGTAACACCTCTCCCTACATCACTGTAGCGTCATTTCTTAGGTTCGTAGCAACTCTCATTACATCACCTTAGCATCATTTTGAAGTTCATTGCAACTCTGACGACATCAATGTACATGTTACTACATGACTGTTGCATTATTTAAATGTTTTGGCCTTTCTACCTCAGCAGCACTCAAGGAGCTGAACAATGTCCTCTCATTCACACACACTCACACAATGATGCTGAAGGCTGCCATGCAAGGAGCCAACCTACTCATCAGAAGTATTTAGGGGTTCAGTCTCTTACTCAAGGACACTTTGACATGGTCACTGGAGAAAGTGAGGATCAAACCAGCCACCCTTTGGTTGCCAGACGGCCACGCTACTCCTGAGTCATGTGACCTGGATAAGATGGTGAACTACAGCTGATCGCCATGCTAGCAAACCCCCTTTTGTTTGGTTTGGTTGTTGTTTAGTGACTGTGGATGAATACACAGGAGAAGTTGAGCATAAATTTGTGTTCCCTGTTCACTTGAATATATGCAGGAGTGTGAGGTGGAAATAATAGTTGGAGGAGAATGAGAGTTCAGTCTCAGCGCTATGACCTGTGCTGACACTAAAACATGTCAGCCACAGAACAAAGATGGCAGTCCTCTGGGAAAGCAGGTACACCACACATACATGAAGAAACCCTACAGGAAACAAATATGTTGCCAGAGACTTTTACTCTGTTTTTGTTGTTTACCCAAGAACAGGATTGGAGGGAGACTGATGGTCGCTGTTTGGGTTTTTGGAAAACAAGGAGGCTGTGGGTTCAAGCTGGATTCTCAGAGACGATTTCCCCAACCTCTACATTGGCATCTACACTGTCATCCAGTCACGTGACTGAAGTCATCCAGTCATGTGACTGAAGTCATCCAGTCATGTCAGTGATGTCACTTGGCAGGACTCTCATTGCCGTCTCATTCCAGAAAAGAATCCAGACTCCACCTGTGGCTCCATGATAACTGATGGACCTCTGGTTGGAGGCTGGACGATGATGTTTGGACTGGAAGGAAAACTCCTTGTCCAAATTCCATTGTGTTCAAGTTTAAAGTCCCACAATCAGAAGTAGCTGAATCTGACAGGTGGAGGTTTGGAACTACAAGATGGTGATGTTTTCTTGACTTGATGCTCTGACTGTCAGGGTGGATGACAGCTTCTTCTGCTGCTGCATCTGAGTGGCTATGATTGGAGGTTTTACCCTCCAAGGTTGTTTGGTTCCAGGGGACATTTTAAAATTCCAGTCCCCAACCTGGGCTGTTCTGAAACTCTTCTCCTGAATCACTCCTGAGCTGCAGCAAGAACAAATACCAGTGCCAACCAGATCAACTTAATGGCTGCTAACAGCCTCAGACACTTGATTTCCATCAATCTGGAGCCAAGAAGGCCCTCACCTGTGGTTCTCCTCCAGGAGGGTCCAGGTTCTGCCATTGGGGCTCCTGGTGCCACTGCCAGAGAGCCTCAGCTGCACACTGCAACATTTCAACAGGAGATTGACATTCCTTCAAATGTCCTGACATCTGATTCCAATGGTTCTGTTCCATCTTTATATTTTAAAATGAATCACACAATGAAAGCTGCCTCAGCTGGTTTAAGAGAGAGAACAAGCTAAGAGATCTGAAACCAGTAAAATATGCTTTTCTGTGTGCAAACTAGTGAGGGGCATGGAAGGATATTTACCACCAATACAGAACCCAGACTTTAGTCATGTGATGAGATGGAGTCTCTGATTATGAAGTTAATGGACAAAATGTGAATTGAAAGAAAACACATTCCTTCAGCAGACTTTGATCCAACATTGTAGTTAGAGTTTGGTGGCTGCTCCATGTTGGAGGAAACCAGGCGATGTTGGGACATCACAGGGAAGCTCCTTTGCCTCCTCTGCTGCCAGTTCAACCACTCACTCCCATCAGTGGAGAGCAGCTTCAACTGGGTTTGGAATGTACCATTGTGGATGCATAGGAATGTGGAGAAAATGTCCTTTGTCAGAAGTGGGATTTGAACCCACGCCTGCAGGAGAGACTGCGACCTGAACGCAGCGCCTTAGACCGCTCGGCCATCCTGACAGACACTGACAGTTGCAGACTTCAATATCAAATGAATTAATTCACTGACAAAGTAGAATTTTTTCCACAGGAGCTACTGGCTCCTTAGTTGTTACATTTATTGTTAACATTAAACACACAGTCTGAGTTCATGGCAGTAAGAAATGAACCAGAACATTTGAACCACGTAACATCTCTTGATCAGTTTGTTACATGGGACACATTCCAGACAGGAAGGTCCTTCTGAGACTTGAACTCTGATCACTGGATCCGGAGTCCAGAGGGCTCACCCTTCCACCCTGGAACCAAACACAAGGAGGAGGTTCCTCTAAATACAACTTGACATTACCTGCAATCAACCTGTTGCTATGTGGAGGTTCATCTTGCTCTTGTTCCAGACTACATTGGCAAAAGGAACAAGAACCACAAGGAAATCATGGAACTCCAGATTGATTCAGGACTTTCTAACTCCATCGTATGACCTGGGAGCAAAGACTGGCCAGGCCTTCCTTAATTTATCAGTTAATTACTGCTTCAACAAACATGCCACTTAATTAAGTTACCAGAATTTCTCTCATTGAAAAACCCACCAGCCTGATTTCTTGACATGACATGAAAAATTCTCCAAGAACCCACAGTTGGGTGGAAAGATACCAGGTTAACCAGGAGGAGTCCTGTTCCTGAACCATGGATGGAACAAAGTCCACTGGAAAACTCAGCAGTTCCTGAGTGCCAGATCCATCCGGGAGCTTGGGTCTCCCCTTGACTGTGGTGATCCATGAGATCAAGGAGGACAGAGGGAAGAAGGATCCTGTTGGAGATCTCCTCCCTTCTTCCTCCACTTCACTACTACTTGGATGTCAGGAATATGAGGTACTTTACTCAAATGACGTATTAGGAGTTTCCTGTTTGACAAGAAGGAAGTCAGAGGTTCATCCCTCACTTGTTGGTGGTGCCCTCAACCTGCTGAGAGCATCACTTAGTTCTCTACAGAGAAACATGGCAGCTCTGCTGAAGGCTGCAGGAAACCTGCTGGAACTGAGACTTGGACTCAGGTCACTGGATTCAAAGTCCAGGGTGCCAACAGGTCCACCAGGGCATCTGTGCTTTACTTACCGTGTAAAAAAGGACCACAGTGGTCGTCTGGTTTTAATTTAACAAACAAATACGGTTGAAAACTTTGAGACAGAGACACAGGGCTCTTATTTGAAGGGCCATGGGATGGGAAATATCCCAGACCTCTGAGATCAGAGCGCTCACTTTGATCTCAGGGTCCTGACTTTGGGGGTTCTTCCTTTGGTCTTCAAATACTTGTGGTTTTTATTGGCATAACTTTCAACTTGCATGCAAAAAGAGAATCACAGTCGATGGAAACCCAGCAGACAGTGTTTATTTCTAATAAATCAGACAATCGCACAAATGAGAATGAAAGGAAAAAACAATAAAAGGTTTTAAAAACCTTCTCCACTCTAAAGCTTTTTAAAGTTCATTTGAAGGTTCAAAGGTGGAGGTGAGGAGGTCACCCTGATCCTCCCTGTCGTCACTGCCAGGATTCTTTCTTCTGGTGCTGTGGTTCTTCTGATGAAGGGGGCGTGATGTTTGCTGTCTCAGGCTCCACCAAATGTCCTCTTTAGGACGCCACAATGTGGCCTCTTCACTGCTCCATCTTCCCTGCATCGGAGACACCAGGGTTCCTCCTGGTGCCGACCCCATCGTCCTTCTACCCAATGGTGCGGCCATGGATCCTCAGAGGACGCTGGGATCCTTCTTCTCATCAGAGCCACAGTTTTTCCTGTAGGGAACAACAGGAGCTTTGTTGTAATGTTTTGCTCTGTGTTTCCTGCTCAGAGCGTCAGGATCTGTGACGCCATCTTGTGGTAGGGGGTCATCATCTTGTTGTGTGGTAGTGGATTCATTGATCTGCTGTTTCAACACATTCAAGTTCATTATCCTACAAGTCAAAGTACATTTGGTGTGGAGTTTTAGTTTCTGGCCTCAATCATAACGTGTGCCTTTCTTCTTCATGAACATTTCTCAGCTTTGTAAGTTTATTCTAGTTTTTCTTCCTCACTTTTCTATTCCATTGTTGAAGATTCTACTGCAGGTTGGAGTTCCCTGTTGACTGAAGCAGAAACAGGAACAACAAGCTGGAGGCTGTCAGAGCTCCAAGTTGGGGGCTGATATGAAAGTAGGAGATTAACACATCCAGGTTAGCATCCCTCTCAGAAGCTGCTACTTTAGCTCTTCAGAATACAGCAGCCTAGCATAGCTTCATCTGGCCAGTTAGTGGCCCACTTTGATGTCTGGGATATCAGGTTCAAGGTTCTTCACAGCTCTGAATGAAGGCTTTCTAAAGTGTTAACCAGTACTCCAGTTGTAAAAAACAATCAGGGGGGATGGTAGATTTTGATGTTTAGGAACAGATCATTTGTGCTGATGACAGCGCATCAGGTGAGAGACCAACAGTGTACCCTTACTCCTCTCAAACAACATGCATGCTATGGATATTACCTGTCTGCTACTCCTGTCATTGATCTTGACCAAGCCCCCAGGCTGACACTGCTACCACTGCTCCTACATAGTTAGAGTCAAATGCAGAGGACATTTTCCCACCGGGTGCAAGGGCAACTTCATACTCATGCTACCTATAAATCTGGGAATTCTTCTATATTTTGAAACAAAACATTCTCAAGTCAAGTCCATTTTAATTAAAGTGCAAGAGCAAAAGAATGAAACAAATGTACTGTGGCAGGATAGCGCTACACTCCCCACCATGAGGGAGAGTGTGGCAGACGATAGTGAGTGGTCACCTAGAAGTAGACCTGGTCCGACCCTTCTCCGTCCTTTCCACTTCCTCTCCCTCCTTTACGGAGCCTACAGCCGTGCGTGGTGGCGTCTCGCTGGTCAGCAGATCGGTTACAAACAAAGGTATGCTTGCTTGCTCTGCTCCATTATTCAGTGTCATGGGCCCCCTGTTTACTCCGGTTTTGCTCCGTCCAGCGGTGTGGTGTTACCGGGAGCTGGGCTGTCTCCCTTGGGCCGGTGTGTGCGTGGTGCGCTTTCTGTGGGTAAGACGCGTAGTTGTCTGCCTTTCATATCAAGCTGCCAATGATCTGTGGTGTTCTGATTATCCTCTCCCGGCCATCGTTTGTGTAGTCTGGGCTGCGGGCTTCCTCCTCCTGCCTCGTCTGACGCCACGATTCTGCTCTCCGGTAGGAAATGTTTTTGCTTACGGTCATGTAGTAAGAGTTGCTACTAACCTCAAAATAATGCTACAGTGATGTAAGAAGAACTGCTAATGATCTCAAAATGATGCGACAGTGATGCAGTAAGAATTGCTAATAACTCAAAATGATTTGAACTGTAATGTAGTGAAAGTTTCAAATAACCTCAAAGTGATGCTGACAGTCATGTAGTAAGAGTTGAGAGTCCGAGTTTTCCAAGTTGATCTCCTCCCACGCATGAATTCTCTGGTATCCTTCCACTTACTGCGAAGACGAGCCGTGGATGTATTGTCCTGAGCCCAGGGCTTGTCAGATACCATGACCCTCAACTAAATGTGGCAGAAACACTGCCCTCTTCATTTAGGGCTGGAAGGTGTGAGAAATACTGGGAGCTCATCGAGGCTACGTCCTCCGCGGTCTCCTCAGGCTGGCCAGCACAAGATTAGACCGCCAACTGGCCGGTACAGGCGGTCACCGTTGTTGCCGCCGTCATCTGCCTTTCTTTCTTTCTTTCTTTCTTTTGTTTTTTCACATGATCACAGGGGAGAGCACGGATGCAGTCCCCCACTGTCAGAAATTATGCAGTTGAGATTCCCACATTTGGGGAATTCACCAGGGTCAGCACAGCCCCAGTGCAATGGCTGAGCCTCACCCGGGGAGAACCACCTTGCTGATCATGGTATCTCCCCTGCCAGGTAAGTATGACTCGCTGAGCTTAGGAACAGACATGAGCTCCAGGGACACAGCCTTCTGACTGACAGGCAGGGAGGCCGACACAGCGCCTGATCTTTCCTACCTTGTGCCAATCTGCCACGTGCGCAGCCCCCTTTGTTTCTCACAACGATGCCGGATGTCGGATATCGGATATCCCAAGCCCGGGAAGCTCGACCGATGCCGTTTTCAAGGCTCACCTTGTCGCATAGAGTTTCTGCTTACCTCAAAATGATGCTATCGTGATGTAATAAGAATTGCTACTATCCTCAAAATGATGCTAAAGTAATACAGTGAAAGTTGTTACTAATCTCAAAATGATGCTGAAAGTGATGTAGTGACAGAAGCTACGAACCTCAGATATGATGCTACAGTGATGTAATGAGAGTTCCTACTAATCTAGAATAATGCTAAAGTAATGTAGTGAGGGTTGCTAAAATCCTCAAAATGATGCCACAGTGATGTAGTGAGAGTTTCTACTAACCTAGGAAATGATGCTACAGTGATGTATGGAGAGTTGCTAAAAACCTCAAAAGGATGCTGACAGTAATGTAATGGGAGTTGCTAAAAACCTCAAAATGATGCTGACAGTGATGTAATGAGAGTTGCTACTAACCTTAAAATGATGCCACAGTGATGTAGTGAGAGTTGCTACTAATCTCAAAATGATGCTTAAACGATGTCGTGAGAGTTGCTATGAACCTAAGAAATGATGCGGACAGTAATGTAGTGTGAGTTGCGAAAATCCTCAAAATGATGCTAACATTGATGTCGTGAGAGTTGTTACCGACCTCAAAATGATGCTAAAGTGATGTGGTGAGAGTTGCTACTAACCTAAAAATGATGCTTACAGTGATGTAGTTAGTTGCTACAAACCTAAGAAATGATGCCATAGTGATGTAATGAGAGTTGCTACTAACCTAAGAAATGATGCTGACAGTGATGTCGTGAGAGTTGCTAGTATCCTCAAAATGATGCTAAAGTAATATAGTGAGTGTTGCTACTAATCTCAAAATGATGCTACAGTCATGCAATGAGAGTTGCTACTAACCTTAAAATTATACTGACAGTGATGTAATGAGAGTTGCTACGAACCTAAGAAATGATGCCACAGTGATGTATGGAGAGTTGCTAAAAACCTCAAAAGGATGCTGACAGTAATGTAATGAGAGTTGCTACTAACCTAAGAAATGATGCCACAGTGATGTAGTGAGAGTTGCTAAAAACCTAAAAATGAGGCTCCAGTAATGTCGTGAGAGTTTCTACGAACCTCAAAATGATGCTGCAGTGATGTAGTGAGAGTTGCCACAAACCTAAGAAATGATGCTCCACTAATGTAGTGAGAGTTGCTACTAACCTTAAAATGATGCTGACAGTGATGTCGTGAGAGTTGCTACGAACCTAAAAATGATGCTACAGTGATGTAGTGAGAGTTGCCACAAACCTAAGAAATGATGCCACAGTGATGTAGTGAGAGTTGCTACTAATCTCAAAATGATGCTTAAACGATGTCGTGAGAGTTGCTATGAACCTAAGAAATGATGCGGACAGTAATGTAGTGTGAGTTGCGAAAATCCTCAAAATGATGCTAACATTGATGTCGTGAGAGTTGTTACCGACCTCAAAATGATGCTAAAGTGATGTGGTGAGAGTTGCTACTCACCTAAAAATGATGCTTACAGTGATGTAGTTAGTTGCTACAAACCTAAGAAATGATGCCATAGTGATGTAATGAGAGTTGCTACGAACCTAAGAAATGATGCTACAGTGATGTCATGAGAGTTGCTACTAACCTAAGAAATGATGCTACAGTGAGGTCGTGAGAGTTGCTACGATCCTCAAAATGATGCTGAAAGTGATGTAGTGAGAGTTGCTACGAACCTCAGAAATGATGCTACAGTGATGTAGTGAGAGTTGCTACTAATCTAGAATAATGCTAAAGTGATGGAATGAGAGTTGCTACAAACCTTAAAATGATGCTGACAGTGATGTCGTGAGAGATTCTATGAACCTCAAAATGATGCTACAGTGATGTGGTGAGAGTTGCTACTAATCTAGAATAATGCTAAAGTGATGCAATGTGAGTTTCTACTAATCTCAAAATGATGCGAAAGTAATGTAATGAGAGTTGCTACTTATTTCAAAATGAGGCTCCTGTGATGTCATGAGAGTTGCCACAAACCTAAGAAATGATGCCACAGTGATGTAATGATAGTTGCTAAAAACCTCAAAAGGATGCTGACAGTAACGTAGTGAGAGTTGCTAAGAACCTCAAAATGATGCTAAAGTGATGTTATGAGAATTGCTATGAACCTAAGAAATGATGCTACAGTGATGTCGTGAGAGATTCTACGAACCTCAAAATGATGCTACAGTGATGTGGTGAGAGTTGCTACTAATCTTGAATAATGCTAAAGTGATGCAATGAGAGTTGCTACGAACCTCAAAATGATGCTACAGTGATGTTATGAGAGTTGCTAAAAACCTAAGAAATGATGCTACAGTCATGTAGTGAGACTTGCTACTAACCTCAAAATGATGCCACAGTGATGTAATGAGAGTTGCAACTAACCTAAGAAATGATGCTCCAGTAATGTAGTGAGAGTTGCTACAAACCTGAGAAATGATGCCACAGTGATGTAGTGATAGTTGCTAAAAACCTAAAAATGAGGCTCCAGTAATGTCGTGAGAGTTGCTACTATCCTCAAAATGATGCTAAAGTAATATTGTGAGAGTTGCTACTAATCTCAAAATGATGCTACAGTGATGTAATTACAGTTGCTATGAACCTAAGAAGTGATGCTACAGTGATGTGGTGAGAGTTGCAACTAATCTAGAATAATGCTAAAGTGATGCAATGAGAGTTGCTACAAAACTAGGAAATGATGCTTCAATGACGTAGTTAGTTGCTACTAACCTAAGAAATGATGCTACAGTGATGTCGTGAGAGTTTCTACGAACCTCAAAATGATGCTACAGTGATGTAATGAGAGTTGCTACTAATCTCAAAATGATGCTACAGTGATGTAATGAGAGTTGTTACTTACCTCAAAATGATGCTACAGTAATGTCGTGAGAGTTGCTCCCAATCTCAAAATGATGCCACAGTGATGTGGTGAGAGTTGCTACTATCCTTAAAATGATGCTACAGTGATGTGGTGAGAGTTGCTACGAACCTCAAAATGATGCTACAGTTAGGTAATGGGAGTCGCTATTAACCTAAGAAATGATG
The DNA here is from genome assembly GCF_037954235.1 of Aulostomus chinensis. Classification (NCBI taxonomy): domain Eukaryota; kingdom Metazoa; phylum Chordata; class Actinopteri; order Syngnathiformes; family Aulostomidae; genus Aulostomus; species Aulostomus chinensis. Next base: position 28,952,171 of record NC_141320.1, on the reverse strand, counting down.
CGACAGTGATGTAGTGAGAGTTGCTACGAAGCTAAAAATGATCCTAACACTAATGTGATAATTGCTATGAAGCTCATAATGAAGCTACAGTGACGTATTGAGAGTTGCTTAAAACCTAAAAATGATGCTACAGTGATGTCGTGAGAGTTGCTACGGACCTCAAAATGATGCTGAAAGTGATGTAGTGAGAGTTGCTACTATCCTCAAAATGATGCGACAGTGATGTAATGAGAGTTGCTCCGAATCTCAAAATGATGCTACAGAGATGTAATGAGAGTTGCTACGAACCTCAAAATGATGCTACAGTGATGTAATGGGAGTTGCTACTTAACTCAGAAATGATGCTACAGTGATGTAATGAGAGTTGCTACTTCCCTAAGAAATGATGCAGAAGTGATGTAATGAGAGTTGCTACTAACCTAAGAAATGATGCGACAGTGATGGAGTGAGAGTTGCTACTCATCTCAAAATGATGCTACAGTAGATGTAGTGAGAATTGCTACTAATCTAAGAAATGATGCTACAGTGATGTAATGAGAGTTGCTACAAACCTAAGAAATGATGCCACAGTGATGTGGTGAGAGTTGATAGTAATTTCAAAATCATGCTAAAGTGATGTAATGAGAGTTGCTACTTATCTAAGAAATGATGCTACAGTGATGTAATGAGAGTTGCTACTTATCTAAGAAATGATGCTCCAGTGATGTCTTGAGAGTTGCTACTATCCTCAAAATGATGCTAAAGTGATGGAATGAGAGTTGCTACAAACCTCAAAATGATGCTACAGTCATGTAGTGAGAGTTGCTAAAAACCTCAAAAGGATGCTTACAGTGATGTCGTGAGAGTTGCTAGGGACCTCAAAATGATGCTGAAAGTGATGTAGTGAGAGTTGCTACTATCCTCAAAATGATGCGACAGTGATGTAATGAGAGTTGCTCCGAATCTCAAAAAGATGCTACAGTGATGTAATGAGAGTTGCTACTTCCCTAAGAAATGATGCAGAAGTGATGTAATGAGAGTTGCTACTAACCTAAGAAATGATGCGACAGTGATGGAGTGAGAGTTGCTACTCATCTCAAAATGATGCTACAGTAGATGTAGTGAGAATTGCTACTAATCTAAGAAATGATGCTACAGTGATGTAATGAGAGTTGCTACAAACGTAAGAAATGATGCGACAGTGATGTGGTGAGAGTTGATAGTAATTTCAAAATCATAGTAAAGTGATGTAATGAGAGTTGCTACTTATCTAAGAAATGATGCTGAAGTGATGTGGTGAGATTTGCTACTATCCTCAATATGATGCTACAGTGATGTAATGAGAGTTGCTACAAACCTAAGAAATGATGCCACAGTGATGTGGTGAGAGTTGATAGTAATTTCAAAATCATGCTAAAGTGATGTAATGAGAGTTGCTACTTATCTAAGAAATGATGCTACAGTGATGTGGTGAGAGTTGCTACTAACCTAGGAAATGATGCTCCAGTGATGTCTTGAGAGTTGCTACTATCCTCAAAATGATGCTAAAGTGATGGAATGAGAGTTGCTACAAACCTCAAAATGATGCTACAGTCATGTAGTGAGAGTTGCTAAAAACCTCAAAAGGATGCTTACAGTGATGTAGTGAGAGTTGCGAAGAACCTCAAAATGATGCTAAAGTGATGTAATGAGAGTTGCTATGAACCTAAGAAATGATACTACAGTGATGTGGTGAGAGTTGCTACTAACCTCAAAATGATGGTGACAGTCATGTAGTGAGACTTCCTACGAACCTTAAAATGATGCTGACAGTAACGGAGTGAGAGTTGCTAAGAACCTCAAAATGATGCTAAAGTGATGTTATGAGAGTTGCTATGAACTTAAGAAATGATACTACAGTGATGTAGTGAGACTTGCTACAAACCTTAAAATGATGCTGACAGTGATGTCGTGAGAGATTCTACGAACCTCAAAATGATGCTACAGTGATGTGGTGAGAGTTGCTACTAATCTTGAATAATGCTAAAGTGATGCAATGAGAGTTGCTACGAACCTCAAAATGATGCTACAGTGATGTGGTGAGACTTGCTACTAATCTTGAATAATGCTAAAGTGATGCAATGAGAGTTGCTACGAACCTAAAAATGATGCGACAGTGATGTTATGAGAGTTGCTAAAAACCTAAGAAATGATGCTACAGTCATGTAGTGAGACTTGCTACTAACCTCAAAATGATGCCACAGTGATGTAATGAGAGTTGCAACTAACCTAAGAAATGATGCTCCAGTAATGTAGTGAGAGTTGCTACAAACCTGAGAAATGATGCCACAGTGATGTAGTGATAGTTGCTAAAAACCTAAAAATGAGGCTCCAGTAATGTCGTGAGAGTTGCTACTATCCTCAAAATGATGCAAAAGTAATATTGTGAGAGTTGCTACTAATCTCAAAATGATGCTACAGTGATGTAATTACAGTTGCTATGAACCTAAGAAGTGATGCTACAGTGATGTGGTGAGAGTTGCAACTAATCTAGAATAATGCTAAAGTGATGCAATGAGAGTTGCTACAAAACTAAGAAATGATGCTTCAATGACGTAGTTAGTTGCTACTAACCTAAGAAATGATGCTACAGTGATGTCGTGAGAGTTTCTACGAACCTCAAAATGATGCTACAGTGATGTAATGAGAGTTGCTACTAATCTCAAAATGATGCTACAGTGATGTAATGAGAGTTGTTACTTACCTCAAAATGATGCTGACAGTGATGTGGTGAGAGTTGCTACGATCCTTAAAATGATGCTCCAGTGATGTCGTGAGAGTTGCTACTATCCTCAAAATGATGCGACAGTGATGTCGTAAGAGTTGCTACTTACCTCAAAAAAATGCTGACAGTGATGTGGTGAGAGTTGCTACTATCCTTAAAATGATGCTACAGTGATGTGGTGAGAGTTGCTACGAACCTCAAAATGATGCTTCAGTGAGGTAATGGGAGTTGCTATTAACCTAAGAAATGATGCGACAGTGATGCAGTGAGAGTTGCTACGAAGCTAAAAATGATCCTGACACTAATGTGATAATTGCTATGAAGCTCATAATGAAGCTACAGTGACGTATTGAGAGTTGCTTAAAACCTACAAATGATGCTACAGTGATGTCGTGAGAGTTGCTCCCAATCTCAAAATGATGCTACAGTAATGTCGTGAGAGTTGCTACTATCCTCAAAATGATGCGACAGTGATGTAGTGAGAGTTGCTACTTACCTCAAAAAAATGCTGACAGTGATGTGGTGAGAGTTGTTACTATCCTTAAAATGATGCTACAGTGATGTGGTGAGAGTTGCTACTATCCTTAAAATGATGCTACAGTGATGTAGTGAGAGTTGCTACTATCCTTAAAATGATGCTACAGTGATGTGGTGAGAGTTGCTACGAACCTCAAAATGATGCTACAGTGAGGTAATGGGAGTTGCTATTAACCTAAGAAATGATGCGACAGTGATGTAGTGAGAGTTGCTACGAAGCTAAAAATGATCCTGACACTAATGTGATAATTGCTATGAAGCTCATAATGAAGCTACAGAGATGTATTGAGAGTTGCTTAAAACCTAAAAATGATGCTACAGTGATGTCGTGAGAGTTGCTAATGACCTCAAAATGATGCTGAAAGTGATGTAGTGAGAGTTTCTACTATCCTCAAAATGATGCTACAGTGATGTCATGGGAGTTGCTACTAAACTCAGAAATGATGCTACAGTGATGTAATGAGAGTTGCTACTTCCCTAAGAAATGATGCAGAAGTGATGTAATGAGAGTTGCTACTAACCTAAGAAATGATGCGACAGTGATGGAGTGAGAGTTGCTACTAATCTCAAAATGATGCTACAGTGATGTAGTGAGAGTTGCTACGATGCGCAAAATGATGCGACAGTAGATGTAGTGAGAATTGCTACTAATCTCAAAATGATGCTACAGTGATCTAATGAGAGTTGCTCCAAACGTAAGAAATGATGCTAAAGTGATGTGGTGAGAGTTGCTACTATCCTCAATATGATGCTACAGTGATGTAATGAGAGTTGCTACGAACATCAAAATGATGCTACAGTGATGTAGTGAGAGTTGCTACTAACCTAAGAAATGATGCTACAGTGATGTAATGAGAGTTGCTACAAACCTAAGAAATGATGCCACAGTGATGTGGTGAGAGTTGATAGTAATTTCAAAATCATGCTAAAGTGATGTAATGAGAGTTGCTACTTATCTAAGAAATGATGCTACAGTGATGTGGTGAGAGTTGCTACTAACCTAGGAAATGATGCTACAGTGATGTGGTGAGAGTTGCTATTATCCTCAAAATGATGCGACAGTGATGTAGTGAGAGTTTCTACGAACCTCAAAATGATGCTACAGTGATGTAGTGAGAGTTGCTACTAATCTTGAATAATGCTAAAGTGATGCAATGAGAGTTGCTACGAACCTCAAAATGATGCTACAGTGATGTAGTGAGAGTTGCTACGATGCTCAAAATGATGCAACAGTAGATGTAGTGAGAATTGCTACTAATCTAAGAAATGATGCTACAGTGATGTAATGAGAGTTGGTACAAACGTAAGAAATGATGCTACAGTGATGTGGTGAGAGTTGATCGTAATTTCAAAATCATAGTAAAGTGATGTAATGAGAGTTGCTACTTATCTAAGAAATGATGCTGAAGTGATGTGGTGAGATTTGCTACTATCCTCAGTATGATGCTACAGTGATGTAATGAGAGTTGCTACGAACCTCAAAATGATGCTACAGTGATGTAGTGAGAGTTGCTACAAACCTAAGAAATGATGCCACAGTGATGTGGTGAGAGTTGCTACTAACCTAGGAAATGATGTTACAGTGATGTGGTGAGAGTTGCTAAAAACCTAAGAATTGATGCGACAGTCATGTAGTGAGAGTTGCTACGAACCTTAAAATGATGCTGACAGTGATGTCGTGAGAGTTGCAACTAACCTAAGAAATGATGCTCCAGTAATGTAGTGAGAGTTGCTACAAACCTGAGAAATGATGCCACAGTGATGTAGTGATAGTTGCTAAAAACCTAAAAATGAGGCTCCAGTAATGTCGTGAGAGTTGCGACTATCCTCAAAATGATGCTAAAGTAATATTGTGAGAGTTGCTACTAATCTCAAAATGATGCTACATTGATGTAATGAGAGTTGATTCTTCCCTAAGAAATGATGCTACAGTGATGTGGTGAGAGTTGCTACGAACCTCAAAATGATGCTACAGTGAGGTAATGGGAGTTGCTATTAACCTAAGAAATGATGCGACAGTGATTTAGTGAGAGTTGCTACGAAGCTAAAAATGATCCTGACACTAATGTGATAATTGCTATGAAGCTCATAATGAAGCTACAGTGACGTATTGAGAGTTGCTTAAAACCTAAAAATGATGCTACAGTGATGTCGTGAGAGTTGCTACGGACCTCAAAATGATGCTGAAAGTGATGGAGTGAGAGTTGCTACTATCCTCAAAATGATGCGACCGTGATGTGGTGAGAGTTGCTACAAACCTAAGAAATGATGCGACAGTCATGTAATGAGAGTTGCTACTAACCTAAGAAATGATGCTACAGTGATGTAGTGAGAGTTGCTACGAACCTCAAAATGATGCTACACTGATGTAGTGAGAGTTGCTCTGAATCTAAAAATGATGCTGACAGTGATGTGGTGAGAGTTGCTACGAACCTCAAAATGATGCTACAGTGATGTCATGGGAGTTGCTACTAAACTCTGAAATGATGCTACAGTGATGTAATGAGAGTTGCTACTTCCCTAAGAAATGATGCAGAAGTGATGTAATGAGAGTTGCTACTAACCTAAGAAATGATGCGACAGTGATGGAGTGATAGTTGCTACTAACCTCAAAATGATGCTACAGTCATGTAGTGAGAGTTGCTACTAATCTCAAAATGATGCTACAGTCATGTAGTGAGAGTTGCTACTAATCTCAAAATGATGCTACAGTGATGTATTGAGAGTTGCTACAAACGTAAGAAATGATGCTACAGTGATGTGGTGAGAGTTGATAGTAATTTCAAAATCATAGTAAAGTGATGTAATGAGAGTTGCTACTTATCTAAGAAATGATGCTGAAGTGATGTGGTGAGATTTGCTACTATCCTCAAAATGATGCTACAGTAATGTATTGAGAGTTGCTACGAACCTAAGAAATGATGCTACAGTGATGCGGTGAGAGTTGCTAAAAACCTCAAAAGGATGCTGACAGTAATGTAGTGAGAGTTGCTAAAAACCTGAAAATGATGCCACAGTGATGTAATGAGAGTTGCTACTTCCCTAAGAAATGATGCAGAAGTGATGTGGTGAGAGTTGCTAAAAACCTGAAAATGATGCTGACAGTGATGTAGTGAGAGTTGCTATGAACCTAAGAAATGATGCTGACAGTGATGTAGTGATAGTTGCTAAAAACCTAAAAATGAGGCTCCAGTAATGTCGTGAGAGTTGCTACTATCCTCAAAATGATGCTAAAGTAATATTGTGAGAGTTGCTACTATCCTCAAAATGATGCGACAGTGATGTAATGAGAGTTGCTCCGAATCTCAAAATGATGCTACAGTGATGTAATGAGAGTTGCTACTTCCCTAAGAAATGATGCAGAAGTGATGTAATGAGAGTTGCTACTAACCTAAGAAATGATGCGACAGTGATGGAGTGAGAGTTGCTACTCATCTCAAAATGATGCTACAGTAGATGTAGTGAGAATTGCTACTAATCTAAGAAATGATGCTACAGTGATGTAATGAGAGTTGCTACAAACGTAAGAAATGATGCGACAGTGATGTGGTGAGAGTTGATAGTAATTTCAAAATCATAGTAAAGTGATGTAATGAGAGTTGCTACTTATCTAAGAAATGATGCTGAAGTGATGTGGTGAGATTTGCTACTATCCTCAATATGACGCTACAGTGATGTAATGAGAGTTGCTACGAACCTCAAAATGATGCTACAGTGATGTAGTGAGAGTTGCTACAAACCTAAGAAATGATGCCACAGTGATGTGGTGAGAGTTGATAGTAATTTCAAAATCATGCTAAAGTGATGTAATGAGAGTTGCTACTTATCTAAGAAATGATGCTACAGTGATGTGGTGAGAGTTGCTACTATCCTTAAAATGATGCTACAGTGATGTGGTGAGAGTTGCTACGAACCTCAAAATGATGCTACAGTGAGGTAATGGGAGTTGCTATTAACCTAAGAAATGATGCTACAGTCATGTAGTGAGAGTTGCTAAAAACCTCAAAAGGATGCTTACAGTGATGTAGTGAGAGTTGCGAAGAACCTCAAAATGATGCTAAAGTGATGTAATGAGAGTTGCTATGAACCTAAGAAATGATACTACAGTGATGTGGTGAGAGTTGCTACTAACCTCAAAATGATGGTGACAGTCATGTAGTGAGACTTCCTAAGAACCTCAAAATGATGCTAAAGTGATGTTATGAGAGTTGCTATGAACTTAAGAAATGATACTACAGTGATGTAGTGAGACTTGCTACAAACCTTAAAATGATGCTGACAGTGATGTCGTGAGAGTTGCTACTAATCTTGAATAATGCTAAAGTGATGCAATGAGAGTTGCTACGAACCTCAAAATGATGCTACAGTGATGTGGTGAGACTTGCTACTAATCTTGAATAATGCTAAAGTGATGCAATGAGAGTTGCTACGAACCTAAAAATGATGCTACAGTGATGTTATGAGAGTTGCTAAAAACCTAAGAAATGATGCTTCAGTCATGTAGTGAGAGTTGCTACTAATCTCAAAATGATGCCACAGTGATGTAATGAGAGTTGCAACTAACCTAAGAAATGATGCTCCAGTAATGTAATGAGAGTTGCTACAAACCTGAGAAATGATGCCACAGTGATGTAGTGATAGTTGCTAAAAACCTAAAAATGAGGCTCCAGTAATGTCGTGAGAGTTGCTACTATCCTCAAAATGATGCTAAAGTAATATTGTGAGAGTTGCTACTAATCTCAAAATGATGCTACAGTGATGTAATTACAGTTGCTATGAACCTAAGAAGTGATGCTACAGTGATGTGGTGAGAGTTGCAACTAATCTAGAATAATGCTAAAGTGATGCAATGAGAGTTGCTACAAAACTAAGGAATGATGCTTCAATGACGTAGTTAGTTGCTACTAACCTAAGAAATGATGCTACAGTGATGTCGTGAGAGTTTCTACGAACCTCAAAATGATGCTACAGTGATGTAATGAGAGTTGCTACTAATCTCAAAATGATGCTACAGTGATGTAATGAGAGTTGTTACTTACCTCAAAATGATGCTGACAGTGATGTGGTGAGAGTTGCTACGATCCTTAAAATGATGCTCCAGTGATGTCGTGAGAGTTGCTACTATCCTCAAAATGATGCGACAGTGATGTCGTAAGAGTTGCTACTTACCTCAAAAAAATGCTGACAGTGATGTGGTGAGAGTTGCTACTATCCTTAAAATGATGCTACAGTGATGTGGTGAGAGTTGCTACGAACCTCAAAATGATGCTTCAGTGAGGTAATGGGAGTTGCTATTAACCTAAGAAATGATGCGACAGTGATGCAGTGAGAGTTGCTACGAAGCTAAAAATGATCCTGACACTAATGTGATAATTGCTATGAAGCTCATAATGAAGCTACAGTGACGTATTGAGAGTTGCTTAAAACCTACAAATGATGCTACAGTGATGTCGTGAGAGTTGCTCCCAATCTCAAAATGATGCCACAGTGATGTGGTGAGAGTTGTTACTATCCTCAAAATGATGCGACAGTGATGTAGTGAGAGTTGCTACTTACCTCAAAAAAATGCTGACAGTGATGTGGTGAGAGTTGTTACTATCCTTAAAATGATGCTACAGTGATGTGGTGAGAGTTGCTACTATCCTTAAAATGATGCTACAGTGATGTGGTGAGAGTTGCTACTATCCTTAAAATGATGCTACAGTGATGTGGTGAGAGTTGCTACGAACCTCAAAATGATGCTACAGTGAGGTAGTGGGAGTTGCTATTAACCTAAGAAATGATGCGACAGTGATGTAGTGAGAGTTGCTACGAAGCTAAAAATGATCCTGACACTAATGTGATAATTGCTATGAAGCTCATAATGAAGCTACAGAGATGTATTGAGAGTTGCTTAAAACCTAAAAATGATGCTACAGTGATGTCGTGAGAGTTGCTAATGACCTCAAAATGATGCTGAAAGTGATGTAGTGAGAGTTTCTACTATCCTCAAAATGATGCTACAGTGATGTAATGGGAGTTGCTACTAAACTCAGAAATGATGCTACAGTGATGTAATGAGAGTTGCTACTAACCTAAGAAATGATGCGACAGTGATGGAGTGAGAGTTGCTACTAATCTCAAAATGATGCTACAGTGATGTAGTGAGAGTTGCTACGATGCGCAAAATGATGCTACAGTAGATGTAGTGAGAATTGCTACTAATCTAAGAAATGATGCCACAGTGATCTAATGAGAGTTGCTCCAAACGTAAGAAATGATGCTAAAGTGATGTGGTGAGAGTTGATACTAATTTCAAAATCATAGTAAAGTGATGTAATGAGAGTTGCTACTTGTCTAAGAAATGATGCTGAAGTGATGTGGTGAGATTTGCTACTATCCTCAATATGATGCTACAGTGATGTAATGAGAGTTGCTACGAACCTCAAAATGATGCTACAGTGATGTAGTGAGAGTTGCTACTAACCTAAGAAATGATGCTACAGTGATGTAATGAGAGTTGCTACAAACCTAAGAAATGATGCCACAGTGATGTGGTGAGAGTTGATAGTAATTTCAAAATCATGCTAAAGTGATGTAATGAGAGTTGCTACTTATCTAAGAAATGATGCTACAGTGATGTGGTGAGAGTTGCTACTAACCTAGGAAATGATGCTACAGTGATGTGGTGAGAGTTGCTATTATCCTCAAAATGATGCGACAGTGATGTAGTGAGAGTTTCTACGAACCTCAAAATGATGCTACAGTGATGTAGTGAGAGTTGCTACTAATCTTGAATAATGCTAAAGTGATGCAATGAGAGTTGCTACGAACCTCAAAATGATGCTACAGTGATGTAGTGAGAGTTGCTACGATGCTCAAAATGATGCTACAGTAGATGTAGTGAGAATTGCTACTAATCTAAGAAATGATGCTACAGTGATGTAATGAGAGTTGCTACTAATCTTGAATAATGCTAAAGTGATGCAATGAGAGTTGCTACAAACGTAAGAAATGATGCTACAGTGATGTGGTGAGAGTTGCTACGAACCTCAAAATGATGCTACAGTGATGTAGTGAGAGTTGCTACAAACCTAAGAAATGATGCCACAGTGATGTGGTGAGAGTTGATAGTAATTTCAAAATCATGCTAAAGTGATGTAATGACTTTTGCTACTTATCTAAGAAATGATGCTACAGTGATGTGGTGAGAGTTGCTACTAACCTAGGAAATGATGTTCCAGTGATGTGGTGAGAGTTGCTAAAAACCTAAGAATTGATGCGACAGTCATGTAGTGAGAGTTGCTACGAACCTTAAAATGATGCTGACAGTGATGTCGTGAGAGATTCTACTAACCTCAAAATGATGCCACAGTGATGTAATGAGAGTTGCAACTAACCTAAGAAATGATGCTCCAGTAATGTAGTGAGAGTTGCTACAAACCTGAGAAATGATGCCACAGTGATGTAGTGATAGTTGCTAAAAACCTAAAAATGAGGCTCCAGTAATGTCGTGAGAGTTGCGACTATCCTCAAAATGATGCTAAAGTAATATTGTGAGAGTTGCTACTAATCTCAAAATGATGCTACAGTGATGTAATGGGAGTTGCTACTAAACTCAGAAATGATGCTACAGTGATGTAATGGGAGTTGCTACTAAACTCAGAAATGATGCTACAGTGATGTAATGAGAGTTGATTCTTACCTAAGAAATGATGCTACAGTGATGTGGTGAGAGTTGCTACGAACCTCAAAATGATGCTACAGTGAGGTAATGGGAGTTGCTATTAACCTAAGAAATGATGCGACAGTGATTTAGTGAGAGTTGCTACGAAGCTAAAAATGATCCTGACACTAATGTGATAATTGCTATGAAGCTCATAATGAAGCTACAGTGACGTATTGAGAGTTGCTTAAAACCTAAAAATGATGCTACAGTGATGTCGTGAGAGTTGCTACGGACCTCAAAATGATGCTGAAAGTGATGGAGTGAGAGTTGCTACTATCCTCAAAATGATGCGACCGTGATGTGGTGAGAGTTGCTACAAACCTAAGAAATGATGCGACAGTCATGTAATGAGAGTTGCTACTAACCTAAGAAATGATGCTACAGTGATGTAGTGAGAGTTGCTACGAACCTCAAAATGATGCTACACTGATGTAGTGAGAGTTGCTCTGAATCTAAAAATGATGCTGACAGTGATGTGGTGAGAGTTGCTACGAACCTCAAAATGATGCTACAGTGATGTCATGGGAGTTGCTACTAAACTCTGAAATGATGCTACAGTGATGTAATGAGAGTTGCTACTAACCTAAGAAATGATGCGACAGTGATGGAGTGATAGTTGCTACTAATCTCAAAATGATGCTACAGTGATGTATTGAGAGTTGCTACAAACGTAAGAAATGATGCTACAGTGATGTGGTGAGAGTTCATAGTAATTTCAAAATCATAGTAAAGTGATGTAATGAGATTTGCTACTTATCTAAGAAATGATGCTGAAGTGATGTGGTGAGATTTGCTACTATCCTCAAAATGATGCTACAGTGATGTAATGAGAGTTGCTACGAACCTAAGAAATGATGCTACAGTGATGTAATGAGAGTTGCTACAAACCTAAGAAATGATGCTACAGTGATGCGGTGAGAGTTGCTAAAAACCTCAAAAGGATGCTGACAGTAATGTAGTGAGAGTTGCTAAAAACCTGAAAATGATGCCACAGTGATGTAATGAGAGTTGCTACAAACCTAAGAAATGATGCCACAGTGATGTGGTGAGAGTTGATAGTAATTTCAAAATCATGCTAAAGTGATGTAATGAGAGTTGCTACTTATCTAAGAAATGATGCTACAGTGATGTGGTGAGAGTTGCTACTAACCTAGGAAATGATGCTACAGTGATGTGGTGAGAGTTGCTATTATCCTCAAAATGATGCGACAGTGATGTAGTGAGAGTTTCTACGAACCTCAAAATGATGCTACAGTGATGTAGTGAGAGTTGCTACTAATCTTGAATAATGCTAAAGTGATGCAATGAGAGTTGCTACGATGCTCAAAATGATGCTACAGTAGATGTAGTGAGAATTGCTACTAATCTAAGAAATGATGCTACAGTGATGTAATGAGAGTTGCTACAAACGTAAGAAATGATGCTACAGTGATGTGGTGAGAGTTGATCGTAATTTCAAAATCATAGTAAAGTGATGTAATGAGAGTTGCTACTTATCTAAGAAATGATGCTGAAGTGATGTGGTGAGATTTGCTACTATCCTCAGTATGATGCTACAGTGATGTAATGAGAGTTGCTACGAACCTCAAAATGATGCTACAGTGATGTAGTGAGAGTTGCTACAAACCTAAGAAATGATGCCACAGTGATGTGGTGAGAGTTGCTACTAACCTAGGAAATGATGTTACAGTGATGTGGTGAGAGTTGCTAAAAACCTAAGAATTGATGCGACAGTCATGTAGTGAGAGTTGCTACGAACCTTAAAATGATGCTGACAGTGATGTCGTGAGAGTTGCAACTAACCTAAGAAATGATGCTCCAGTAATGTAGTGAGAGTTGCTACAAACCTGAGAAATGATGCCACAGTGATGTAGTGATAGTTGCTAAAAACCTAAAAATGAGGCTCCAGTAATGTCGTGAGAGTTGCGACTATCCTCAAAATGATGCTAAAGTAATATTGTGAGAGTTGCTACTAATCTCAAAATGATGCTACAGTGATGTAATGAGAGTTGCTACTAAACTCAGAAATGATGCTACATTGATGTAATGAGAGTTGATTCTTCCCTAAGAAATGATGCTACAGTGATGTGGTGAGAGTTGCTACGAACCTCAAAATGATGCTACAGTGAGGTAATGGGAGTTGCTATTAACCTAAGAAATGATGCGACAGTGATTTAGTGAGAGTTGCTACGAAGCTAAAAATGATCCTGACACTAATGTGATAATTGCTATGAAGCTCATAATGAAGCTACAGTGACGTATTGAGAGTTGCTTAAAACCTAAAAATGATGCTACAGTGATGTCGTGAGAGTTGCTACGGACCTCAAAATGATGCTGAAAGTGATGGAGTGAGAGTTGCTACTATCCTCAAAATGATGCGACCGTGATGTGGTGAGAGTTGCTACAAACCTAAGAAATGATGCGACAGTCATGTAATGAGAGTTGCTACTAACCTAAGAAATGATGCTACAGTGATGTAGTGAGAGTTGCTACGAACCTCAAAATGATGCTACACTGATGTAGTGAGAGTTGCTCTGAATCTAAAAATGATGCTGACAGTGATGTGGTGAGAGTTGCTACGAACCTCAAAATGATGCTACAGTGATGTCATGGGAGTTGCTACTAAACTCTGAAATGATGCTACAGTGATGTAATGAGAGTTGCTACTTCCCTAAGAAATGATGCAGAAGTGATGTAATGAGAGTTGCTACTAACCTAAGAAATGATGCGACAGTGATGGAGTGATAGTTGCTACTAACCTCAAAATGATGCTACAGTCATGTAGTGAGAGTTGCTACTAATCTCAAAATGATGCTACAGTCATGTAGTGAGAGTTGCTACTAATCTCAAAATGATGCTACAGTGATGTATTGAGAGTTGCTACAAACGTAAGAAATGATGCTACAGTGATGTGGTGAGAGTTGATAGTAATTTCAAAATCATAGTAAAGTGATGTAATGAGAGTTGCTACTTATCTAAGAAATGATGCTGAAGTGATGTGGTGAGATTTGCTACTATCCTCAAAATGATGCTACAGTAATGTATTGAGAGTTGCTACGAACCTAAGAAATGATGCTACAGTGATGTAATGAGAGTTGCTACAAACCTAAGAAATGATACTACAGTGATGCGGTGAGAGTTGCTAAAAACCTCAAAAGGATGCTGACAGTAATGTAGTGAGAGTTGCTAAAAACCTGAAAATGATGCTACAGTGATGTAATGAGAGTTGCTACTTCCCTAAGAAATGATGCAGAAGTGATGTGGTGAGAGTTGCTAAAAACCTGAAAATGATGCTGACAGTGATGTAGTGAGAGTTGCTATGAACCTAAGAAATGATGCGACAGTGATGTGGTGAGAGTTGCTAAAAACCTAAGAAATGATGCTGACAGTGATGTAGTGATAGTTGCTAAAAACCTAAAAATGAGGCTCCAGTAATGTCGTGAGAGTTGCTACGATCCTCAAAATGATGCTAAAGTAATATTGTGAGAGTTGCTACTAATCTCAAAATGATGCTTCAGTGATGTAGTGAGAGTTGCTACTAACCTAAGAAATGATGCTACAGTGATGTAATGAGAGTTGCTACTAACCTAAGAAATGATGCTACAGTGACGTATTCAGAGTTGCTGAAAGCCTCAAAATTATGCTACAGTGAGGTTATGAGAGTTGCTACTAACCAAAGAAATGATGGTGACTGTAGTAAGATTTGCTAAAAATTTCAAAATGATGCTTAGTGAGTTGCTACAATCCTCAAAATGATGCAAAAGTGATGTAATGAGAGTTGCTACAAACCTAAGAAGTGATGCTACAGTAATGTAATGAGAGTTGCTACAAATGTCCAAATGATGCTAGAGTGATGTCGTAAGAGTTGCTACTAATCTAAGAAATGATGCTACAGTGATGTAATGAGAGTTGCTACAAACCGAAGAAATGATGCTCCAGTGATGTAGTGAGAGTTTCTACTAACCTAAGAAATGATGTTACAGTGATGTGGTGAGAGTTCCTACGATCCTCAAAATGATGCTGACAGTGATGTAGTAAGAATTGCGAATGACCTTAGAGTGATGAGGTCAGTAATGTAGCAAGAGTTGCTCATAACCTCAAAATCATGAAGTCAGTCATGTAGTAAGAGTTGCAAATAACCTAAAATAATGCTTACAGTCATGTAGGTGTTGAAAATCACCGCAAAATTATGCTACAGTGATGCAGTTAAAATTGCAAATGAACTCAAAATGATGCTACAGTGATGTAGTAAGAGTTGCTACGAACCTCAACTTGATCCTGACAGTATTCTGAGCTTCATAAAGACCCAGGCCACTATTGGGGGTCATGCATCATTGTGGCTGAACAATGGTCCAACTTCATCAGTCAGTCAGTCAGAGACATTAGCATTTGTCGGCCTGGCCTGCTGCCAAAGACTAACTCTGCTTTAGCTGATTTACCTGTGCAGCCATGTCACGCTCCTCTCGGCCACCTCCAAGGTCAGACGCCAGGTTAAACCAGCCAATGGCGGAAGAATCACTCTCAGAATCTGAAGCGCTCGTAGCTGCAGGGTTTTTCCACACAGCTTCTGTTGAGAGACAAAGTCCATCACTTGATTAACTCTCACCAACAGAAATGTGCAGTTTTCCACTCAGGACAGCTGCTTCATGCTGCTGTTTGTAAAAAGAAGGTCCAGTGGATCCGTTCAGTTCTACATTATTCAGCAGAGAGATGTCACCATTGAATAATGACCATATTTCCTAAAATTATAGCTCAACCACAGAGGGACCAGGCTACTAGAATGACCTCTGTTTACTAGAAGTGCTTCTCCTATGGTGGTGAACTCCTCAGCTGTCAGTGGAGTCAAATCTGTCTTAGAGAGGCCAGAGGTTCCCACACTGGTTCCCTCTCATCATGCAGCCCTGACAGCTGTGTGTGCTGTTCCAGCGTGTTGGCACCTCACTGATGAGTTTCAGGGTTGGCCCTCCCATCTGTTGCTGCACCTGAGCCAGCTTCTCCTTGGCTGTAGTGCTGATCTGAAGGATGTGACAGTGTTCCTGGCTTTGTGTCTGATGATGGAAGTGGGGATCTGATCACAGGATTTTCTGACTCCTAGATTCAGACGATGTGCAGTGCAGACTGAGTGGTGAATTTGGAGCTGTCTAGTGGATGCTGTCATGTTTGGTGCTGCGTCGCTCACAAGACACTTGACTTTGTTGGTGATGGCCCAGTCCTCCATCAGGCCTCTTTGGACTGGGGCCAAACTGTCAGCAGGGTGACTTTGTGGAAAGTCTTGCACTCCCAACACATTCATTCTCACGAATGCAGTGACAGGTCAGAGCCAAGGGAGCCTCCATGTCCACAGATGTCCACACGGCAGCTGGACTTCCTTTTTCACTCCTTCCCGTTCCTCCTGGTACTTTTTGGCCACCGTTTGTTTGATGGTCTGAAAATGACACCCAGAGTAAATCAATACATTGAAATTAGAGATGAAATAAACTGGAGATATCAACTACTGCTTTAGATCATTTCCACACAAACCTTTCTGGTTGGCAAACATATGAGGCTCAAGGACCTGAACCAGTTCCCTGAACCTTTCCCTCTCAACAGTGCTGAGGGGCTGGCAGTCCTTCAGGATGAAATTCAGCAGAGCCTCATCCAGCATCTGCTTCCTGGAAGCTGGATGGTTAAAGATGAAGGAGAGAAGAAATGAATAGGAATTAATGCTCAATGAAGCAACTGTGAGTCAGTTGGAGAGTGGCTGTATACCTGAGTTCATCCTGGTGGATCTGGGACTTCATTCTCATGCCTGGCCCCATCATGCCTCAGCACTGAAGAGGTGCTTTTGTTGAGATGAGACGCTTCTGTCCAACAAATGACACATTCAACCTGCAGAAAAGAACATGAGTACTCAGCTAAAAGTTCCTTTCTTCATGGTGACTGGTGTTTCTTAGTCTTAGACCACCAGGTTTCCAATGAGGTGTATCGGATACGTTGTTGTGTGCCGCTGAAATCCGTCCAATTCCGGCGTTGTTTCCTCATGAAATGTGTTTGCCTTAAAGCTCATTAAAGTGTTGAACCACAATATCGTTCACCATAACTGAGTCAACTTCAAGATAACCTACTTCTACATTCCAGTCCCGGCTGCTCCTGTTCTGCTGCAGTCCAGAAAACAACAACCCGATACAATTGGCGCTCCTTCCCACAGCTCCGGCCCGGATCCGCATGGTTCCGCTGACTGACTGGGAGACGCGCTCCCTCCTGAGTGGCACAGCCCGATGGGGGTCCTTATCTGGCACGGGGGCGTAAAACAGGTGCGACTGGGAAGCCTGGTTTATTCTGCGTCGAGGGAACGCGTTGCTCTGCAATTCACCGCCAAGCCGCTAGGGGGTGTGGCTTTGTCTTTGTATTGTTTACGGGCTCTTGTCGGATTCCTTGGTTTTCTTCCGGTCACAGACAACAATTGTTGGCCATTTGTCAGTCTTTGTAGTGCCGCCAATAATCCTTTCTTCGTCTTGGTCAATTTTTTCTTGGAGCTTTCACCACAGAAACTTTGAAAATGGCGGTGTTGTTGTGCTGCGACTGAACCGGAAATGACGTTTTGAGCGGACAAATCACAGTCCTCGACGTTGACGTCACCACGCGTCGACGCGACGCAGAAGCATAAATCAGGCTTTAGTGGTTTAGAATCTCACGCCAAGCCGGAGAACCAGGTCCTGAATCCGTCACGTGGCCACTTCCGGTCGGCGAGGCTTTGGACGTCACTAAATACGTCATCAATACCCGTTTTTCAAACCGAAATCCTGGATCACTCCACTCATCACTACCGCTGCTACCAGGTTAGCGAGTCTGGAGTGGCACAGAGAACAGAGCTTGGACTCTGCTCGTTTTGAAGAAGACGAAGAAGAAAAGAAGCGGAAGGCCTCGGTCTTTGTCTCCTGAAGGCTGAGTGGCGCCGGTAGAACCTCAACATGTGCGCCGCGCAGCTGCTGCGGGTGTCGGTCCAGGAGCGGATCCTCGCCGCCGCTGAAGACTTCCTGCTGCAGCTGGGAGAAGGAGACTCAGCGGCTGGAGTCCCGGTGCTGAGAGCGCTGCTCACCGAGCGGCTGGCGGCGGCCGCGGAGCAGATCGTGGCTCTGCTGGAGGAAACCGTGGCGGAGTACGAGCGGGAGAACCGCCGGCAGAGGTTGCTGCTCGATGCCGTGCTGAAGCCCCGTGTCAGGCTGGACAGAGCAGGTGAGTCCCCGCACACTGACCAGGAGAAGGTGTTGTGTCGCTCCCAGCAGCATCGACCGATAGCGATGTCTGTCTGTTTATGCCACTGTGACGCTCATTAAATGTCGGTCACATTTTATGTTATTTTGATTATTTTTTAATGTTATTTCTGTCCCATGTAAAATGGGAGAGTTTTGTCATTCCGCCAGCAGGGGGCAGTGTCGCAGGCTGCTTCTCCCGGTGAACGCCGGTTTGCTTCCCAGTCTTCACGGAGAAGCTGAACAGAGCAGACGCGTCTCACCGATTGTCTTAATTATCCTGTTTTACAGGAAACATCATCTGCATACAGAGTCTCAATCTGAGACCACCACCTGTAACAAACCACCACCTGTAACAAACCACCACCTGTAACAAACCACCACCTGTAACACCACTGTAATCTGTAACACCACCGCCTCAAAAAATCACATCTTTGTGTTTGGTCCTGTTTGGCTCCTCATAACCACTGCAGGCAGGTTCCCCCTCCTCTTCATCAAACTAAGGATCGTTCCAGGCTCACTAATGAGCCCCTCCTCTCCATTCAGGCCCAGGTTTAAAATCCTGTCAGCTCAATTCTCTCAGTGAGCAAAGAAGTGGAGGAGCAGAACACAAGAGGGGAAGGAAGTCAAGGGTTCACCTGTGGAGGGATTTCCTCTCTGTGAGATTGAGACTGAGTCAAGATGTGAGACAGGACAAGAGAAACTCAAGCTTTGGCTCCTTTGTTATTTTTCTGAAATGGAGCACTTGATTTGAACATGCACAGTTTTATTAATATTCTCTTATTTTGAAATGCAGCCCTACTTTTATTAGTCAATGAGACACCATCATACACATCTGCAGTCATTCAAGAATGTTCAGTTTGAAGTTACGTGATAACAGATCTTAGTTGATTTCTGTTTCTGTCTGTTGCTCCGCTGTTTCAGAGTCAAATGAAGAGATTCTGATGTTGCTGTTTGTGTCCTGCAGATGTGGAGCAGCTGCTGGTGATTAAAAAAGAGGTTCCCCCTGAGCTGCAGGACCCAGAGCCCCCCCACATTAAAGAGGAGTGGGAGGAGCTCTGGACCAGTGAGGAGGGAGGGCAGCTTCAAGGACAGGAGGAGGCTGATATCACCACGTTCCCCTTCACTCTGGTCCCTGTGAAGAGTGAAGGGAACGAAGAGAAACCTGAGTTCCCACAGCTTCATCAGAGTCTAACTGAGGAGAACTTGAAAGAAGAGTCTCTGAGCAGCAGCCCAGTTCATCCTCTGAAAACAGAAGCTGATGGAGAAGAGAGTGGAGGACCAGAACCAGAACCAGCCAGCAAGGTAGATCCAGATCCACTTGTACAACCCCAGACTGACGACCAGATGTCAGACTCTTCTGAAGCTGATACTGAAGTCAGGAAGGATGAGCGTCCCTTTAGGTGCTCAACATGCAGTAAAGGTTATAGTTACAAAAATAGTTTAGATAAACACATGAGAACACACACTGGGGAGAAACCGTTCTCATGCTCAGTTTGTGGCAAAAGATTTTCAGAAAAGGCATATCTGAAAAGTCACATGAGAACACATACTGGGGAGAAACCATTTTCCTGTTCTATTTGTGGCAAAACATTCTCACTTAAAGGACATCTGAAAACACACATGTACATTCACACTGGGGAGAAACCAGTCCCCTGCCCTATCTGTGGCAAAAGGTTCTCAGAAAAAAGGACAACTAACAAGACACATGAGAACACACACAGGGGAGAAACCATACCCCTGCTCAGTTTGTGGCAAAAGATTTTCCAGAAAGGGAGATCTGAAAATACACACAAGAACGCACACAGGGGAGAAACCTTTCCCCTGCTCAGTTTGTGGCACAAGATTTACCAAAAAGGGGGATCTGAAAAGACACAAAAGAACACACACTGAGGAGAAACCATTCCCCTGCTCGGTATGTGGCAAACGATTTTTAGATAAGAGATACCTGAAAACACACATGAAAACACACCCTTGAAATAAACCATTTGTCACAATGTCGCTCTGAAGCCGTAACCAGAGTGAGAGTTTCATGTTGAAGTCCAACTGAAGAATTCATTTCACAAAAAATGCAAAAATAAACTGAAATTGAACTAAGAGAAAAATGAGATGTGATCATTAGTGGAGTCTGTGTGTGTGTGTGTGTGTGTGTGCGCGCACGTGTGCACGAGTTTTTAGAGGTGAAAGGAAGAGATGTTGGCTGCTGAAAATCCAAGTGACGATGGATGAGGAGGAAGCAGTGGCCAGTAATGGGGTGTCAGTAAAGAGAGCTCTGGACTCAGGAGCTTCCAACTCAGAGGAATGAACAGCTCCCTGCCCTCCAGATGAGTTATCAAGAAAAGAGCTCATGAAAATATATGACACTCAGGATTTGTGGAGCTGAAGATGACCTGTTGGTTTCTATGTTTCTCTGCAAACGTCAGGCAGAATGTGGAAGAGCGTCACAGCTGAGACGATTAAAACCTTAGAGAATGTTTGCTCATGTTGTAAAAGTGCTATTCATGCAGAATAGGATGCTTATTCATGGACGTTAAAATATATTTGGGTCAAACCACAGGAGCTGAAGTGTGTACCCTCATGCTCCAGGTCTCAAAGTTGTAAACTTACTTTGTGGTTGGCAGATTGATGTTTGCATGTGTTAATTTTAATAATCTGAACCATTTGACCTCAACCGGGGCGCCTATTTTGAGATTTTGAGAATTCTTGGATGTGACATGACTCTACCTCCAATCTGTATGTCCCCTCCCCACGGTGATAAATAGCTGACTGTTCCTCAGAAACACCAGAGAACTTCTGATGCTCTATGAGTGCTGTAACTTCTCTCTCATGCATGAATAAAGTGTGTAAGGTTTGAGAAAGAGACCACGCCTCCTTTCTGTTCACTGCTCCGCCGGACGACCCCCCCACGCAGGGCCACTGGACCACAATTAATGGCGACGAGGATGGGATCCTAAACACCTGAGGTTACAGACTCGATGCAACGACTCCACTGATCATGTAGACTGGTAGGAGAACACCTTTTACCAGTTACAGCAGCAGACTCCCAATAGCAAACCTACTCAGTCCTCCACCTCTGCTTGAGCAGCTGCTGCTGCCAATGATGATCTCCAAAGTCCTGTTCCGTCACTTAGTGAACTGTCCAAGCTTCCTAAAAGAGAGCAGAACTTGTCTGCCTCACTCTCTCCCACTGCTCAATGGAGCCCTGCATTTAGAAGAAGAACTAGAACCTGGAAACCTAGGATACCAGGACAAAAATGTGTTAAATGATGAAGGAGAAGAAGTGATTAATGAAGAGGATTGTATCCTAGAAGAGGTAGAGGGTTTGAAGGCCAAGACCAACAAGAAGAGGAAACTGGCACCCCAGACCTCAGACTCAACAGGGCCCCAGACCAGGACCGCCTCTGAACCTGTGGCATCCCCCTCAACAATAGGACAGCACTTCAGTGTCTTCCAGTGTGCAACAATGAAAATGAAAAACAGAAAGTTGTAACTGAATGCTCTCAAATAACTCTAACTGCTGAACCTAAAGTTGAATTATCAGTAGATGGAAAATCTGCTGAACTCTTAGGGGACACAGGTGCAACAGTTTCCACCATTAATAAGTCAGATGCTAACCGTGTAGGATTAGTTCCTACTTCTGAAAATATAAAAACAGTAGCAATTGCTGGAGTAACTATGCAAAGTCCATTGGAGCACCAGCCAAAGTTCAGTTTGGACTCATTTCATGAGAGCATCCATTTGTAATCACTGATAACTCACCAAGTAATCTATTGGGTCAGGATTTGTTCACCAAGTGGCGTGCAACTATTCATTGTTCTCCTGAAGGCGTTCATACCACAGTCCCTGACCATGACTCTGAATGCTTCTTCAACATGCTACAGGCGGTAAATACAGGATGCTATTATTCTATCATGTACTCCTTTTCAATCAGATGCTGATGGTGTCCTGGATTCAGACGGATGATTTCTTAGCAGGAAAAGAAGACCTGCCAGATCATTCCAGGTTAACAGGTTTACAAGACCTCCATGTAACTCTACATGTTGATATGACAGGAACGGATGTTGCCTACTTCAAACTGTTAGACCCAAATATGGGATCACAATTCTCTGTGTTCTCAGATACTTTGGCAAGAACCCCAAAAGGTGTTTTCTATTTACCAAACGTTGGAGGTTTGGCTTTGTCACTGTTTCAGGTTGATAAAACCTCGCCCCATATTTCCGTGGCTGTTGTAGAAGGAATAGAAGCACAACGACTCGGCCCTATAGCACATTACATGACTCACAATTCCCCAGAGGAAGGGTTTCTTTATGATGACATCATGTGTGTACATGTGTGTATGTATATATATGTTTTGACTCTACACATGGACACAAACTGTCCTGTTGCATGTGGCTGTATTGTTATTGGAAGACAAGTCGTGGCCAGATAGTTCATCAGTCGGGGTGGGGCGAGAAGATGAGGTTGCAGTATGTTAATTGGAAAATCGTGTGTGTCTGTGTGTGTGGTTGTGTGGTTGTGTGTTATGGTTCACAAAATAAAGGAAAGACGATTAAGTCCCATTTATGTTTATTATGATTGTAATTAATTTACCAAGAAAAGGGTTTCAGTCGGCTCACAAAAATATCTGCAGCCTGAGAAATAGAATAACAGAAGTGTCCCAACTCTTGTCCTTGGATATCCGTCTATTGGCAAGATCACAAACTCACCTTGATGATACATTCAATGAGGATGCACTGGGAATCCAGGGGTACAATATTTTTACAAGAGACAGGAACAGCTATGGAGGAGGTGGAGCAGTTTATGTACAAAATCACATTCCAGCAAAAGTAAGATTGGATTTGATGGCTGCAATACTGAAGTGATCTGGGTGCAAATCAGTCTACCTCATGTTCAACCATTGCTTGAAGGGTGTGTCCAGACCACCAAGTGCAAGGTTTCATGTTAGATAGAGGACGCCATCTTGATCGAGACATTTATTTGCCTGGAGACACAAACATAGATTGGAACTGGTCCACTTCAAGAGAAGCTGCGATGCAAGAACATGTAATTGAACACAGATGGTGGAAAGATCAACAAGAGTGTTCTAGGAAAGATGGGGCGAAAGTGAAACATGCACAGACCACATACTCCCAAACTGGAGCTATTTCTGTTCCAAAGCATTATCTAGACCAGTGGGGTGTTCTGATCAGAACCGAGTGGTAACTGCAAGGAAAGGACATGCTCCTCTAAGAAAATATACAGTCAGGAATATGAAATCACCCTGGGTGGACACAGAACTAAGAGAAGCAGTGAGATGGAGAAATGAAGCAAAACAGGCAGCGATAATATCTGGTTTTGAATCGGATTGGCAAATCTATACAGAAATTAAGAAATTATGTTACTTCTCGGGCTGCACGGTGGTGCAGTGGTCAGCACTGTGGCCTCACAACAAGAGGGTTCCAGGTTTGAGTCCCGGCTCGGGCGTGGGATCTTTCTGTGTGAGTCTCCATGTTCTCCCTGTTCCTGCGTGGGTTCTCTCTGGTACTCCGGCTTCCTCCCACCGTCCAAAGACCTGCAATTGGGGACGAGGCTGATTGATTCTCTAAATTGACCGTAGGTATGAATGTGAGTGTGAATGGTTGTCCGTCTCTCTATGTTGGCCCTGCGATGGACTGGCGACCTGTCCAGGGTGAACCCCGCCTTTCGCCCGTTGACGCTGGGATAGGCTCCAGCCCCCCCGTGACCCTTAATGTGTAGGAATAAGCAGAAGAATCCGATGGATGGATGTTACTTCTCTTTCTTCTTTTTATTACTATTCACCACAACTGGGTTCCATTTGCAGTCGTTCAAAATAATAAAAACACAAGAACACACCTGAGGTTCCTTTTTAGCTGGAATTTTCCTTTCAGAGCTTTCAGAGTGAGGAGAAGGATTTTAAACTCTGTTCTGGATTGGTGATGTGGTCTCTCCTCCTAGTTCCTGTCTATGCACGTGCAGCTGCATTCTTGAGCAGCTGCAGTCTTGAAGGGGAGGTTCACTTTTCTGGACCTTTGGCCTTCCCAGCTCACCAGGGTGCTCCCAGCAACTGGAGACAGTTTTGGACCCATTGGGTCTGGTCCTGCTGACGCTATCTGCAATGCTAGTGCTAGCGCGAGTAGATAGGCCTGCCATTTAAATACCATCTTACTCACTCCACAGCACATTCCAGGCGACTGAAATAAAACTCCAGAATATCAATTTAAAGTGTTTGTTGATAGAATCATTCTGGGGAGGAAACTTTTAGTACATCGCGGTTCTTTTTGAGGGACAAACCTCAGATTTCAGGTGTAATTTTACCTCTCCTCTAGTCGGTAGAAGTGGGCTCACGTTACAGCTTCAGAGGACTGATATGCTACTGACTGAATGTATTCCTCAGCCATTGGTGAGTCGGCCGATATTTATCTATAATATATATTTATATATCCAGTAACTTCTACCAGTGCTGTCTCTGTGCTGGGCTCTAAAACCAGGCTGAAACCCTCAAATCAACTCTTGCTATGGAGGAAGTCACTCAGCTGATTAGCAGCTGCTTTCTCCAGGATTTTAGAGAGGAGGGGAGGTCAGCTATCAGTCCATAGTTGGCTAGAACCTCAGGGTATCCACAGCTTCCCTGACCAGGACTTGAACCCTAGGCCGCAGCGGTGAGAGCACCGAATCCTAGCCACTAGACCATCAGGGACCACACTGAGCTCTCCAACAACAGACACTATAGACAATGACTCAAGAACACAGGACTCTGTTGTCTCAGCTTGAGATGCAGAGGGTCCACCAAGACCACCAGACACCTCAGCCCCCTAAAGACAGTCCACCCCCAGGATCCTGCCCCCCTCTGCTCCAACTCAGCCCTCCATTCATAACTGACTTTGTCTCAGTCTCTTCACAATGCCAGTCACTGAAACACTGACAATGTGATGGGGCTTCCTGTCTTTACTGCATTTTCTTCAAGGCTCACAACTGCTACTTCCTACAGTCGTTTCTACTGTGTACTTGTACTACCAGTTGTTATGAGCAACTGTGGATTTCTAAATATTCCAGTCCTCAGTTTGCAACTGTATTGTGATGATGGGTCAGTTTAGAGCTGTCAATCAATGTTAATAATTGATCTTAGCATCTGGAGATTATTTTAGGAACACAAATACTTTTACTTCATTCTAAGGATGAGCAGACGTTCAATATAATTCTCATTTCCTGGTCAAAGACTCCTGCTAGTCAGAGAGGATCTGGGCTGGATTGGAAAGCTTCTGAGAGGAAAACCTTCACTCTGGACTGGACTGAGAACGGAGCAGCCTCAGCTTCCTGGAGCCTGACTTGCCTCTGTGGTCTAAGGTTGTGTGGGCTGACATCACAGTGAAACTCCTGAGATCACAGAGCCTTTGAGATCACAGGCTGACTTCCTTTTTTCTCTAAAATGAAGAATAAAAATGTTGTGTCTGTGTTTGTGTTCCTGCATCAGTGAAACAGTGACTCTGACAGAGGGGATGTAGCTCAGTGGTAGAGCGCATGCTTTGCATGTATGAGGCCCCAGGTTCAATCCCTGGCATCTCCAGCTGGTCCTTTGGAGCCTTCATCTTAACAGCTAAATTGATCCTTAAATGTGACAACAGTTGATAACAAACTACCAGAAGAGAAACCAGTCTGTTGCATATCAAAGTATTTGTAGCAGGCTCAGTGTGACTGTGAGCCTTCATAGCCAGCATGAAGGAGCTGGTTTTATCTTTGCTGGGGACATCCCACACACAGCTGCTCTCAGTTCCAAATGTGTGTGTCCTCACTCCTCCGTCCTCCTGCTGCCCTCAGAATACAGACACAATTCAACCTGGCAAGTTTGGAGCAGAGAAGTGCTCCTGAAGAGATGTGTGTCAGCCCACAGCTGGCTGTTCTTACCTGGAACCTCAAGATGAAACTGCTTCCACAGATTGGAAATGAATCTGATGTTGACTTTTGGACAAATCACCTGTTCATCAGTTCATCATCACTTCCATCCATTTTCTACTGCTTATCTTGTTATAGAAAGGAGTCTATCTGCTGTGTGACTGAGGCAGTTACTGTGAGCTGCTGCATGTCTCAGTGTGTGTGTTCGGGGGGGGGGCTGTGTGTGACTGGTCGGCTGCCAAGGATTATTGATGAGATCAATCATGATCAGCTCTGAGATCACGGCACAGAAGAAGGAGACTTTTTGATTTTTGGGGGTTCAGTTTCTAAGTCAGACACATCATCACAATTTGAAGTTTTCCTCCAGTAAAAAACAAAACAACACAAAACCAAACAAAACCATGATTTGACTTTTGATGTCTGCATTTTTTGGAAATTGTGAGTCCAACAAGCAGGAGGCCGTTTGAGCTTGGAAACTGTGAAGCATCACCAGTAACTGCTGGTTAATTTACAGTTGTTTCCTCCAAAAAGTTTAAAATGAACTCAATGCTGAATCCCTCGTCGTCATCACTGAGCTGCAGAACTGGTCCATGCAGGAGGCTGAGCAGGTCTTCCTCTCTGGTCCAGTGTCTCAGACATCTGCTGCAATGTCTCAGAATACTGCCAGTGCAATGAAGAGAGTGTTGGCTGACTAAAATGGCAATGCCAGAAAACAGCAGCATGACATTTTTGTAGATGTTTGCGTCCAGGTATGAAGGTAGAATGACAGGCCCAATGTACAGTAAAACATCCTAAATCCGGTTGCTTTCCACCTATCAAGTTCCCTCAGTGTTCAGGTTTCCTGGCAAATTCTACAGGAGTATGATTGCGTAAACCTGTCAAACAGTCAGACATCCGGTTGACAAGGCCGGCAGGTAAAGGGAATTTGAGAGGCCCCCTAAGCCAAATGTTCAGAAGTGTCCTTACAGCACCCAAGCACACTGAATGCATAAAATCACCTGGGACCTGAGATACCATCCCTATGCTTAAAAAAAACACGATGGCAGCAGATTGTACAATAAAACATTTTATCGTGCATTTTGTTCAAAACCTGACCATAAAATGGCTCGTCATTGAGAGTCTAAACATAAAGATAGGCCAGATGTGGCTGGAGCAGTTGCATTCCTAAAAGGCTCTAAAGAGCGAAGGATTCAGTTGGCTATCTTAAGGAATAGGGGGAACCGTATCCACAATGGTGACGTCCTCAAACAGGGAAAAGGACTGAAGGGTGACTGTCTCATTCAGGTTCAACCCTTTGTTAGACTCTATTAAGTCACTGACTCCCAAACTCTGTAATCCTCCTTAGTAGCTTTGGTTATTGATGATCTGCAATGGTTCGTGGGGGTGGAGCCTATCCCAGCAGCCTTCAGGTGAGGGGCGGGGTTTATCCTGGACAGGTCACCAGTCCATGGCAGGGCCAACACATAGAGACAGATTGATTATAAAAATGTTCATCCCCAGTTTGAAGTTAGAGACAGGATTTAAGTGTGGAAGGTTTTTGTATCTTCAATTTAATTCTAAGTGTTGTAAACTGTTTCTAACAAACTCTACTGTTCAACAGTCAAAATGTTTTCTAACCAAGCTGAATGCTCTCATATACTTTTTAAAGTTGAGTTTCTTTCATGTCCTCCTGAGATCAAAGACAGAATTCTAGGTACAAATAAATAAACAATAAAAGCCCTGATGACATCATCATTAATTCTGTCTTTGATCTGGAGGCTCTTGCTTTCTTGCTTCAAATAAAAACCATTGTTCGAGGGAAAAATCTGCATATAAACACACAAACAAACACACACACAGACACTCTCTCACACACACACACACACACACACACACACACACACACACACACACCCTCCCAGTCACTAACCCATATTTTCATCACTTAAACACCACTGGAGTATTGAAAGAGATTCCACATGTTGGTCAACCAGAGAAGCTCCAACTGGTGAAGGTCATCCAACCCTGCATGAAGGTCAACCTCCATCATCTGCTGCTCATTAGCAGGGACTTAGCTCCAATGGTAGAGTGCTAGCTTAGCATGTGAGAGGTAGAGGGATGGATGCCCTCCTTCTCAGAATACTTCAGCTTGTTCTGTTGATCAGAGGAGCTGCTGGGTGATGAATGCTGATGTTTGTCCACTGCTGTGATAAAGTGTCCCCTGTTACTGAGATGAGGACGAACACCTGCTCAGGTCAAAGCTGCAATCAAACCAGGGACTCTGAACCTCCCACACAGTGAAGGAGTTTGTCCTGCAGGTTGATGGACGCTTTGAAATTCCTTCAACATTGATTACTTTCCTGTCTCCTGCTGAATCAGCATCCAGAACCTGGTCAAGAGGAGGCTGAGAGCTCAGGAGGTGATGTGACGGCTGGTTGGACAACTCAGCAGTTGGTTTGAATTCTGATTTCCACCTCTTTTTAACAGATCCACATTTCAAAACAACCAGGTTTATTTGGCTCCTTTCTTTTAGCAGAGGATGGTTTTGATCCATCAACCGCTGGTTCTGGCCCAGCTCTCTTCCTCTGCTCCTCTCTGCTTGACCATCTATTGAACAGGTCTTGATTTAGGAGAGCAGGATTGAGACAAGAACAGGAATGTGAGTGTTGAAGGTTCACAATTTGGCTCTGAAGCCTCAGCAGGTAAAGATTCATCTCTTATTTCAGAGGTGATTTGAAGAATTCATTGTTGCTGAACTGTTGATGCTTCAGTCTCTGGACGTTCACTGGTGGAATGTTTGTGGGTCAGAGGTGAAAAGAGGACAAGTGATGTCATCACCTCCAGCTGAGACCTGCCAGGTGGTCCTGCTTCATTCAACTCTGCTGCCTCTGCCACTGCCCTGACTGGTGAGGCTGACAGCAGGTTCTCTCTCATCTAAACTCTCTGTTTACAATGGAGGCTGAAATCCTTGTGATTGGTGGTTCAGTCATCAGGTCTGTTGAACTCCCAGGTGCCATCACCTGCTGTCTTCCTGGTGCCAAAGTTGTGGACATTATTGAATGTTTGAGGGTCAGAGGTGAAAAGAGGACAAGTGCACCTGTTGTGTGTGATGGGGCACCAGCATGGAGGAAGTTGTCAAACATTTCCAGCTAAACAGCAGGAAACTTCAAGTAAAGAATTAAAATGATTTACTTCAGTGTTTAACTCCCAGGCCTCTGTAATAAAACCCAAGGAACAACTGACCACCTCACCATGACTTCACCCTGATAACCAGGAGGTAACCTGGTAGTCAGAGCAGCGGTGCTCAGGGCTGTGGACTCAGAGGAGGGTTCTTCTTCTGGTCCTGGGTTTGAAGACATCAGCAGCCTTGTTGGAGTCAACTGGGATGTTCCTCTCAACAGACAGCAGCATTAAATCAGAGAGCCTGTCTGCTCCATGTCTCCTCCTGAGCTGGTCCTGGATCAGCTTCAGTTTGGAGCGTCACCGTTACACTGGAGCAGAGGTCACTGGCAGTGCTGCATATACTGGGAGGAGCCTGTGGCTCTGGGTACACTGTGCCCATGTTGTTGGCTTGAAGGCAGCTCAGCGTTACTGCACATTGTTGAGTGACAAAAACAGCCAACACCTCCAGCACAGAGAGGAGAGACCTGCCACACCTCTCCAGAGACCTGGGACATGATGGCAGTGGTGGGATTTGAACCTACACCTCCTCAGAGACTGGAGCCTTAATCCAGCACCTTAGACCACTCAGCCACACTACCTTACTGAGCTGTTTCGTGAGTTGGTCTGCTAAAGGCATGTTGAACAGGAAGTAACAATGATTTCAAACTTATTCTGAAGGGTGACCCCTTCCCTCCACGGTCACAGGAAGTGACGACAGCGCCGCTAGAAGAAGCCAGGAAAGAAATGGAAAAAGGACTCAATTTAAACAGAGCCTTTCTACCTCAGCAGCCATGCTAGCAAACCCCCTTTTGTCTGGTTTGGACAGACAGACAGACAGACAAACAGACAGACAGACTACTTTATTAATCCCTTTTGGACGTTCCGCGAGGGAAATTCCACTCTCCTCAACATACATTCACAGCACTGTTACAATAGATTAGACTAAAAATAGCAAAGAAGAGAAAACAAAGACTATATATATATATATATATATATATATATATATATATATATATATATATATATATATATATATATGCATATATATATATGCATATATACACGTGCCTGTGCCTGTGTGTACCTGGATGGTTATGTATATATGCATAGTGACAGGAATAATCATAATATTAATTGTTCTTAATTGTTATTATAACAATAATAATAATAATAACACTAATAATGATGATGATATCATATAATAATGGTGATGATGATATAATATAATAAAATATAATAGTTATAATAATAATAAAAATAATAATAATAATAATAATAATAATAATAATGTACAGTCTTTTATATTGCACGAGTGTCTGGTTGTTATTGGGTTAAGCTAATGGTGCTCAGCCCTCTCCTACAGTCCTTCTGTTGGCCCTCCCCCCCTCCAGTGAGGAGTTTAACAGTTTAATGGCTCGGGGGATGAAGGAGTTCTTCAGTCTGGTTGTTGTTTGGTGACTGTGGATGAACACACAGGAGAAGTTGAGCATGAATCTGTGTTCCTGTTCACTTGAATACATGCAGGAGTGTGAGGTGGAAATACTACTGTTTATTTTTGTTCTGATTTCAGAACTGTTGACACAACGGTGTCAGATTAAAGCATCTCCACCTTCCAGATGCTGGTCTCCTTCTGGGGTCCTGACTGACCTCCATCTTGTGTTCTGGATCCACCTGAACCCAGCAGCTCCAGATCCCTTCACTCCCTTACAGGGATAGAAAATGGCTGCTGGATGGAAGTCCCCCAACTGTGGCTGTTCTGAAACTCTTCTCCTCAGTCACTCCTGAGTTGACACTGAGATGGAAACTCTGGACCAAGTCAGATCAGCTGTTCTGAACCTGATACTCAATCAGTTGTGAGTACGTTCACCTTGAGTGTCACATGTGTACAACCATGACAAAATGACATCATCAATGGAGCCCTGATACCACGAATCACCATGACAACAACAAACAAAATAACAAGTTATTTCACTTCAATTCACTGAAACAAGACCTTCATATATTTATGATGACATCACCAATATGAGCCTTCCCAGTCTGTCAGGGGGTAGAATTCAGTCACCACCAATGACATCAGAGTCAGAGTTTAGAGATCAAAGACAGACATTAAAGTCTCTCTGATAAAACAAAAATATAGTGTAGTACACTGGAAAAGAATATTGCAGTATATTAAATATGATGTTTCCATGGAGGGGCAGTTTGACTTTTTATTCTTGGATGCATTTATATTTTAGAATCAGAAAGGCAGTGACAGTGACATCATCAAGACAAAACCTGGTGTTACAAAGGTGAGGTGAACAATTTTAACAGTCAATCCCAAATTTAGGCCTGAAGTTAGAAAATAATATTAGCTGGCTAGCAACATTAGCTAGTTAACGTTAGCAAGCTGGTGATATTTAGCACCATCAACTAGTTAAACAAGGTCAACAGCTGTTATGATGATGGTCACATGATTTAACCTTCCTCCTGTGTGACCTGTTGGAGGTTTTAAATGCAGCAAAGAAGCACATCAATTTGTTGACTGCATCAAGTCTTTCTGACTTTGTCAAGAACCTCTAGTTAAACCAAATCAAACCAACAAATGTTGTTCACTGAATGATCAAATAGTGAGGGTCTGTCTGGACCAGTTATCAAAATAAGATGATAAAGCAACATACAGAGCCAAACCTGAAGTCAGAAGTGCACTGTCAGCAACACTGCCAGCAGCTCCTCTCCCAGTCATGGGAGCTTCAGGGACTCTCATCAGCCTCGTTCTCCCATCGACCTGCACAACAACACAACAAACAAAGACCATCCTTGATGTGTCTGCATAGAATGCATTTGTGTTGTGGACCCACATCCACCAAGAGTGCAACAGCGTCCTCCTCAGCAGCCCTGCCTCAACACCAACCAGAACAGCCACAGCCACAACCCCACTCAGGATCTGGTTCCAGAAGAAAGAGGTGTCAGGACTGCCCAAGCAGTCAGGACAGCAGGACAAATGGATTGTGCTTCAACTGCAGGAAACATCTCTGCAGAGAAAACACACAGAAGTGTCACACATGCATCTAAACACACACAATCAATCAATCAATCAGTATTTCCATGGATAAGGAAGCCTAACAAGGTCACCAAGAGATGGAAACAACTTGGAGGATAGAAAACTGTTTTAGTTTATTTGACAGCTGATTGAAGACGTGGGTCAAAACTGACCGTTACCATAGAGATGGGAACAGAAAGCTGACACAGAGGAAGGTTCCAGCTCTGAAAAAGGAGTTTGATCAAAATCTTGAACTGACAGCAGAAATATCCTTTTGTATGTTGACCTTTGTTGACAGAAGTCACTTTAGCTTGGCAGTGAAAAGAATGGCTGCTAGCTTGACAAAGAACTGCACAAACCAGGTTCAAGCTGGACTTTGGACCCTGGTATCTGCAACGACTCCATCAACTCCTAATCTAGTAGCTCTGCTGGGTCCAACTATTTTACAGAACATTTGACAGACCTGTGGAGCAGTGAGGACACACAAGAGTTGATCACATGATCCACTGAAGCGCCATTTTACCTGCCACTGAGGTCACCAACATGAGCTGGAGTTGGGACTCTTGAACTGAACCTGGTATCACAGCAACACCTACTGCTGCAAAATGGAACAGCAACATTGAACCAAGTACAGGATTTGAGGGAGACTGATGGTCTCTGTTTGGGTTTTTGAAGAACAAGGAGGGCGTGGCTTCAAGTTGGATTCTCAGAGACTATTTCCCCAACCTCTACATTGGAATCTACACTGTCATCCAGTCATGTGACTGAAGTCATCCAGTCATGTCAGTGATGTCACTCTGCAGGACTGTCATTGCCGTCACATTCTAGAAAAGAATCCAGACTCCACATTTATGGGGCAGTTTTGGTCTTTAAACACTTGACAGTTCCAGGAGATTTAGTCTGGCTCAAGATCTTCAGATCAACCCAGGACAGAAGGCTATGACTCCATTGGATTGTGTAGTTGGAGCATTCAGAGATCTGGTGGATCTCAGTAGGAGCTGTATTTATCCACTGAATGATCCTGGTCAATGTGATCCTGCTCCTTCATCTCTAAGGCTGACAGAGCAGGAAGACCTGACTGAGAAGAAAGCTGCCCTTGAGCAGCTTCAGTCTCTGTGTGACAACACACAGACAGAAAACCAGAACTTGAGGGAACAAGTTTCTACTCTTGAACGTGAGAATAAAAGAGCAATCCAGGAGCTCCAGAACCTCACTGCTGTGGTGGCCAACCTCAAAACGGTCCAGGACAAGAACCAGACTCAGATAGAAGATCTGAACGCAACAGTCCACAGTCTTCAGTGTGAGGGGAGGAAGGTTGATGGAGAGAACAATGAGCTCAGAAAAGAGCTGACCCAGGTTCAGTCTCTGAGGGAGAGTGAACAGATGGAGATGAAATGTCTTGAGGAAGACCTGACTGAGAAGAAAAGTGCACTTGATCAGCTTCAGTCTCTGTGTGACAAGAGATGGACAGAAAACCAGAAATTGTGGGGACAGGTTTCTAGTCTTGGACAAGAGAAGATTATTGCATATCAGCTGGTAGAGAACATGTCTGCCATGGTGGGCAACCTTGAATCTGTGAGGGAGGAGAACCAGACTCAGATCAGAGACCTGAACACACAAGTCCACAATCTTCAGCTTGAGGTGAAGATGGTTTACAAGGAGAAGTGTGACCTCAAGTGTGAGCTCAACTCCATCCAGGCAGAGAAGAACAAAATGAGGGAAGAACTCACTGAGAAGAAGATGACTCTTGAACAGCTGAGATCTCAGAGTGAGGAGAGAGAGGAAGAAAATGGATGTTTGAGGAGACGAGTTTCTACTGCATCTCAGGAGACAGAGACCTTCACTGCAGAGTTGGCCCACCTCGAATCAAGGAAGGACCAGGACCCCACAAAGAGTGAGAGTCTGAACGGTGTAGTTCAGAGTCTTCTATGTGCAGTGAGAACAAAAAAGAAGAAAAGGAACAGTGCTCAGTGGGAAATCCTGGGAAATCTTCATGATTTAAAAAGCTGTTTGAAAGAGGAAAATCATGGCCTTCAAGTGAAGGTCCAGCAAACTTCTGAAGAGCAAGCAGACTCTCCCCTACGTCCAGCCAGAGAAGAGCAAGCAGACTCTCCCCGACGTCCAGCCAGAGAAGAGCAAGCAGACTCTCCCCGATGTCCAGCCAGAGAAGAGCAAACAGACTCTCCCCTACGTCCAGCCAGAGAAGAGCAAGCAGACTCTCCCCTACGTCCAGCCAGAGAAGAACAAGCTGACTCTCCCCTACGTCCAGCCAGAGAGGAGCAAACAGACTCTCCCCTACGTCCAGCCAGAGAAGAGCAAACAGACTCTCCCCTACGTCCAGCCAGAGAAGAGCAAGCAGACGCTCTCATATGTTCTTCTGCAGAGGAGCGATGGGATTCTGCTGCATGTCCTGCAACTGAAAAGCAGAATGATGGGGGCACCCTGGAGACTGGACCTGCTACGGGTCAAACCAGAGGTCTACTGAGCCGTGAGACATCTGGTGTAGAAGATGCTCTGTTTATGTTCATAGTTTCTTCTTTGTGTGCTTTTCCTCAACTTTGTTTTCTTTGTTTGTTATATATGATGATACCTTGATCACCACAGCAGTTGATCCCAGCTTGATTAGCTGAGTGCTTTGCAGTCTAAAGCACTTTAGTGATACCTGTGGGGTCCCTTATCCTCACTGACCACAGGGATTCAGCCTCAGTGAAGGAGAGTGAACCTTCCAGGTTGCAGCTCCTAGACTCTGGAACGCTCTCCCACTGGACATGAGGACGCTGTGGACACCTTTAGAAAGAAGCTAAAGACCCATTTGTTTAGTAATATTATTGTTCATGATGGAATCGTCCCTCTGTACCTGCCCACACAGGTCAAGAGGTCAACTGATTCCCTGTTTAAAACAGCTCTTCATCACATGGATGTCCATCCCAACAGTCAGAGCTCACAGATGCTCCTATTCCTTCCAGTGGGAGGCGCTACGAGTGACTGATGAGGGTCAGGGGGGTCAGGCTAGTCCAGATAGTGGGTCTGTATGAGGTTGTTAGGGAGGGATAAGGTAGTGGCAGAGTTCAGGCTGTAGTTGTGCTCCAACAGTTGAGACAGGGCAGGACAAAAAATGACATCCTGATGGCGTTAGGAGTGATTCTTACAAGAACCAATCAATAAAAGTGGGTGGTGACCTGCTCATGTGACGCTTGTGTTGATGATTACTGGGTCTCCTCCATGCTCATTTATCATGAATGAATCCCTCTGAGTAAAACACCTGATGACTCCTGAGTTGGTTCACAAAATGTGTGAGTGTGTGTTTGTGTGTGTGTGTGTGTGTGTGTGTGTGTGTGTGTGTGTGTGTGTGTGTGTGTGTGTGTGTGTGCAAGTGTGTGTGTGTGTTCCAACTGGAAGGAAACTGAATAATAACCAGACTAACTTTTGTCATGGACCAAATCTGGTTGACTCACTAAATTCATAACTGAAGTGATTATTTAATCAATAAACAGAACATTTGTCAAAAGTCATGATCAAATTAATGGAAAATCTGAGCAACGAGGGTTTAAAAATGTTCCAATGAGCCAAACCAATGTTGACAGTTAAAAGAAGCCAATGTGGGAGGATTCTTTCTGTCTCAGCAGTAAAGACTAATCCCACAGCTCACGTGAAGCATCAGGTCCTCTGTGAGAGGTGGGAATCCAACCAGGGACCTTTGGATCCACACCAGTCTTCCCTGACCTCATAGAAACTGGAACATTTTAACAAATAAATTCAAATTCAACTCAGCAGCAACTCTAGAACAGTCGCTAACTTGCTAATTCCTGTTAGCTCCAGATCAGACAATGCAGGCTCACCTTCACGCTTGGTTGTACGACCGTCACCAGTTGAAGCTTCTCTGGTTCAACAAACTCTGGGGACTCAAGACACAAGTCAGCACCGGTGCAGGTCCAGATCCAGATGTTAGCTGAGGGGGACAATGGCTTAAGGGAGCTCCAGGTAGCTGGTTTGAACTGGTCCCTCATCTCTGTGAGTAGAAACCATCTGAGGTGGAGGGGGAAGATCTGCTTTGACCTCCTGATCTCCCAGTAAAGCCAGTATAGATGTTGAGCTTGGAGGAGTTGATGGCCTCCTTCATCTTCTTGTTGGAGATGTTTGCTAAACTCAGCACCACCACAGATCAGAGGAACGTCCACTGTCAGCTGGACACTGGAGTTTCTAGTGACCTGCAGGATCTTAGTTGTGGTGGCAGCAGGCCTGTTCCAAGAGCTTTGCTCACATTCATGATCAGGCTTCATGATGGTTCTGGACCACTGAGTGATAGAAGCTGATCCTGGGGGTGGACTGTCTTTAGGGGGCTGAGGTGTGTGGTGGTCTTGGTGGACCCTCTGCATCTCAAGCTGAGACAACAGAGTCCTGTGTTCTTGAGTCATTGTGTATAGTCTCTTTTGTTGGAGAGCTCAGTGTGGTCCCTGATGGTCTAGTGGCTAGGATTCGGCGCTCTCACCACCGCGGCCCGGTTTTGATTCCTGGTCAGGGAATGATTTATTTAGAGGTTGAGGGAGAGGTGATCAGGTGGTCCACATGATGGTGGAGGTGATGAACTGTGAATCCATCATGGCTCCACTCTCACCCCCATTGTAGTGTTCTTGGTTCACTCTGCTATGGCCCCATGTTGAAGGGTGACTGTCTCATTCAGGTTCAACCCTTTGTTAGACTCTATTAAGTCACTGACTCCAGCAAGGACAAACTCTGTAATCCTCCTTAGTAGCTTTGGTTCCTTGCAGCACAGAAAGTCCATTCACTGATGTAGGAACTGGAAAACTTAGAGCTCCATTCCTTCCTCCATTGAGCAGAACAAACAGAGAGCAGAGAGCAGTTCCTCCTACAGTTCTCAGAAAGTCTGAGGGCACCAAAGAAAGGAGAGAAATGCAATCAATGTTGAATTCATTTACATTTCTTATATTTGATAAAAGCTAGAACTTAATAAGCTGCCATCGACCTTGATGACCAACTCCTTCACTGTGTAGTTCAAAGTCCCTGGTTTGATTTGTGTCAGGACTTCAGAAGCTCCAATCCTCTCTCAGGTCCAGTGAGAGTGGAAGAGATTATAAATGACAGAAGCAGGGCCCTCACTCAGAACTGAACCAGCTCAGTTGGGAGAGCCTTAGACTGAAGATCTAAAGGTCCCTGGTCCGATCCCAGGTTTCAGCAGAGGAGCAGCATTGACTTTACTTTCCAGTGGAGGAACTGCAGACATGAAGGAAACTAACATCTTGTCCTGTGCATTCTTGTGACATTCAGGACATTTTTGGAGCCTCTTGTTGGATTTTGCCACAGAGAATCAGAGCCAATCAAAAGCATGGTGGACTTTAACATGGAGGACTGAACAAGTCAAGAAAGCATCAGTTTGACCTTCACAGGTGTTTCTTTTCCTGTCTCAATGCTGTAGAAAGAGCCTGAGTAGCTCAGACGGTAGAGCATCAGACTTTTAATCTGAGGGTCCAGGGTTCAAGTCCCTGTTCAGGTGCTGTGGAGGTTCCAGTGTTTGACAACATGGTACTGGATGAAGTTTAGTGTTGAACAAACTGTCAACATTAAAAGTAGAAGTGTTCTTGTCTTGCCACTGTGAGACAGTCGCTAGAAAAGTGACCAACAATAATTTCATGTGGCATGCAATTAACAAAAGACCACAAATAACACTGGTCAAGTCAGTTTTATTTGTATTGCACCAAATCACAACAAAAGTTCTCTCATGACTCTTTACTAGTAGAGCAGGTCCAGCACCAAACTCCTTCAATGAACCTCCACCCAACAATTCTCCATCAGCAGCACATCCTGCAACAGCAGCGACAAAAACCTTCCTTTTAACAGACAGGAACATCGAGCAGATCCAGGATCAGTGGGGACGGCCTTCTGCTTTGACCAGTTGGAGGGAAAGAGAGCAGGAGAGCGGGGCAGAGACAAAGACAGATAATGGAGGAAGACAGATATGCAGAAGGAAAGAGAGGGACAGAGATAAAGAGAGAGAGAAGTGAAGAGACTGATGGACAGACGGTGAGCAGGTGGAGCTATGGGTGGCAGCTTGAGCCTCTTCAGGTCTGCAGCCTCCTCCAGCAGCACCCACATCTGGGATGAGGGGAGCCTGAAGGCTCTGGAGAAGGAGACGAGTTAGTAATACATATGAGTATGATTTATGTATGACACATATAGGAGGACAGAAAGGAGGAGAGAGAAGCCCAGTGCACCATGGGAGATCCCCCAGCAGTCTAAGCCGATAGCAGCATATCGAAGGGCCAGCCTAAGCAGCCCAACTGTAAGCCTGATCAAAAAGGAAGGTCTTTCGTCTGCTCTTATAGGTCAAGAGGGTGTCTGCATCCTGGACTGAAACTGTGAGACGGTTCCACAGGAGGGGAGCCTGATAGCTGAAGGCTCTGGCTCCCAGTCTACTGTTAGAACTCTAGGAACCACCAGTAACCCTGCATCCTGGGAGTGAAGGGTTCTAGCTGGATAATATGGAACTATGAGCTCTGTCAGGTATGAAGGAGCCTGACTGTTAAGGACTTTGATGGTAGAAGGAGAATTTTGAATTCTCTTCTAAATTTGACAGGGAGCCATGCAGAGAGGCCAGTACAGGAGAGACATGGTCTCTTCTACTAGTTCTAGTCAGGCAGCAGTGTTCTGGACCAGCTGGAGAGTCTTTAGGGACCTCCTGGTGCAGCCTGATAGGAGGGAATTGCAGTAATCCAGCCTGGAAGTGACAAAGGCATGGACTAGTTCTTCTGCATCTTTTTGAGACAGGATGTGTCTGATCTCAGCAATGTTTCACAAATGAAAGAAAGCAGTCCTAGAAATTTGCTGAATGTGGGCATGAAAGGACAGATCCTGATCAAAGAGAACTCCTAGGTTCCTTAGGGTGGTGCTGGGGGCCAAGGTGATACCTTCCAGGGTACCTGTCTCATTAGATAAACTTGTAAAGTGTCATGAGATAACTTCTGTTGGGATTTGGCACAAAATAAATAAAATTGACTTGACTTGATAGAATTAAATTTAAAGTAGAAAACTCTTCCCTCTTCAATCCTGTCCCTCAGTGTTGTAAACTGTTTCAAACAAATTCTACTGTTCAACAGTTCAAGTGTTTCTAATGAAGCTGAATGTTCTCCTCTACTTTCCTCAATTGGGTTTCTTTCATGTCCTCCTGAGATCAAAGACAGAATTCTAGCTACTGTCAAAGCCCTGATGACATCATCAGGAATTCTGACTTTGATCTGGAGACTCTTGCTTTAATCTGAATTTGATCCGGCTAATGTTTTAGTTTAGGTTGCATGATACCGACCACCTCATTTCTCCTGATGGACTGGTGACCTGTCCAGGGTGAACCCTGCCTCTTGAACAATGTCACCTGGGATCGCCCCCCCCCCCCCCCGTGACCCTTAAAGGATAAGAATAGAAAGTGGATGGATGACTTCTCCAGTAACGTCCTGCTCACATTGGTCTGTCTTCATTTTGACTCCTCCCACTGCCACAATGACCAGCCTTTATACTCTTGGTGACTGGGGCCCTGGTTGCTGCAGGCCTCAACACCAGCCTGTGGTTGTGAGCAGGGCAGAACAGAACTGACAGTATCTCCCATGCAGGACCTGGGTCAGCGCCTGGTGCCAGCTGGGGCACCGCTTTAACCTGGACCCCTGGAAGATCTTCTCCAGGAACTGGTCTTTTTCAATCGAAACAGCGTGAAACGTCAAGTAAAGAAATAGGATTATTTAATTCACAATGAGGCCTCTGTCATAAAACAAAATGAACAACTGACTACCTCACCATGACTTCACTCTGATAACCAGGAGGTAACCTGGTAGTCAGAGCAGCGATGCTCAGGTCTGTGGACTCAGAAGAGGGTTCTTCTTTCGGTCACAGGTTTGAAGATACCAGTGGAAGAGAAAGGAGAGGCAGTTAGAGACCTGCCACACCTCTCTAGAGACCTGGGACATGATGGCAGTGGTGGGATTTGAACCCACGCCTCCTCAGAGACTGGAGCCTAAATCCAGCGCCTTAGACCACTCGGCCACACTACCTCACTGTGCTGTTCTCTGAGTTGGTCTGCTAAAGGAGTGTTGAAGAGGAAGTAACATCATGATATAAAACTTATTCTGAAGGGGGACCCCTTCCCTCCACGGTCACAGGAAGTGACAACAGCGCTGCTAGAGGCAGGAAAGAAATGGTAAAAGGACTCAGTTTGTACAGAGCCTTTCTACCTCAGCAGCACTCAAGGAGCTGAACAATGTCCTCTCATTCACACACACTCACACACTGATGCTGAAGGCTGCAATGCAAGGAGCCAACCTACTCATCAGAAGTATTTAGGGGTTCAGTATCTTACTCAAGGACACTTTGACATGGTCACCAGGGGTAGTGAGGATGGAACTGGACACTGGTATCTGCAATGACTCCATCAACTCCTAATCTAGCAGCTCTGCTGGGTCCAACTATTTTACAGAACATTTGACAGACCTGGAAAAAGGAGTTTGATCAAAATCTTGAACTGCCAGTAGAAATGTCCTTTTGTATGTTTACCTTTGTTGACAGAAGTCACTTTAGCTTGGCAGTGACAAGAATGGCTGCTAGCTTGACAAAGAACTGCACAAACCAGGTTCAAGCTGGACTTTGGACCCTGGTATCTGCAACGACTCCATCAACTCCTAATCTAGCAGCTCTGCTGGGTCCAACTATTTTACAGAACATTTGACAGACCTGTGGAGCAGTGAGGACACACAAGAGTTGATCACATGATCCACTGAAGCGCCATTTTACCTGCCACTGAGGTCACCAACATGAGCTGGAGTTGGGACTCTTGAACTGAACCTGGTATCACAAGGACACCTACTGCTGCAAAATGGAACAGCAACATTGAACCAAGTACAGGATTTGAGGGAGACTGATGGTCGCTGTTTGGGTTTTTGAAGAACAAGGAGGGCGTGGGTTCAAGTTGGATTCTCAGAGACTATTTCCCCAACCTCTACATTGGCATCTACACTGTCATCCAGTCACGTGACTGAAGTCATCCAGTCATGTGACTGAAGTCATCCTGTCACATGACTGAAGTCATCCAGTCATGTGACTGAAGTCATCCAGTCATGTCAGTGATGTCACTTGGCAGGACTGTCATTGCCGTCTCATTCTAGAAAAGAATCCAGACTCCACCTGTGGCTCCATGATAACTGATGGACCTCTGGTTGGAGGCTGGACGATGATGTTTGGACTTGAAGGAAAACTCCTTGTCCAAATTCCATTGTGTTCAAATTTAAAGTCCCACAATAAGAAGTAGCTGAATCTGACAGGTGAAGGTTTGGAACTACAAGATGGTGATGTTTTCTTGACTTGATGCTCTGACTGTCAGGGTAGATGACAGCTTCTTCTGCTGCTGCATCTGAGTGGCTATGATTGCAGGTTTTACCTCCCAAGGTTGTTTGGTTCCAGGGGACATTTTAGAATTCCAGTCCCCAACTTTGGCTGTTCTGAAACTCTTCTCCTGAATCACTCCTGAGCTGCAGCAAGAACAAATACCAGTGCCAACCAGATCAACTTAATGGCTGTTTTTGTAGTGATTTGGTTCTAAACAAATAAAACTGACTTGACCTGATTTGGTGCCTCATGAGGAGAAAATTTGGGCACAAATGTTGGACAAGAGTGTTTGTGGAGGGGTGTTTTTTGTTGTTGTTGCAGTGTTGTAAATCGCTGTAACTGCAGCTAAAAGATTGAACTTTCTCCAAATCTCCTCAAGATGGTTTCCAATGACATCAGTTGTCACAAGAGGAAGTCTGCATGTAAACACACTCAGGTGTGCCCAGCTATTCTTATGAGAACATTGGATCAAGTTCATTCTATGTGCAGCCTAACCTTAATCTTAATCTTAATCTTAACCAACTGAATCTTAATCTTTATTTCAAACTAAACTCAATCCAGACCTTCACTCTGAAAGAACTCACAAACTGCATTGAGCTGCATCAGGGCCGGTCTTTGGTCCCCATGAGGACGAGGACTCCTGATTAGTGTTGATGATGGAAATGGTCTCCAACACCATAAAACAAGAAATACACACACGTGTAAACACACACAGTGACCCCGCATGTCGTTTCTGTCCAATTTAAATTTTCATTCATTACCCAGAACCTCTCAAAAGCCCTGAAGAAAAATTGAATATTTGGTGTTTGAAAGCCATAAATCACATCCATATCATCTCGTCCATCTCAGTCTGACCTCATCTTTGTTTGTTGTTTTTTAAAGAGGGACAAATTGGTACTTGGTTAAAAAAGCACTCTGGGAAAATGATCCTGCTTTCAGGGAGGTCTTTGGTGAGTTTGCTAACAATGCAGAGAACCATGACGGAACCAAGCACAAGGCTGCTGCCCTCTACATCACAGCTACACTTTGGAGTCTGTTTGAACTGAATGTGAAGGGTCTGACATCATCACACCAGTACGACAACAAGTGACCATGAACCAAAAGAAAACCTTCACTGATGAGTCCATGGATCTCATTGATCTGTGCCATTTCCTGATCTTCAGGTTCTGTCTTTGATTTCTTTCTTTGATGTCTAAATTCTGTGCTTTGGTGTCTTTCGTCAGTCTTTGAATTTCGGTTAATAATAAAAAAGAAGTCCCAGCATATTTCTGCAGACCATAGATAGGGATTTTACCAACTGCACCATAGCAACCCTCTTGCTGTCTGCTGCTGTGCCATTGAAAAGTAAGACAGCCTGGAAAAGAGAAAAGGCTCATATTGGTGATGTCATCATAAATATATGAAGGTCTTGTTTCAAAGTAACTTGTTATTTTGTTCTTGGTTGTCATGGTGACTTGTGGTATCAGGGCTCCATTGATGATGTCATTTTGTGGTGGTTGTGCACGTGTGACACTCAAGGTGAACACACTCACAGTTGATTGGACCAACTCAGATCAGCTGTTCTGAACCTGATACTCAGAGTTTCCATCTCAGTGTCAACTCAGGAGTGACTGAGGAGAAGAGTTTCAGAACAGCCACAGTTGGGGGACTTCCATCCAGCAGCCATTTTCTATCCCTGTAAGGGAGTGAAGGGATCTGGAGCTGCTGGGTTCAGGTGGATCCAGAACACAAGATGGAGGTCAGTCAGGACCCCAGAAGGAGACCAGCATCTGGAAGGTGGAGATGCTTTAATCTGACACCGTTGTGTCAACAGTTCTGAAATCAGAACAAAAATAAACAGTAGTATTTCCACCTCACACTCCTGCATGTATTCAAGTGAACAGGAACACAGATTCATGCTCAACTTCTCCTGTGTGTTCATCCACAGTCACCAAACAACAACCAGACTGATGACCTCCTTCATCCCCCGAGCCATTAAACTGTTAAACTCCTCACTGGAGGAGGGGAGGGCCAACAGAAGGACTGTAGGAGAGGGCTGAGCACCATCAGCTTAACCCAATAACAACCGGACACTCGTGCAATATAAGAGACTGTACATTATTTTTTTTATTTATTATTATTATTATTATTATTATTATTATTATTATTATTATTATCATAATTATTTTATTATTTTTTATTATGAGCATTTATTATTTATGAGCATAATGTTTGTAATGAACAATGTTTGTAATGCTTGTTCATAATGTCTGTTTGCTCATAATAATTATCATGAGCATTTATTATTTTGTATTATTATTATTATATAATTCTTGTTACTACTGCTATTATTATTTT
The DNA here is from genome assembly GCF_037954235.1 of Aulostomus chinensis. Classification (NCBI taxonomy): domain Eukaryota; kingdom Metazoa; phylum Chordata; class Actinopteri; order Syngnathiformes; family Aulostomidae; genus Aulostomus; species Aulostomus chinensis. The sequence goes on along the minus strand of NC_141320.1, from coordinate 28,908,183 downwards.
ATTATAACTATTATATGTTTTATATTATATCATCATCATTATTATATTATATCATCATCATTATTATTGTTATAATAACAATTAAGAACAATTAATATTATGATTATTCCTGTCACTATGCACATATACATAACCATCCAGGTACACACAGGCACCCGCACATGTATATATGCATATATACATATATACATATACATATATATATATATGTATATATACATATATATATATATATATATATATATATATATATATATATATATATATATATAGTCTTTGTTTTTTCTTCTTTGCTATTTTTAGTCTAATCTATGGTAACAGTGCTGTGAATGTATGTTGAGGAGAGTGCAATTTCCCTCGCGGAACGTCCAAAAGGGATTAATAAAGTAGTCTGTCTGTCTGTCTGTCCGTCCAAACCAGACAAAAGGAGGTTTGCTAGCATGGTATGCTGAGGTAGAAAGGCTCTGTTTAAATTGAGTCCTTTTACCATTTCTTTCCTGGCTTCTTCAAGCGGTGCTGTCGTCACTTCCTGTGACCACGGGAGGGAAGGGGTCACCCTTCAGAATAAGTTTGAAATCATTGTTACTTCCTGTTCAACATGCCTTTAGCAGACCAACTCACTGACCTGCTCAGTGAGGTAGTGTGGCTGAGTGGTCTAAGGTGCTGGATTTAGGCTCCAGTCTCTGAGGAAGCGTGGGTTCAAAGCCCACCACTGCCATCATGTCCCAGGTCTCTGGAGAGGTGTGGCAGGTCTCTCCTCTCTGTGCTGGAGGTGTTGGCTGCTTTTATCACTCTGGGTAGAAAATGTCCTGAAAGAAAACCTTCACTGATGAGTCCATGGATCTCATTGATCTGTGCCATTTCCTGATCTTCAGGTTCTGTCTTTGATTTCTTTCTTTGATCTCTAAATTCTGTGCTGTGGTTTCCTTGGTCAGTCCTTGAATTCTGGTTCATAATAAAAAAGAACTCCCAGCATATTTCTGCAGACCATTGATAGGGATTTTACCAACTGCACCATAGCAACCCTCTTGCTGTCTGCTGCTGTGCCATTGAAAAGTAAGACAGCCTGGCAGTCAACAAACTGGGCTCAACAGAAAAATGTCAACTAAAGATGGATTAAAGACCAGGAGGAAATGTAACCAACCTACAAAGATGGAGGGGAATTGAGACCCACATGTTTGCCATCCTTGATGAACTGTCCACTGGTGCAGGGGATGAGGTCATGGCGATGATCTGGGAGCCAGTCCTGGATGTTAAATGCCCTGATGATGGACAGTGTAGTGGCAAAATGTCTGGTCCACTGACTGAACTCTGCCACAAATGAGGAACAACAGTCAGCAAGGAGTAGAAACGAAGAGGAGAAATGGAGAGAACAGAAAGAATGAGAGATCATGGAGGAAAGAGGCTGATATTTGCAAGTGTCCTGACTACAACACAGCAATCTAGAGAAACCATGACCTGGATTACTGAGGACCTCCACTGGCAGTTCATTTCTGTTGATCATAGGGCCATGCTGGGTGAGGCAGGAATGAATCCTGGGACTGAGGTTGTGGAGCAATGGTCACCTTTCCTGCTGAAACTGTCAATTCTTCTGCTTGGTTCTCTCCACAAAACCAGTCCCTTAACGGAGCTCAAACCCCAGTTACAGCTGTGGGAGCCCAGAATCTGACACACTGGACCATCAGGAACAGCTTTGTGCTTTCAAACAACAGAGACGACACTCAAGGACTCAGGGAACGCAGGAATCTCTGGCCTCAGCTGACATGTTGAATTTCAGCAACATTTCATGATGCTGAGTTTAGCAAACCAATGAGAAGATGAAGGAGGCCGTCAACTCCTTCAAGCTCAACATCTCCACTGCTTTACCCAGGAGGTCAGGAGGTCAAAGCAGAACCTGCACCCCCCACCTCTGATGTTTACTCCACACAGAGATGAGGGGTCGGTTCAGAAGAGCGAGCAGGAGTCTGGGCAAGTCTTTTCATTCAGTCCCTGGTTGAAACAATTGTCTCCACCAACTTCAGTATGGGTCTGGACCTGCACAGGTTCCAATTCCTGTCTTGGTCCCAAGGCTTTGTTGAACCAGAGAAGCTTCAAGTGGTGACGCTCATTCAACCCTGCATGAAGGTCAACCTGCATTATCTGATGCTCATTAGCAGGGACTTAGCTCCAATGGTAGAGTGCTAGCTTAGCATGTGAGAGGTAGAGGGATCCATGCCCTCCTTCTCAGAATACTTCAGCTTGGTCTGTTGATCAGAGGAGCTGCTGGGTGATGAATGCTGATGTTTGTCCACTGGTGTGATAAAGTGTCCCGTTACTGAGATGTGGATGAACACCTGCTCAGGTCAAAGCTGCAATCAAACCAGGGACTCTGAACCTCCCACACAGTGAAGAAGTTTGTCATCAAGATTTATGGCAGCTTTGAAACTTCCCACCATCTCCTGAATGTGGAGCAACTTGTCCTGCCAAAACTGTCCCCTCTTCCATTCTTAATAACACCTGTCCTGACTGGCAATCAAGCTAGGCTGCAGCGGTGAAAGCGCTGAATGCAGCCAGGATACACAATGACTCAAGCAACACAGGAATCTGTTGACTCAGCTGGAGAAGCAGACTTCTTTACTACTAGTAAAGAGTCATGAGAGAACTTTGTTGTGATTTGGTTCAAACAAATAAAATGACTTGACTTGATTTGGTGCCTCAGGAGGAGAAAATCTGGGCACAAAAGTTGGACAAGAGTGTTTGTGGAGGTTGTGGATCAAAGTTCTATTTATATCCAACACATAGAATCAAACAATGTGAAGCAGGCTAATGAACAATAAATCAAATATAAAAATGCTTTATTTTAAGATCTAGAATATCTTGTGAATATCTGGAGCTTCATTCCAGCAGCAGACCTCCTCAGGTGATGACTTCATATTTGACATGTTTACCATTCAATGAGACTCATTGTCAGTCCATTGAAATCTACTGGTGTTCCTGGTGAGTTGATTTAACAACATGAGCTGACAGAATCTACGTTCAGGTAGGAACCACCACATCCAGGGGTCTGGACCTTAGAGCAGGCAGAGCCATCAAAGTAGCAGACTAAGCTAGCAGACGTTACCATCAATGGTAGAGCAGAGTGGTGCAGAGGAAGCGTGCTGGGCCCATAACCCAGAGGTCGATGGATCGAAACCATCCTCTGCTAAAAGAAGAAAAATAAAATGAACCAGTGTCTTTAGAAATGTGTGTCTGTTAAAAAGAGGTTCATAAGGATTTTGTCTTCCTCCACAATCACCAACCATTGTGAGAGTTAACAACAGTCCACTTTCTGACTGAAGCAAAGTAGACTTCAAAAGGTTTTTCTGATTCAACATAGCAGCTAAATTTCCATTTCCTGAACAGGACAGGTTAAAAAAAAGGGAATGTCATGACTTCCTCTGTATGTTAGAATATGAACGACTAAAAATATTCATGCCCAGTTTTAAGTTAGAATTAAACTGAAAATACAAAAATCTCCCCTCTTCAGTCCTGTCACTCAGTGTTGTAAACTGTTTCTAACAAATTCTACTGTTCAACAGTTCAAGTGTTTCTAGTGAAGCTGAATGTTCTCCTCAACTTTCCTCAATTGGGTTTCTTTCATGTCCTCCTGAGATCAAAGACAGAATTTTAGGTACAAATAAATACACTATCAAAGCCCCCTGATGACATCATCATCAATTCTGACTTTGATCTGGAGGCTCTTGCTTTAATCTTGGCTTTGATCTGACTAATGTTTCCTGACAGGTTGCTGTTTGCACTCCAGAGCAACCAGTAGTTGATCCTATCAGACCAGTCTGATGAACAAAGCTTTTCATTATCAGTGGAATCACTGGGAAAAGAAACTCCTCCTGTCAGATGAAGGCTTCACTGTGTTGAGGAGGGTTTCTTCAGATGATTCTGGAAGAATAAATCAAAACCTCATCATTGAACATGAACATTAATCACTGATGACTGTTTTAACTGAACCTACTGGATACTGTGGTGCCTGATGAGGAGACAACTTGGGTACAAAGTTGCAGAAGAGGGTTTTGGAGAGGAGATTTAGATGAGATGGTTTCCAAATCAAATCGGTTGTTACAAGGGAAAGTCTGCATGGAAACACACAAACACACACACACACACACACACACACACACATACACACACACACACACACACACACACACACACACACACACACACACACACACACACACACAGAGTCCTACTGACTAACCCATGTTTTTCTTCACTTAAACCACCACTGGAGTATTGAATGAGATTGCATGAGACACCATCAACTTACATTAAAAACCGCTGACTGCCTTTTATCCTCTCCTGGCTGCAGGAAATTAGACAGACCAGCCCATAGCGGGGCTGCACGGTGGTGCAGTGGTCAGCACTGTGCCCTCACAGCAAGAAGGTCCCGGCTCAGGCGTGGGATCTTTCTGTGTGGCGTTTGCATGTTCTCCCTGTTCCTGCGTGGGTTCTCTCCAGGTACTCCGGCTTCCTCCCACTGTCTAAAGACATGCAATTAGGGGACGAGGCTGATTGATACTCTAAATTGACCGTAGGTGTGAGTGTGAATGGTTGTTCGTCTCTGTATATTGGCCCTGCGATGGACTGGCGACCTGTCCCCAGGGTGAACACCGCCTCTCGCCCGTAGATGCTGGGATAGGCTCCAGCCCCCCCCCCCCCGTGACCCTTACTAGTAAGGAATAAGCAGAAGATGACGATGGATGGCCCATAGAGTGGAGGTGAGACCACAACCATGCTCTACAATCAATATTTACATCAAACCAGCACCATCTCAACAACTTAACCTGACTAAATATATACATGATTCCAGACTACTACACCAACTCAATAATACATCCACATGCATAATCATTCAATGAACCTTGCCTGTGATTGTACCCCCTCCCCCATCTGGGAGCAAAGGTTTGCACCTACATCTCCTAAGGAGCTTCCTTGGGCCACTCTCCCCTTTTGGCTCCACCCCCTTAAAGGAAACCACCAGGAAGAGGTGAGGACTGACCGTGACGCCTGAAACTGCCACATTTACATAAGACAAACTAGATCAACACTAAATACCAGGCCTTGCACAGTGATTCCCACTGACTGACACTGGGGTCTTCATTTTCCACAGGCAGGATGGCCGGTCCCCCTGTGCTTCCCAGGTCCCTCCCTGGAACACATGGCATAGAAAATGTTTCACATGTTTTCCGATTCAATAAACCTGACCATTAACATGTGTGTGTGCCTATAATTTACATAAACTGTTAATACCAAGACAAATGCTACCTTCAATTAATCATTGATGTCATGGAACCCTTGGTCTCCATTACATTGGTCAACCAGAGAAGCTTCAACTGGTGACGCTCATTCAATCATTCATGAAGGTCAACCTGCATCATCTGCTGTGCTCCTTAACAGGGAATTAGCTCAAATGGTAGAGCGCTCGCTACGCATGTAAGAGGTTGAGGGATCAATTCCCTCATTCTCCAGAATACTTTAGCTTGTTCTGTTGATCAGAGGAGCTGCTGGGTAATGAATGCTGATGTTTGTCCACTGGTGTGATAAAGTGTCCCCTGTTACTGAGATGAGGATGAACACCTGCTCAGGTCAAAGCTGCAATGAAGTCAAGTCATCACCCTGTAAAGCACCAAATAACAAAAGTTACACTTTACAAGTAGAACAGGTCCAGTTCAACACTCCTTAAATGAATTTACACCCAACAATTCTTCATGAGCAAGCAAATCCTAGCTTGGGCCCAACTTTTCTTGACACTCTCCCAGATGCATGGGAGCTGCTGGGGGAGCGCTAGTTAGGCCTAAGCTAGGAGCTAAGCTAAGGCGGTCTGCACCAGCTAGTGAGGGCTGGCTAGCTCTCGCAGCTTTTGGTGCAGAGCCGCTGCAGGTCCAATTCAACATCGCTAAGCCTCACCTCCAACACAACAAGAAAACTACATTTAACACACTTATCAGTATCACTAAAGGAGGCAGAGGAGGAACAAAACATGTGGCACTCTGAGCAGGAGAGAGGAGAACAAGAGGGAGAAGCCATCGTTAGCTTAGCGTGTTTACAAGGCAGAAAGACTGTTGCTACCAGAATGATGGTCTTTTAAACTTCAGCCAAATAAAGCAAGTAGGTATTTATTTTTGGTGGGTAATTAGTCAATGAAATAAGGAATCAGCAGGGAGGATCACACTTTAGCGAGCACAATGAAGCAAGGCTCTACGTTCAGCAACACAGAAAAAGGAGTTGAGGTCACAGGCTTCCTGCAACCAAGGTCAAAAATCCAGGACAGACGAAGGGGAGGACAACAAAGACAAAGACACAAGAAACAGAGATAATAACCATCAACTCCATAACAACCATAACAAATATAACCATACAGAACATATATAACAAATATAACAAGAAAAGCATTAAAAAATATGTCACCTCTGGTCAGATACCCTGATTTGCATTTGTGTCTGTCAGCATTTTCATTTTCATGTTAAAGCCTCCAGAATGAGGGGAGGGGTCAGGGGCAGTTTTCTGTGTTGTCTGCAAACTGAATTACAGGAAACCTGAACTTCCACAGGCAATGTATCTAATTGATGAATAATTGTTTGATCTATACATAGACAACTTGTAGTTATTGCTCACACACACACACACACACACACACACACACACACACACACACACACACACACACACGCGCACACACACACACACACACATTTTGTGAAACAACTCAGGAGTCATCAGGTGTTTTACTCAGAGGGATTCATTCATGATAAATGAGCATGGAGGAGACGCAGTAATCATCAACACAAGCGTCACATGAGCAGGTCACCACCCACTTTTATTGATTGGTTCTTGTAAGAATCACTCCTAACACCATCAGGAGGTCATTTTTTGTCCTGCCCTGTCTTAACCGTTGGAGCACAACTACAGCCTGTACTCTGCCACTTATCCCTCCCTTCCAACCTCATACAGACCCACTATCTGGACTAGCCTGACCCCCCTGACCCTCATCAGTCACTCCTAGTGCCTCACACCGGAGGGAATAGGAGCATCTGTGAGCTCTGACTGTTGGGATGCACATCCATGAGATGAAGAGCTGTTTTAAACAGGGAATCATTTGACCTCTTGACCTGTGTGGGCAGGTAAGGAGGGACGATTCCATCATGAACAATAATTTTACTAAACAAATGGGTCTTTAGCTTCTTTCTAAAGGTGTCCTCAGCGTCCTCATGTCCAGTGGGAGAGCGTTCCAGAGTCTAGAAGCTGCAACCTGGAAGGTTCACTCTCCTACAGTGAGGCTGAATCCCTGTGGTCAGGGAGGATAAGGGACCCCACAGGTATCACTAAAGTGCTTTAGACTGCAAAGCACTCAGCTGATCAAGCTGGGATCAACTGCTGTGGTGATCAAGGTATCATCATATATAACAAACAAAGAAAACAAAGTTGAGGAAAAGCACACAAAGAAGAAACTATGAACATGAACAGAGCATCTTCTACACCAGATGTCAAACGGCTCAGTAGACCTCTGGTTTGACCCCTAGCAGGTCCAGTTTCCAGGGTGCCCCCATCATTCTGCTTTTCAGTTGCAGGACATGCAGCAGAATCCCATCGCTCCTCTGCAGAAGAACATATGAGAGCATCTGCTTGCTCTTCTCTGGCTGGACGTAGAGGAGAGTCTGTTTGCTCTTCTCTGGCTGGACGTAGGGGAGAGTCTGTTTGCTCTTCTCTGGCTGGACGTAGGGGAGAGTCTGCTTGCTCTTCTCTGGCTGGACGTAGGGGAGAGTCTGTTTGCTCTTCTCTGGCTGGACGTAGGGGAGAGTCTGCTTGCTCTTCTCTGGCTGGACGTAGGGGAGAGTCTGCTTGCTCTTCTCTGGCTGGACGTAGGGGAGAGTCTGCTTGCTCTTCTCTGGCTGGACGTAGGGGAGAGTCTGCTTGCTCTTCTCTGGCTGGACGTAGGGGAGAGTCTGCTTGCTCTTCTCTGGCTGGACGTAGGGGAGAGTCTGCTTGCTCTTCTCTGGCTGGACGTAGGGGAGAGTCTGCTTGCTCTTCTCTGGCTGGACGTAGGGGAGAGTCTGTTTGCTCTTCTCTGGCTGGACGTAGGGGAGAGTCTGCTTGCTCTTCTCTGGCTGGACGTAGGGGAGAGTCTGCTTGCTCTTCTCTGGCTGGACGTAGGGGAGAGTCTGCTTGCTCTTCTCTGGCTGGACGTAGGGGAGAGTCTGCTTGCTCTTCTCTGGCTGGACGTAGGGGAGAGTCTGCTTGCTCTTCTCTGGCTGGACGTAGGGGAGAGTCTGCTTGCTCTTCTCTGGCTGGAGGTAGGGGAGAGTCTGCTTGCTCTTCAGAAGTTTGCTGGACCTTCACTTGAAGGTCATGATTTTCCTCTTTCAAACAGCTTTTTAAATCATGAAGATTTCCCAGGATTTCCCTCTGAGCACTGTTCCTTTTCTTCTTTTGTGTTCTCACTGCACATAGAAGACTCTGAACTTCACCGTTCAGACTGCCAGTCTTTGTGGGGTCCTGGTCCTTCCTTGATTCAAGGTGGGCCAACTCTGCAGTGAAGGTCTCTGTCTCCTGAGATGCAGTAGAAACTCGTCTCCTCAAACATCCATTTTCTGCCTCTCTCTCCTCACTCTGGGACCTCAGCTGTTCAAGAGTCGTCTTCTTCTCAGTGAGTTCTTCTCTCATTTTGTTCTTCTCTGCTTGGATGGAGTTGAGCTCACACTTGAGGTCACACTTCTCCTTGTAAACCATCTTCACCTCAAGCTGAAGATTGTGGAGTTGTGTGTTCAGGTCTCTGATCTGAGTCTGGTTCTCCTCCCTCACAGATTCAAGGTTGCCCACCATGGCAGACATGTTCTCTACCAGCTGATATGCAATAATCTTCTCTTGTCCAAGACTAGAAACCTGTCCCCACAAATTCTGATTTTCTGTCCATCTCTTGTCACACAGAGACTGAAGCTGATGAAGTGCACTTTTCTTCTCAGTCAGGTCTTCCTCAAGACATTTCATCTCCACCTGTTCTCTCTCCCTCAGAGACTGAACCTGGGTCAGCTCTTTTCTGAGCTCATTGTTCTCTCCATCAACCTTCCTCCCCTCACACTGAAGACTGTGGACTGTTGCGTTCAGATCTTCTATCTGAGTCTGGTTCTTGTCCTGGACCGTTTTGAGGTTGGCCACCACAGCAGTGAGGTTCTGTAGCTCCTGGATTGCTCTTTTATTCTTCCGTTCAAGAGTAGAAACTTGTTCCCTCAAATTCTGGTTTTCTGCCTGTGTGTTGTCACTCAGAGACTGAAGCTGCTCAAGGGCAGCTTTCTTCTCAGTCATGTCCTCCTGCTCTGTCAGCCTTAGAGATGGAGAAGCAGGATCACATTGACCAGGATCATTCAGTGGATAAATACAGCTCCTACTGAGATCCACCAGATCTCTGAATGCTCCAACTATACAATCCAATGGAGTCATAGCCTTCTGTCCTGGGTTGATCTGAAGATCTTGAGCCAGACTAAATCTCCTGGAACTGTCAAGTGTTTAAAGACCAAAACTGCCCCATAAATGTGGAGTCTGGGTTCTTTTCTATAATGTGATGGCAGTGACAGTCCTGCTGAGTGACATCACTGACATGACTGGATGACTTCAGTCACATGACTGGATGACTTCAGTCACATGAGTGGATGACTTCAGTCACATGACTGGAGGACAGTGTAGATGCCAATGTAGAGGTTGGGGAAATAGTCTCTGAGAATCCAGCTTGAAGCCACGCCCTCCTTGTTCTTCAAAAACCCAAACAGCGACCATCAGTCTCCCTCCAATCCTGTACTTGGTTTCAATGTTGCTGTTCCATTTTGCAGCAGCAGGTGTCGCTGTGATACCAGGTTCAGTTGAAGATTCCCAACTCCAGTTCATGTTGGTGACCTCAGTGGCAGGTAAAATGGCGCTTCAGTGGATCATGTGATCAACTCATGTGTGTCCTCACTGCTCCACAGGTCTGTCAAATGTTCTGTAAAATAGTTGGACCCAGCAGAGCTGCTAGATTAGGAGTTGATGGAGTCGTTGCAGATACCAGGGTCCAAAGTCCAGCTTGAACCTGGTTTGTGCAGTTCTTTGTCAAGCTAGCAGCCATTCTTTTCACTGCCAAGCTAAAGTGACTTCTGTCAACAAAGGTCAACATACAAAAGGATATTTCTACTGGCAGTTCAAGATTTTGATCAAACTACTTTTTCAGAGCTGGAACCTTCCTCTTGTGTCAGCTTCCTGTTCCCATCTCTATGGTAACGGTCAGTTTTGACCCAGGTCTTCAATCAGCTGTCAAATAAACTAAAACAATTTTCTATCCTCCAAGTTGTTTCCATCTCTTGGTGACCTTGTTAGGCTTCCTTATCCATGGAAATATTGGTTTGAATATTTAGTTGTGGGCCTCTGGACCTTTTTTTAGTCACTAAACCCTCGATTTCAGTTAAAAAAAATGGTAAAATGAACCTCAAGAAAATCCTAGAAATGAACCAAAGGTTGTTGTGTTTCCTGACCGTTACTGAGGGTGTTAGAACACATCTCTGACATGGATTGGTTTGATTTAGTATTCATTTTAATATCATTAACTATTGGAACATCCATGGTGTTATGGTCAGTTTAGAACCTCATAAATTTACTTCAAGAAAAAGAGAAAAAAGTCTCTTTTTCAGAAACAGAACTTTAATCCAAACACAAAATGAAAAGCAGAACAAGCCAGAACCCAAAATATGGATTTGGAAGGTCAACAAACAACAACCAGTCAAGCAAACCAAACCAACAGAAACCAGTTACTGGTTCAAAACCAGTAAAAAACAAAAACAGAGGAAAAGTCTCTGTGTGTAAGAACATGCGTGTGTGTGTGTGTGTGTGTGTGTGTGTGTGTGTGTGTGTGTGTGTGTGTGTGTGTGTGTGTCAAAAACTGACCCACTTCTTTTGCCAACATGAGCCCACAGTGGTGGTGTCTCTAAAGAGGTGGAGCTCTGTCCTTCACCTGCTAGGTTCCAGCAGGCAGCTCAGGTCTAGTTTTCTTCACTGAGCCTCCATGATGAGTTTCCTCTGAGAAGTTCTTGTCCAAGGTCCCAGCTGGTAAAACCATTGTCACCAGTGATATTGGGACCCTGCAGTCCAGTGGTCTTATCAGGACCACACTGGACCTGCCGTCTTTGTTTGTTGTGTTGTTGTGCAGGTCGATGGGAGAACGAGGCTGATGAGAGTCCCTGAAGCTCCCATGACTGGGAGAGGAGCTGCTGGCAGTGTTGCTGACAGTGCACTTCTGACTTCAGGTTTGGCTCTGACTGTTGCTTTGTCATCTTATTTTGATAACTGGGTCCAGACAGACCCTCACTATTCGATCATTCAGTGAACAACATTTGTTGGTTTGATTTGGTTGAACTAGAGGTTCCGGACAAAGTCAGAAAGCCTTGATGCAGTCAACAAGTTGATGTGCTTCTTTGATGCATTTAGAACCTCCAACAGGTCCCACAGGAGGAAGGTTAAATCATGTGACCATCATCATAACAGCTGTTGACCTTGTTTAACTAGTTGGTGGTGCTAAATATTGCCAGCTAGCTAACGTTAACTAGCTAACATTGCTAGCTAGCTAATATTATTGTAACTCGGTAAAAGCAACAATACTTGGGTTCAACTCAAGGAGCGAGGGGTAATTAGTGCAAGACAGTTATTGTAATTTTCTTTTCACAATGGCAAGAGTAAGACAAGCTTCACTTCACACAAGAAAAATAAAAAAATAAGCATCCCTTCACAGCGTCATGCTGTTTAATGTCACTGTCCTTCTGTCCGTCTGTCTGATGTATATGTATGTGCTACCCGGGTAGTGTGTCATGTTTTATTGTTTTTCTATGTGCACGCTGCGTGGCTTAGATCTTATCTGCTCCACGGTAATGCTGAACTGAAGAATTTGGATCCTCTTGAACCCTGCCTCTCGTCACACAGTGGTCCTGGTTGAGATCGATGCTGTCAGTCTCCAGAGTGCAGATGCAGCAATGGAGTAGAATAAAAAAAAAACAATCTACCATAACAGGAAAAAAATTGGTTATCTATCTCTAATTACTGTACAGTATACTCTCTTTTTCTCTCTTCACTTCATGTAACAGCCAGTAACAGAAAATAATAACTATATCCTGAGACATTAAAATCCCTCAGACATCGTTACATTTGTTACAGTATAAATCATGCTACACAATATCTCTGTATCTCTAATCATGCTTCCTCAAGTCACATGACTTTTACTCAGTATCATTTCAACATCAACTCTTACATATTAATATTGCAACAATTAAAATCTCACATCTACAAATCATGAATACCTCTCAGCTCTATGACATTGAACAAGGCACTTAAGGCGCCTATGAAAACACGGCAAAACTACCGTTCCCGTATGAAAATGAACACAGCTCTAAGATGCAAAACTTTTAACATATTTATCCATTACAACAATTTGGTGCATTTACAACTTACTCCGATTGTTTTTTTTTCCTTTCTTTAAGATTATAACAGAACAGATCTCATATTGCTGAATCATAGCTGAACTGAGAAACAGTCATTACATGTCCGCTAGCAACATAGCGGCTAACTAGCACACTCACCGGAGTTCTCGATCGTCTCAATACCGGTAATAGGAAACATCCTCCGGTCACAGCGGTCGGAAACTCTTTATAACGACTCTCAATCGTGTAATTGACTCAAAGTATTAAAAAAAATTAAGCAGTAAAAGAAACAAGCCATAAAGAAAATAACTGTTCGTCTCAACGGAAAATCACGAAAAGTCTCGCGGTCTCTTTTCGGCAGTTGATCCCAGCATGCATTGCGTCTACTGCAATCTCTACTCACCACATTTATACAGTGCCCTCTAGTGGTGATTCTATGGCATTGCATGAATTTACAACAAGAAAAAAAAAAAAAGTTCAATAAACTCAAGCCAAATTTTTATGGGGGTTACACTTGGCATAGACTTCTACCAGACTGAGGGGTGTGTAAAAATGTCACAAAAGAGATATGTGGAAAAGATACTGAGTCGCTATGACATGCAAGAGTGTGGGACTAGGGAGACACCATGTGAACAAAAACTAGACTACAATGAAGAGGCACCTAAAATGAAAGAAATTTAGCTTAAAGAAATTTGCAGGGGTCATGTTTGGTGCATAATTGTTTGTTTGTTTGTTTTTTTATGTTCGTTGTGAAAACTAACTGCCCGTTTTTTGTTCACTTATTTTATGAGGGTTAAACAGTTAACAGTACATTCATAAGTGGGAGTGTTGAGTATTGTGATATGATTGACTGTAACTGTGCTACTGTTCATGTCACTGTCACTGATGTGTGACGTCACTGTTCTGCATGTAGGGGGCACGCACGTGCCAAGTTCTCTCTCTCTCTCCCCTTCTGCCTCGAGCTGGATGATCACGGGTGACAGCTCCGTTCAAATAAATATGCCAAAAGAGGCTGCAAGGATATTTCCTTTATTAGCAAGTGTTGCTTATTAGGTATACATGCAAAGTTTAACACAAACCTTAAAATTATGCTACAGTGATGTCGTGAGAGTTGCTACGAACCTCAAAAATGCTGACAGTGATGGAGTAAAAGTGACTAAAATCTCAAAATGATGCTTCAGTGATGTAGTAAGAGTTGCTACTATCCTCAAAGTGATGCTACAGTAATGTGGTGAGAGTTGCTACGAACCTCAAAATGATGCTGACAGAAATTTAGTGAGAGTTTCTACTTATCTCGAAATGAAGCTACAGTGATGAGGTGAGAGTTGCTAAAAATCTCAAAATCTCAAAATGATGCTACAGTGATGTAGTGAGAGTTGATTAAAACCTTAAAATGATGCTACAGTAATGTAGTCAGAGTTGCTACTAACCTAAGAAATAATGGTCCAGTGATGTAGCGAGAGTTGCTACGAATCTCAAAATGATGCTCCAGTGATGTAGCGAGAGTTGCTCAAAACTTCAAAATGATGCTGACAGTGATGTCGTGAGAGTTGCGACTAACCTAAGAAATGATGCTCCAGTGATTTCATGACAGTTGCTTAAAACCTCAAAATGATGCTACAGTCACGTAGCGAGAGTTGCTGCTTATCTCAAAATGATGCTAAAGTGATGTAGTGAGAGTTGCTACGAACCTCAAAATGATGCGACAGTGATGTAGTGAGAGTTGCTCCTATTCTCAAAATGATGCTGACAGTGATGTAGTGAGAGTTGCTACGAACCTCAAAATGATGCGACAGTGATGTAATAAGAACATCCCTTCCAGCCTTGTCTGAAAAATGTTCCTGATCCCAGAGAAAGAGGCTCCAAGGAGGAAGAAGGCAGCAAAGCTCCAGGAGGCCAAGGAGAGGGCAAAGGTGGAGGCTGAGCCAAAGGAGCCAGTGTGGGTCCACAACTATGAAGTGTGGAAAAAGGAATGTGACGACTGATGGCCAAGGTGAAGAAGGAGAACAAGGAGGTGGATGCTGAGTGGCAGGCCAGGAACTTTGTGTGGAAGGCTGAGCTAGAAGACACAAAAACATTCCTGAAGGTCCTTGAGGCCCGGTGGAAGAGGGAGGAGCAGGACAAGAAAGAGACGGAGCAGGTCCTGAAGGAGGCTCGCCAGGAAGTGAGCAACTCTGATGCTCAGCAATGGGATGAGGACAAAGACCAGGACAAAGAAGAAATGGTCCTGGAGGCCCAGGAGGACCTGGAGACGGAGAAACAGGATAAAGAGGAGGGCAATAAAGAGGCAGAGGAGGTCCAGGAGGCCAAGCTGACAGCCAAGGAGGAAGGACATGAGGAGAATGGGACAATGTCATGGACACAGAAAAACTGACATGTAGGGAAAATAATACAGAGGCAGAGGAGGTCCAGGAGGCTCACATGCCATTTGAGGAGGAAGGGCATCAGGAGGAGGAGAAGACTGTCAGGGAGACAGAGCAGGAAAACCAAACGCGTGGAGGAGGGACATCAGAAGAAGAAGGTGAAGCCTGGACGTCTAAGAAGGTGGATTTCATCTCTTTTTACTCCCCACAAGAGAGCAGAGCGTCATGAGGCAGAGCAGGTCCTGAAGGAGGCTGGACAGGAAGTGAGCCTCTCTGATGCTCAGCAATGGGATGAGGACAAAGACCAGGACATAGAAGAAAGGGTCCTTGAGGGGATGGTCCTGGACAAAGAGCTGGCGAAGGAAGAGCCCAAAGAGGTGGTGGGGCTGGTGAGGGAGGAGCTTCAGGAGACAGTGAGAAAGACCAGGAACACCAAACAAGGAGGGACATCGGCAGAAGGAAGTGAAGCATGGACCTTTAGTGGAGTGCTTCTTATGTCTCTTTTGTCTGTCACCATAAAATCTGAAAATTAAACTCATTTTTCCAATAATTGTATCACTGATCACTCTTAATTGCATGTGATGGGTGGTGTTTTATTTTTTATTTATTTTTTGGTACTGAAAACATCTCCTGCCTCTGGCCTGTTCTGCCGTCCTTGTGTTCAAAAGGCCGTCTTCATGTGTCTCCACCAACACTCAGGCTGAATCCATGATCTCAGCATCAGAATCAAAGGAAGGTCAATGGCTCTGTTGTGTCACAATAATAGAAACATACTAAATGCAGCCAACTGGAAAGCTCTGGGCCCCAAACTGGGTTTCATGGCTCCTGTGAGTGAGGGTGTGGCTGGTTAGGTGGTGTAGTTTTGTCCTACTGGACACTGGCATTGCCATCTTGACTTGTGGTTCTACTGTGCACAGCTGGATGTTCCCACATCCTCATAAAACAAGGGAACAGAGGCTGACAGGTAAGGACAAGGACACATCTGCTGCTTTGACATCTACAGATTCCACACCAAACACTCAAGAGTTGGCAGGTGGAGCTGCCAACACAGAGGAAACAAGCCTGGTGTCTCAGTCCAAGCCCAGATCAGGTCAGGAGACACAACAGCCCAGGAAGAACTCCCATTTCAGGGGTTTCCAAATAAAGACCTGGGATTTAAGAGTCCAGTCCTGCTGCAGTACTGAGAGAATGATTGTCTTCTGATTGAAGCCATACTTCACCACCAAAGTGGACTTTTCCTTACAAGCACTCACAAACAGGTGTGCTGAGGTCACAAAGACATGTTGTCACTTTTGATCAACTTCATTGTGAGGTCCCACTGAAGGAAGAGCCAGACACGTTTTTAGCTTGAGGCGAATGGAGAACGATGCCTTACAACATTAAACTTTCAAAATAAAAAAGATTTACAAACTCTCCAGGTCCTCCATCGTCTAGAATAAATATCTTCTTTATCCAGTTGGATGCTCGGGAAAAAAAACAACACTTGAAAGAGCAAATACATGTTTGGGGGAATTCTAGCTTTAACCATGACAGTGAGGACATTAAACTCATTGTTGTACTGGTTACCGTCATGGTGGGAGGGCTGGTTCTTGGTCTGCTTGAGCCAACTCTGATCCTGGACTACTATTCCTGAGTCATCACCCCTCACCTGCATTGTCCGCTGACAGCGTCACACCTGACGTCTGGGGAAGGGATTCCAGGACGGGAGCAGTTGCAGGCCTCACAGCCAACCACTGGGTGGCAGCCAAACGTCTGGGGCTCACTGGGTGCCCTCAGGACGGAGGGTCCTGGGAGGACAGATCCAGTTGCCGGTCAGCGGTTCACATAACCTGGTACCACAGTTCCAGGCTGAAGCTGGAGAGAGAGAGACAGACAGGAATGAAATGATCTGGTGAAAGACAAACACTGGCTCAGCCCAACATTGATGTTTCTTCCTGGGATTGTTGTGCTGTTGACCAGCAGTCACATGACACACAGTTTAGTTTGCTCACTGAATTGGCTTCAGAGAACCCCGCCTTTTTAAAGACTATTTTGGTGGATGTCCTTTGATGTTCAGCTCCAAGCTGTCCTCTGATGGTTGGACAGGTTGGTTTGGTCTGTCCTCTCACTCATCATTAAAGCCCTTATTACTCATCCTTCATCCAATCTGACACTCACGTCTGCAGAGGGGAATCCCCAGCAACCCGCGGCCCACATGGAGCAGTCTCGGCCAATCACGTGGGGCCTGCCGACCACCAAATGGCTCGCAGGTGTCACTCTCAGCTCCAACCTCATGGCAGGCACAAGGCAGGGCGCCGTTGGTGAGGACAGCCCAAAGAGACACAGCTGAGCTGAGACAGAATGGAGATGAAGGACAGGAGGGACGACAGAGAAAAAGGAAACGTTAGCGAGACATTTTAGGAAAATTAGTTTAGTGGGGAAAAGGTTATTAGCCAAACTTGCTAAATGGAAGGACAACAAAAAACAAAGATCTTCAAAAGAAAATTAGCACAAAATGAAACCCTGCAAGAGAAAGTAAATCAAGAACTAAATATTCTTGAGGCTCAGGTCTTTAGTTCCAATGCTTGTAAATGACATCTGAATGCATTCACAACCCAAATCTGAGCAGACAGAAGCGTCCCAGTCAGGCCCAGTTTAGTTCCTCTAGAACATTCAGGGATACAGAACAGGGACCAACTCAGGCTGAGAGACACCGACTTGACATGAAAGCTGTTGAGGCCACAGTTGCTGATGAAGTGGTCAGATTTCTCCAGTGGTTCTTGGTTCAGGGAGCTGGAGCTGGAGCTGCTCTCAGGCACCACCAGGACGTAATCCTGGAGAGACAGAAGGAAGAAGTCCAGGCCTGACAGAGGAGAAGGAGGCACAGAGTAGAAACAGCAGATACGTGTCAGGAAAGGGAGAGGGTATCAGTCCAGCAGAGGAGCAGGAAACCTACCACCACAGGGCTCTGCCTGCAGGAACCTGCAGGTGAGGACGACCTGGTGGTCCGGCACATCCAGAATGATCTGGTTTTCGGACACCGGCACGTTTCGGCAGCCGTAAGCGTGGGGACAGAAGGAGGCGTTGGCGTGGCCTGAAAGACAAAAACAACCATCTTCATTTTAATGTTTCTCAAACAGCCGGAGCAGGAAAGCCAAGATGAATCAAAGATCCTCCACCCTGCCAGATCCGACCCTGGTAATGTAGACCTGCACAGGGTGGGTGGGGTGGAGCGGCTGGTGGTGGTGGAGGATGAAGACGTATCTGCCCAAAGCCTGGACACGGTGGAGTCCACCGCAGCGTTCTGAGTAGAAGGATGAGAGCGATGTTCAATGCTACATGTTTTCTTTGCTGAACCGCCGATGTTTCCAATCACGAATCTCAGTCATGAGATTTGAACATCATGGAGGAGTTCAAAAGTGTCAAACTGGGCCGGTCTCCATTTTATGAGTCCGGAGACCGAAGATAAAACTACAAGTCACTGGTTCAGATTTGACTCGTCTGAATCCAAACACAGCAGCGTTCTTCCACCAGGCCAGAGGAGTTGATCATGATAACAAGATATCTTCATGCTACTACAACACACAAACTCATCACAAGAAAAGACTTCATGGTGGAACAACAAATCTCCTCCCAATGGGAAAAACATTGAGTTGAACAATCAACTTTTCCATGATGACATGGAGAGCTTGGCAGCAGCAGCAGGCTTCCATTGGGGGCTGATATGCCAGCTCCACTTAGCCTTCTTTGGAATGGTTTCACCTGGAGTGATGCTGTTATTGAGACCTTTTATCCGGAACAACACCACCTGCATGGAGACTGAGGACTTCAACAGATGCAGATGTTGACCCAGAATAAATCTAAATATTCCAGATGTGTTAAATCAATCCAGCAGCAGTGGTGGGAGCGTCGTAAACTCACTCCCTCAGCAGCCGTCAGCCTCCGTACCTGCACGGAGTCAAGCCTGATGTGGTCTCTGTTGTCTGCTCCCAGAGGTGGTCTGTCACCTCTGAACCAGGGGGCTCATCTCTCTGGTGGGAGGGCAGTGGAGGAGCTGCAGCGGGGGAGGCCAGGATGGGCTCCTGTAGGAGGAGCTCTGGCCCTCCTTCAGCACCAGCCAGTTGGAGGGAGTTTGGAAACGTGAGGGGACACAGGAGGAGCTACAGGGGGAGGGAAGGTGGATCAGAACCGTTCTAACAAGAGCGCTGAGGGGACACAGGAGGAGCTACAGGGGGAGGGAAGGTGGATCAGAACCCTTCTAACAAGAGCGCTGAGGGGACACAGGAGGAGCTACAGGGGGAGGGAAGGTGGATCAGAACCCTTCTAACAAGAGCGCTGAGGGGACACAGGAGGAGCTACAGGGGGAGGGAAGGTGGATCAGAACCGTTCTAACAAGAGCGCTGAGGGAACACAGGAGGAGCTACGGGGGGGGGGGGGGGTGGATCAGAACCATTCTAACAAGAGTGCTGTCCCACTAATGTTCCTCACCAGAATCCACCTGTCAGGGGGGAACCGTCCATGGGTGCTGATGCAGCGGACTGAAGGTTCAACGTAGTCCATGCTGATCTGGTCTTTAGGCACCATGTAGACTTTGTGCTAAAAACACCAGCAAAAAAAAAAACAAACACAAAATGGGGAGAATTTTAACAAAATTATGCAAATGAGCTGAAGATCAAAATACAAAAAGTAAATCAAGGTTTTTTTCAAATAATTGCCAGCTATTTAGCTCAGAGAAGGACAAATGTCAATCAAGATGTCAGAATGGAACGATCCCACTGGCTTCTGGTCAAGGGAACCATGGAGATGCTAACTTCCTGTTGGACTATCAGGGTGTCTCATCCCTGACATGCTAACTTCCTGTTGGACAATAAAGGTGTCTCATCCCTGACATGCTAACTTCCTGTTCGACTGTTAAGCCTGATTTAAGCCTGATTTATGCTTCTGAGTCGCGTAGTCGCCGTACCTACGCCGTAGCCTGACACGGGCCTCCAAAATATCCTGCCGACGCGTCGCGTCGACGCGTGGTGACGTCAAGGTTGAGGACTGTGATTGGTCCGCTCAGAAGGTCATTTCCGGTTCAGTCGCTGCACAACAACACCACCATTTTCAAAGTTTCTGTGGTGAAAGCTTCAAGAAAAAATGGACCAAGCCGAAGAAAGGATTATTCGGGGCACTAGAAAGACTGGCAAATGGCCAACAATTGTTGTATGTGACCGGAAGAAAACCAAGGAATCCGACAAGAGCCCCGTAAACAATACAAAGACAAAGCCACACCCCCTAGCGGCTTGGCGGTGAATTGCAGAGCAACGCGTTCCCTCGACGCAGAATAAACCAGGCTTTTCAGTCGCAGCTGTTTTACGCCCCCGTGCCAGATAAGGACCCCATCGGGCAGTGCCACTCTGGAGGGAGCGCGTCTCACAGTCAGTCAGCGGAACCATGCGGATCCGGGCCGGAGCTGTGGGAAGGAGCGCCAATTGTATCGGGTTGTTGTTTTCTGGACTGCAGCAGAACAGGAGCAGCCGGGACTGGAATGTAGAAGTAGGTTATCTTGAAGTTGACTAAGTTATGGTGAACGATATTGTGGTTCAACACTTTAATGAGCTTTAAGGCAAACATATTTCATGAGGAAACAACGCCGGAATTGGACGGATTTCAGCGGCACACAACAACGTATCCGATACACCTTATTGGAAACCTGGTGGTCTAAGACTAAGAAACACCAGTCACCATGAAGAAAGGAACTTTTAGCTGAGTACTCATGTTCTTTTCTGCAGGTTGAATGTGGCATTTGTTGGACAGAAGCGTCTCATCTCAACAAAAGCACCTCTTCAGTGCTGAGGCATGATGGGGCCAGGCATGAGAATGAAGTCCCAGATCCACCAGGATGAACTCAGGTATACAGCCACTCTCCAACTGACTCACAGTTGCTTCATTGATCATTAATTCCTCTTCATTTCTTCTCTCCTTCATCTTGAACCATCCAGCTTCCAGGAAGCAGATGCTGGATGAGGCTCTGCTGAATTTCATCCTGAAGAACTGCCAGCCCCTCAGCACTGTTGAGAGGGAAGGTTTCAGGGAACTGGTTCAGGTCCTTGAGCCTCATATGTTTGCCAACCAGAAAGGTTTGTGTGGAAATGATCTAAAGCAGTAGTTGATATCTCCAGTTTATTTCATCTCTAATTTCAATGTATTGATTTACTCTGGGTGTCATTTTCAGACCATCAAACAAACGGTGGCCAAAAGTACCAGGAGGAACGGGAAGGAGTGAAAAAGGAAGTCCAGCTGCCATGTGGACATCTGTGGACATGGAGGCTCCCTTGGCTCTGACCTGTCACTGCATTCATGAGAATGAATGTGTTGGGAGTGCAAGACTTTCCACAAAGTCACCCTGCATCACTTTGAGGTTCGTAGCAACTCTCACTACATCACTGTAGTTTCATTATGAGCTTCATCGCAATTATCACATCACTGTCGCATCATTTCGTAGGTAAGTAGCAACTCTCATTACATCATTGTAGCATCATTTCTTACGTTCGTAGCAACTCTCACTACATAACTGCCACCTAATTTTGAGGATCGTAGCAACTCTCACCACATCACTGTCGCATCATTTTGAGGATCGTAGCAACTCTCATTACATAACTGTCGCATCATTTTGAGGATCGTAGCAACTCTTACTACATCACTGTCGCATCATTTTGAGAATAGTCGCAACTCTCGCGACATCACTTTAGCATCATTTTGAGATTCGTAGCAACTCTCATTCCATCACTGTAGCATCATTTTGAGGTTCGTAGCAACTCTCACCACATCACTGTAGCATCATTTCTTAGGTAAGTAGCAACTCTCATTCCATAACAGTAGCATCATTTTGAGATTCGTAGCAACTCTCACCACATCACTGTCAGCATCATTTCTTAGGTAAGTAGCAACTCTCATTACATCACTCTAGCATCATTTGGACATTTGTCGCAACTCTCATTACATCACTGTAGCATCATTTTGAGGTTCGTAGCAACTCTCACCACATCACTGTCACCTCATTTTGAGAATCGTAACAACTCTCACTTCATCACTGCAGCATCATTTTGAGGATCGTAGCAACTCTCACTACATCACTGTCGCATCATTTTTAGGATAGTCGCAACTCTCGCGACATCACTGTCGCATCATTTTGAGATTCGTTGCAACTCTCATTACATCACTGTAGCATCATTTTGAGGTTCGTAGCAACTCTCACCACATCACTGTAGCATCATTTCTTAGGTAAGTAGCAACTCTCATTACATCACTGTAGCATCATTTTGCGGTTCGTAGCAACTCTCACTGCACCACTTTAGCATTATTTTGAAATTAGTATCAACTCTCACCACATCACTGTAGCATCACTTCTTAGGTTAGTCTCAACTCTCATGACATCACTTTAGCATCATTTTGTGGATCGTAGCAACTCTGACTACATCACTGTCGCATCATTTTGAGGATAGTCGCAACTCTCATTACATCACTGTAGCATCATTTTGAGATTCGTAGCAACTCTCATTACATCACTGTAGCATCATTTCTTAGGTAAGTAGCAACTCTCATTACATAACTGTAGCATCATTTTGAGGTTCGTAGCAACTCTCACCACATCACTGTAGCATCATTTCTAAGGTAAGTAGCAACTCTTATTACATCACTTTAGCATCATTTCTTAGGTTTGTAGCAACTCTCATTACATCACTGTAGCATCATTTCTTAGGTTTGTAGCAACTCTCATTACATCACTCGAGAATCATTTGGACATTTGTAGCAACTCTCCTTACATCACTGTAGCATCATTTTTAGGATAGTCGCAACTCTCACTAAACCACTTTAGCATTATTTTGAAATTAGTAGCAACTCTCACCACATCACTGTAGCATCATTTCTTTGGTAAGTAGCATCTCTCATTACATCACTTTAGTGTTATTTTGAAATTACTATCAACTCTCACCACATCAGTGTAGCATCATTTCTTAGGTTTGTAGCAACTCTGATTACATCACTGTAGCATCATTTCTTAGGTTTGTAGCAACTCTCATTACATCACTCTCGCATCATTTGGACATTTGTAGCAACTCTCGTTACATCACTGTAGCATCATTTTTAGGATAGTCGCAACTCTCACGACATTACTGGAGCATCATTTTGAGATTCCTAGCAACTCTCATGACATCACTGTAGCATCATTTTGAGGTTCGTAGCAACTCTCACCACATCACTGTAGCATCATTTATTAGGTAAGTTGTAACTCTCACCACATCACTGTAGCATGATTTTGAGATTCGTATCAACTCTTACGACATCACTGTCACCTCATAGTGAGGATAGTTTCAACTCTCACCACATCACTGTAGCATCATTTTGAGGATCGTAGCAACTCTCACTACATCACTGTCGCATCATTTTGACATTTGTAGCAACTCTCATTTCATCACTGTAGCATCATTTCTTAGGTTAGTAGCAACTCCCATGACATCACTGTAGCATCATTTTGAGGTTCGTAGCAACTCTCACCACATCACTGTAGCATCATTTCTTAGGTAAGTAGCAACTCTCATTACATCACTGCAGCATCATTTTGAGGTTTGTAGCAACTCTCACGACATTACTGGAAGTATCAGTTTTAGGTTCGTAGCAACTTTCACCACATCACTGTAGCATCATTCTGCGGTTCGTAGCAACTCTCACTACACCACTTTAGCATTACTTTGAAATTAGTCTTAACTCTCACCACATCACTGTAGCATCACTTCTTAGGTTTGTCGCAACTCTCATTACATCACTTTAGCATCATTTTGAGGATTGTAGCAACTCTCACGACATTACTGTAGCATCATTTTGAGGTTCGTTGCAACGCTCACTAAATCACTGTCGCATCATTTTGAGGATAGTCGCAACTCTCATTACATCACAGTAGCATCATTTTGAGATTCGTAGCAACTCTCATTACATCACTGTAGCATCATTTCTTAGGTAAGTAGCAACTCTCATATAACTGTAGCATCATTTTGAGGTTCGTAGCAACTCTCACCACATCACTGTAGCATCATTTCTTAGGTAAGTAGCAACTCTCATTACATCACTTTAGCATGATTTTGAAATTACGATGAACTCTCACCACATCACTGTAGCATCATTTCTTCGGTTTGTTGCAACTCTCATTCCATCACTGTAGCATCATTTTGAGGTTCGTAGCAACTCTCACCACATCACTGTAGCATCATTTCTTAGGTAGATAGCAACTCTCATGACATCACTGTAGCATCATTTGTTAGGTTTGTACCAACTCTCATTACATCACTCTGGCAGCATTTGGACATTTGAAGCAACTCTCATTACATCACTGTTGCATCATTTTGCGGTTCGTAGCAACTCTCACTACACCACTTTAGCATTATTTTGAAATTAGTAGCAAATCTCACCACATCACTGTAGCATCATTTTGAGGTTCGTCGCAACTCTCACCACATCACTGTAGCATCATTTCTTTGGTAAGTAGCATCTCTCATTACATCACTTTAGCGTTATTTTGAAATTACTATCAACTCTCACCACATCACTGTCAGCATCATTTCTTAGGTTTGTAGCAACTCTGATTACATCACTGTAGCATCATTTCTTAGGTTTGTAGCAACTCTCATTACATCACTCTAGCATCATTTGGACATTTGTAGCAACTCTCCTTACATCACTGTAGCATCATTTTTAGGATAGTCGCAACTCTCACGACATGACTGGAGCATCATTTTGAGATTCCTAGCAACTCTCATTACATCACTGTAGCATCATTTTGAGGTTCGTAGCAACTCTCACCACATCACTGTTGCATCATTTCTTAGGTAAGTAGCAACTCTCATTACATCACTGTAGCATCATTCTGCGGTTCGTAGCAACTCTCACTACACGACTTTAGCATTATTTTGAAATTAGTATCAACTCTCACCACATCACTGTAGCATCACTTCTTAGGTTTGTCGCAACTCTCATTACATCACTTTAGCATCATTTTGAGGATCGTAGCAACTCTCACGACATTACTGTAGCATCATTTTGAGGTTCGTAGCAACTCTCACCACATTACTGTAGCATCATTTATTAGGTAAGTTGCAACTCTCACCACATCACTGTCAGCATCATTTTGTGGTTCGTAGCAACTCTCACTACATCACTGTCGCATCATTTTGACATTTGTAGCAACTCTCATTTCATCACTGTAGCATCATTTCTTAGGTTAGTAGCAACTCCCATGACATCACTGTAGCATCATTTTGAGGTTCGTAGCAACTCTCACTACACCACTTTAGCATTATTTTGAAATTAGTAGCAACTCTCACCACATCACTGTAGCATCACTTCTTAGGTTTGTCGCAACTCTCATTACATCAATCTAGCATCATTTGGACATTTGTAGCAACTCTCCTTACATCACTGTAGCATCGTTTTTAGGATAGTCGCAAGTCTCACGACATTACTGGAGCATCATTTTGAGATTCCTAGCAACTCTCATTACATCACTGTAGCATCATTTTGAGGATCGTAGCAACTCTCACGACATTACTGTAGCATCATTTTGAGGTTCGTAGCAACTCTCAACACATCACTGTAGCATCATTTCTTAGATATGTAGCAACTCTCATTACATCACTTTAGCGTGATTTTGAAATTACTATCAACTCTCACCACATCACTGTCAACATAATTTCTTAGGTTAGTAGAAACTGTCATAACATCACTGTAGCATCATTTTGAGATTCGTAGCGACTCTCACCACATCACTGTAGCATCATATTGCGGTTCGTAGCAACTCTCACTACACCACTTTAGCATTATTTTGAAATTAGTATCAACTCTCACCACATCACTGTAGCATCACTTCTTAGGTTGGTCTCAACTCTCATGACATCACTTTAGCATCATTTTGTGGATCGGAGCAACTCTCAAGACATCACTGTCGCATCATTTTGAGGATAGTCGCAACTCTCACGACATTACTGTCACATCATTTTGAGATTCGTAGCAACTCTCATTACATCACTGTAGCATCATTTTGAGGTTTCTAGCAACTCTCACCACATCACTGTAGCATCATTTCTTAGGTAAGTAGCAACTCTCACCACATCACTGTAGCATCATTTTGAGGATCGTAGCAACTCCCACTACATTACTGTCACATCATTTTGACAATTGTAGCAACTCTCATTTCATCACTGTAGCATCATTTCTTACGTTAGTAGCAACTCCCATGACATCACTGTAGCATCATTTTGAGGTTTGTAGCAACTCTCACTGCATTACTGGAAACATCAATTTGAGCATCGTAGCAACTCTGCCTACATCACTGTAGCATCATTTCTTCGGTTATAAGCAACTCTCATTTCATCACTTCAGCATGATTTTGAAATTACTATCAACTCTCACCACAACACTGTCAGCATAATTTCTGAGGTTAGTCGCAACTGTCATAACATCACTGTAGCATCATTTTGAGGATTGTAGCAACTCTCACAACATCACTGTAGCATAATTTATTAGGTAAGTAGCAACTCTCACCACATCACTGTAGCATCATTTTGAGGTTCGTAGCAACTCTCACCACATCACTGTAGCATCATTTCTTAGGTAAGTAGCAACTCTCATTACATCACTTTAGCGTGATTTTGAAATTACTATCAACTCTCACCACATCACGGTCAGCATCATTTTGAGATTAGTATCAACTCTTACTACATAACTGCCACCTCATTTTGAGGATCATAGCAGCTCTCACCAGATCACTGTCGCATCATTTTGAGGATCGTAGCAACTCTCACTACATCACTGTCGCATCATTTTGAGGATAGTTGCAACTCTCGCGATATTACTGTAGCATCATTTTGAGATTCGTTGCAACTCTCATTACATCACTGTGGCATCATTTTGAGGTTCGTAGCAACTCTCACTACATCACTGTCGCATCATTTTGAGGATAGTCGCAACTCTCACCACATCACAAAAGGATCATTTCTTAGGTAAGCAGCAATGCACTCTAGCATCACTTCTTAGGTTTGTCGCAACTCTCATTACATCACTTTAGCATCATTTTGAGGATCGTAGCAACTCTCACTACATCACTGTAGCATCATTTCTTAGGTAAGTAGCAACTCTCACTACATCACTGTAGCATCATTTCTTAGGTAAGTAGCAACTCTCACCACATCACTGTAGCATTATTGTGAGGTTCGTCGCAACTCCCACCACATCACTGTAGCATCATTTATTAGGTAAGTTGTAACTCTCACCACATCACTGTAGCATGATTTTGAGATTCGTATCAACTCTTACGACATCACTGTCACCTCATAGTGAGGATAGTTTCAACTCTCACCACATCACTGTAGCATCATTTTGAGGATCGTAGCAACTCTCACTACATCACTGTCGCATCATTTTGACATTTGTAGCAACTCTCATTTCATCACTGTAGCATCATTTCTTAGGTTAGTAGCAACTCCCATGACATCACTGTAGCATCATTTTGAGGTTCGTAGCAACTCTCACTACATTACTGGAAGCATCAATTTGAGCATCGTAGCAACTCTGCTTACATCACTGTGGCATCATTTCTTCGGTTATAAGCAACTCTCATGACATCACTTTAGCATGATTTTGAAATTACTATCAACTCTCACCACAACACTGTCAGCATAATTTCTTAGGTTAGTAGAAACTGTCATAACATCACTGTAGCATAATTTTGAGATTCATAGCAACTCTCACCACATCACTGTAGCATCATTTCTTAGGTAAGTAGAAACTCTCATTACATCACTGTAGCATCATTTTGCGGTTCGTAGCAACTCTCACTACACCACTTTAGCATTATTTTGAAATTAATAGCAACTCTCACCACATCACTGTAGCATCACTTCTTAGGTTTGTCGCAACTCTCATTACATCACTGTAGCATCATTTTGAGGTTCGTTGCAACTCTCACCACATCACTGTAGCATCATTTCTTTGGTAAGTAGCATCTCTCATTACATCACTTTAGCGTTATTTTGAAATTACTATCAACTCTCACCACATCACTGTAGGATCATTTCTTAGGTTTGTAGCAACTCTGATTACATCACTGTAGCATCATTTCTTAGGTTTGTAGCAACTCTCATTACATCACTCTAGCATCATTTGGACATTTGTAGCAACTCTCACTACATCACTGTCGCATCATTTTTAGGATAGTCGCAACTCTCGCGACATCACTGTCGCATCATTTTGAGATTCGTAGCAACTCTCACCACATCACTGTAGCATCATTTCTTAGGTAAGTAGCAACTCTCATTACATCACTTTAGCATGATTTTGAAATTACGATGAACTCTCACCACATCACTGTAGCATCATTTCTTCGGTTTGTTGCAACTCTCATTCCATCACTGTAGCATCATTTTGAGGTTCGTAGCAACTCTCACCACATCACTGTAGCATCATTTCTTAGGTAGATAGCAACTCTCATGACATCACTGTAGCATCATTTGTTAGGTTTGTACCAACTCTCATTACATCACTCTGGCAGCATTTGGACATTTGAAGCAACTCTCATTACATCACTGTTGCATCATTTTGCGGTTCGTAGCAACACTCACTACACCACTTTAGCATTATTTTGAAATTAGTAGCAAATCTCACCACATCACTGTAGCATCATTTTGAGGTTCGTCGCAACTCTCACCACATCACTGTAGCATCATTTCTTTGGTAAGTAGCATCTCTCATTACATCACTTTAGCGTTATTTTGAAATTACTATCAACTCTCACCACATCACTGTCAGCATCATTTCTTAGGTTTGTAGCAACTCTGATTACATCACTGTAGCATCATTTCTTAGGTTTGTAGCAACTCTCATTACATCACTCTAGCATCATTTGGACATTTGTAGCAACTCTCCTTACATCACTGTAGCATCATTTTTAGGATAGTCGCAACTCTCACGACATGACTGGAGCATCATTTTGAGATTCCTAGCAACTCTCATTACATCACTGTAGCATCATTTTGAGGTTCGTAGCAACTCTCACCACATCACTGTTGCATCATTTCTTAGGTAAGTAGCAACTCTCATTACATCACTGTAGCATCATTCTGCGGTTCGTAGCAACTCTCACTACACGACTTTAGCATTATATTGAAATTAGTATCAACTCTCACCACATCACTGTAGCATCACTTCTTAGGTTTGTCGCAACTCTCATTACATCACTTTAGCATCATTTTGAGGATCGTAGCAACTCTCACGACATTACTGTAGCATCATTTTGAGGTTCGTAGCAACTCTCACCACATTACTGTAGCATCATTTATTAGGTAAGTTGCAACTCTCACCACATCACTGTAAGCATCATTTTGAGATTCGTATCAACTCTTACGACATCACTGTCACCTCATAGTGAGGATAGTTTCAACTCTCACCACATCACTGTCAACATAATTTCTTAGGTTAGTAGAAACTGTCATAACATCACTGTAGCATCATTTTGAGATTCGTAGCGACTCTCACCACATCACTGTAGCATCATATTGCGGTTCGTAGCAACTCTCACTACACCACTTTAGCATTATTTTGAAATTAGTATCAGCTCTCACCACATCACTGTAGCATCACTTCTTAGGTTGGTCTCAACTCTCATGACATCACTTTAGCATCATTTTGTGGATCGGAGCAACTCTCAAGACATCACTGTCGCATCATTTTGAGGATAGTCGCAACTCTCACGACATTACTGTCACATCATTTTGAGATTCGTAGCAACTCTCATTACATCACTGTAGCATCATTTTGAGGTTTCTAGCAACTCTCACCACATCACTGTAGCATCATTTCTTAGGTAAGTAGCAACTCTCACCACATCACTGTCGCATCATTTTGAGGATCGTAGCAACTCCCACTACATTACTGTCACATCATTTTGACAATTGTAGCAACTCTCATTTCATCACTGTAGCATCATTTCTTACGTTAGTAGCAACTCCCATGACATCACTGTAGCATCATTTTGAGGTTTGTAGCAACTCTCACTGCATTACTGGAAACATCAATTTGAGCATCGTAGCAACTCTGCCTACATCACTGTAGCATCATTTCTTCGGTTATAAGCAACTCTCATTTCATCACTTCAGCATGATTTTGAAATTACTATCAACTCTCACCACAACACTGTCAGCATAATTTCTGAGGTTAGTCGCAACTGTCATAACATCACTGTAGAATCATTTTGAGGATTGTAGCAACTCTCACAACATCACTGTAGCATAATTTATTAGGTAAGTAGCAACTCTCATTACATCACTTTAGCGTGATTTTGAAATTACTATCAACTCTCACCACATCACTGTCAGCTTCATTTTGAGATTCGTATGAACTCTCACAACATCACTGTCACCTCATTTTCAGGATAGTAGCAACTCTCACTACATCACTGTCGCATCATTTTGACAATTGTCGCAACTCTCATTTCATCACTGCAGCATCATTTCTTAGGTTAGTAGCAACTCCCATGACATCACTGTAGCATCATTTCTTTGGTTACAAGCAACTCTCATTGCATCACTTTAGCATGATTTTGAAATTACTATCAACTCTCACCACAACACTGTCAGCATAATTTCGTAGGTTAGTAGCAACTGTCATAACATAACTGTAGCATCATTTTGAGGATTGTAGCAACTCTCACCACATCTCTGTAAGCATAATTTTTAGATTTGTATCAACTCTCCCTACATCACTGTAGCATCATTTTGAGGTTCGTAGCAACTCTCAATACATCATTGTCGCATCATATTGAGGAAAGTCGCAACTCTCACGACATTACTGGAGCATCATTTTTAAATTCGAAGCAACTCTCATTACATCACTGTAGCATCATTTGAGGTTCGTGGCAACTCTCACCACATCACTGTAGCATCACTTCTTAGGTATGTAGCAACTCTCATTACATCACTGTAGCATCATTTTGCGGTTCGTAGCAACTCTCACTCCACCACTTTAGCATTATTTTGAAATTCGTATCAACTCTCACCACATCACTGTAGAATCACTTCTTAGGTTTTTCGCAACTCTCATTACATCACTGTAGCATCATTTTAAGGATAGTCGCAACTCTCACTACATGACTGGAGCATCATTTTGAGATGAGTAGCAACTCTCACTACATTACTGTAGCATAATTTCTTAGGTTCGTAGCAACTCTCACTACAGGACTGTAGCATCATTTTGAGGTTAGTAGCAACTCTCACTACATCACTGTAGCATAATTTCTTAGGTGAGTAGCAACTCTCATTACATCACTATCAGCATCATTTTTTGGTGTTTAGCAACTCTCACCACATCACTGTAGCATCATTTCTTAGGTTTGTAGCAACTCTCATTACATCACTCTAGCATCATTTGGACATTTGTAGCAACTCTCACTACATCACTGTCGCATCATTTTAAGGATAGTCGCAACTCTCACTACATGACTGGAGCATCATTTTGAGATGAGTAGCAACTCTCACTACATTACTGTAGCATAATTTCTTAGGTTCGTAGCAACTCTCACTACAGGACTGTAGCATCATTTTGAGGTTAGTAGCAACTCTCACTACATCACTGTAGCATAATTTCTTAGGTGAGTAGCAACTCTCATTACATCACTATCAGCATCATTTTTTGGTGTTTAGCAACTCTCACCACATCACTGTAGCATCATTTCTTAGGTTTGTAGCAACTCTCATTACATCACTGTTGTATTATTTTGAGGATAGTAGCAACTCTCACGACATTACTTTAGCATCATTTTGAGATTCGTAGCAACTCTCATTACATCACTGTAGCATCATTTTGAGGTTCGTAGCAACTCTCACCACATCACTGTGGCATCATTTCTTAGGTAAATAGCAACCCTCATTACATCACTGTACCATCATTTTGAGGTTCGTAGCAACTCTCACCACATCACTGTCGCATCATTTCTTAGGGAAGTAGCAACTCTCATTACACCGCTTTAACATTATTTTGAAATTACTATCAACTCTCACGACATCAATGTAACATCACTTCTTAGGTTTGTCGCAACTCTCATTACATCACTTTAGCATCATTTTGAGGATCGTAGCAACTCTCACGACATCACTGTCGCATCATTTTGAGATTCGTAGTAACTCTCATTACATCACTTTAGAATCATTTTGAGGATTGTAGCAACTCTCACCACATCACTGTAGCATCATTTCTTAGGAAAGTAGCAACTCTCATTGCATCACTTTAGCGTGATTTTGAAATTACGATCAACTCTCACCACATCACTGTAGCATCACTTCTTAGGTTTGTAGCAACTCTCATTACATAACTTTAGCATCATTTTGAGATTCGTAGCAACTCTCACCACATCACCGTAGCATCATTTTGAGGTTCGTAGCAACTCTCACCACATCACTGTAGCATCATTTCTTAGGTAAATAGCAACTCTCACCACATCACTGTAGCATCATTTCTTAGGTAAATAGCAACCCTCATTACATCACTGTAGCATCATTTTGAGGTTCGTAGCAACTCTCACTACATCATTGTAGCATCATTTCTTAGGGAAGTAGCAACTCTCATTACACCGCTTTAGCATTATTTTGAAATTACTATCAACTCTCACCACATCACTGTAGCATCACTTCTTAGGTTTGTAGCAACTCTCATTACATCACTTTAGCATCATTTTGAGATTCGTAGCAACTCTCACGACATTCCTGTAGCATGATTTTGAGATTAGTAGCAACTCTCATTACATCACTGTAGCATCACTTCTTAGGTTCGTAGCAACTCTCACTACATCACTGTCGCATCATTTTGAGATTCGTAGCAACTCTCACCACATCACTGTAGCATCATTTTGAGGTTCGTAGCAACTCTCACCACATCACTGTAGCATCATTTCTTAGGTAAATAGCAACCCTCATTACATCACTGTAGCATCATTTTGTGGTTCGTAGCAACTCTCACCACATCACTGTAGCATCATTTTGAGGTTCGTAGCAACTCTCACTACATCATTGTAGCATCATTTCTTAGGGAAGTAGCAACTCCCATTACACCGCTTTAGCATCATTTTGAAATTACTATCAACTCTCACCACATCACTGTAGCATCACTTCTTAGGTTTGTAGCAACTCTCATTACATCACTTTAGCATCATTTTGAGATTCGTAGCAACTCTCACGACATTCCTGTAGCATGATTTTGAGATTAGTAGCAACTCTCATTACATCACTGTAGCATCACTTCTTAGGTTCGTAGCAACTCTCACTACATCACTGTCGCATCATTTTGAGATTCGTAGCAACTCTCACCACATCACTGTAGCATCATTTTGAGGTTCGTAGCAACTCTCACCACATCACTGTAGCATCATTTCTTAGGTAAATAGCAACCCTCATTACATCACTGTAGCATCATTTTGTGGTTCGTAGCAACTCTCACCACATCACTGTAGCATCATTTTGAGGTTCGTAGCAACTCTCACTACATCATTGTAGCATCATTTCTTAGGGAAGTAGCAACTCCCATTACACCGCTTTAGCATCATTTTGAAATTACTATCAACTCTCACCACATCACTGTAGCATCACTTCTTAGGTTTGTAGCAACTCTCATTACATCACTTTAGCATCATTTTGAAGTTCGTAGCAACTCTCACCACATCACTGTAGCATCATTTCTTAGGTAAATAGCAACCCTCATTACATCACTGTAGCATCATTTTGTGGTTCGTAGCAACTCTCACCACATCACTGTAGCATCATTTTGAGGTTCGTAGCAACTCTCACTACATCATTGTAGCATCATTTCTTAGGGAAGTAGCAACTCCCATTACACCGCTTTAGCATCATTTTGAAATTACTATCAACTCTCACCACATCACTGTAGCATCATTTCTTAGGTTTGTAGCAACTCTCATTATATCACTGTAGCATCATTTTGAAGTTCGTAGCAACTCTCACCACATCACTGTAGCATCATTTCTTAGGTAAATAGCAACCCTCATTATATCACTGGAGCATCATTTTGCGGTTCGTAGCAACTCTCACTACATCAATGTAACATCACTTCTTAGGTTTGTCGCAACTCTCATTACATCACTTTAGCATCATTTTGAGGATCGTAGCAACTCTCACGACATCACTGTCGCATCATTTTGAGATTCGTAGCAACTCTCATTACATCACTTTAGAATCATTTTGAGGATTGTAGCAACTCTCACCACATCACTGTAGCATCATTTCTTTGGAAAGTAGCAACTCTCATTGCATCACTTTAGCGTGATTTTGAAATTACTATCAACTCTCACCACATCACTGTAGCATCACTTCTTAGGTTTGTAGCAACTCTCATTACATCACTTTAGCATCATTTTGAGATTCGGAGCAACTCTCACGACATTACTGTAGCATGATTTTGAGATTAGTAGCAACTCTCATTACATCACTGTAGCATCACTTCTTAGGTTCGTAGCAACTCTCACTACATCACTGTCGCATCATTTTGAGATTCGTAGCAACTCTCACCACATCACTGTAGCATCATTTTGAGGTTCGTAGCAACTCTCACCACATCACTGTAGCATCATTTCTTAGGTAAATAGCAACTCTCACCACATCACTGTAGCATCATTTCTTAGGTAAATAGCAACCCTCATTACATCACTGTAGCATCATTTTGAGGTTCGTAGCAACTCTTACTACATCATTGTAGCATCATTTCTTAGGGAAGTAGCAACTCTCATTACACCGCTTTAGCATTATTTTGAAATTACTATCAACTCTAACCACATCACTGTAGCATCACTTCTTAGGTTTGTAGCAACTCTCATTACATCACTTTAGCATCATTTTGAGATTCGTAGCAACTCTCACGACATTACTGTAGCATGATTTTGAGATTAGTAGCAACTCTCATTACATCACTGTAGCATCACTTCTTAGGTTCGTAGCAACTCTCACTACATCACTGTCGCATCATTTTGAGATTCGTAGCAACTCTCACCACATCACTGTAGCATCATTTTGAGGTTCGTAGCAACTCTCACCACATCACTGTAGCATCATTTCTTAGGTAAATAGCAACCCTCATTACATCACTGTAGCATCATTTTGTGGTTCGTAGCAACTCTCACCACATCACTGTAGCATCATTTTGAGGTTCGTAGCAACTCTCACTACATCATTGTAGCATCATTTCTTAGGGAAGTAGCAACTCCCATTACACCGCTTTAGCATTATTTTGAAATTACTATCAACTCTCACCACATCACTGTAGCATCACTTCTTAGGTTTGTAGCAACTCTCATTACATCACTTTAGCATCATTTTGAGATTCGTAGCAACTCTCACGACATTCCTGTAGCATGATTTTGAGATTAGTAGCAACTCTCATTACATCACTGTAGCATCACTTCTTAGGTTCGTAGCAACTCTCACTACATCACTGTCGCATCATTTTGAGATTCGTAGCAACTCTCACCACATCACTGTAGCATCATTTTGAGGTTCGTAGCAACTCTCACCACATCACTGTAGCATCATTTCTTAGGTTTGTAGCAACTCTCATTATATCACTGTAGCATCATTTTGAAGTTCGTAGCAACTCTCACCACATCACTGTCGCATCATTTCTTAGGTAAATAGCAACCCTCATTATATCACTGGAGCATCATTTTGCGGTTCGTAGCAACTCTCACTACATCACTGTAGCATCACTTCTTAGGTTTTTCGCAATTCTCATTACATCACTTTAGCATCATTTTGAAGATCGTAGCAACTCTCACTACATCACTGTTGCATTATTTTGAGGATAGTAGCAACTCTCACGACATTACTTTAGCATCATTTTGAGATTCGTAGCAACTCTCATTACATCACTGTAGCATCATTTTGAGGTTCGTAGCAACTCTCACCACATCACTGTAGCATCATTTCTTAGGTAAATAGCAACCCTCATTACATCACTGTAGCATCATTTTGAGGTTCGTAGCAACTCTCACTACATCACTGTCGCATCATTTTGAGATTCGTAGCAACTCTCACCACATCACTGTAGCATCATTTTGAGGTTCGTAGCAACTCTCACCACATCACTGTAGCATCATTTCTTAGGTAAATAGCAACCCTCATTACATCACTGTAGTATCATTTTGAGGTTCGTAGCAACTCTCACCACATCACTGTAGCATCATTTCTTAGGTTCGTAGCAACTCTCACTACATCACTGTCGCATCATTTTGAGATTCGTAGCAACTCTCACCACATCACTGTAGCATCATTTTGAGGTTCGTAGCAACTCTCACCACATCACTGTAGCATCATTTCTTAGGTAAATAGCAACCCTCATTACATCACTGTAGCATCATTTTGTGGTTCGTAGCAACTCTCACCACATCACTGTAGCATCATTTTGAGGTTCGTAGCAACTCTCACTACATCATTGTAGCATCATTTCTTAGGGAAGTAGCAACTCTCATTACACCGCTTTAGCATTATTTTGAAATTACTATCAACTCTCACCACATCACTGTAGCATCACTTCTTAGGTTTGTAGCAACTCTCATTACATCACTTTAGCATCATTTTGAGATTCGTAGCAACTCTCACGACATTCCTGTAGCATGATTTTGAGATTAGTAGCAACTCTCATTACATCACTGTTGCATCACTTCTTAGGTTCGTAGCAACTCTCACTACATCACTGTCGCATCATTTTGAGATTCGTAGCAACTCTCACCACATCACTGTAGCATCATTTTGAGGTTCGTAGCAACTCTCACCACATCACTGTAGCATCATTTCTTAGGTTTGTAGCAACTCTCATTATATCACTGTAGCATCATTTTGTAGTTCGTAGCAACTCTCACCACATCACTGTAGCATCATTTCTTAGGTAAATAGCAACCCTCATTATATCACTGGAGCATCATTTTGCGGTTCGTAGCAACTCTCACTACATCACTGTAGCATCACTTCTTAGGTTTTTCGCAATTCTCATTACATCACTTTAGCATCATTTTGAAGATCGTAGCAACTCTCACTACATCACTGTTGCATTATTTTGAGGTTCGTAGCAACTCTCACGACATTACTTTAGCATCATTTTGAGATTCGTAGCAACTCTCATTACATCACTGTAGCATCATTTTGAGGTTCGTAGCAACTCTCACCACATCACTGTAGCATCATTTCTTCGGTAAATAGCAACCCTCATTACATCACTGTAGCATCATTTTGAGGTTCGTAGCAACTCTCACTACATCACTGTCGAGTCATTTCTTTTCGGGAAGTAGCAACTCTCATTACACCGCTTTAGCATTATTTTGAAATTACTATCAACTCTCACTACATCACTGTAGCATCACTTCTTAGGTTTGTCGCAACTCTCATTACATCACTTTAGCATCATTTTGAGGATCGTAGCAACTCTCACGACATCACTGTCGCATCATTTTGAGGTTCGTAGCAACTCTCACCACATCACTGTAGCATCATTTCTTAGGTAAATAGCAACCCTCATTACATCACTGTAGCATCATTTTGAGGTTCGTAGCAACTCTCACTACATCATTGTAGCATCATTTCTTAGGGAAGTAGCAACTCTCATTACACCGCTTTAGCATTATTTTGAAATTACTATCAACTCTCACCACATCACTGTAGCATCACTTCTTAGGTTTGTAGCAACTCTCATTACATCACTTTAGCATCATTTTGAGATTCGTACAAACTCTCACGACATTACTGTAGCATGATTTTGAGATTAGTAGCAACTCTCATTACATCACTGTAGCATCACTTCTTAGGTTCGTAGCAACTCTCACTACATCACTGTCGCATCATTTTGAGATTCGTAGCAACTCTCACCACATCACTGTAGCATCATTTTGAGGTTCGTAGCAACTCTCACCACATCACTGTAGCATCATTTCTTAGGTAAATTGCAACCCTCATTACATCACTGTAGCATCATTTTGTGGTTCGTAGCAACTCTCACCACATCACTGTAGCATCATTTTGAGGTTCGTAGCAACTCTCACTACATCATTGTAGCATCATTTCTTAGGGAAGTAGCAACTCCCATTACACCGCTTTAGCATTATTTTGAAATTACTATCAACTCTCACCACATCACTGTAGCATCACTTCTTAGGTTTGTAGCAACTCTCATTACATCACTTTAGCATCATTTTGAGATTCGTAGCAACTCTCACGACATTCCTGTAGCATGATTTTGAGATTAGTAGCAACTCTCATTACATCACTGTAGCATCACTTCTTAGGTTCGTAGCAACTCTCACTACATCACTGTCGCATCATTTTGAGATTCGTAGCAACTCTCACCACATCACTGTAGCATCATTTTGAGGTTCGTAGCAACTCTCACCACATCACTGTAGCATCATTTCTTAGGTTTGTAGCAACTCTCATTATATCACTGTAGCATCATTTTGAAGTTCGTAGCAACTCTCACCACATCACTGTAGCATCATTTCTTAGGTAAATAGCAACCCTCATTATATCACTGGAGCATCATTTTGCGGTTCGTAGCAACTCTCACTACATCAATGTAACATCACTTCTTAGGTTTGTCGCAACTCTCATTACATCACTTTAGCATCATTTTGAGGATCGTAGCAACTCTCACGACATCACTGTCGCATCATTTTGAGATTCGTAGCAACTCTCATTACATCACTTTAGAATCATTTTGAGGATTGTAGCAACTCTCACCACATTACTGTAGCATCATTTCTTAGGAAAGTAGCAACTCTCATTGCATCACTTTAGCGTGATTTTGAAATTACTATCAACTCTCACCACATCACTGTAGCATCACTTCTTAGGTTTGTAGCAACTCTCATTACATCACTTTAGCATCATTTTGAGATTCGTAGCAACTCTCACGACATTACTGTAGCATGATTTTGAGATTAGTAGCAACTCTCATTACATCACTGTAGCATCACTTCTTAGGTTCGTAGCAACTCTCACTACATCACTGTCGCATCATTTTGAGATTCGTAGCAACTCTCACCACATCACTGTAGCATCATTTTGAGGTTCGTAGCAACTCTCACCACATCACTGTAGCATCATTTCTTAGGTAAATAGCAACTCTCACCACATCACTGTAGCATCATTTCTTAGGTAAATAGCAACCCTCATTACATCACTGTAGCATCATTTTGAGGTTCGTAGCAACTCTCACTACATCATTGTAGCATCATTTCTTAGGGAAGTAGCAACTCTCATTACACCGCTTTAGCATTATTTTGAAATTACTATCAACTCTCACCACATCACTGTAGCATCACTTCTTAGGTTTGTAGCAACTCTCATTACATCACTTTAGCATCATTTTGAGATTCGTAGCAACTCTCACGACATTACTGTAGCATGATTTTGAGATTAGTAGCAACTCTCATTACATCACTGTAGCATCACTTCTTAGGTTCGTAGCAACTCTCACTACATCACTGTCGCATCATTTTGAGATTCGTAGCAACTCTCACCACAT
Source organism: Aulostomus chinensis (assembly GCF_037954235.1). NCBI lineage: Eukaryota > Metazoa > Chordata > Actinopteri > Syngnathiformes > Aulostomidae > Aulostomus > Aulostomus chinensis. The sequence continues at coordinate 28,868,780 of NC_141320.1, read as the reverse complement.
CACTGTAGCATCATTTTGAGGTTCGTAGCAACTCTCACCACATCACTGTAGCATCATTTATTAGGTAAATAGCAACCCTCATTACATCACTGTAGCATCATTTTGTGGTTCGTAGCAACTCTCACCACATCACTGTAGCATCATTTTGAGGTTCGTAGCAACTCTCACTACATCATTGTAGCATCATTTCTTAGGGAAGTAGCAACTCCCATTACACCGCTTTAGCATTATTTTGAAATTACTATCAACTCTCACCACATCACTGTAGCATCACTTCTTAGGTTTGTAGCAACTCTCATTACATCACTTTAGCATCATTTTGAGATTCGTAGCAACTCTCACGACATTCCTGTAGCATGATTTTGAGATTAGTAGCAACTCTCATTACATCACTGTAGCATCACTTCTTAGGTTCGTAGCAACTCTCACTACATCACTGTCGCATCATTTTGAGATTCGTAGCAACTCTCACCACATCACTGTAGCATCATTTTGAGGTTCGTAGCAACTCTCACCACATCACTGTAGCATCATTTCTTAGGTTTGTAGCAACTCTCATTATATCACTGTAGCATCATTTTGAAGTTCGTAGCAACTCTCACCACATCACTGTAGCATCATTTCTTAGGTAAATAGCAACCCTCATTATATCACTGGAGCATCATTTTGCGGTTCGTAGCAACTCTCACTACATCACTGTAGCATCACTTCTTAGGTTTTTCGCAATTCTCATTACATCACTTTAGCATCATTTTGAAGATCGTAGCAACTCTCACTACATCACTGTTGCATTATTTTGAGGATAGTAGCAACTCTCACGACATTACTTTAGCATCATTTTGAGATTCGTAGCAACTCTCATTACATCACTGTAGCATCATTTTGAGGTTCGTAGCAACTCTCACCACATCACTGTAGCATCATTTCTTAGGTAAATAGCAACCCTCATTACATCACTGTAGCATCATTTTGAGGTTCGTAGCAACTCTCACTACATCACTGTCGCATCATTTTGAGATTCGTAGCAACTCTCACCACATCACTGTAGCATCATTTTGAGGTTCGTAGCAACTCTCACCACATCACTGTAGCATCATTTCTTAGGTAAATAGCAACCCTCATTACATCACTGTAGTATCATTTTGAGGTTCGTAGCAACTCTCACCACATCACTGTAGCATCATTTCTTAGGTTCGTAGCAACTCTCACTACATCACTGTCGCATCATTTTGAGATTCGTAGCAACTCTCACCACATCACTGTAGCATCATTTTGAGGTTCGTAGCAACTCTCACCACATCACTGTAGCATCATTTCTTAGGTTTGTAGCAACTCTCATTATATCACTGTAGCATCATTTTGAAGTTCGTAGCAACTCTCACCACATCACTGTAGCATCATTTCTTAGGTAAATAGCAACCCTCATTATATCACTGGAGCATCATTTTGCGGTTCGTAGCAACTCTCACTACATCACTGTAGCATCACTTCTTAGGTTTTTCGCAATTCTCATTACATCACTTTAGCATCATTTTGAAGATCGTAGCAACTCTCACTACATCACTGTTGCATTATTTTGAGGATAGTAGCAACTCTCACGACATTACTTTTGCATCATTTTGAGATTCGTAGCAACTCTCATTACATCACTGTAGCATCATTTTGAGGTTCGTAGCAACTCTCACCACATCACTGTAGCATCATTTCTTAGGTAAATAGCAACCCTCATTACATCACTGTAGCATCATTTTGAGGTTCGTAGCAACTCTCACTACATCACTGTCGCATCATTTTGAGATTCGTAGCAACTCTCACCACATCACTGTAGCATCATTTTGAGGTTCGTAGCAACTCTCACCACATCACTGTAGCATCATTTCTTAGGTAAATAGCAACCCTCATTACATCACTGTAGTATCATTTTGAGGTTCGTAGCAACTCTCACCACATCACTGTAGCATCATTTCTTAGGTTCGTAGCAACTCTCACTACATCACTGTCGCATCATTTTGAGATTCGTAGCAACTCTCACCACATCACTGTAGCATCATTTTGAGGTTCGTAGCAACTCTCACCACATCACTGTAGCATCATTTCTTAGGTAAATAGCAACCCTCATTACATCACTGTAGCATCATTTTGTGGTTCGTAGCAACTCTCACCACATCACTGTAGCATCATTTTGAGGTTCGTAGCAACTCTCACTACATCATTGTAGCATCATTTCTTAGGGAAGTAGCAACTCTCATTACACCGCTTTAGCATTATTTTGAAATTACTATCAACTCTCACCACATCACTGTAGCATCACTTCTTAGGTTTGTAGCAACTCTCATTACATCACTTTAGCATCATTTTGAGATTCGTAGCAACTCTCACGACATTCCTGTAGCATGATTTTGAGATTAGTAGCAACTCTCATTACATCACTGTTGCATCACTTCTTAGGTTCGTAGCAACTCTCACTACATCACTGTCGCATCATTTTGAGATTCGTAGCAACTCTCACCACATCACTGTAGCATCATTTTGAGATTCGTAGCAACTCTCACCACATCACTGTAGCATCATTTCTTAGGTTTGTAGCAACTCTCATTATATCACTGTAGCATCATTTTGTAGTTCGTAGCAACTCTCACCACATCACTGTAGCATCATTTCTTAGGTAAATAGCAACCCTCATTATATCACTGGAGCATCATTTTGCGGTTCGTAGCAACTCTCACTACATCACTGTAGCATCACTTCTTAGGTTTTTCGCAATTCTCATTACATCACTTTAGCATCATTTTGAAGATCGTAGCAACTCTCACTACATCACTGTTGCATTATTTTGAGGTTCGTAGCAACTCTCACGACATTACTTTAGCATCATTTTGAGATTCGTAGCAACTCTCATTACATCACTGTAGCATCATTTTGAGGTTCGTAGCAACTCTCACCACATCACTGTAGCATCATTTCTTCGGTAAATAGCAACCCTCATTACATCACTGTAGCATCATTTTGAGGTTCGTAGCAACTCTCACTACATCACTGTCGAGTCATTTCTTTTCGGGAAGTAGCAACTCTCATTACACCGCTTTAGCATTATTTTGAAATTACTATCAACTCTCACTACATCACTGTAGCATCACTTCTTAGGTTTGTCGCAACTCTCATTACATCACTTTAGCATCATTTTGAGGATCGTAGCAACTCTCACGACATCACTGTCGCATCATTTTGAGGTTCGTAGCAACTCTCACCACATCACTGTAGCATCATTTCTTAGGTTTGTAGCAACTCTCATTACATCACTTTAGAATCGTTTTGAGGATTGTAGCAACTCACTACCACATCACTGTAGCATCATTTTTTAGGAAAGTAGCAACTCTCATTGCATCACTTTAGCGTGATTTTGAAATTACGATCAACTCTCACCACATCACTGTAGCATCATTTCTTAGGTAAATAGCAACTCTCACCACATCACTGTAGCATCATTTTGAGGTTCGTAGCAACTCTCACCACATCACTGTAGCATCATTTCTTAGGTAAATAGCAACTCTCACCACATCACTGTAGCATCATTTCTTAGGTAAATAGCAACCCTCATTACATCACTGTAGCATCATTTTGAGGTTCGTAGCAACTCTCACTACATCATTGTAGCATCATTTCTTAGGGAAGTAGCAACTCTCATTACACCGCTTTAGCATTATTTTGAAATTACTATCAACTCTCACCACATCACTGTAGCATCACTTCTTAGGTTTGTAGCAACTCTCATTACATCACTTTAGCATCATTTTGAGATTCGTAGCAACTCCCACGAAATTACTGTTGCATGATTTTGAGATGAGTAGCAACTCTCATTACATCACTGTTGCATCACTTCTTAGGTTCGTCGCAACTCTCACTACATCACTGTCGCATCATTTTGAGATTCATAGCAACTCTCACCACATCACTGTAGCATCATTTTGAGGTTCGTAGCAACTCTCACCACATCACTGTAGCATCACTTCTTAGGTTTGTAGCAACTCTCATTACATCACTTTAGCATCATTTTGAGATTCGTAGCAACTCTCACGACATTACTGTAGCATCATTTTGAGGTTAGTAGCAACTCTCATTACATCACTGTTGCATCACTTCTTAGGTTCGTCGCAACTCTCACTACATCACTGTCGCATCATTTTGAGATTCATAGCAACTCTCACCACATCACTGTAGCATCATTTTGAGGTTCGTAGCAACTCTCACCACATCACTGTAGCATCACTTCTTAGGTTTGTAGCAACTCTCATTACATCACTTTAGCATCATTTTGAGATTCGTAGCAACTCTCACGACATTACTGTAGCATCATTTTGAGATTCGTAGCAACTCTCACCACATCACTGTAGCATCATTTTGAGGTTCGTAGCAACTCTCACCACATCACTGTAGCATCATTTTTTAGGTAAATAGCAACCCTCATTACATCACTGTAGTATCATTTTGAGGTTCGTAGCAACTCTCACCACATCACTGTAGCATCATTTCTTAGGTAAATAGCAACCCTCATTATGTCACTGTAGCATCATTTTGCGGTTCGTAGCAACTCTCACCACATCACTGTAGCATCATTTTGAGGTTCGTAGCAACTCTCACCACATCACTGTTGCATCATTTTGAGGTTCTTAGCAACTCTCACTACATCATTGTAGCATCATTTCTTAGGGAAGTAGCAACTCTCATTACACCGCTTTAGCATTATTTTGAAATTACTATCAACTCTCACCACATCACTGTAGCATCACTTCTTAGGTTTGTAGCAACTCTCATTACATCACTTTAGCATCATTTTTAGATTCGTATCAACTCTCACGACATTCCTGTCGCATCATTTTGAGATTAGTAGCAACTCTTATTACATCAATGTAGCATCACTTCTTAGGTTCGTAGCAACTCTCACTACATCACTGTCGCATCATTTTGAGATTCGTAGCAACTCTCACCACATCACTGTAGCATCATTTTGAGGTTCGTAGCAACCCTCACCACATCACTGTAGCATCACTTCTTAGGTTTGTAGCAACTCTCATTACATCACTTTAGCATCATTTTGAGGATAGTAGCAACTCTCAGGACATTACTTTAGCATCATTTTGAGATTCGTAGCAACTCTCATTACATCACTGTAGCATCATTTTGAGGTTCGTAGCAACTCTCACCACATCACTGTAGCATCATTTCTTAGGTAAATAGCAACCCTCATTACATCACTGTAGCATCATTTTGAGATTCGTAGCAACACTCACCACATCACTGTAGCATCATTTCTTAGGTAAATAGCAACCCTCATTACATCACTGTAGCATCATTTTGCGGTTCGTACCAACTCTCACCACATCACTGTAGTATCATTTTGAGATTCGTAGCAACTCTCACCACATCACTGTAGCATCATTTCTTCGGTAAATAGCAACCCTCATTACATCACTGTAGCATCATTTTGAGGTTCGTAGCAACTCTCACCACATCACTGTAGCATCATTTCTTAGGTAAATAGCAACCCTCATTACGTCACTGTAGCATCATTTTGTGGTTCGTAGCAACTCTCACCACATCACTGTAGCATCATTTTGAGGTTCGTACCAACTCTCACTACATCATTGTAGCATCATTTCTTAGGGAAGTAGCAACTCTCATTACACCGCTTTAGCATTATTTTGAAATTACTATCAACTCTCACCACATCACTGTTGCATCACTTCTTAGGTTTGTAGCAACTCTCATTACATCACTTTTGCATCATTTTGAGATTCATAGCAACTCTCACGACATTCCTGTAGCATGATTTTGAGATTAGTAGCAACTCTCATTACATCACTGTAGCATCACTTCTTAGGTTCGTAGCAACTCTCACGACATTCCTGTAGCATGATTTTGAGATTAGTAGCAACTCTCATTACATCACTGTAGCATCACTTCTTAGGTTCGTAGCAACTCTCACTACATCACTGTCGCATCATTTTGAGATTCGTAGCAACTCTCACCACATCACTGTAGCATCATTTTGAGATTCGTAGCAACTCTCACCACATCACTGTGGCATCATTTCTTAGGTAAATAGCAACCCTCATTACATCACTGTAGCATCATTTTGAGGTTCGTAGCAACTCTCACTACATCACTGTCGCATCATTTCTTAGGGAAGTAGCAACTCTCATTACACAGCTTTAGCATTATTTTGAAATTACTATCAACTCTCACTACATCACTGTAGCATCACTTCTTAGGTTTGTCGCAACTCTCATTACATCACTTTAGCATCATTTTGAGGATCGTAGCAACTCTCACGACATCACTGTCGCATCATTTTGAGGTTCGTAGCAACTCTCACCACATCACTGTAGCATCATTTCTTAGGTTTGTAGCAACTCTCATTACATCACTTTAGAATCGTTTTGAGGATTGTAGCAACTCACTACCACATCACTGTAGCATCATTTTTTAGGAAAGTAGCAACTCTCATTGCATCACTTTAGCGTGATTTTGAAATTACGATCAACTCTCACCACATCACTGTAGCATCATTTCTTAGGTAAATAGCAACTCTCACCACATCACTGTAGCATCATTTTGAGGTTCGTAGCAACTCTCACCACATCACTGTAGCATCATTTCTTAGGTAAATAGCAACTCTCACCACATCACTGTAGCATCATTTCTTAGGTAAATAGCAACCCTCATTACATCACTGTAGCATCATTTTGAGGTTCGTAGCAACTCTCACTACATCATTGTCGCATCATTTCTTAGGGAAGTAGCAACTCTCATTACACCGCTTTAGCATTATTTTGAAATTACTATCAACTCTCACCACATCACTGTAGCATCACTTCTTAGGTTTGTAGCAACTCTCATTACATCACTTTAGCATCATTTTGAGATTCGTAGCAACTCCCACGAAATTACTGTTGCATGATTTTGAGATGAGTAGCAACTCTCATTACATCACTGTTGCATCACTTCTTAGGTTCGTCGCAACTCTCACTACATCACTGTCGCATCATTTTGAGATTCATAGCAACTCTCACCACATCACTGTAGCATCATTTTGAGGTTCGTAGCAACTCTCACCACATCACTGTAGCATCACTTCTTAGGTTTGTAGCAACTCTCATTACATCACTTTAGCATCATTTTGAGATTCGTAGCAACTCTCACGACATTACTGTAGCATCATTTTGAGATTAGTAGCAACTCTCATTACATCACTGTAGCATCACTTCTTAGGTTCGTCGCAACTCTCACTACATCACTGTCGCATCATTTTGAGATTCGTAGCAACTCTCACCACATCACTGTAGCATCATTTTGAGGTTCGTAGCAACTCTCACCACATCACTGTAGCATCATTTCTTAGGTAAATAGCAACCCTCATTACATCACTGTAGTATCATTTTGAGGTTCGTAGCAACTCTCACCACATCACTGTAGCATCATTTCTTAGGTAAATAGCAACCCTCATTATGTCACTGTAGCATCATTTTGCGGTTCGTAGCAACTCTCACCACATCACTGTAGCATCATTTTGAGGTTCGTAGCAACTCTCACCACATCACTGTTGCATCATTTTGAGGTTCTTAGCAACTCTCACTACATCATTGTAGCATCATTTCTTAGGGAAGTAGCAACTCTCATTACACCGCTTTAGCATTATTTTGAAATTACTATCAACTCTCACCACATCACTGTAGCATCACTTCTTAGGTTTGTAGCAACTCTCATTACATCACTTTAGCATCATTTTTAGATTCGTATCAACTCTCACGACATTCCTGTCGCATCATTTTGAGATTAGTAGCAACTCTTATTACATCAATGTAGCATCACTTCTTAGGTTCGTAGCAACTCTCACTACATCACTGTCGCATCATTTTGAGATTCGTAGCAACTCTCACCACATCACTGTAGCATCATTTTGAGATTCGTAGCAACTCTCACCACATCACTGTGGCATCATTTCTTAGGTAAATAGCAACCCTCATTACATCACTGTACCATCATTTTGAGGTTCGTAGCAACTCTCACTACATCACTGTCGCATCATTTCTTAGGGAAGTAGCAACTCTCATTACACAGCTTTAGCATTATTTTGAAATTACTATCAACTCTCACTACATCACTGTAGCATCACTTCTTAGGTTTGTCGCAACTCTCATTACATCACTTTAGCATCATTTTGAGGATCGTAGCAACTCTCACGACATCACTGTCGCATCATTTTGAGGTTCGTAGCAACTCTCACCACATCACTGTAGCATCATTTCTTAGGTTTGTAGCAACTCTCATTACATCACTTTAGAATCGTTTTGAGGATTGTAGCAACTCACTACCACATCACTGTAGCATCATTTTTTAGGAAAGTAGCAACTCTCATTGCATCACTTTAGCGTGATTTTGAAATTACGATCAACTCTCACCACATCACTGTAGCATCATTTCTTAGGTAAATAGCAACTCTCACCACATCACTGTAGCATCATTTTGAGGTTCGTAGCAACTCTCACCACATCACTGTAGCATCATTTCTTAGGTAAATAGCAACTCTCACCACATCACTGTAGCATCATTTCTTAGGTAAATAGCAACCCTCATTACATCACTGTAGCATCATTTTGAGGTTCGTAGCAACTCTCACTACATCATTGTCGCATCATTTCTTAGGGAAGTAGCAACTCTCATTACACCGCTTTAGCATTATTTTGAAATTACTATCAACTCTCACCACATCACTGTAGCATCACTTCTTAGGTTTGTAGCAACTCTCATTACATCACTTTAGCATCATTTTGAGATTCGTAGCAACTCCCACGAAATTACTGTTGCATGATTTTGAGATGAGTAGCAACTCTCATTACATCACTGTTGCATCACTTCTTAGGTTCGTCGCAACTCTCACTACATCACTGTCGCATCATTTTGAGATTCATAGCAACTCTCACCACATCACTGTAGCATCATTTTGAGGTTCGTAGCAACTCTCACCACATCACTGTAGCATCACTTCTTAGGTTTGTAGCAACTCTCATTACATCACTTTAGCATCATTTTGAGATTCGTAGCAACTCTCACGACATTACTGTAGCATCATTTTGAGATTAGTAGCAACTCTCATTACATCACTGTAGCATCACTTCTTAGGTTCGTCGCAACTCTCACTACATCACTGTCGCATCATTTTGAGATTCGTAGCAACTCTCACCACATCACTGTAGCATCATTTTGAGGTTCGTAGCAACTCTCACCACATCACTGTAGCATCATTTCTTAGGTAAATAGCAACCCTCATTACATCACTGTAGTATCATTTTGAGGTTCGTAGCAACTCTCACCACATCACTGTAGCATCATTTCTTAGGTAAATAGCAACCCTCATTATGTCACTGTAGCATCATTTTGCGGTTCGTAGCAACTCTCACCACATCACTGTAGCATCATTTTGAGGTTCGTAGCAACTCTCACCACATCACTGTTGCATCATTTTGAGGTTCTTAGCAACTCTCACTACATCATTGTAGCATCATTTCTTAGGGAAGTAGCAACTCTCATTACACCGCTTTAGCATTATTTTGAAATTACTATCAACTCTCACCACATCACTGTAGCATCACTTCTTAGGTTTGTAGCAACTCTCATTACATCACTTTAGCATCATTTTTAGATTCGTATCAACTCTCACGACATTCCTGTCGCATCATTTTGAGATTAGTAGCAACTCTTATTACATCAATGTAGCATCACTTCTTAGGTTCGTAGCAACTCTCACTACATCACTGTCGCATCATTTTGAGATTCGTAGCAACTCTCACCACATCACTGTAGCATCATTTTGAGGTTCGTAGCAACCCTCACCACATCACTGTAGCATCACTTCTTAGGTTTGTAGCAACTCTCATTACATCACTTTAGCATCATTTTGAGGATAGTAGCAACTCTCAGGACATTACTTTAGCATCATTTTGAGATTCGTAGCAACTCTCATTACATCACTGTAGCATCATTTTGAGGTTCGTAGCAACTCTCACCACATCACTGTAGCATCATTTCTTAGGTAAATAGCAACCCTCATTCCATCACTGTAGCATCATTTTGAGATTCGTAGCAACACTCACCACATCACTGTAGCATCATTTCTTAGGTAAATAGCAACCCTCATTCCATCACTGTAGCATCATTTTGTGGTTCGTAGCAACTCTCACCACATCACTGTAGCATCATTTTGAGGTTCGTACCAACTCTCACTACATCATTGTAGCATCATTTCTTAGGGAAGTAGCAACTCTCATTACACCGCTTTAGCATTATTTTGAAATTACTATCAACTCTCACCACATCACTGTAGCATCACTTCTTAGGTTTGTAGCAACTCTCATTACATCACTTTTGCATCATTTTGAGATTCATAGCAACTCTCACGACATTCCTGTAGCATGATTTTGAGATTAGTAGCAACTCTCATTACATCACTGTAGCATCACTTCTTAGGTTCGTAGCAACTCTCACTACATCACTGTCGCATCATTTTGAGATTCGTAGCAACTCTCACCACATCACTGTAGCATCATTTTGAGGTTCGTAGCAACTCTCACCACATCCAGTAGCATCATTTCTTAGGTTTGTAGCAACTCTCATTATATCACTGTAGCATCATTTTGAAGTTCGTAGCAACTCTCACCACATCACTGTAGCATCATTTCTTAGGTAAATAGCAACCCTCATTATATCACTGGAGCATCATTTTGCGGTTCGTAGCAACTCTCACTACATCACTGTAGCATCACTTCTTAGGTTTGTCGCAATTCTCATTACATCACTTTAGCATCATTTTGAAGATCGTAGCAACTCTCACTACATCACTGTTGCATTATTTTGAGGATAGTAGCAGCTCTCACGACATTACTTTAGCATCATTTTGAGATTCGTAGCAACTCTCATTACATCACTGTAGCATCATTTTGAGGTTCGTAGCAACTCTCACCACATCACTGTAGCATCATTTCTTAGGTAAATAGCAACCCTCATTCCATCACTGTAGCATCATTTTGAGGTTCGTAGCAACTCTCACTACATCACTGTCGTGTCATTTCTTTTCGGGAAGTAGCAACTCTCATTACACCGCTTTAGCATTATTTTGAAATTACTATCAACTCTCACCACATCACTGTAGCATCACTTCTTAGGTTTGTAGCAACTCTCATAACATCACTTTAGCATCATTTTGAGATTCGTAGCAACTCTCACGACATTACTGTAGCATGATTTTGAGATTAGTAGCAACTCTCATTACATCACTGTAGCATCACTTCTTAGGTTCGTAGCAACTCTCACTACATCACTGTCGCATCATTTTGAGATTCGTAGCAACTCTCACAACATCACTGTAGCATCATTTTGAGGTTCGTAGCAACTCTCACCACATCACTGTGGCATCATTTCTTAGGTAAATAGCAACCCTCATTACATCACTGTACCATCATTTTGAGGTTCGTAGCAACTCTCACTACATCACTGTCGCATCATTTCTTAGGGAAGTAGCAACTCTCATTACACCGCTTTAGCATTATTTTGAAATTACTATCAACTCTCACTACATCACTGTAGCATCACTTCTTAGGTTTGTCGCAACTCTCATTACATCACTTTAGCATCATTTTGAGGATCGTAGCAACTCTCACGACATCACTGTCGCATCATTTTGAGGTTCGTAGCAACTCTCACCACATCACTGTAGCATCATTTCTTAGGTTTGTAGCAACTCTCATTACATCACTTTAGAATCGTTTTGAGGATTGTAGCAACTCACTACCACATCACTGTAGCATCATTTTTTAGGAAAGTAGCAACTCTCATTGCATCACTTTAGCGTGATTTTGAAATTACGATCAACTCTCACCACATCACTGTAGCATCATTTCTTAGGTAAATAGCAACTCTCACCACATCACTGTAGCATCATTTTGAGGTTCGTAGCAACTCTCACCACATCACTGTAGCATCATTTCTTAGGTAAATAGCAACTCTCACCACATCACTGTAGCATCATTTCTTAGGTAAATAGCAACCCTCATTACATCACTGTAGCATCATTTTGAGGTTCGTAGCAACTCTCACTACATCATTGTAGCATCATTTCTTAGGGAAGTAGCAACTCTCATTACACCGCTTTAGCATTATTTTGAAATTACTATCAACTCTCACCACATCACTGTAGCATCACTTCTTAGGTTTGTAGCAACTCTCATTACATCACTTTAGCATCATTTTGAGATTCGTAGCAACTCCCACGAAATTACTGTTGCATGATTTTGAGATGAGTAGCAACTCTCATTACATCACTGTTGCATCACTTCTTAGGTTCTTCGCAACTCTCACTACATCACTGTCGCATCATTTTGAGATTCATAGCAACTCTCACCACATCACTGTAGCATCATTTTGAGGTTCGTAGCAACTCTCACCACATCACTGTAGCATCACTTCTTAGGTTTGTAGCAACTCTCATTACATCACTGTAGCATCATTTTGAGATTCGTAGCAACTCTCACGACATTACTGTAGCATCATTTTGAGATTAGTAGCAACTCTCATTACATCACTGTAGCATCACTTCTTAGGTTCGTCGCAACTCTCACTACATCACTGTCGCATCATTTTGAGATTCGTAGCAACTCTCACCACATCACTGTAGCATCATTTTGAGGTTCGTAGCAACTCTCACCACATCACTGTAGCATCATTTCTTAGGTAAATAGCAACCCTCATTACATCACTGTAGTATCATTTTGAGGTTCGTAGCAACTCTCACCACATCACTGTAGCATCATTTCTTAGGTAAATAGCAACCCTCATTATGTCACTGTAGCATCATTTTGCGGTTCGTAGCAACTCTCACCACATCACTGTAGCATCATTTTGAGGTTCGTAGCAACTCTCACCACATCACTGTTGCATCATTTTGAGGTTCTTAGCAACTCTCACTACATCATTGTAGCATCATTTCTTAGGGAAGTAGCAACTCTCATTACACCGCTTTAGCATTATTTTGAAATTACTATCAACTCTCACCACATCACTGTAGCATCACTTCTTAGGTTTGTAGCAACTCTCATTACATCACTTTAGCATCATTTTGAGATTCGTATCAACTCTCACGACATTCCTGTCGCATCATTTTGAGATTAGTAGCAACTCTTATTACATCAATGTAGCATCACTTCTTAGGTTCGTAGCAACTCTCACTACATCACTGTCGCATCATTTTGAGATTCGTAGCAACTCTCACCACATCACTGTAGCATCATTTTGAGGTTCGTAGCAACCCTCACCACATCACTGTAGCATCACTTCTTAGGTTTGTAGCAACTCTCATTACACCACTTTAGCATCATTTTGAGGATAGTAGCAACTCTCAGGACATTACTTTAGCATCATTTTGAGATTCGTAGCAACTCTCATTACATCACTGTAGCATCATTTTGAGGTTCGTAGCAACTCTCACCACATCACTGTAGCATCATTTCTTAGGTAAATAGCAACCCTCATTACATCACTGTAGCATCATTTTGAGATTCGTAGCAACACTCACCACATCACTGTAGCATCATTTCTTAGGTAAATAGCAACCCTCATTACATCACTGTAGCATCATTTTGCGGTTCGTACCAACTCTCACCACATCACTGTAGTATCATTTTGAGATTCGTAGCAACTCTCACCACATCACTGTAGCATCATTTCTTCGGGAAATAGCAACCCTCATTACATCACTGTAGCATCATTTTGAGGTTCGTAGCAACTCTCACCACATCACTGTAGCATCATTTCTTAGGTAAATAGCAACCCTCATTACATCACTGTAGTATCATTTTGCGGTTCGTAGCAACTCTCACCACATCACTGTAGCATCATTTTTAGGTTCGTAGCAACTCTCACCACATCACTGTAGCATCATTTCTTAGGTAAATAGCAACCCTCATTACATCACTGTAGCATCATTTCGAAGTTCGTAGCAACTCTCACTACATCACTGTTGCATCATTTCGAGGATAGTAGCAACTCTCACGACATTACTTTAGCATCATTTTGAGGTTCGTAGCAACTCTCACCACATCACTGTCTCATTTCATAGGTAAGTAGCAACTCTCATTACATCACTTTAGCATGATTTTGAAATTACTATCAACTCTCACCACATCACTCTAGCATCATTTGGACATTTGTAGCAACTCTCATTACATCACTGTAGCATCATTTCTTAGGTTTGTAGCCTCTCTCATTACATCACTTTAGCATCATTTGGACATTTGTAGCAACTCTCATTACATCACTGTCGCATCATTTTGAGGATAGTCGCAACTCTCACGACATTACTGGAGCATCATTTTGCGGTTCGTAGCAACTCTCACTACACCACTTTAGCATCATTTTTAGGTTCGTAGCAACTCTCACCACATCACTGTAGCATCATTTCTTAGGTTTGTCGCAACTCTCATTACATCACTTTAGCATCATTTCGAGCATCGTAGCAACTCTCACTACATCACTGTCGCATCATTTCTTCGGTTAGTCGCAACTCTCACTACATCACTGTCGCATCATTTCTTAGGTTAGGAGCAACTCTAACATTACTGTAGCATCATTTCTTAGGTTCGTAGCAACTCTCACCACATCACTGCAGCATCATTTCTTAGGTAAATAGCAACCCTCATTACATCACTGTGGCATCATTTTGCGGTTCGTAGCAACTCTCACTACATCACTGTAGCATCATTTCTTAGGTAAGTAGCAACTCTCATTACATCACTTTTGCATGATTTTATAAATTACTATCAACTCTCAGCACATGACTGTAGCATCATTTCTGAGGTTTGTCGCAACTCTCATTACATCACTCTAGTATCATTTGGACATTTGTAGCAACTCTCATTACATCCCTGTAGCATCATTTCTTAGGTTTGTAGCACCTCTCATTACATCACTTGAGCATCATTTGGACATTTGTAGCAACTCTCATTACATCACTGTCGCATAATTTTGAGGATTGTCGCAACTCTCATGACATTACTGGAGCATCACTTCTTAGGTAAATAACAACTCTCATTACATCACTGTAGCATCATTTTGCGGTTCGTAACAACTCTCACCACATCACTGTAGCATCATTTCCTAGGTAAATAGCAACCCTCATTACATCACTGTAGCATCATTTTGCGGTTCGTAGCAAACCTCACTACATCACTGTAGCATTATTTCTTAGGGAAGTAGCAACTCTCATTACACCGCTTTAGCATAATTTTAAAATTATTATCAACTCTCACTATATCACTATCAGCATCATTTTGAGATTTGTATCAACTCTCACTACATCATTGCCACCTCATTTTGAGGACCGTAGCAACTCTCACTATATCACTGTCACATCATTTTGAGGATAGTCGTAACTCTCGCGACATTACTGTAGCATCATTTTGAGATTCGTAGGAACTCTCATCACATCACTGTAGCATAATTTTGAGGTTCGTAGCAACTCTCACCACATCACTTTAGCGTGATTTTGAAATTACGATCAACTCTCACCACATCACTGTAGCATCATTTTGAGGATCGTAGTAACTCTCACTACATCACTGTCGCATCATTTTGACATTTGGAGCAACTCTCATGATATCACTGTAGCATCATTTCTTAGGTTAGTAGCAACTCCCATGACATCACTGTAGCATCAGTTTGAGGTTCGTAGCAACTCTCACCACATCACTGTCAGCATCATTTTGATATTAGTGTCAACTCTCACTACATCACTGTAGCATCATTTTGAGGATAGTCGCAACTCTCGCGACATTAATGTAGCATAATTTTTGAGATTCGTAGGAACTCTCATTACATCACTGTAGCATCATTTTGAGGTTCGTAGCAACTCTCACCACATCACTGTAGCATCATTTCTTCGGTAAGTAGCAACTCTCATTACATCACTGTTGCATCATTTTGAGGTTCGTAGCAACTCTCAGCACATGACTGTAGCATCATTTCTGAGGTTTGTCGCAACTCTCATTACATCACTCTAGCATCATTTGGACATTTGTAGCAACTCTCATTACATCCCTGTAGCATCATTTCTTAGGTTTGTAGCAAATCTCACCACATCACTGTCGCATCATTTTGAAGTTCGTAGCAACTCTCACCACATCACTGTCGCATCATTTCTTAGGTAAATAGCAACTCTCACCACATCACTGTAGCATCATTTCTTAGGTAAATAGCAACCCTCATGATATCACTGGAGCATCATTTTGCGGTTCGTAGCAACTCTCACTACATCACTGTAGCATCACTTCTTAGGTTTGTCGCAACTCTCATTACATCACTTTTGCATCATTTTGAGGATCGTAGCAACTCTCACTACATCACTGTGGCATCATTTTGAGATTCGTAGCAACTCTCACCACATCACTGTCGCATCATTTTGAAGTTCGTAGCAACTCTCACCACATCACTGTAGCATCATTTCTTAGGTTTGTAGCAACTCTCATTATATCACTGTAGCATCATTTTGAAGTTCGTAGCAACTCTCACCACATCACTGTAGCATCATTTCTTAGGTAAATAGCAACCCTCATTATATCACTGGAGCATCATTTTGCGGTTCGTAGCAACTCTCACTACATCACTGTAGCATCATTTCTTAGGGAAGTAGCAACTCTCATTACATCACTGTTGTATTATTTTGAGGATAGTAGCAACTCTCACGACATTACTTTAGCATCATTTTGAGATTCGTAGCAACTCTCATTACATCACTGTAGCATCATTTTGAGGTTCGTAGCAACTCTCACCACATCACTGTGGCATCATTTCTTAGGTAAATAGCAACCCTCATTACATCACTGTACCATCATTTTGAGGTTCGTAGCATCTCTCACCACATCACTGTCGCATCATTTCTTAGGGAAGTAGCAACTCTCATTACACCTCTTTAACATTATTTTGAAATTACTATCAACTCTCACTACATCACTGTAGCATCACTTCTTAGGTTTGTCGCAACTCTCATTACATCACTTTAGCATCATTTTGAGGATCGTAGCAACTCTCACTACATCACTGTCGCATCATTTTGAGATTCGTAGCAACTCTCACCACATCACTGTAGCATCATTTTGAGGTTCGTAGCAACTCTCACCACATCACTGTAGCATCATTTCTTAGGTTTGTAGCAACTCTCATTATATCACTGTAGCATCATTTTGAAGTTCGTAGCAACTCTCACCACATCACTGTAGCATCATTTCTTAGGTAAATAGCAACCCTCATTATATCACTGTTGCATTATTTTGAGGATAGTAGCAACTCTCACGACATTACTTTAGCATCATTTTGAGATTCGTAGCAACTCTCATTACATCACTGTAGCATCATTTTGAGGTTCGTAGCAACTCTCACCACATCACTGTAGCATCATTTCTTAGGTAAATAGCAACCCTCATTACATCACTGTAGCATCATTTTGAGGTTCGTAGCAACTCTCACTACATCACTGTCGTGTCATTTCTTTTCGGGAAGTAGCAACTCTCATTACACCGCTTTAGCATTATTTTGAAATTACTATCAACTCTCACCACATCACTGTAGCATCACTTCTTAGGTTTGTAGCAACTCTCATAACATCACTTTAGCATCATTTTGAGATTCGTAGCAACTCTCACGACATTACTGTAGCATGATTTTGAGATTAGTAGCAACTCTCATTACATCACTGTAGCATCACTTCTTAGGTTCGTAGCAACTCTCACTACATCACTGTCGCATCATTTTGAGATTCGTAGCAACTCTCACCACATCACTGTAGCATCATTTTGAGGTTCGTAGCAACTCTCACCACATCACTGTGGCATCATTTCTTAGGTAAATAGCAACCCTCATTACATCACTGTACCATCATTTTGAGGTTCGTAGCAACTCTCACTACATCACTGTCGCATCATTTCTTAGGGAAGTAGCAACTCTCATTACACCGCTTTAGCATTATTTTGAAATTACTATCAACTCTCACTACATCACTGTAGCATCACTTCTTAGGTTTGTCGCAACTCTCATTACATCACTTTAGCATCATTTTGAGGATCGTAGCAACTCTCACGACATCACTGTCGCATCATTTTGAGGTTCGTAGCAACTCTCACCACATCACTGTAGCATCATTTCTTAGGTTTGTAGCAACTCTCATTACATCACTTTAGAATCGTTTTGAGGATTGTAGCAACTCACTACCACATCACTGTAGCATCATTTCTTAGGTAAATAGCAACTCTCACCACATCACTGTAGCATCATTTTGAGGTTCGTAGCAACTCTCACCACATCACTGTAGCATCATTTCTTAGGTAAATAGCAACTCTCACCACATCACTGTAGCATCATTTTGAGATTCGTAGCAACTCCCACGAAATTACTGTTGCATGATTTTGAGATGAGTAGCAACTCTCATTACATCACTGTTGCATCACTTCTTAGGTTCTTCGCAACTCTCACTACATCACTGTCGCATCATTTTGAGATTCATAGCAACTCTCACCACATCACTGTAGCATCATTTTGAGGTTCGTAGCAACTCTCACCACATCACTGTGGCATCACTTCTTAGGTTTGTAGCAACTCTCATTACATCACTGTAGCATCATTTTGAGATTCGTAGCAACTCTCACGACATAACTGTAGCATCATTTTGAGATTAGTAGCAACTCTCATTACATCACTGTAGCATCACTTCTTAGGTTCGTCGCAACTCTCACTACATCACTGTCGCATCATTTTGAGATTCGTAGCAACTCTCACCACATCACTGTAGCATCATTTTGAGGTTCGTAGCAACTCTCACCACATCACTGTAGCATCATTTCTTAGGTAAATAGCAACCCTCATTACATCACTGTAGTATCATTTTGAGGTTCGTAGCAACTCTCACCACATCACTGTAGCATCATTTCTTAGGTAAATAGCAACCCTCATTACATCACTGTAGCATCATTTTGCGGTTCGTAGCAACTCTCACCACATCACTGTAGCATCATTTTGAGGTTCGTAGCAACTCTCACCACATCACTGTTGCATCATTTTGAGGTTCTTAGCAACTCTCACTACATCATTGTAGCATCATTTCTTAGGGAAGTAGCAACTCTCATTACACCGCTTTAGCATTATTTTGAAATTACTATCAACTCTCACCACATCACTGTAGCATCACTTCTTAGGTTTGTAGCAACTCTCATTACATCACTTTAGCATCATTTTGAGATTCGTATCAACTCTCACGACATTCCTGTCGCATCATTTTGAGATTAGTAGCAACTCTTATTACATCAATGTAGCATCACTTCTTAGGTTCGTAGCAACTCTCACTACATCACTGTCGCATCATTTTGAGATTCGTAGCAACTCTCACCACATCACTGTAGCATCATTTTGAGGTTCGTAGCAACCCTCACCACATCACTGTAGCATCACTTCTTAGGTTTGTAGCAACTCTCATTACACCACTTTAGCATCATTTTGAGGATAGTAGCAACTCTCAGGACATTACTTTAGCATCATTTTGAGATTCGTAGCAACTCTCATTACATCACTGTAGCATCATTTTGAGGTTCGTAGCAACTCTCACCACATCACTGTAGCATCATTTCTTCGGGAAATAGCAACCCTCATTACATCACTGTAGCATCATTTTGAGGTTCGTAGCAACTCTCACCACATCACTGTAGCATCATTTCTTAGGTAAATAGCAACCCTCATTACATCACTGTAGTATCATTTTGCGGTTCGTAGCAACTCTCACCACATCACTGTAGCATCATTTTTAGGTTCGTAGCAACTCTCACCACATCACTGTAGCATCATTTCTTAGGTAAATAGCAACCCTCATTACATCACTGTAGTATCATTTTGCGGTTCGTAGCAACTCTCACCACATCACTGTAGCATCATTTTTAGGTTAGTAGCAACTCTCACCACATCACTGTAGCATCATTTCTTAGGTAAATAGCAACCCTCATTACATCACTGTAGCATCATTTCGAAGTTCGTAGCAACTCTCACTACATCACTGTTGCATCATTTCGAGGATAGTAGCAACTCTCACGACATTACTTTAGCATCATTTTGAGGTTCGTAGCAACTCTCACCACATCACTGTCTCATTTCATAGGTAAGTAGCAACTCTCATTACATCACTTTAGCATGATTTTGAAATTACTATCAACTCTCACCACATCACTCTAGCATCATTTGGACATTTGTAGCAACTCTCATTACATCACTGTAGCATCATTTCTTAGGTTTGTAGCCTCTCTCATTACATCACTTTAGCATCATTTGGACATTTGTAGCAACTCTCATTACATCACTGTCGCATCATTTTGAGGATAGTCGCAACTCTCACGACATTACTGGAGCATCATTTTGCGGTTCGTAGCAACTCTCACTACACCACTTTGGCATGAATTTGAAATTAGTATCAACTCTCACCACATCACTGTAGCATCATTTCTTAGGTTTGTCGCAACTCTCATTACATCACTTTAGCATCATTTCGAGCATCGTAGCAACTCTCACTACATCACTGTCGCATCATTTCTTCGGTTAGTCGCAACTGTCACTACATCACTGTCGCATCATTTCTTAGGTTAGGAGCAACTCTAACATTACTGTAGCATCATTTCTTAGGTTCGTAGCAACTCTCACCACATCACTGCAGCATCATTTCTTAGGTAAATAGCAACCCTCATTACATCACTGTGGCATCATTTTGCGGTTCGTAGCAACTCTCACTACATCACTGTAGCATCATTTCTTAGGTAAGTAGCAACTCTCATTACATCACTTTAGCATGATTTTATAAATTACTATCAACTCTCAGCACATGACTGTAGCATCATTTCTGAGGTTTGTCGCAACTCTCATTACATCACTCTAGTATCATTTGGACATTTGTAGCAACTCTCATTACATCCCTGTAGCATCATTTCTTAGGTTTGTAGCAAATCTCACCACATCACTGTCGCATCATTTTGAAGTTCGTAGCAACTCTCACCACATCACTGTCGCATCATTTTGAAGTTCGTAGCAACTCTCACCACATCACTGTAGCATCATTTCTTAGGTAAATAGCAACCCTCATGATATCACTGGAGCATCATTTTGCAGTTCGTAGCAACTCTCACTACATCACTGTAGCATCACTTCTTAGGTTTGTCGCAACTCTCATTACATCACTTTAGCATCATTTTGAGGATCGTAGCAACTCTCACTACATCACTGTGGCATCATTTTGAGATTCGTAGCAACTCTCACCACATCACTGTAGCATCATTTTGAAGTTCGTAGCAACTCTCACCACATCACTGTAGCATCATTTCTTAGGTTTGTAGCAACTCTCATTATATCACTGTAGCATCATTTTGAAGTTCGTAGCAACTCTCACCACATCACAGTAGCATCATTTCTTAGGTAAATAGCAACCCTCATTATATCACTGGAGCATCATTTTGCGGTTCGTAGCAACTCTCACTACATCACTGTAGCATCATTTCTTAGGGAAGTAGCAACTCTCATTACATCACTGTTGTATTATTTTGAGGATAGTAGCAACTCTCACGACATTACTTTAGCATCATTTTGAGATTCGTAGCAACTCTCATTACATCACTTTAGCATCATTTTGAGATTCGTATCAACTCTCACGACATTCCTGTCGCATCATTTTGAGATTAGTAGCAACTCTTATTACATCAATGTAGCATCACTTCTTAGGTTCGTAGCAACTCTCACTACATCACTGTCGCATCATTTTGAGATTCGTAGCAACTCTCACCACATCACTGTAGCATCATTTTGAGGTTCGTAGCAACCCTCACCACATCACTGTAGCATCACTTCTTAGGTTTGTAGCAACTCTCATTACATCACTTTAGCATCATTTTGAGGATAGTAGCAACTCTCAGGACATTACTTTAGCATCATTTTGAGATTCGTAGCAACTCTCATTACATCACTGTAGCATCATTTTGAGGTTCGTAGCAACTCTCACCACATCACTGTAGCATCATTTCTTAGGTAAATAGCAACCCTCATTACATCACTGTAGCATCATTTTGAGATTCGTAGCAACACTCACCACATCACTGTAGCATCATTTCTTAGGTAAATAGCAACCCTCATTACATCACTGTAGCATCATTTTGCGGTTCGTACCAACTCTCACCACATCACTGTAGTATCATTTTGAGATTCGTAGCAACTCTCACCACATCACTGTAGCATCATTTCTTCGGGAAATAGCAACCCTCATTACATCACTGTAGCATCATTTTGAGGTTCGTAGCAACTCTCACCACATCACTGTAGCATCATTTCTTAGGTAAATAGCAACCCTCATTACATCACTGTAGTATCATTTTGCGGTTCGTAGCAACTCTCACCACATCACTGTAGCATCATTTTTAGGTTCGTAGCAACTCTCACCACATCACTGTAGCATCATTTCTTAGGTAAATAGCAACCCTCATTACATCACTGTAGCATCATTTCGAAGTTCGTAGCAACTCTCACTACATCACTGTTGCATCATTTCGAGGATAGTAGCAACTCTCACGACATTACTTTAGCATCATTTTGAGGTTCGTAGCAACTCTCACCACATAACTGTCTCATTTCATAGGTAAGTAGCAACTCTCATTACATCACTTTAGCATGATTTTGAAATTACTATCAACTCTCACCACATCACTCTAGCATCATTTGGACATTTGTAGCAACTCTCATTACATCACTGTAGCATCATTTCTTAGGTTTGTAGCCTCTCTCATTACATCACTTTAGCATCATTTGGACATTTGTAGCAACTCTCATTACATCACTGTCGCATCATATTGAGGATAGTCGCATCTCTCTCGACATTACTGGAGCATCATTTTGCGGTTCGTAGCAACTCTCACTACACCACTTTAGCATGAATTTGAAATTAGTATCAACTCTCACCACATCACTGTAGCATCATTTCTTAGGTTTGTCGCAACTCTCATGACATCACTTTAGCATCATTTCGAGCATCGTAGCAACTCTCACTACATCACTGTCGCATCATTTCTTCGGTTAGTCGCAACTCTCACTACATCACTGTCGCATCATTTCTTAGGTTAGGAGCAACTCTAACATTACTGTAGCATCATTTCTTAGGTTCGTAGCAACTCTCACCACATCACTGCAGCATCATTTCTTAGGTAAATAGCAACCCTCATTACATCACTGTGGCATCATTTTGCGGTTCGTAGCAACTCTCACTACATCACTGTAGCATCATTTCTTAGGTAAGTAGCAACTCTCATTACATCACTTTAGCATGATTTTATAAATTACTATTAACTCTCAGCACATGACTGTAGCATCATTTCTGAGGTTTGTCGCAACTCTCATTACATCACTCTAGTATCATTTGGACATTTGTAGCAACTCTCATTACATCCCTGTAGCATCATTTCTTAGGTTTGTAGCACCTCTCATTACATCACTTGAGCATCATTTGGACATTTGTAGCAACTCTCATTACATCACTGTCGCATAATTTTGAGGATTGTCGCAACTCTCATGACATTACTGGAGCATCACTTCTTAGGTAAATAACAACTCTCATTACATCACTGTAGCATCATTTTGCGGTTCGTAGCAAACCTCACTACATCACTGTAGCATTATTTCTTAGGGAAGTAGCAACTCTCATTACACCGCTTTAGCATAATTTTAAAATTATTATCAACTCTCACTATATCACTATCAGCATCATTTTGAGATTTGTATCAACTCTCACTACATCATTGCCACCTCATTTTGAGGACCGTAGCAACTCTCACTATATCACTGTCACATCATTTTGAGGATAGTCGTAACTCTCGCGACATTACTGTAGCATCATTTTGAGATTCGTAGGAACTCTCATCACATCACTGTAGCATAATTTTGAGGTTCGTAGCAACTCTCACCACATCACTTTAGCGTGATTTTGAAATTACGATCAACTCTCACCACATCACTCTAGCATCATTTTGAGGATCGTAGTAACTCTCACTACATCACTGTCGCATCATTTTGACATTTGGAGCAACTCTCATGATATCACTGTAGCATCATTTCTTAGGTTAGTAGCAACTCCCATGACATCACTGTAGCATCAGTTTGAGGTTCGTAGCAACTCTCACCACATCACTGTCAGCATCATTTTGATATTAGTGTCAACTCTCACTACATCACTGTAGCATCATTTTGAGGATAGTCGCAACTCTCGCGACATTAATGTAGCATAATTTTTGAGATTCGTAGGAACTCTCATTACATCACTGTAGCATCATTTTGAGGTTCGTAGCAACTCTCACCACATCACTGTAGCATCATTTCTTCGGTAAGTAGCAACTCTCATTACATCACTGTTGCATCATTTTGAGGTTCGTAGCAACTCTCAGCACATGACTGTAGCATCATTTCTGAGGTTTGTCGCAACTCTCATTACATCACTCTAGCATCATTTGGACATTTGTAGCAACTCTCATTACATCCCTGTAGCATCATTTCTTAGGTTTGTAGCAAATCTCACCACATCACTGTCGCATCATTTTGAAGTTCGTAGCAACTCTCACCACATCACTGTAGCATCATTTTGAAGTTCGTAGCAACTCTCACCACATCACTGTAGCATCATTTCTTAGGTAAATAGCAACCCTCATGATATCACTGGAGCATCATTTTGCGGTTCGTAGCAACTCTCACTACATCACTGTAGCATCACTTCTTAGGTTTGTCGCAACTCTCATTACATCACTTTAGCATCATTTTGAGGATCGTAGCAACTCTCACTACATCACTGTGGCATCATTTTGAGATTCGTAGCAACTCTCACCACATCACTGTAGCATCATTTTGAAGTTCGTAGCAACTCTCACCACATCACTGTAGCATCATTTCTTAGGTTTGTAGCAACTCTCATTATATCACTGTAGCATCATTTTGAAGTTCGTAGCAACTCTCACTACATCACTGTAGCATCATTTCTTAGGTAAATAGCAACCCTCATTATATCACTGGAGCATCATTTTGCGGTTCGTAGCAACTCTCACTACATCACTGTAGCATCATTTCTTAGGGAAGTAGCAACTCTCATTACATCACTGTTGTATTATTTTGAGGATAGTAGCAACTCTCACGACATTACTTTAGCATCATTTTGAGATTCGTAGCAACTCTCATTACATCACTGTAGCATCATTTTGAGGTTCGTAGCAACTCTCACCACATCACTGTAGCATCATTTCTTAGGTTAGTAGCAACTCCCATGACATCACTGTAGCATCAGTTTGAGGTTCGTAGCAACTCTCACCACATCACTGTCAGCATCATTTTGATATTAGTGTCAACTCTCACTACATCACTGTAGCATCATTTTGAGGATAGTCGCAACTCTCGCGACATTAATGTAGCATAATTTTTGAGATTCGTAGGAACTCTCATTACATCACTGTAGCATCATTTTGAGGTTCGTAGCAACTCTCACCACATCACTGTAGCATCATTTCTTCGGTAAGTAGCAACTCTCATTACATCACTGTTGCATCATTTTGAGGTTCGTAGCAACTCTCAGCACATGACTGTAGCATCATTTCTGAGGTTTGTCGCAACTCTCATTACATCACTCTAGCATCATTTGGACATTTGTAGCAACTCTCATTACATCCCTGTAGCATCATTTCTTAGGTTTGTAGCAAATCTCACCACATCACTGTCGCATCATTTTGAAGTTCGTAGCAACTCTCACCACATCACTGTAGCATCATTTTGAAGTTCGTAGCAACTCTCACCACATCACTGTAGCATCATTTCTTAGGTAAATAGCAACCCTCATGATATCACTGGAGCATCATTTTGCGGTTCGTAGCAACTCTCACTACATCACTGTAGCATCACTTCTTAGGTTTGTCGCAACTCTCATTACATCACTTTAGCATCATTTTGAGGATCGTAGCAACTCTCACTACATCACTGTGGCATCATTTTGAGATTCGTAGCAACTCTCACCACATCACTGTAGCATCATTTTGAAGTTCGTAGCAACTCTCACCACATCACTGTAGCATCATTTCTTAGGTTTGTAGCAACTCTCATTATATCACTGTAGCATCATTTTGAAGTTCGTAGCAACTCTCACTACATCACTGTAGCATCATTTCTTAGGTAAATAGCAACCCTCATTATATCACTGGAGCATCATTTTGCGGTTCGTAGCAACTCTCACTACATCACTGTAGCATCATTTCTTAGGGAAGTAGCAACTCTCATTACATCACTGTTGTATTATTTTGAGGATAGTAGCAACTCTCACGACATTACTTTAGCATCATTTTGAGATTCGTAGCAACTCTCATTACATCACTGTAGCATCATTTTGAGGTTCGTAGCAACTCTCACCACATCACTGTGGCATCATTTCTTAGGTAAATAGCAACCCTCATTACATCACTGTACCATCATTTTGAGGTTCGTAGCATCTCTCACCACATCACTGTCGCATCATTTCTTAGGGAAGTAGCAACTCTCATTACACCTCTTTAACATTATTTTGAAATTACTATCAACTCTCACTACATCACTGTAGCATCACTTCTTAGGTTTGTCGCAACTCTCATTACATCACTTTAGCATCATTTTGAGGATCGTAGCAACTCTCACGACATCACTGTCGCATCATTTTGAGATTCGTAGCAACTCTCATTACATCACTGTAGCATCATTTCTTAGGAAAGTAGCAACTCTCATTGCATCACTTTAGCGTGATTTTGAAATTACTATCAACTCTCACCACATCACTGTCGCATCATTTCTTAGGTAAATAGCAACTCTCACCACATCACTGTAGCATCATTTCTTAGGTAAATAGCAACCCTCATTACATCACTGTAGCATCATTTTGAGGTTCGTAGCAACTCTCACTACATCATTGTAGCATCATTTCTTAGGGAAGTAGCAACTCTCATTACACCGCTTTAGCATTATTTTGAAATTACTATCAACTCTCACCATATCACTGGAGCATCACTTCTTAGGTTTGTAGCAACTCTCATTACATCACTTTAGCATCATTTTGAGATTCGTAGCAACTCTCACGACATTACTGTAGCATGATTTTGAGATTAGTAGCAACTCTCATTACATCACTGTAGCATCACTTCTTAGGTTCGTAGCAACTCTCACTACATCACTGTCGCATCATTTTGAGATTCGTAGCAACTCTCACCACATCACTGTAGCATCATTTTGAGGTTCGTAGCAACTCTCACCACATCACTGTAGCATCATTTCTTAGGTAAATAGCAACCCTCATTACATCACTGTAGCATCATTTTGTGGTTCGTAGCAACTCTCACCACATCACTGTAGCATCATTTTGAGGTTCGTAGCAACTCTCACTACATCATTGTAGCATCATTTCTTAGGGAAGTAGCAACTCTCATTACACCGCTTTAGCATTATTTTGAAATTACTATCAACTCTCACCACATCACTGTAGCATCACTTCTTAGGTTTGTAGCAACTCTCATTACATCACTTTAGCATCATTTTGAGATTCGTAGCAACTCTCACGACATTCCTGTAGCATGATTTTGAGATTAGTAGCAACTCTCATTACATCACTGTAGCATCACTTCTTAGGTTCGTAGCAACTCTCACTACATCACTGTCGCATCATTTTGAGATTCGTAGCAACTCTCACCACATCACTGTAGCATCATTTTGAGGTTCGTAGCAACTCTCACCACATCACTGTAGCATCATTTCTTAGGTTTGTAGCAACTCTCATTATATCACTGTGGCATCATTTTGAAGTTCGTAGCAACTCTCACCACATCACTGTAGCATCATTTCTTAGGTAAATAGCAACCCTCATTATATCACTGGAGCATCATTTTGCGGTTCGTAGCAACTCTCACTACATCACTGTAGCATCACTTCTTAGGTTTGTCGCAATTCTCATTACATCACTTTAGCATCATTTTGAAGATCGTAGCAACTCTCACTACATCACTGTTGCATTATTTTGAGGATAGTAGCAACTCTCACGACATTACTTTAGCATCATTTTGAGATTCGTAGCAACTCTCATTACATCACTGTAGCATCATTTTGAGGTTCGTAGCAACTCTCACCACATCACTGTAGCATCATTTCTTAGGTAAATAGCAACCCTCATTACATCACTGTAGCATCATTTTGAGGTTCGTAGCAACTCTCACTACATCACTGTCGAGTCATTTCTTTTCGGGAAGTATCAACTCTCATTACACCGCTTTAGCATTATTTTGAAATTACTATCAACTCTCACCACATCACTGTAGCATCACTTCTTAGGTTTGTAGCAACTCTCATAACATCACTTTAGCAACATTTTGAAATTCTTAGCAACTCTCACGACATTACTGTAGCATGATTTTGAGATTAGTAGCAACTCTCATTACATCACTGTAGCATCACTTCTTAGGTTCGTAGCAACTCTCACTACATCACTGTCGCGTCATTTTGAGATTCGTAGCAACTCTCACCACATCACTGTAGCATCATTTTGAGGTTCGTAGCAACTCTCACCACATCACTGTGGCATCATTTCTTAGGTAAATAGCAACCCTCATTACATCACTGTACCATCATTTTGAGGTTCGTAGCAACTCTCACTACATCACTGTCGCATCATTTCTTAGGGAAGTAGCAACTCTCATTACACCGCTTTAGCATTATTTTGAAATTACTATGAACTCTCACCACATCACTGTAGCATCACTTCTTAGGTTCGTAGCAACTCTCACTACATCACTGTCGCATCATTTTGAGATTCGTAGCAACTCTCACCACATCACTGTAGCATCATTTTGAGGTTCGTAGCAACTCTCACCACATCACTGTAGCATCATTTCTTAGGTTTGTAGCAACTCTCATTACATCACTTTAGAATCGTTTTGAGGATTGTAGCAACTCACTACCACATCACTGTAGCATCATTTTTTTAGGAAAGTAGCAACTCTCATTGCATCACTTTAGCGTGATTTTGAAATTACGATCAACTCTCACCACATCACTGTAGCATCATTTCTTAGGTAAATAGCAACTCTCACCACATCACTGTAGCATCATTTTGAGGTTCGTAGCAACTCTCACCACATCACTGTAGCATCATTTCTTCGGTAAGTAGCAACTCTCATTACATCACTGTTGCATCATTTTGAGGTTTGTAGCAACTCTCAGCACATGACTGTAGCATCATTTCTGAGGTTTGTCGCAACTCTCATTACATCACTCTAGCATCATTTGGACATTTGTAGCAACTCTCATTACATCCCTGTAGCATCATTTCTTAGGTTTGTAGCAAATCTCACCACATCACTGTAGCATCATTTTGAGGTTCGTAGCAACTCTCACCACATCACTGTAGCATCATTTTGAAGTTCATAGCAACTCTCACCACATCACTGTAGCATCATTTCTTAGGTAAATAGCAACCCTCATGATATCACTGGAGCATCATTTTGCGGTTCGTAGCAACTCTCACTACATCACTGTAGCATCACTTCTTAGGTTTGTCGCAACTCTCATTACATCACTTTAGCATCATTTTGAGGATCGTAGCAACTCTCACTACATCACTGTGGCATCATTTTGAGATTCGTAGCAACTCTCACCACATCACTGTAGCATCATTTTGAAGTTCGTAGCAACTCTCACCACATCACTGTAGCATCATTTCTTAGGTTTGTAGCAACTCTCATTATATCACTGTAGCATCATTTTGAAGTTCGTAGCAACTCTCACCACATCACTGTAGCATCATTTCTTAGGTAAATAGCAACCCTCATTATATCACTGGAGCATCATTTTGCGGTTCGTAGCAACTCTCACTACATCACTGTAGCATCATTTCTTAGGGAAGTAGCAACTCTCATTACATCACTGTTGTATTATTTTGAGGATAGTAGCAACTCTCACGACATTACTTTAGCATCATTTTGAGATTCGTAGCAACTCTCATTACATCACTGTAGCATCATTTTGAGGTTCGTAGCAACTCTCACCACATCACTGTGGCATCATTTCTTAGGTAAATAGCAACCCTCATTACATCACTGTACCATCATTTTGAGGTTCGTAGCAACTCTCACCACATCACTGTCGCATCATTTCTTAGGGAAGTAGCAACTCTCATTACACCTCTTTAACATTATTTTGAAATTACTATCAACTCTCACTACATCACTGTAGCATCACTTCTTAGGTTTGTCGCAACTCTCATTACATCACTTTAGCATCATTTTGAGGATCGTAGCAACTCTCACGACATCACTGTCGCATCATTTTGAGATTCGTAGCAACTCTCATTACATGACTGTAGCATCATTTCTTAGGAAAGTAGCAACTCTCATTGCATCACTTTAGCGTGATTTTGAAATTACTATCAACTCTCACCACATCACTGTCGCATCATTTCTTAGGTAAATAGCAACTCTCACCACATCACTGTAGCATCATTTCTTAGGTAAATAGCAACCCTCATTACATCACTGTAGCATCATTTTGAGGTTCGTAGCAACTCTCACTACATCATTGTAGCATCATTTCTTAGGGAAGTAGCAACTCTCATTACACCGCTTTAGCATTATTTTGAAATTACTATCAACTCTCACCACATCACTGGAGCATCACTTCTTAGGTTTGTAGCAACTCTCATTACATCACTTTAGCATCATTTTGAGATTCGTAGCAACTCTCACGACATTACTGTAGCATGATTTTGAGGTTCGTAGCAACTCTCACCACATCACTGTAGCATCATTTCTTAGGTAAATAGCAACTCTCACCACATCACTGTAGCATCATTTCTTAGGTAAATAGCAACCCTCATTACATCACTGTAGCATCATTTTGAGGTTCGTAGCAACTCTCACCACATCACTGTGGCATCATTTCTTAGGTATATAGCAACCCTCATTACATCACTGTAGCATCATTTCTTAGGTAAATAGCAACTCTCACCACATCACTGTAGCATCATTTCTTAGGTAAATAGCAACCCTCATTATATCACTGGAGCATCATTTTGCGGTTCGTAGCAACTCTCACTACATCACTGTAGCATCACTTCTTAGGTTTGTCGCAATTCTCATTACATCACTTTAGCATCATTTTGAAGATCGTAGCAACTCTCACTACATCACTGTTGCATTATTTTGAGGATAGTAGCAACTCTCACGACATTACTTTAGCATCATTTTGAGATTCGTAGCAACTCTCATTACATCACTGTATCATCATTTTGAGGTTCGTAGCAACTCTCACCACATCACTGTAGCATCATTTCTTAGGTAAATAGCAACCCTCATTACATCACTGTAGCATCATTTTGAGGTTCGTAGCAACTCTCACTACATCACCTTCGAGTCATTTCTTTTCGGGAAGTATCAACTCTCATTACACCGCTTTAGCATTATTTTGAAATTACTATCAACTCTCACCACATCACTGTAGCATCACTTCTTAGGTTTGTAGCAACTCTCATAACATCACTTTAGCAACATTTTGAGATTCGTAGCAACTCTCACGACATTACTGTAGCATGATTTTGAGATTAGTAGCAACTCTCATTACATCACTGTAGCATCACTTCTTAGGTCCGTAGCAACTCTCACTACATCACTGTCGCATCATTTTGAGATTCGTAGCAACCTTCACCACATCACTGTAGCATCATTTTGAGGTTCGTAGCAACTCTCACCACATCACTGTGGCATCATTTCTTAGGTAAATAGCAACCCTCATTACATCACTGTACCATCATTTTGAGGTTCGTAGCAACTCTCACTACATCACTGTCGCATCATTTCTTAGGGAAGTAGCAACTCTCATTACACCGCTTTAGCATTATTTTGAAATTACTATCAACTCTCACCACATCACTGTAGCATCACTTCTTAGGTTCGTAGCAACTCTCACTACATCACTGTCGCATCATTTTGAGATTCGTAGCAACTCTCACCACATCACTGTAGCATCATTTTGAGGTTCGTAGCAACTCTCACCACATCACTGTAGCATCATTTCTTAGGTTTGTAGCAACTCTCATTACATCACTTTAGAATCGTTTTGAGGATTGTAGCACCTCACTACCACATCACTGTAGCATCATTTTTTAGGAAAGTAGCAACTCTCATTGCATCATTTTAGCGTGATTTTGAAATTACGATCAACTCTCACCACATCACTGTAGCATCATTTCTTAGGTAAATAGCAACTCTCACCACATCACTGTAGCATCATTTTGAGGTTCGTAGCAACTCTCACCACATCACTGTAGCATCATTTCTTCGGTAAGTAGCAACTCTCATTACATCACTGTTGCATCATTTTGAGGTTCGTAGCAACTCTCAGCACATGACTGTAGCATCATTTCTGAGGTTTGTCGCAACTCTCATTACATCACTCTAGCATCATTTGGACATTTGTAGCAACTCTCATTACATCCCTGTAGCATCATTTCTTAGGTTTGTAGCAAATCTCACCACATCACTGTAGCATCATTTTGAGGTTCGTAGCAACTCTCACCACATCACTGTAGCATCATTTTGAAGTTCGTAGCAACTCTCACCACATCACTGTGGCATCATTTCTTAGGTAAATAGCAACCCTCATTACATCACTGTACCATCATTTTGAAGTTCGTAGCAACTCTCACTACATCACTGTCGCATCATTTCTTTGGGAAGTAGCAACTCTCATTACACCGCTTTAGCATTATTTTGAAATTACTATCAACTCTCACTACATCACTGTAGCATCACTTCTTAGGTTCGTCGCAACTCTCTTTACATCACTTTAGCATCATTTTGAGGATCGTAGCAACTCTCCCGACATCACTGTCGCATCATTTTGAGGTTCGTGGCAACTCTCACCACATCACTGTAGCATCATTTCTTAGGTTTGTAGCAACTCTCATTACATCACTTTAGAATCGTTTTGAGGATTGTAGCAACTCACTACCACATCACTGTAGCATCATTTTTTAGGAAAGTAGCAACTCTCATTGCATCACTTTAGCGTGATTTTGAAATTACGATCAACTCTCACCACATCACTGTAGCATCATTTCTTAGGTAAATAGCAACTCTCACCACATCACTGTAGCATCATTTTGAGGTTCGTAGCAACTCTCACCACATCACTGTAGCATCATTTCTTAGGTAAATAGCAACTCTCACCACATCACTGTAGCATCATTTCTTAGGTAAATAGCAACCCTCATTACATCACTGTAGCATCATTTTGAGGTTCGTAGCAACTCTCACTACATCATTGTAGCATCATTTCTTAGGTAAGTAGCAACTCTCATTACACCGCTTTAACATTATTTTGAAATTCGTAGCAACACTCACCACATCACTGTAGCATCATTTCTTAGGTAAGTAGCAACTCTCATTACATCACTTTAGCATCATTTTGAGATTCGTAGCAACTCTCACGAAATTACTGTTGCATGATTTTGAGATGAGTAGCAACTCTCATTACATCACTGTTGCATCACTTCTTTGGTTCGTCGCAACTCTCACTACATCACTGTCGCATCATTTTGAGATTCATAGCAACTCTCACCACATCACTGTAGCATCATTTTGAGGTTCGTAGCAACTCTCACCACATCACTGTAGCATCACTTCTTAGGTTTGTAGCAACTCTCATTACATCACTTTCGCATCATTTTGAGATTCGTAGCAACTCTCACGACATTACTGTAGCATCATTTTGAGATTAGTAGCAACTCTCATTACATCACTGTAGCATCACTTCTTAGGTTCGTCGCAACTCTCACTACATCACTGTCGCATCATTTTGAGATTCGTAGCAACTCTCACAACATCACTGTAGCATCATTTTGAGGTTCGTAGCAACTCTCACCACATCACTGTAGCATCATTTCTTAGGTAAATAGCAACCCTCATTATGTCACTGTAGCATCATTTTGCGGTTCGTAGCAACTCTCACCACATCACTGTAGCATCATTTTGAGGTTCGTAGCAACTCTCACCACATCACTGTTGCATCATTTTGAGGTTCTTAGCAACTCTCACTACATCATTGTAGCATCATTTCTTAGGGAAGTAGCAACTCTCATTACACCGCTTTAGCATTATTTTGAAATTACTATCAACTCTCACCACATCACTGTTGCATCACTTCTTAGGTTTGTAGCAACTCTCATTTCATCACTTTAGCATCATTTTGAGATTCGTATCAACTCTCACGACATTCCTGTCGCATCATTTTGAGATTAGTAGCAACTCTTATTACATCAATGTAGCATTACTTCTTAGGTTTGTAGCAACTCTCATTACATCACTTTAGCATCATTTTGAGGATAGTAGCAACTCTCACGACATTACTTTAGCATCATTTTGAGATTCGTAGCAACTCTCATTACATCACTGTTGCATCATTTTGAGGTTCGTAGCAACTCTCACCACATCACTGTAGCATCATTTCTTCGGTAAATAGCAACCCTCATTACATCACTGTAGCATCATTTTGAGATTCGTAGCAACACTCACCACATCACTGTAGCATCATTTCTTAGGTAAATAGCAACCCTCATTACATCACTGTAGCATCATTTTGCGGTTCGTACCAACTCTCACCACATCACTGTAGTATCATTTTGAGATTCGTAGCAACTCTCACCACATCACTGTAGCATCATTTCTTCGTTAAATAGCAACCCTCATTACATCACTGTAGCATCATTTTGAGGTTCGTAGCAACTCTCACCACATCACTGTAGCATCATTTCTTAGGTAAATAGCAACCCTCATTACATCACTGTAGTATCATTTTGCGGTTCGTAGCAACTCTCACCACATCACTGTAGCATCATTTTTAGGTTCGTAGCAACTCTCACCACATCACTGTAGCATCATTTCTTAGGTAAATAGCAACCCTCATTACATCACTGTAGCATCATTTCGAAGTTCGTAGCAACTCTCACTACATCACTGTTGCATCATTTCGAGGATAGTAGCAACTCTCACGACATTACTTGAGCATCATTTTGAGGTTCGTAGCAACTCTCACCACATCACTGTCTCATTTCATAGGTAAGTAGCAACTCTCATTACATCACTTTAGCATGATTTTGAAATTACTATCAACTCTCACCACATCACTCTAGCATCATTTGGACATTTGTAGCAACTCTCATTACATCACTGTAGCATCATTTCTTAGGTTTTTAGCCTCTCTCATTACATCACTTTAGCATCATTTGGACATTTGTAGCAACTCTCATTACATCACTGTCGCATCATTTTGAGGATAGTCGCAACTCTCACGACATTACTGGAGCATCATTTTGCGGTTCCTAGCAACTCTCACTACACCACCTTAGCATGAATTTGAAATTAGTATCAACTCTCACCACATCACTGTACCATCATTTCTTAGGTTTGTCGCAACTCTCATTACATCACTTTAGCATCATTTCGAGCATCGTAGCAACTCTCACCACATCACTGTGGCATCATTTCTTAGGTAAATAGCAACCCTCATTACATCACTGTACCATCATTTTGAGGTTCGTAGCATCTCTCACCACATCACTGTCGCATCATTTCTTAGGGAAGTAGCAACTCTCATTACACCTCTTTAACATTATTTTGAAATTACTATCAACTCTCACTACATCACTGTAGCATCACTTCTTACGTTTGTCGCAACTCTCATTACATCACTTTAGCATCATTTTGAGGATCGTAGCAACTCTCACGACATCACTGTCGCATCATTTTGAGATTCGTAGCAACTCTCATTACATGACTGTAGCATCATTTCTTAGGAAAGTAGCAACTCTCATTGCATCACTTTAGCGTGATTTTGAAATTACTATCAACTCTCACCACATCACTGTAGCATCATTTCTTAGGTAAATAGCAACTCTCACCACATCACTGTAGCATCATTTTGAAGTTCATAGCAACTCTCACCACATCACTGTAGCATCATTTCTTAGGTAAATAGCAACCCTCATGATATCACTGGAGCATCATTTTGCGGTTCGTAGCAACTCTCACCACATC
This sequence comes from Aulostomus chinensis, assembly GCF_037954235.1. Classification (NCBI taxonomy): domain Eukaryota; kingdom Metazoa; phylum Chordata; class Actinopteri; order Syngnathiformes; family Aulostomidae; genus Aulostomus; species Aulostomus chinensis. Next base: position 28,832,547 of record NC_141320.1, on the reverse strand, counting down.
ACTGTTGCATCATTTCTTAGGTAAATAGCAACCCTCATTACATCACTGTAGCATCATTTTGAGGTTCGTAGCAACTCTCACTACATCATTGTAGCATCATTTCTTAGGGAAGTAGCAACTCTCATTACACCGCTTTAGCATTATTTTGAAATTACTATCAACTCTCACAACATCACTGTAGCATCACTTCTTAGGTTTGTAGCAACTCTCATGACATCACTTTAGCATCATTTTGAGATTCGTAGCAACTCTCACGACATTACTGTAGCATGATTTTGAGATTAGTAGCAACTCTCATTACATCACTGTAGCATCACTTCTTAGGTTCGTAGCAACTCTCACTACATCACTGTCGCATCATTTTGAGATTCGTAGCAACTCTCACCACATCACTGTAGCATCATTTTGAGGTTCGTAGCAACTCTCACCACATCACTGTGGCATCATTTCTTAGGTAAATAGCAACCCTCATTACATCACTGTACCATCATTTTGAAGTTCGTAGCAACTCTCACTACATCACTGTCGCATCATTTCTTTGGGAAGTAGCAACTCTCATTACACCGCTTTAGCATTATTTTGAAATTACGATCAACTCTCACTACATCACTGTAGCATCACTTCTAAGGTTAGTCGCAACTCTCTTTACATCACTTTAGCATCATTTTGAGGATCGTAGCAACTCTCCCGACATCACTGTCGCATCATTTTGAGGTTCGTGGCAACTCTCACCACATCACTGTAGCATCATTTCTTAGGTTTGTAGCAACTCTCATTACATCACTTTAGAATCGTTTTGAGGATTGTAGCAACTCACTACCACATCACTGTAGCATCATTTTTTAGGAAAGTAGCAACTCTCATTGCATCACTTTAGCGTGATTTTGAAATTACGATCAACTCTCACCACATCACTGTAGCATCATTTCTTAGGTAAATAGCAACTCTCACCACATCACTGTAGCATCATTTTGAGGTTCGTAGCAACTCTCACCACATCACTGTAGCATCATTTCTTAGGTAAATAGCAACTCTCACCACATCACTGTAGCATCATTTCTTAGGTAAATAGCAACCCTCATTACATCACTGTAGCATCATTTTGAGGTTCGTAGCAACTCTCACTACATCATTGTAGCATCATTTCTTAGGTAAGTAGCAACTCTCATTACACCGCTTTAGCATTATTTTGAAATTCGTAGCAACACTCACCACATCACTGTAGCATCATTTCTTAGGTAAGTAGCAACTCTCATTACATCACTTTAGCATCATTTTGAGATTCGTAGCAACTCTCACGAAATTACTGTTGCATGATTTTGAGATGAGTAGCAACTCTCATTACATCACTGTTGCATCACTTCTTTGGTTCGTCGCAACTCTCACTACATCACTGTCGCATCATTTTGAGATTCATAGCAACTCTCACCACATCACTGTAGCATCATTTTGAGGTTCGTAGCAACTCTCACCACATCACTGTAGCATCACTTCTTAGGTTTGTAGCAACTCTCATTACATCACTTTCGCATCATTTTGAGATTCGTAGCAACTCTCACGACATTACTGTAGCATCATTTTGAGATTAGTAGCAACTCTCATTACATCACTGTAGCATCACTTCTTAGGTTCGTCGCAACTCTCACTACATCACTGTCGCATCATTTTGAGATTCGTAGCAACTCTCACAACATCACTGTAGCATCATTTTGAGGTTCGTAGCAACTCTCACCACATCACTGTAGCATAATTTCTTAGGTAAATAGCAACCCTCATTACATCACTGTAGTATCATTTTGAGGTTCGTAGCAACTCTCACCACATCACTGTAGCATCATTTCTTAGGTAAATAGCAACCCTCATTATGTCACTGTAGCATCATTTTGCGGTTCGTAGCAACTCTCACCACATCACTGTCGCATCATTTTTAGGTTCGTAGCAACTCTCACCACATCACTGTAGCATCATTTCTTAGGTAAATAGCAACCCTCATTACATCACTGTAGCATCATTTCGAAGTTCGTAGCAACTCTCACTACATCACTGTTGCATCATTTCGAGGATAGTAGCAACTCTCACGACATTACTTTAGCATCATTTTGAGGTTCGTAGCAACTCTCACCACATCACTGTAGCATCATTTTGAGGTTCGTAGCAACTCTCACCACATCACTGTAGCATCATTTCTTAGGTTTGTAGCAACTCTCATTATATCACTGTAGCATCATTTTGAAGTTCGTAGCAACTCTCACCACATCACTGTAGCATCATTTCTTAGGTAAATAGCAACCCTCATTATATCACTGGAGCATCATTTTGCGGTTCGTAGCAACTCTCACTACATCACTGTAGCATCACTTCTTAGGTTTGTCGCAATTCTCATTACATCACTTTAGCATCATTTTGAAGATCGTAGCAACTCTCACTACATCACTGTTGCATTATTTTGAGGATAGTAGCAGCTCTCACGACATTACTTTAGCATCATTTTGAGATTCGTAGCAACTCTCATTACATCACTGTAGCATCATTTTGAGGTTCGTAGCAACTCTCACCACATCACTGTAGCATCATTTCTTAGGTAAATAGCAACCCTCATTCCATCACTGTAGCATCATTTCTTAGGTTTTTAGCCTCTCTCATTACATCACTTTAGCATCATTTGGACATTTGTAGCAACTCTCATTACATCACTGTCGCATCATTTTGAGGATAGTCGCAACTCTCACGACATTACTGGAGCATCATTTTGCGGTTCCTAGCAACTCTCACTACACCACTTTAGCATGAATTTGAAATTAGTATCAACTCTCACCACATCACTGTACCATCATTTCTTAGGTTTGTCGCAACTCTCATTACATCACTTTAGCATCATTTCGAGCATCGTAGCAACTCTCACCACATCACTGTGGCATCATTTCTTAGGTAAATAGCATCCCTCATTACATCACTGTACCATCATTTTGAGGTTCGTAGCATCTCTCACCACATCACTGGAGCATCACTTCTTAGGTTTGTAGCAACTCTCATTACATCACTTTAGCATCATTTTGAGATTCGTAGCAACTCTCACGACATTACTGTAGCATGATTTTGAGATTAGTAGCAACTCTCATTACATCACTGTAGCATCACTTCTTAGGTTCGTAGCAACTCTCACTACATCACTGTCGCATCATTTTGAGATTCGTAGCAACTCTCACCACATCACTGTAGCATCATTTTGAGGTTCGTAGCAACTCTCACCACATCACTGTAGCATCATTTCTTAGGTAAATAGCAACTCTCACCACATCACTGTAGCATCATTTCTTAGGTAAATAGCAACCCTCATTACATCACTGTAGCATCATTTTGAGGTTCGTAGCAACTCTCACTACATCATTGTAGCATCATTTCTTAGGGAAGTAGCAACTCTCATTACACCGCTTTAGCATTATTTTGAAATTACTATCAACTCTCACCACATCACTGTAGCATCACTTCTTAGGTTTGTAGCAACTCTCATTACATCACTTTAGCATCATTTTGAGAATCGTACCAACTCTCACGACATTACTGTAGCATGATTTTGAGATTAGTAGCAACTCTCATTACATCACTGTAGCATCACTTCTTAGGTTCGTAGCAACTCTCACTACATCACTGTCGCATCATTTTGAGATTCGTAGCAACTCTCACCACATCACTGTAGCATCATTTTGAGGTTCGTAGCAACTCTCACCACATCACTGTAGCATCATTTCTTCGGTAAGTAGCAACTCTCATTACATCACTGTTGCATCATTTTGAGGTTCGTAGCAACTCTCAGCACATGACTGTAGCATCATTTCTGAGGTTTGTCGCAACTCTCATTACATCACTCTAGCATCATTTGGACATTTGTAGCAACTCTCATTACATCCCTGTAGCATAATTTCTTAGGTTTGTAGCAAATCTCACCACATCACTGTAGCATCATTTTGAGGTTCGTAGCAACTCTCACCACATCACTGTAGCATCATTTTGAAGTTCATAGCAACTCTCACTACATCACTGTCGCATCATTTTGAGGATAGTCGCAACTCTCACGACATGACTGTAGCATTATTTTGAGGTTTTAAGCTACTCTCACAACATTACTGTAAGCATCATTTTGAGCATCGTAGCAACTCTCACTACATCACTGTACCATCATTTTGAGATTAGTCGCAACTCTCACTACATCACTGTCGCATCATTTCTTAGGTTAGTAGCAACTCTCACTACATCACTGTCGCATCATTTCTTAGGTTAGTAGCAACTCTCACCACATCACTGTAGCATCATTTCTTTGGTAAATAGCAACCCTCATTACATCGCTGTAGCATCATTTTGCGACTGCAGCAACTCTCACTACATCACTGTAGCATCATTTCTTAGGTTAGTAGCATCTCCCATGACATCACTGTAGCATCATTTTGAGGTTTGTCGCAACTCTCACTACATTACTGGAAGCATCAGTTTGAGCATCGTACCAACTCTGCCTATATCACTGTAGCATCATTTCTTCGGTTAGAAGCAACTCTCATGACATCACTTTAGCATGATTTTGAAATTACTATCAACTCTCACCACAACACTGTCAGTATAATTTCTTAGGTTAGTAGCAACTGTCATAACATCACTGTAGCATCATTTTGAGGATCGTAGCAACTCTCATTACATCACTGTAGCATCATTTTGCGGTTCGTAGCAAACCTCACTACATCACTGTAGCATCATTTTGAGGAACGTAGCAACTCTCAATACATCATTGTCGCATCATTTTGAGGATAGTCGCAACTCTCACGACATTACTGTCGCATCATTTCTTAGGTTTGTAGCAAATCTCACTACATCACTCTAGCATCATTTTGAGATTCGTAGCAACTCTCATTGCATCACTGTAGCATCATTTTGCGGTTCGTAGCAAACCTCACTACATCATTGTAGCATCATTTCTTAGGGAAGTATCAACTGTCATTACACCACTTTCGCTTTATTTTGAAATTACTATCAACTCTCACCACAACACTGTCAGTATAATTTCTTAGGTTAGTAGCAACTGTCATAACATCACTGTAGCATCATTTTGAGGATCGTAGCAACTCTCACCACATCACTGTAGCATCATTTCTTAGGTTTGTAGCCACTCTCATTACATCACTTAAGCATCATTTGGACATTTGTAGCAACTCTCATTACATCACTGTCGCATCATTTTGAGGATAGTCGCAACTCTCACGACATTACTGGAGCATCATTTTGAGATTCCTAGCAACTGTCATTACATCACTGTACCATCATTTTGAGGATCGTAGCAACTCTCACGACATCACTTTAGCGTGATTTTGAAATTACTATCAACTCTCACTACATCACTGTTGCATCATTTTGACATTTGTAGCAACTCTTGTTATATAACTGTAGCATCATTTCTTAGGTTAGTAGCAACTCCCATGACATCACTGCAGCATCATTTTGAGGTTTGTAGCAACTCTCACGACATTACTGTAGCATCATTTTGAGATTCGTAGCAACTCTCACCACATCACTGTAGCATCATTTCTTAGGTAAGTAGAAACTCTCACTACATCACTTTTGCGTGATTTTGAAATTACTATCAACTCTCACCACATCACTGTCGCATCATTTTGATGTTCGTAGCAACTCTAACTACATTATTTTTGCATTATTTAAAGGTTCGTAGCAACTCTCACTACATTACTGTCAGCATCATTTTGAGTTTATTAGCAATTCTTCCGACATCACTGTCGCAATATTTTGAGGTTCGTAGCAACTTTTAATACATTACTGTCGCATTATTTTGAGGTTCGTAGCAACTCTTAGTACATGACTTTCAGCATCACTTTGAGGTTATTCGAAATGTTCACTCCATTACTGTTCGCATCATTTTGAGTTCATTAGCAATTCTTGCGACATCACTGTCACATCATTTTGAGATCATTAGCAATTCTTCTGACATCACTGTCGCATTATTTAAAGGTTCGTAGCAACTCTTACTACATAACTGTCAGCATCACTTTGAGGTTATTCGAAACGTTCACTCCATTACTGTTAGCACCATTTTGAGTTCATTAGCAATTCTTACTACATCACTGTCGCATCATTTTGAGATCATTAGCAATTCTTCTGATATCACTGTCGCATTATTTTGATGTTCGTAGCAACTCTTACTACATTACTGTTGCATTATTTAAAGGTTCGTAGCAACTCTTACTACATTACTGTTAGCATCACTGTGTTTATAGCAAATATCACTACATTACTGTTAGCATCATTTTGAGTTCATTTGCAATTCTTACGACATCACTGTCCCATCAGTTTAAGATCATTTACAATTCTTTTGACATCACTGTCGCATAATTTTGAGGTTCGAAGCAACTCTTACTACTTTACTGTTGCATTATTTTAAGGTTCGTAGCAACCCTTACGACATGACTGTCATAATCACTTTGAGGTTTTTCGAAACACTGACTACATTTCTGTCAGCATCATTTTGACTTTATTAGCAACTATCACTCCCTTACTGTTAGCATCGTTTTGAGTTCAATAGCAATTCTTCCGACATCACGGTCGCATCATTTTGAGATCTTTAGCAATTCTTCTGACATCACTATCGCATTATTTTGAGGTTCGTAGCAACTCATACTACATTACTGTCAGCATCACTTTGAGTTCATTAGCAACTATCACTACATTACGGTTAGCATCATTTTGAGGTTAGGAGCAACTCTTACTACATGACTGTCATTATCACTTTGAGGTTGTTCCAAACACTTACTCCATTACTGTAAGCATCACTGAGTTTATTAGGAACTATCATTACGTTACTGTTAGCATCGTTTTGAGTTCAATTGCAATTCTTAGGACATGACTGTCAGCATCATTTTTAATTTACTCGCAAATCAAACCACATGACTTTCAGCATCATTTTGAGGTTATTCGAAACTTTCATTCCATTACTGTTAGCATCATTTTGAGTTCATTAGCAATTCTTACTTAATCACTGTTGCATCATTTTGAGATCTTAAGCAATTCTTCCAACATCACTGTCGCATTATTTTGAGGTTCTTAGCAACTTTTACTCCATCACTGTAAGCATCACTTTGAGTTCATTAGCAACTATCACTACGTTACTTTTCGCATTGTTTTAAGTTCAGTAGCAATTCTTACTAAATCACTGTCAGCATCATTTTTAATTTACTCGCAACTCAAACCACATGACTGTCAGCATCACTTTGAGGTTATTCGAAACTTTCACTCCATTACGTTTAGCATCAATTTGAGTTCATTAGCAATTCTTACTACATCACTGTCGCATCATTTTGAGATCATTAGCGATTCTTCTGACATCACTGTCACATTATTTTGAGGTTCGTAGCAACTCTTATTACATTATTGTATCATTTTTTAAAGGTTCGTAGCAACTCTTACTACATTACTTTCAGCATCACTTTGAGTTTATTAGCAACTATCACTACATTACTGTTAGCATTATTTTGAGGTTCCTTGCAACTCTTACTACATGACTGTCAGCATCACTTTGAGGTTGTTTGAAACACTTACTACATTACTGTAAGCGTCACTGAGTTGATTAGCAATTATCACTACATTAGTGTTAGCATCATTTTGAGTTCATTAGCAATTCTTCCGACATGACTGTCGCAATATTTTGAGGTTCGTAGCCACTTTTACTACATTACTGTCGCATTATTTTGAGGTTCTTAACAACTCTTACTACATTAATGTTAGCATCATTTTGAGATCATTAGCAATTCTTCTGACATCACTGTCGCATTATTTTGAGATCTTTAGCAATTCTTCTGACATCACTGTCGCATTATTTTTTGGTTCGTAGCAACTCTTACTACATGACTGTCAGCATCACTTTGAGGTTGTTCAAAACTCTTACTACATTACTGTAAGCATCACTGAGTTTATAACAACTATCACTACATTACTGTTAGCATCAATTTGAGATCATTAACAATTCTTTTGACATCACTGTCGCATTACCTTTAGGTTCGAAGCAACACTTATTCCTTTACTGTTGCATTATTTTAAAGTTCGTAGCAACTCTTACTACATTACTGTCAGCATCACTTTGAGGTCATTCGCAACTATCACTACATTACGGTTAGCATCATTTTGAGTTCATTCGCAACTATCACTACATTACGGTTAGCATCATTTTGAGGTTAGTAGCAACTCTTAATACATTACTGTAAGCATCACTGAGTTTATTAGCAACTATGATTACGTTACTGTTAGCATCGTTTTGAGTTCAATAGCAATTCTTACGACATGACTGTCAGCATCATTTTTAATCTACTCACAAATCAAACCACATGACTGTCAGCATCATTTTGAGGTTATTCGAAATTTTCACTCCATTACTGTTAGCATCATTTTGAGTTCATTAGCAATTCTTCCTACGTCACTGTCGCATCATTTTGAGATCTTTAGCAATTCTTCTGACATCACTGTCGCATTATTTTGAGGTTAGTGGCAACTCATACTACATGACTGTCAGCATCACTTTGAGGTTGTTCGAAACACTTACTACATTACTGTAAGCATCACTGAGTTTATTAGCAACTATCACTACATTACTGTTAGCATCATTTTGAGTTCATTAGCAATTCTTATGACATCACTGTCGTGATATTTTGAGGTTCGTAGCAACTTTTACTACATCACTGTCGCATTATTTTGAGGTTCGTTGCAACTCTTACTACATGACTGTCAGCATGACTATGAGGTTGTTCGAAACACTTACTACATTACTGTAAGCATCACTGAGTTGATTAGCAACTATCACTACATTACTGTTAGCATCATTTTGAGTTCAGTAGCAATTCTTCCGACATCACTGTCGCGATATTTTGAGGTTCGTAGCAACCCTTACTACATGACTGTCATAATCACTTTGAGGTTGTTCAAAACACTTACTACATTACTGTAAGCATCACTTTGAGTTAATTAGCAACTATCACTACATTACTGTTTGCATCATTTTGAGTTCAGTAGCAATTCTTACTACATCACTGTCACATCATTTTGAGATCATGAGCAATTTTTCCGACATCACTGTCGCATTATTTTGAGGTTCGTAGCAACACTTACAACATCACTGTCAGCATCACTTTGAGGTTATTCGAAACTTTCATTCCATTACTGTTAGCATAATTTTGAGTTCATTAGCAATTCTTACTACATCACTGTCGCATCATTTTGAGATCATTAGCAATTCTTCAGACATCACTTTCTCATTTTTTTTTTAGGTTCGTAGCAACTCTTACTATATGACTGTCAGCATCACTTTGAGGTTATTCGAAACGTTCCCTCCATGACTGTTAGCATCATTTTGAGTTCATTAGCAATTCTTTCTTAATCACTGTTGCATCATTTTGAGATCTTTAGCAATTCTTCTGACATCACTGAAGCATTATTTTGATGTTTGTAGCAACTCTTATTACATGACTGTCAGCATCACTTTGAGGTTGTTCGAAACACTTACTACATTACTTTTAGCATCATCTTGAGTTCATTAGCAATTCTTACTAAATCAGTGTCGCATCATTTTGAGATCTTTTGCAATTCTTCTGACATCACTGTCGCATTATTTTGAGGTTAGTGGCAACTCTTACTACATGACTGTCAACATCACTTTGAGGTTGTTCGAAACACTTACTACATTACTTTAAGCATCACTTTGAGTTCATTAGCAACTATCACTACATTACTGTTAGCATCATTTTGAGGTTAGTCGCAACTCTTAGTACATGCCTGTCAGCATCACTTTGAGGTTGTTCCAAACACTTACGACATTACTGTAATCATCACTGAGTTTATTAGCAACTATCACTACATTACTGTTAGCATCATTTTGAGTTCATTAGCCATTCTTCTGACATCACTGTCGCAATATTTTGAGGTTCGTAGCAACTTTTACTACATTACTGTCGCATTATTTTGAGGTTCGTAGCAACTCTTACTACATGACTGTCAGCATCACTTTGAGGTTATTCGAAACTTTCAATCCATTACTGTTAGCATCATTTTGAGCTCATTAGCAATTCTTACTACATGACTGTCGAATGATTTTTGAGATCATTAGCAATTCTTCTGACATCACTGTCGCATTATTTTGATGTTCGTAGCAACTCTTACTACATGACTGTCATAATCACTTTGAGGTTGTTCGAAACACTTACTACATTACTGTCAGCATCAGTTTGAGTTCATTAGCAACTATCACTACATTACTGTTCGCATCATTTTTAGCTCATTAGCAATTCTTCCTACATCACTGTCGCATCATTTTGAGATCATTAGTGATTCTTCCAACATCACTGTCGCATTATTTTGAGGTTCGTAGAAACTCTTACTACATGACTTTCAGCATCACTTGGAGGTTATTCGAAACGTTCACTCCATTACTGTTAGCATCATTTTGAGTTCATTAGCAATTCTTACTAAATCACTGTCGCATTATTTTGAGATCTTTAGCAATTCTTCTGACATCACTGAAGCATTATTTTGATGTTTGTAGCAACTCTTATTACATGACTGTCAGCATCACTTTGAGGTTGTTCGAAACACTTACTACATTACTTTTAGCATCATCTTGAGTTCATTAGCAATTCTTACTAAATCAGTGTCGCATCATTTTGAGATCTTTTGCAATTCTTCTGACATCACTGTCGCATTATTTTGAGGTTAGTGGCAACTCTTACTACATGACTGTCAACATCACTTTGAGGTTGTTCGAAACACTTACTACATTACTTTAAGCATCACTGAGTTTATTAGCAACTATCACTACATGACTGTTAGCATCATTTTGAGTTCATGAGCAATTCTTCCGACATCACTGTCGCAATATTTTGAGGTTTGTAGCAACTTTTACTACATTACTGTCGCATTATTTTGAGGTTCGTAGCAACTCTTACTACATGACCGTCAGCATCACTTTGAGGATATTCGAAACTTTCACTCCATTACTGTTCGCATCATTTTCAGTTCATTAGCAATTCTTACTACATGACTGTCGAATGATTTTTGAGATCATTAGCAATTCTTCTGACATCACTGTCGCATTATTTTGATGTTGGTAGCAACTCTTACTACATGACTGTCATAATCACTTTGAGGTTGTTCGAAACACTTACTACATTACTGTCAGCATCACTTTGAGTTCATTAGCAACTATCACTACATTACTGTTAGCATCATTTTGAGGTTAGTCGCAACTCTTAGTACATGCCTGTCAGCATCACTTTGAGGTTGTTCCAAACACTTACGACATTACTGTAAGCATCACTGAGTTTATTAGCAACTATCATTACGTTACTGTTAGCATCGTTTTGAGTTCAACAGCAATTCTTACGACATCACTGTCAGCATCATTTTTAATTTACTCGCAACTCAAACCACATGACTGGCAGCATCACTTTTAGGTTATTCGAAACTTTCACTCCATTACTGTTAGCATCATTTTGAGTTCAGTAGTAATTCTTACTACATCACTGTGACATCATTTTGAGATCATTAGCAATTCTTACTGAATCACATTTGCATCATTTTGAGATCTTTCGCAATTTTTCTGACATCACTGTGGCATTATTTTGAGGTTCGTAGCAACTCTTCCTACATGACTATCACCATCACTTTGAGGTTGTTCGAAACACTTACTACATTACTGTTAGCATCATTTTGAGTTCATTAGCAATTCTTCCTAAATCACTGTCGCATCATTTTGAGATCTTTAGCAATTCTTCTGACATCACTTTCGCATTATTTTGAGGTTCGTAGGAACTCCTACTACATGACTGTCAGCATCACTTTGAGGTTGTTCGAAACACTTACTACCTTACTGTAAGCATCACTGAGTTTATTACCAACTATCACTACATTACTTTTAGCATTATTTTGAGTTCATTAGCAATTCTTACGACATCACTCTCCCATCAGTTTGAGATCATTACCAATTCTTCTGACATCACTGTCGCATTATTTTGATGTTCGTAGCAACTTTTACGACATTACCGTTGCATTATTTAAAGGTTCGTGGCAACTCTTACTACATTACTGTCAGCATCACTTTGAGTTTATTAGAATCTATCAATACATTACAGTTAGCATCATTTTGAGTTTATTAGCAATTCATAGACATCACTGTACCATTAAATTGAGGTAAGTAGCAACACTTACTACATGACTGTCAGCATCACTTTGAGGTTCTTCTAAACTCTTACTACATTACTATTAGCATCGTTTTGAGTTCATTAGCAATTCTTACTACATCACTGTCGCATCATTTTGAGATCATTAGCAATTCTTCTGACATCACTGTCGCATTATTTTGATGTTCGTAGCAACTCTTACTACATTACTGTTGCATTATTTAAAGGTTCGTAGTAACTCTCACTACATTACTGTCAGCATCACTTTGAGGTTATTCGAAACTTTCACTCCATTACTGTTAGCATCATTTTGAATTCATTAGCAATTCTTCCTACATTACTGTTGCATCATTTTGAGATCATTAGCACTTCTTCCGACATCACTGTTGCATTATTTTGAGGTTCGGAGCAACTCTTACTACATTTTTGTATCATTATTTAAAGGTAAAGCAACTCTTACTACATGACTGTCAGCATCACTTTGAGGTTTTTTGAAACACTTACTACATTACTGTAAGCATCACTGAGTTGATTAGCAATTATCACTACATTAGTGTGAGCATCATTTTGTGTTCATTAGCAATTCTTCCGACATGACTGTCGCATTATTTTGAGGTTCTTAGCAACTCTTCCTACATTATGGTTGCTTCATTTTGAGATCATTAGCAATTTTTCTGACATCACTGTCACATTATTTTGAGGTTTGTAGCAACTCTTACTACATTATTGTTGCATTATTTAAAGGTTCGTAGCAACTATCACTACATTACTGTTAGCATAATTTTGAGGTTAGAAGCCACTCTTACTACATGACTGTCAGCATCACTTTGATGTTGTTCGAAACACTTACTACATTACTGTAAGCATCACTGAGTTGATTAGCAACTATCACTACATTACTGTTAGCATCATTTTGAGTTCATTAGCAATTCTTACTCCACCATTGTCGCATCATTTTGAGATCTTTGGCAATTCTTCCGACATCACTGTCGCAATATTTTGAGGTTCGTAGCAACTTTTCCTACATTAATGTCGCATTATTTTTAGGTTCGTAGCAACACGTACAACATGACTGTCAGCATCACTTTTAGGTTATTCGAAACTTTCACTCCATTACTGTTAGCATCATATTGAGTTCATTTGCAATTCTTACTCCATCATTGTCGCATCATTTTGAGATCTTTGGCAATTCTTCTGACATCACTGTCGCATTATTTTTAGGTTCGGAGCAATTCTTACTACATTATTGTTGCATTATTTTAAGGTTCGTAGCAACTCTTACTACATGACTGTCAGCATCACTTTGAGGTTATTCGAAACTTTCACTCCATTACTGTTAGCATCATATTGAGTTCATTAGCAATTCTTACTACATCATTGTCGCATCATTTTGAGATCTTTGGCAATTCTTACGACATCACTGTCGCATTGTTTTGAGGTTCGTAGCAACTCTTACTACATCAACTCAGCATCACTTTGAGGTTATTCGAAACGTTCACTCCATCACTATCGCATCATTTTGAGATCTTTAGCAATTCTTCTGAAATCACTGTCGCATAATTTTGAGGTTCGTAGCAACTCTTACTACATTACTGTTGCATTATTTAAAGGTTCGTAGCAACTCTTACTACCTTACTCTCAGCATCACTTTGAGTTCATAAGCAACGATGACTACATTACTGTTAGCATCATTTTGAGTTTATTAGCAATTCATAGACATCACTGTAGCATTAAATTGAGGTTCGTAGCAACTATCACTACATTACTGTCACATTATTTTGAGGTTCGAAGCAACTCTTACTACTTTACTGTTGCATTATTTTAAGGTTCGTAGCAACCCTTACTACATGACTGTCATAATCACTTTGAGGTTGTTCGAAACTCTTACTACTTTACTGTCAGCATCACTTTGAGTTTATTAGCAACTTTCACTACATTACTTTCAGCATCATTTTGAGGTTAGTAGCAACTCTTACTACATGACAGTCAGCATCACTTTGAGGTAGTTCGAAACACTTACTACATTACTGTAAGCATCACTGAGTTGATTAGCAACTATCACTACGTTACTGTTAGCATCGTTTTGAGTTCAATAATAATTCTTACGACATCACTGTCAGCATCATTTTTGATTTACTCGCAACTCAAACCACATGACTGTCAGCATCACTTTGAGGTTATTCGAAACTTTCACTCCATTACTGTTAGCATCATTTGGAGTTCATTAGCAATTCTTACGACATCACTGTCGCATCATTTTGAGATAATTAGCAATAATTCCGACATCACTGTCGCATTATTTTGAGGTTCGTAGCAACGCTGACTACATGACTGTCAGCATCACTTTGAGGTTGTTCAAAACGTTCACTCCATTACTGTTAGCATCATTTTGAGTTTTTTAGCAATTCTTCTGGCATCACTGTCGCATTATTTTGATGTTTGTAGCAACTCTTGCTACATTACTGTCAGCATTCATCAGCAATTCTTACTAAATCACTGTCACATCTTTTTGAGATCATTAGCAATTCTTCCGACATCACTGTCGCATTATTTTGAGGTTCGTAGCAAATCTTACTACATGACTGTCAGCATCACTTTGAGGTTATTCAAAACACTTACTACATTACTGTAAGCATCACTGAGTTGATTAGCAATTATCACTACATTAGTGTTCGCATCATTTTGAGTTTATTAGCAATTCTTCCAACATCACTGTCGCAATATTTTGAGGTTCGTAGCAACTTTTACTACATTACTTTCGCATTATTTTGAGGTTTGTAGCAACTTTTACTACATTACTTTCGCATTATTTTGAGGTTTGTAGCAACACTTACTACATGACTGTCAGCATCACTTTGAGGTTATTCGAAAGTTTCACTCCATTACTGTGAGCATCATTTTGAGATCATTAGCAATTCTTACTACATCACTGTCGCATCATTTTCAGATCTTTAGCAATTCTTCTGACATCACTGTCACATTATTTTGAGGTTCGTAGCAACTCTTACTACATTATTGTTGCATTATTTTAAGGTTCGTAGCAACTCTTACTACATGACTGTCAGCATCACTTTGAGTTTAATAGCAACTATCACTACATTACTGTTAGCATCATTTTAAGTTCATGAGCAATTCTTACTACATCACTGTCGCATCATTTTGAGTTCATGAGCAATTCTTCCGACATCACTGTCGCGTTAGTTTGAGGTTCGTAGCAACTCTTACTACATTACCAGTGCATTATTTAAAGGTTCGTAGCAACTCTTACTATATTACTGTTAGCATCATTTTGAGTTAATTAGCAATTCTTAAGACATCACTGTAGCATTAAATTGAGGTTAGTAGCAACTCTTACTACATGACTGTCAGCATCACTTTGAGGTTCTTCGAAACTCTTACTACATTACTGTAAGCATCACTTTGAGATTGTTCGAAACTCTTACGACATTACTTGAAGCATCACTGAGTTTATTAGCAACTATCACCACATTACTGTTAGCATCATTTTGAGTTCATTAGCAATTCTTATGACATCACTGTCGCATCATTTTGAGATCATTAGCAATTCTTCTGACATCACTGTCACATTATTTTGAGGTTCGAAGCAACTCTTACTACTTTACTGTTGCATTATTTTAAGGTTTGTAGCAACTCTTACTACATTACTGTCAGCATCACTTTGAGTTTATTAGCAACTTTCACTACATTACTGTTAGCATCATTTTGAGTTCATGCGCAATTCTCACGACATCACTGTAGCATTGAATTGAATTCATTAGCAACTCTTACTAAATGACTGTCAGCATCACTTTGAGGTTGTTCGAAACACTTACTACATTACTGTAAGCATCACTGAGTTGATTAGCAACTATCACTACATTACTGTTAGCATCATTTTAAGTTCATTAGCAATTCTTCCGACATCACTGTCGCAATATTTTGAGGTTCGTAGCAACTTTTACTACATTACTGTCGCATTATATTGAGGTTCGTAGCAACTCTTACTACATGACTGTCAGCATCACTTTGAGGTTATTCGAAACACTTACTACATTACTGTAAGCATCACTGACTTGATTAGCAACTATCACTACATTACTGTTAGCATCATTTTGAGTTCATTAGCAATTCTTCCGACATCACTGTCGCATCATTTTGAGATCATTAGCAATTCTTCTGACATCACTGTCACATTATTTTGAGGTTCGTAGCAACTCTTACTACATTATTGTTGCATTATTTTGAGGTTCGTAGCAACTCTTACTACATTATTGTTGCATTATTTTAAGGTTCGTAGCAACTCTTACTACATTACTGTCAGCATCAGTTTGAGTTTATTAGCAACTATCACTCCATTACTGTTAGCATCATTTTGAGTTCATGAGCAATTCTTTCTAAATCACTGTCGCATCATTTTGAGATCTTTAGCAATTCTTCCGACATCACTGTCCCATTATTTTGAGGTTCGTAGCAACTCTTACTGCATGACTGTCACCATCACTTTGAGGTTATTCGAAACACTTACTACATTACTGTAAGCATCACTGACTTGATTAGCAACTATCACTACATTACTGTTAGCATCATTTTGAGTTCATTAGCAATTCTTCCGACATCACTGTCGCAATATTTTGAGGTTCGTAGCAACTCTTACTACATGACTGTCAGCATCACTTTGAGGTTGTGCGAAACACTTAGTACATTACTGTAAGCCTCACTGAGTTGATTAGCAACTTTCACTACATTACTGTTAGCATCATTTTGAGTTCATTAGCAATTCTTACGACATCACAGTAGCATTAAATTGAGTTCATTAGCAACTCTTACTACATGACTGTCAGCATCACTTTGAGGTTTTTCGAAACTCTTTTTACATTACAGTAACCATCACTGAGTTTATTAGCAACTATCACTACATTACTGTTAGCATCATCTTGAGTTCATTCGCAGTTCTTACGACATCACTGTCGCATCATTTTGAGATCATTAGCCATTCTTCCGACATCACTGTCGCAATATTTTGAGGTTCCTATTAACTCTTACTACATGACTGTCAGCATCACTTTGAGGTTATTCGAAAGTTTCATTCCATTAATGTTAGCATCATTTTGAGTTCATTAGCAATTCTTACTAAATCACTGTAGCATCATTTTGAGATCATTAGCAATTCTTCTGACATCACTGTCGCATTTTTTTGAGGTTCGTAGCAACTCTTACAACATTACTGTCAGCATCACTTTGAGGTTGTTCGAAACGTTCACTCCATTTCTGTTAGCATCATTTTGAGTTCATTAGCAATTCTTTTTAAATCACTGTCGCATCATTTTGAGATCTTTAGCAATTCTTCCGACATAACTGTCGCAATATTTCGAGGTTCGTAGCAACTTTTACTACATTACTGTCGCATTATTTTGAGGTTCGTAGCAACACTTACTACATGACTGTCAGCATCACTTTGAGGTTATTCGAAACTTTCACTCCATTACTGTTAGCATCATTTTGAGATCTTCAGCAATTCTTCTGACATCACTGTCGCATTATTTTGAGGTTCGTAGCAACTCTTACTGCATTACTGTCAGCATCATTTTGAGGTTGTTCGAAACACTTAGTACATTCCTGTCAGCATCACTGAGTTGATTAACAACTATCACTACATTACTTTAAGCATCATTTTGAGTTCATTAGCAATTCTTACTACATCACTGTCGCATCATTTTGAGATCATTAGCAATTCTTCCGACATCACTGTCGCATTATTTTGAGGTTCATAGAAACTCTCACTACATGACTGTCAGCATCACTTTGAGGTTCTTCTAAACTCTTACTACATTACTGTTAGCATCGTTTTGAGTTCATTAGCAATTCTTACTACATCACTGTCGCATCATTTTGAGATCATTAGCAATTCTTCTGACATCACTGTCGCATTATTTTGATGTTCGTAGCAACTCTTACTACATGACTGTCAGCATCACTTTGAGGTTATTTGAAACGTTCACTCCATTACTGTTAGCATCATTTTGAGTTCATTCGCAATTCTTACTACATCACTATCGCATCATTTTGAGATCATTAGCAATTCTTCCGACATCACTGTTGCATTATTTTGAGGTTCGTAGCAACTTTTACTACATTACTGTCGCATTATTTTGAGGTTCGTAACAACACTTACTACATGACTGTTAGCATCACTTTGAGGTTATTCGAAACTTTCACTCCATTACTGTTAGCATCATTTTGAGTTCATTAGCAATTCTTACTACATTACCGTCGCATCATTTTGAGATCATTAGCAATTCTTCCGACATCACTGTCGCAATATTTTGAGGTTCGTAGAAACTCTTACTACATGACTGTCAGCATCACTTTGAGGTTATTCGAAACTTTCACTCCATTACTGTTAGCATCATTTTGAGTTCATTAGCAATTCTTACTGCATCACTGTCGCATCATTTTGAGATCTTTAGCAATTCTTCTGACATCACATTCGCATTATTTTGAGGTTCGTAGCAACTCTTACTGCATGACTGTCAGCATTACTTTGAGGTTGTTCGAAACACTTAGTACATTACTGTAAGCATCACTGAGTTGATTAGCAACTATCACTACATTGCTGTTAGCATCATTTTGAGTTCATTAGCAATTCTTACTACATCACTAGTGATGTGGTGAGAGTTGCGACTATCCTCAAAATGATGCGACAGTGATGTAGTGAGAGTTGCTACGATCCTCAAAATTATGCTAAAGTGATGTAATGAGAGTTGCTAAAAACCTAAGAAGTGGTGCTACAGTGATGTGGTGAGAGTTGATAGTAATTTCAAAATAATGCTAAAGCGGTGTAATGAGAGTTGCTACAGACCTAAGAAATGATGCTACAGTGATGTGGTGAGAGTTGAACGTAATTTCAAAATCAAGCCAAAGTGATGTCATGAGAGGTGCTACTTACCAAAGAAATGAAGCTACAGTGATGTAGTGAGAGTTGCTACAAACCTCAAAATGATGCTACAGTAATGTCGTGAGAGTTGCGACTATCCTCAATATGATGCGACAATGATGTATGGAGAGTTGCTACGAACCTCAAAATGATGCTACAGTGATGTAGGGAGAGTTGATACTAATCTCAAAATGATGCTGACAGTGATGTGGTGAGAGTTGCTACGAACCTCAAAATGATGTTCCAGTAATGTCGTGAGAGTTGCGACTTTCCTCAAAATGATGCGACAGTGATGTAGTGAGAGTTGCTACAAATGTCCAAATGATGCTAGAGTGATGTAATGAGAGTTGCTACAAACCTAAGAAATGATGCTACAGTGATGTGGTGAGAGTTGCTAAACACCAAAAAATGATGCTGATAGTGATGTAATGAGAGTTGCTACTCACCTAAGAAATTATGCTACAGTGATGTAGTGAGAGTTGCTACTAACCTCAAAATGATGCTACAGTCCTGTAGTGAGAGTTGCTACGAACCTAAGAAATTATGCTACAGTAATGTAGTGAGAGTTGCTACTCATCTCAAAATGATGCTCCAGTCATGTAGTGAGAGTTGCGACTATCCTTAAAATGATGCGACAGTGATGTAGTGAGAGTTGCTACAAATGTCCAAATGATGCTAGAGTGATGTAATGAGAGTTGCTACAAACCTAAGAAATGATGCTACAGTGATGTGGTGAGAGTTGCTAAACACCAAAAAATGATGCTGATAGTGATGTAATGAGAGTTGCTACTCACCTAAGAAATTATGCTACAGTGATGTAGTGAGAGTTGCTACTAACCTCAAAATGATGCTACAGTCCTGTAGTGAGAGTTGCTACGAACCTAAGAAATTATGCTACAGTAATGTAGTGAGAGTTGCTACTCATCTCAAAATGATGCTCCAGTCATGTAGTGAGAGTTGCGACTATCCTTAAAATGATGCTACAGTGATGTAATGAGAGTTGCGAAAAACCTAAGAAGTGATTCTACAGTGATGTGGTGAGAGTTGATACGAATTTCAAAATAATGCTAAAGTGGTGGAGTGAGAGTTGCTACGAACCGCAAAATGATGCTACAGTGATGTAATGAGAGTTGCTACATACCTAAGAAGTGATGCTACAGTGATGTGGTGAGAGTTGCCACGAACCTCAAATGATGCTACAGTGATGTAATGAGAGTTGCTTCGAATTTAAAAATGATGCTCCAGTAATGTCGTGAGAGTTGCGACTTTCCTCAATATGATGCGACAATGATGTATTGAGAGTTGCTACGAACCTCAAAATGATGCTACAGTGATGTAGGGAGAGTTGATACAAATCTAAAAATTATGCTTACAGAGATGTGGTGAGAGTTGCTACAATCCTCAAAATGATGCTACAGTTATGTTATGACAGTTGCTACTAACCTACGAAATTATGCTGACAGTGTTGTGGTGAGAGTTGATAGTAATTTCAAAATCATGCTAAAGTGATGCAATGAGAGTTGCTTGTAACCAAAGAAATGATGCTACAGTGATGTCATGGGAGTTGCTACTAACCTAAGAAATGATGCTGCAGTGATGAAATGAGAGTTGCGACAATTGTCAAAATGATGCGACAGTGATGTAGTGAGAGTTGCTACTATCCTGAAAATGAGGTGACAGTGATGTTGTGAGAGTTCATACGAATCTCAAAATGATGCTGACAGTGATGTGGTGAGAGTTGATAGTAATTTCAAAATCACGCTAAAGTGATGTAATGAGAGTTGCTACTTACCTAATAAATTATGCTACAGTGATGTTGTGAGAGTTGCTACAATCCTCAAAATGATTCTACAGTGATGTTATGACAGTTGCGACTAACCTCAGAAATTATGCTGACAGTGTTGTGGTGAGAGTTGATAGTAATTTCAAAATCATGCTGAAGTGATGAAATGAGAGTTGCTTATAACCGAAGAAATGATGCTACAGTGATGTAGGCAGAGTTGCTACGATGCTCAAATTGATGTTTCCAGTAATGCAGTGAGAGTTGCTACAAACCTCAAAATGATGCTACAGTGATGTCATGGGAGTTGCTACTAACGTAAGAAATGATGCTACAGTGATGAAATGAGAGTTGCTACAATTGTCAAAATGATGTGACAGTAATGTAGTGGGAGTTGCTACGATCCTCAAAATGATGCGACAGTGATGTGGTGAGAGTTGCTACTTACCTAAGAAATGATGCTACAGTGATGTGGTGAGAGTTGCTAGAAACCTCAAAATGATGCTACAGTGATGTAATGAGAGTTGCTACGAATCTCAAAATGATGTGACAGTAATGTCGTGAGAGTTGCGACTATCCTCAAAATGATGCGACAGTGATGTCTTGAGAGTTGCTCCGATCCACAAAATGATGCTAAAGTGATGTCATGAGAGTTGAGACCAACCTAAGAAGTGATGCTACAGTGATGTGGTGAGAGCTGATACTAATTTCAAAATAATGCTAAAGTGGTGTAGTGAGAGTTGCTACGAACCGCAATATGATGCTACAGTGATGTGGTGAGAGTCGCTACGAATCTCAAAATGATGCTACAGTGATGTTATGACAGTTTCTACTAACCTAAGAAATTATGTTGACAGTGATGTGGTGAGAGTTGAAACTATCCTCACTATGAGGTGACAGTGATGTCGTAAGAGTTGATACGAATCTCAAAATGATGCTTACAGTGATGTGGTGAGAGTTGCAACTTACCTAATAAATGATGCTACAGTAATGTGGTGAGAGTTGCTACGAACCTCAAAATGATGCTACAGTAATGTCGTGAGAGTTGCTACGATCCTCAAAATGATGCTAAAGTGATGTAATGAGAGTTGCGACAAACCTAAGAAGTGATGCTACAGTGATGTGGTGAGAGTTGATACTAATTTCAATATAATGCTAAAGTCGTGTAGTGAGAGTTGCTACGAACCGCAGAATGATGCTACAGTGATGTAATGAGAGTTGCTACTTACCTAAGAAATGATGCAACAGTGATGTGGTGAGAGTTGCTACGAACCTCAAAATGATGCTACAGTGATGTAATGAGAGTTGCTAGGAATCTCAAAATGATGCTCCAGTCATGTCGTGAGAGTTGCGACTATCCTAAAAATGATGCTACAGTGATGTAAGGAGAGTTGCTACAAATGTCCAAATGATGCTAGAGTGATGTAATGAGAGTTGCTACAAACCTAAGAAATGATGCTACAGTGATGTAATCAGAGTTGCTACAAACCTAAGAAATGATGCTGACAGTGATGTGGTGAGAGTTGATAGTAATTTCAAAATAACGCTAAAGTGATGTAATGAGAGATGCTACTTACCAAAGAAATGATGCTACAGTGATGTGGTGAGAGTTGCGACGAACCTCAAAATGATGCTACAGTGATGTGGTGAGATTTGCTACTAATTTCAAAATAATGCTAAAGTGGTGTAGTGAGTGTTGCTACGAACCGCAAAATGATGCAACAGTGATGTAATGAGAGTTGCTTCAAATGTCCAAATGCTGCCAGAGTGATGTAATGAGAGTTGGTACAAACCTAACAAATGATGCTACAGTGATGTCATGAGAGTTGCTATCTACCTAAGAAATGATGCTACAGTGATGTGGTGAGAGTTGCTACGAACCTCAAAATGATGCTACAGTGATGGAATGAGAGTTGCAACAAACCGAAGAAATGATGCTACAGTGATGTGGTGAGAGTTCATCGTAATTTCAAAATCATGCTAAAGTGATGTAATGAGAGTTGCTACTTACCTAAGAAATGATGCTACAGTGATGTGGTGAGAGTTGCTACGAATCTCAAAATGATGCGACAGTGATGTCGCGAGAGTTGCGACTATCCTAAAAATGATGCGACAGTGATGTAGTGAGAGTTGCTACAAATGTCCAAATGATGCTAGAGTGATGTAATGAGAGTTGCTACAAACCTAAGAAATGATGCTACAGTGATGTAATCAGAGTTGCTACAAACCTAAGAAATGATCCTACAGTGATGTGGTGAGAGTTGATAGTAATTTCAAAATAACGCTAAAGTGATGTAATGAGAGATGCTACTTACCTAAGAAATGATGCTACAGTGATGTGGTGAGAGTTGCAACGAACCTCAAAATGATGCTACAGTGATGTAATGAGAGTTGCGACAAACCTAAGAAGTGATGCTACAGTGATGTGGTGAGAGTTGCTATTAATTTCAAAATAATGCTAAAGTGGTGTAGTGAGAGTTGCTACGAACCGCAAAATGATGCTACAGTGATGTAATGAGAGTTTCTACTTACCTAAGAAATGATGCTACAGTGATGTGGTGAGAGTTGCTATGAATCTCAAAATTATGCTACAGTGATGTTATGACAGTTTCTACTAACCTAAGAAATTATGCTGACAGTGTTGTGGTGAGAGTTGATAGTAATTTCAAAATCATGCTAAAGTGATGTCATGAGAGTTGCTTATAACCGAAGAAATGATGCCACAGTGATGTAAGCAGAGTTGCTACGATGCTCAAATTGATGCTTCCAGTAATGTAGTGAGAGTTGCTACGAACCTCAAAATGATGCTACAGTGATGTCATGGGAGTTGCTACTAACCTAAGAAATGATGCTACAGTGATGAAATGAGAGTTGCTACAAATGTCAAAATGATGCGACAGTGATGTAGTGAGAGTTGCTACGATCCTCAAAATGATGCTACAGTGATGTGGTGAGAGTTGAAACTATCCTCACTATGAGGTGACAGTGATGTCGTAAGAGTTGATACGAATCTCAAAATCATGCTACAGTGATGTGGTGAGAGTTACAACTTACCTAATAAATGATGCTACAGTGATGTGGTGGGAGTTGCGACGAACCTCACAATAATGCTACAGTGATGTGGTGAGAGTTGCTACTTACCTAAGAAATGATGCTACAGTGATGTAGTGAGAGTTGCTACTTACCTAAGAAATGATGCTACAGTGATGTAGTGAGAGTTGCTACGATCCTCAAAATGATGCTAAAGTGATGTAATGAGAGTTGCGACAAACCTAAGAAGTGATGCTAGAGTGCATTGCTGCTTACCTAAGAAATGATCCTTTTGTGATGTGGTGAGAGTTGCGACTATCCTCAAAATGATGCGACAGTGATGTAGTGAGAGTTGCTACGAACCTCAAAATGATGCCACAGTGATGTAATGAGAGTTGCAACGAATCTCAAAATGATGCTACAGTAATATCGCGAGAGTTGCAACTATCCTCAAAATGATGCGACAGTGATGTAGTGAGAGTTGCTACGATCCTCAAAATGATGCGACAGTGATCTGGTGAGAGCTGCTATGATCCTCAAAATGAGGTGGCAGTTATGTAGTAAGAGTTGATACTAATCTCAAAATGATGCTGACCGTGATGTGGTGAGAGTTGATAGTAATTTCAAAATCACGCTAAAGTGATGTAATGAGAGTTGCTACTTACCTAAGAAATGATGCTACAGTGATGTGGTGAGAGTTGCTACGAACCTCAAAATGATGCTACAGTGATGTGGTGAGAGTTGCTACTTACCTAATAAATTATGCTACAGTGATGTTGTGAGAGTTGCTACAATCCTCAAAATGATGCTACAGTGATGTTATGACAGTTGCGACTAACCTCAGAAATTATGCTGACAGTGTTGTGGTGAGAGTTGATAGTAATTTCAAAATCATGCTGAAGTGATGAAATGAGAGTTGCTTATAACCGAAGAAATGATGCTACAGTGATGTAGGCAGAGTTGCTACGATGCTCAAATTGATGTTTCCAGTAATGCAGTGAGAGTTGCTACAAACCTCAAAATGATGCTACAGTGATGTCATGGGAGTTGCTACTAACGTAAGAAATGATGCTACAGTGATGAAATGAGAGTTGCTACAATTGTCAAAATGATGTGACAGTAATGTAGTGGGAGTTGCTACGATCCTCAAAATGATGCTACAGTGATGTGGTGAGAGTTGCTACTTACCTAAGAAATGATGCTACAGTGATGTGGTGAGAGTTGCTAGAAACCTCAAAATGATGCTACAGTGATGTAATGAGAGTTGCTACGAATCTCAAAATGATGTGACAGTAATGTCGTGAGAGTTGCGACTATCCTCAAAATGATGCGACAGTGATGTCTTGAGAGTTGCTCCGATCCACAAAATGATGCTAAAGTGATGTCATGAGAGTTGAGACCAACCTAAGAAGTGATGCTACAGTGATGTGGTGAGAGTTGATACTAATTTCAAAATAATGCTAAAGTGGTGTAGTGAGAGTTGCTACGAACCGCAATATGATGCTACAGTGATGTGGTGAGAGTCGCTACGAATCTCAAAATGATGCTACAGTGATGTTATGACAGTTTCTACTAACCTAAGAAATTATGTTGACAGTGATGTGGTGAGAGTTGATAGTAATTTCAAAATCACGCTAAAGTGATGTAATGAGAGTTGCTACATATCTAAGAAATGATGCTACAGTGATGTGTTGAGAGTTGCTACGAACCTCAAAATGATGCTACAGTAATGTCGTGAGAGTTGCTACGATCCTCAAAATGATGCTACAGTGATGTAATGAGAGTTGCTAGGAATCTCAAAATGATGCTCCAGTAATGTCGTGAGACTTGCGACTATCCTAAAAACGATGCTACAGTGATGTAAGGAGAGTTGCTACAAATGTCCAAATGATGCTAGATTGATGTAATGAGAGTTGCGACAAACCTAAGAAGTGATGCTACAGTGATGTGGTGAGAGTTGCTACTAATTTCAAAATAATGCTAAAGTGGTGTAGTGAGAGTTGCTACGAACCTCAAAATGATGCTACAGTGATGTCATGGGAGTTGCTACTAACCTAAGAAATGATGCTACAGTGATGAAATGAGAGTTGCTACAAATGTCAAAATGATGCGACAGTGATGTAGTGAGAGTTGCTACGAACCACAAAATGATGCTGACAGTGATGTGGTGAGAGTTGCAACTTACCTAATAAATGATGCTACAGTAATGTGGTGAGAGTTGCTACGAACCTCAAAATGATGCTACAGTAATGTCGTGAGAGTTGCTACGATCCTCAAAATGATGCTAAAGTGATGTAATGAGAGTTGCGACAAACCTAAGAAGTGATGCTACAGTGATGTGGTGAGAGTTGATACTAATTTCAAAATAATGCTAAAGTCGTGTAGTGAGAGTTGCTACGAACCGCAGAATGATGCTACAGTGATGTAATGAGAGTTGCTACTTACCTAAGAAATGATGCAACAGTGATGTGGTGAGAGTTGCTACGAACCTCAAAATGATGCTACAGTGATGTAATGAGAGTTGCTAGGAATCTCAAAATGATGCTCCAGTCATGTCGTGAGAGTTGCGACTATCCTAAAAATGATGCTACAGTGATGTAAGGAGAGTTGCTACAAATGTCCAAATGATGCTAGAGTGATGTAATGAGAGTTGCTACAAACCTAAGAAATGATGCTACAGTGATGTAATCAGAGTTGCTACAAACCTAAGAAATGATGCTGACAGTGATGTGGTGAGAGTTGATAGTAATTTCAAAATAACGCTAAAGTGATGTAATGAGAGATGCTACTTACCAAAGAAATGATGCTACAGTGATGTGGTGAGAGTTGCGACGAACCTCAAAATGATGCTACAGTGATGTGGTGAGATTTGCTACTAATTTCAAAATAATGCTAAAGTGGTGTAGTGAGAGTTGCTACGAACCGCAAAATGATGCAACAGTGATGTAATGAGAGTTGCTTCAAATGTCCAAATGCTGCCAGAGTGATGTAATGAGAGTTGGTACAAACCTAACAAATGATGCTACAGTGATGTCATGAGAGTTGCTATCTACCTAAGAAATGATGCTACAGTGATGTGGTGAGAGTTGCTACGAACCTCAAAATGATGCTACAGTGATGGAATGAGAGTTGCAACAAACCGAAGAAATGATGCTACAGTGATGTGGTGAGAGTTCATCGTAATTTCAAAATCATGCTAAAGTGATGTAATGAGAGTTGCTACTTACCTAAGAAATGATGCTACAGTGATGTGGTGAGAGTTGCTACGAACCTCAAAATGATGCTACAGTTATATGAGAGTTGCTACTTACCTAAGAAATGATGCTACAGTGATGTAATGAGAGTTGCTACGAATCTCAAAATGATGCTACTGTGATGTAATGAGAGTTGCGACTATCCTCAAAATGATGCGACAGTGATTTAGTGAGCGTTGCAACGAACCTCAAAATGATGCTACAGTAATGTCGTGAGAGTTGCTACGATCCTCAAAATGATGCTAAAGTGATGTAATGAGAGTTGCGACAAACCTAAGAAGTGATGCTACAGTGATGTGGTGAGAGTTAAGACTAATTTCAAAGTAATGCTAAAGTGGTGTAGTGAGAGTTGCTACGAACCGCAGAATGATGCTACAGTGATGTGGTGAAAGTTGCTACGAACCTAAAACTGATACTTCCAGTAATGTCGTGAGAGTTGCTACAAACCTCAAAATGATGCTGCAGTGATGTAATGAGAGTTGCTACTTACCTAAGAAATGATGCTACAGTGATGTGGTGAGAGTTGCTACGAACCTCAAAATGATGCTACAGTGATGTCATGGGAGTTGCTACTAACCTAAGAAATGATGCTACAGTGATGAAATGAGAGTTGCTACAAATGTCAAAATGATGCGACAGTGATGTAGTGAGAGTTGCTACGATCCTCAAAATGATGCTACAGTGATGTGGTGAGAGTTGAAACTATCCTCACTATGAGGTGACAGTGATGTCGTAAGAGTTGATACGAATCTCAAAATCATGCTACAGTGATGTGGTGAGAGTTACAACTTACCTAATAAATGATGCTACAGTGATGTGGTGAGAGTTGCTACGAACCTCAAAATGATGCTACAGTGATGTCATGAGAGTTGCTAGGAATCTCAAAATGATGCTCCAGTAATGTCGTGAGAGTTGCGACTATCCTAAAAATGATGCTACAGTGATGTAACGAGAGTTGCTACAAATGTCCAAATGATGCGAGAGTGATGTAATGAGAGTTGCTACAAACCTAAGAAATGATGCTACAGTGATGTAATCAGAGTTGCTACAAACCTAAGAAATGATGCTACACTGATGTGGTGAGAGTTGATAGTAATTTCAAAATAACACTAAAGTGATGTAATGAGAGATGCTACTTACCAAAGAAATGATGCTACAGTGATGTGGTGAGAGTTGCTACTAATTTCAAAATAATGCTAAAGTGGTTTAGTGAGAGTTGCGACTATCCTAAAAATGATGCTACAGTGATGTAAGGAGAGTTGCTACAAATGTCCAAATGATTCTCGAGTGATGTAATGAGAGTTGCTACAAACCTAAGAAATGATGCTACAGTGATGTAATGAGAGTTGCTACAAACCTAAGAAATGATGCTAAAGTGATGTAATAAGAGTTGCTACTTACCTTAGAAATGATGCTACAGTGATGTGGTGAGAGTTGCTACGAACCTCAAAATGATGCTACAGTTATGTAATGAGAGTTGCTACTTACCTAAGAAATGATGCTACAGTGATGTAATGAGAGTTGCTACGAATCTCAAAATGATGCTACAGTGATGTAATGAGAGTTGCGACTATCCTCAAAATGATGCGACAGTGATGTAGTCAGAGTTGCTACGATCCACAAAATGATGCTAAAGTGATGTCATGAGAGTTGAGACTAACCTAAGAAGTGATGCTACAGTGATGTGGTGAGAGTTGATACTAATTTCAAAATAATGCTAAAGTGGTGCAGTGAGAGTTGCTACGAACCGCAAAATGATGCTACAGTGATGTAATGAGAGTTGCTACTTACCTAAGAAATGATGCTACAGTGATGTGGTGAGAGTTGCTACGAACCTCAAAATGATGCTACAGTGATGTAATGAGAGTTGCAACGAATCTCAAAATGATGCGACAGTGATGTCGCGAGAGTTGCGACTATCCTAAAAATGATGCGACAGTGATGTAGTGAGAGTTGCTACGATCCTCAAAATGATGCTGCAGTGATGAAGTGAGAGTTGTTACGATTCTCAAAATGAGGTGACAGTGATGTGGTGAGAGTTGCTACGAACCTCAAAATGATGCTACAGTGATGTAATGAGAGTTGCGACAAATGTCCAAATGATGCTAGAGTGATGTAATGAGAGTTGCTACTTACCTAAGAAATGATGCTGACAGTGATGTGGTGAGAGTTGCTACGAATCTCAAAATGATGCTACTGTTATGGAATGAGAGTTGCTACTTACCTAAGAAATGATGCTACAGTGATGTGGTGAGAGTTGCTACGAACCTCAAAATGATGCTACAGTGATGGAATGAGAGTTGCTACGAATCTCAAAATGATGCTAAAGTGATGTCGCGAGAGTTGCGACTATTCTCAAAATGATGCGACAGTGATGTAGTAAGAGTTGCTACGATCCTCAAAATGATGCGACAGTTATGTAATGAGAGTTGCTACGATCCTCAAAATGATGCGACAGTGATGTGGTGAGAGTTGCTACGATCCTCAAAATTAGGTGGCAGTTATGTAGTGAGAGTTGCTACGAACGTAAGAAATGATGCTACAATGATGTAATGAGAGTTGCTACTTACCTACGAAATGATGCGACAGTGATGTGATAATTGCGATGAAGCTCATAATGAAACTACAGTGATGTAGTGAGAGTTGCTACGAACCTCAAAGTGATGCAGGGTGACTTTGTGGAAAGTCTTGCACTCCCAACACATTCATTCTCATGAATGCAGTGACAGGTCAGAGCCAAGGGAGCCTCCATGTCCACAGATGTCCACATGGCAGCTGGACTTCCTTTTTCACTCCTTCCCGTTCCTCCTGGTACTTTTGGCCACCGTTTGTTTGATGGTCTGAAAATGACACCCAGAGTAAATCAATACATTGAAATTAGAGATGAAATAAACTGGAGATATCAACTACTGCTTTAGATCATTTCCACACAAACCTTTCTGGTTGGCAAACATATGAGGCTCAAGGACCTGAACCAGTTCCCTGAAACCTTCCCTCTCAACAGTGCTGAGGGGCTGGCAGTTCTTCAGGATGAAATTCAGCAGAGCCTCATCCAGCATCTGCTTCCTGGAAGCTGGATGGTTCAAGATGAAGGAGAGAAGAAATGAAGAGGAATTAATGATCAATGAAGCAACTGTGAGTCAGTTGGAGAGTGGCTGTATACCTGAGTTCATCCTGGTGGATCTGGGACTTCATTCTCATGCCTGGCCCCATCATGCCTCAGCACTGAAGAGGTGCTTTTGTTGAGATGAGACGCTTCTGTCCAACAAATGCCACATTCAACCTGCAGAAAAGAACATGAGTACTCAGCTAAAAGTTCCTTTCTTCATGGTGACTGGTGTTTCTTAGTCTTAGACCACCAGGTTTCCAATAAGGTGTATCGGATACGTTGTTGTGTGCCGCTGAAATCCGTCCAATTCCGGCGTTGTTTCCTCATGAAATATGTTTGCCTTAAAGCTCATTAAAGTGTTGAACCACAATATCGTTCACCATAACTTAGTCAACTTCAAGATAACCTACTTCTACATTCCAGTCCCGGCTGCTCCTGTTCTGCTGCAGTCCAGAAAACAACAACCCGATACAATTGGCGCTCCTTCCCACAGCTCCGGCCCGGATCCGCATGGTTCCGCTGAC
Source organism: Aulostomus chinensis (assembly GCF_037954235.1). Taxonomy (NCBI): domain Eukaryota; kingdom Metazoa; phylum Chordata; class Actinopteri; order Syngnathiformes; family Aulostomidae; genus Aulostomus; species Aulostomus chinensis. The sequence continues at coordinate 28,801,701 of NC_141320.1, read as the reverse complement.
TGACTGTGAGACGCGCTCCCTCCAGAGTGGCACTGCCCGATGGGGTCCTTATCTGGCACGGGGGCGTAAAACAGCTGCGACTGAAAAGCCTGGTTTATTCTGCGTCGAGGGAACGCGTTGCTCTGCAATTCACCGCCAAGCCGCTAGGGGGTGTGGCTTTGTCTTTGTATTGTTTACGGGGCTCTTGTCGGATTCCTTGGTTTTCTTCCGGTCACATACAACAATTGTTGGCCATTTGCCAGTCTTTCTAGTGCCCCGAATAATCCTTTCTTCGGCTTGGTCCATTTTTTCTTGAAGCTTTCACCACAGAAACTTTGAAAATGGTGGTGTTGTTGTGCAGCGACTGAACCGGAAATGACCTTCTGAGCGGACCAATCACAGTCCTCAACCTTGACGTCACCACGCGTCGACGCGACGCGTCGGCAGGATATTTTGGAGGCCCGTGTCAGGCTACGGCGTAGGTACGGCGACTACGCGACTCAGAAGCATAAATCAGGCTTAAATCAGGCTTAACAGTCGAACAGGAAGTTAGCATGTCAGGGATGAGACACCTTTATTGTCCAACAGGAAGTTAGCATGTCAGGGATGAGACACCCTGATAGTCCAACAGGAAGTTAGCATCTCCATGGTTCCCTTGACCAGAAGCCAGTGGGATCGTTCCATTCTGACATCTTGATTGACATTTGTCCTTCTCTGAGCTAAATAGCTGGCAATTATTTGAAAAAAACCTTGATTTACTTTTTGTATTTTGATCTTCAGCTCATTTGCATAATTTTGTTAAAATTCTCCCCATTTTGTGTTTGTTTTTTTTTTTGCTGGTGTTTTTAGCACAAAGTCTACATGGTGCCTAAAGACCAGATCAGCATGGACTACGTTGAACCTTCAGTCCGCTGCATCAGCACCCATGGACGGTTCCCCCCTGACAGGTGGATTCTGGTGAGGAACATTAGTGGGACAGCACTCTTGTTAGAATGGTTCTGATCCACCCCCCCCCCCCCGTAGCTCCTCCTGTGTTCCCTCAGCGCTCTTGTTAGAACGGTTCTGATCCACCTTCCCTCCCCCTGTAGCTCCTCCTGTGTCCCCTCAGCGCTCTTGTTAGAAGGGTTCTGATCCACCTTCCCTCCCCCTGTAGCTCCTCCTGTGTCCCCTCAGCGCTCTTGTTAGAAGGGTTCTGATCCACCTTCCCTCCCCCTGTAGCTCCTCCTGTGTCCCCTCAGCGCTCTTGTTAGAACGGTTCTGATCCACCTTCCCTCCCCCTGTAGCTCCTCCTGTGTCCCCTCACGTTTCCAAACTCCCTCCAACTGGCTGGTGCTGAAGGAGGGCCAGAGCTCCTCCTACAGGAGCCCATCCTGGCCTCCCCCGCTGCAGCTCCTCCACTGCCCTCCCACCAGAGAGATGAGCCCCCTGGTTCAGAGGTGACAGACCACCTCTGGGAGCAGACAACAGAGACCACATCAGGCTTGACTCCGTGCAGGTACGGAGGCTGACGGCTGCTGAGGGAGTGAGTTTACGACGCTCCCACCACTGCTGCTGGATTGATTTAACACATCTGGAATATTTAGATTTATTCTGGGTCAACATCTGCATCTGTTGAAGTCCTCAGTCTCCATGCAGGTGGTGTTGTTCCGGATAAAAGGTCTCAATAACAGCATCACTCCAGGTGAAACCATTCCAAAGAAGGCTAAGTGGAGCTGGCATATCAGCCCCCAATGGAAGCCTGCTGCTGCTGCCAAGCTCTCCATGTCATCATGGAAAAGTTGATTGTTCAACTCAATGTTTTTCCCATTGGGAGGAGATTTGTTGTTCCACCATGAAGTCTTTTCTTGTGATGAGTTTGTGTGTTGTAGTAGCATGAAGATATCTTGTTATCATGATCAACTCCTCTGGCCTGGTGGAAGAACGCTGCTGTGTTTGGATTCAGACGAGTCAAATCTGAACCAGTGACTTGTAGTTTTATCTTCGGTCTCCGGACTCATAAAATGGAGACCGGCCCAGTTTGACACTTTTGAACTCCTCCATGATGTTCAAATCTCATGACTGAGATTCGTGATTGGAAACATCGGCGGTTCAGCAAAGAAAACATGTAGCATTGAACATCGCTCTCATCCTTCTACTCAGAACGCTGCGGTGGACTCCACCGTGTCCAGGCTTTGGGCAGATACGTCTTCATCCTCCACCACCACCAGCCGCTCCACCCCACCCACCCTGTGCAGGTCTACATTACCAGGGTCGGATCTGGCAGGGTGGAGGATCTTTGATTCATCTTGGCTTTCCTGCTCCGGCTGTTTGAGAAACATTAAAATGAAGATGGTTGTTTTTGTCTTTCAGGCCACGCCAACGCCTCCTTCTGTCCCCACGCTTACGGCTGCCGAAACGTGCCGGTGTCCGAAAACCAGATCATTCTGGATGTGCCGGACCACCAGGTCGTCCTCACCTGCAGGTTCCTGCAGGCAGAGCCCTGTGGTGGTAGGTTTCCTGCTCCTCTGCTGGACTGATACCCTCTCCCTTTCCTGACACGTATCTGCTGTTTCTACTCTGTGCCTCCTTCTCCTCTGTCAGGCCTGGACTTCTTCCTTCTGTCTCTCCAGGATTACGTCCTGGTGGTGCCTGAGAGCAGCTCCAGCTCCAGCTCCCTGAACCAAGAACCACTGGAGAAATCTGACCACTTCATCAGCAACTGTGGCCTCAACAGCTTTCATGTCAAGTCGGTGTCTCTCAGCCTGAGTTGGTCCCTGTTCTGTATCCCTGAATGTTCTAGAGGAACTAAACTGGGCCTGACTGGGACGCTTCTGTCTGCTCAGATTTGGGTTGTGAATGCATTCAGATGTCATTTACAAGCATTGGAACTAAAGACCTGAGCCTCAAGAATATTTAGTTCTTGATTTACTTTCTCTTGCAGGGTTTCATTTTGTGCTAATTTTCTTTTGAAGATCTTTGTTTTTTGTTGTCCTTCCATTTAGCAAGTTTGGCTAATAACCTTTTCCCCACTAAACTAATTTTCCTAAAATGTCTCGCTAACGTTTCCTTTTTCTCTGTCGTCCCTCCTGTCCTTCATCTCCATTCTGTCTCAGCTCAGCTGTGTCTCTTTGGGCTGTCCTCACCAACGGCGCCCTGCCTTGTGCCTGCCATGAGGTTGGAGCTGAGAGTGACACCTGCGAGCCATTTGGTGGTCGGCAGGCCCCACGTGATTGGCCGAGACTGCTCCATGTGGGCCGCGGGTTGCTGGGGATTCCCCTCTGCAGACGTGAGTGTCAGATTGGATGAAGGATGAGTAATAAGGGCTTTAATGATGAGTGAGAGGACAGACCAAACCAACCTGTCCAACCATCAGAGGACAGCTTGGAGCTGAACATCAAAGGACATCCACCAAAATAGTCTTTAAAAAGGCGGGGTTCTCTGAAGCCAATTCAGTGAGCAAACTAAACTGTGTGTCATGTGACTGCTGGTCAACAGCACAACAATCCCAGGAAGAAACATCAATGTTGGGCTGAGCCAGTGTTTGTCTTTCACCAGATCATTTCATTCCTGTCTGTCTCTCTCTCTCCAGCTTCAGCCTGGAACTGTGGTACCAGGTTATGTGAACCGCTGACCGGCAACTGGATCTGTCCTCCCAGGACCCTCCGTCCTGAGGGCACCCAGTGAGCCCCAGACGTTTGGCTGCCACCCAGTGGTTGGCTGTGAGGCCTGCAACTGCTCCCGTCCTGGAATCCCTTCCCCAGACGTCAGGTGTGACGCTGTCAGCGGACAATGCAGGTGAGGGGTGATGACTCAGGAATAGTAGTCCAGGATCAGAGTTGGCTCAAGCAGACCAAGAACCAGCCCTCCCACCATGACGGTAACCAGTACAACAATGAGTTTAATGTCCTCACTGTCATGGTTAAAGCTAGAATTCCCCCAAACATGTATTTGCTCTTTCAAGTGTTGTTTTTTTTCCCGAGCATCCAACTGGATAAAGAAGATATTTATTCTAGACGATGGAGGACCTGGAGAGTTTGTAAATCTTTTTTATTTTGAAAGTTTAATGTTGTAAGGCATCGTTCTCCATTCGCCTCAAGCTAAAAACGTGTCTGGCTCTTCCTTCAGTGGGACCTCACAATGAAGTTGATCAAAAGTGACAACATGTCTTTGTGACCTCAGCACACCTGTTTGTGAGTGCTTGTAAGGAAAAGTCCACTTTGGTGGTGAAGTATGGCTTCAATCAGAAGACAATCATTCTCTCAGTACTGCAGCAGGACTGGACTCTTAAATCCCAGGTCTTTATTTGGAAACCCCTGAAATGGGAGTTCTTCCTGGGCTGTTGTGTCTCCTGACCTGATCTGGGCTTGGACTGAGACACCAGGCTTGTTTCCTCTGTGTTGGCAGCTCCACCTGCCAACTCTTGAGTGTTTGGTGTGGAATCTGTAGATGTCAAAGCAGCAGATGTGTCCTTGTCCTTACCTGTCAGCCTCTGTTCCCTTGTTTTATGAGGATGTGGGAACATCCAGCTGTGCACAGTAGAACCACAAGTCAAGATGGCAATGCCAGTGTCCAGTAGGACAAAACTACACCACCTAACCAGCCACACCCTCACTCACAGGAGCCATGAAACCCAGTTTGGGGCCCAGAGCTTTCCAGTTGGCTGCATTTAGTATGTTTCTATTATTGTGACACAACAGAGCCATTGACCTTCCTTTGATTCTGATGCTGAGATCATGGATTCAGCCTGAGTGTTGGTGGAGACACATGAAGACGGCCTTTTGAACACAAGGACGGCAGAACAGGCCAGAGGCAGGAGATGTTTTCAGTACCAAAAAATAAATAAAAAATAAAACACCACCCATCACATGCAATTAAGAGTGATCAGTGATACAATTATTGGAAAAATGAGTTTAATTTTCAGATTTTATGGTGACAGACAAAAGAGACATAAGAAGCACTCCACTAAAGGTCCATGCTTCACTTCCTTCTGCCGATGTCCCTCCTTGTTTGGTGTTCCTGGTCTTTCTCACTGTCTCCTGAAGCTCCTCCCTCACCAGCCCCACCACCTCTTTGGGCTCTTCCTTCGCCAGCTCTTTGTCCAGGACCATCCCCTCAAGGACCCTTTCTTCTATGTCCTGGTCTTTGTCCTCATCCCATTGCTGAGCATCAGAGAGGCTCACTTCCTGTCCAGCCTCCTTCAGGACCTGCTCTGCCTCATGACGCTCTGCTCTCTTGTGGGGAGTAAAAAGAGATGAAATCCACCTTCTTAGACGTCCAGGCTTCACCTTCTTCTTCTGATGTCCCTCCTCCACGCGTTTGGTTTTCCTGCTCTGTCTCCCTGACAGTCTTCTCCTCCTCCTGATGCCTCCTCCTGATGCCCTTCCTCCTCAAATGGCATGTGAGCCTCCTGGACCTCCTCTGCCTCTGTATTATTTTCCCTACATGTCAGTTTTTCTGTGTCCATGACATTGTCCCATTCTCCTCATGTCCTTCCTCCTTGGCTGTCAGCTTGGCCTCCTGGACCTCCTCTGCCTCTTTATTGCCCTCCTCTTTATCCTGTTTCTCCGTCTCCAGGTCCTCCTGGGCCTCCAGGACCATTTCTTCTTTGTCCTGGTCTTTGTCCTCATCCCATTGCTGAGCATCAGAGTTGCTCACTTCCTGGCGAGCCTCCTTCAGGACCTGCTCCGTCTCTTTCTTGTCCTCTTTCTTCCGGTCACAGACAACAATTGTTGGCCATTTGTCAGTCTTTGTAGTGCCGCGAATAATCCTTTCTTCGTCTTGGTCCATTTTTTCTTGACGCTTTCACCTCAGAAACTTTGAAAATGGCGGTGTTGTTGTGCTGCGACTGAACCGGAAATGACGTTTTGAGCGGACCAATTACAGTCCTCGACGGTGACGTCACCCCGCGGCGACGCGATGCGGAGGCAGGATATTTTGGAGGCGCGTTTAAGGCTTCGGCGTAGGTACGAATACTACTCGACACAGAAGCATAAATCAGGCTTAAATCAGGCTTTATAGTCCAACAGGAAGTTAGCATGTCAGGGATGAGACACCTGATAGTCCAACAGGAAGTTAGCATGTCAGGGATGAGACACGCTTCTCGTCCAAAAGGAAGTTAGCATGTCGGGGATGAGACACCCAGATAGTCCAACAGGAAGTTAGCATGTCAGGGATGAGACACCCTGATAGTCCAACAGGAAGTTAGCATCTCCATGGTTCCCTTGACCAGAAGCCAGTGGGATCGTTTCATTCTGACATCTTGATTGACATTTGTCCTTCTCTGAGCTAAATAGCTGGCAATCATTTGAAAAAAAAAACCTTGATTTACTTTTTCTATTTTGATCTTCAGCTCATTTGCATACTTTTGTTAAAATTCTCCCCTTTTTTGTGTTTGTTTGTTTTTTGCTGCTGTTTTTAGCACAAAGTCCACCTGGTGCCTCAAGACCAGTTCAGCATGGACTACGTTGAACCTTCAGTCTGCTGCATCAGCACCCATGGACGGTTCCCCCTTGACAGGTGGGTTCTTGTGAGGAATATTAGTGGGACAGCGCTCTTGTTAGAAGGGTTCTGATCCACCTCCCCTCCCCCTGTAGCTCCTCCTGTGTCCCCTCAGCGCTCTTGTTAGAAGGGTTCTGATCCACCTTCCCTCCCCCTGTAGCTCCTCCTGTGTCCCCTCAGCGCTCTTGTTAGAACGGTTCTGATCCACCTTCCCTCCCCCTGTAGCTCCTCCTGTGTCCCCTCAGCGCTCTTGTTAGAAGGGTTCTGATCCACCTCCCCTCCCCCTGTAGCTCCTCCTGTGTCCCCTCAGCGCTCTTGTTAGAAGGGTTCTGATCCACCTTCCCTCCCCCTGTAGCTCCTCCTGTGTCCCCTCAGCGCTCTTGTTAGAACGGTTCTGATCCACCTTCCCTCCCCCTGTAGCTCCTCCTGTGTCCCCTCAGCGCTCTTGTTAGAAGGGTTCTGATCCACCTTCCCTCCCCCTGTAGCTCCTCCTGTGTCCCCTCAGCGCTCTTGTTAGAAGGGTTCTGATCCACCTTCCCTCCCCCTGTAGCTCCTCCTGTGTCCCCTCAGCGCTCTTGTTAGAACGGTTCTGATCCACCTTCCCTCCCCCTGTTGCTCCTCCTGTGTCCCCTCAGTGCTCTTGTTAGAACGGTTCTGATCCACCTTCCCTCCCCCTGTAGCTCCTCCTGTGTCCCCTCAGCGCTCTTGTTAGAACGGTTCTGATCCACCTTCCCTCCCCCTGTAGCTCCTCCTGTATCCCCTCAGCGCTCTTGTTAGAACGGTTCTGATCCACCTTCCCTCCCCCTGTAGCTCCTCCTGTGTCCCCTCAGTGCTCTTGTTAGAACGGTTCTGATCCACCTTCCCTCCCCCTGTAGCTCCTCCTGTGTCCCCTCAGCGCTCTTGTTAGAACGGTTCTGATCCACCTTCCCTCCCCCTGTATCTCCTCCTGTGTCCCCTCAGCGCTCTTGTCAGAACGGTTCTGATCCACCTTCCCTCCCCCTGTAGCTCCTCCTGTGTCCCCTCAGCGCTCTTGTTAGAACGGTTCTGATCCACCTTCCCTCCCCCTGTAGCTCCTCCTGTGTCCCCTCAGCGCTCTTGTTAGAAGGGTTCTGATCCACCTTCCCTCCCCCTGTAGCTCCTCCTGTGTCCCCTCAGTGCTCTTGTTAGAAGGGTTCTGATCCACCTTCCCTCCCCCTGTAGCTCCTCCTGTGTCCCCTCAGCGCTCTTGTTAGAAGGGTTCTGATCCACCTTCCCTCCCCCTGAAGCTCCTCCTGTGTCCCCTCAGCGCTCTTGTTAGAAGGGTTCTGATCCACCTTCCCTCCCCCTGTAGCTCCTCCTGTGTCCCCTCAGCGCTCTTGTTAGAACGGTTCTGATCCACCTTCCCTCCCCCTGTAGCTCCTCCTGTGTCCCCTCAGCGCTCTTGTTAGAACGGTTCTGATCCACCTTCCCTCCCCCTGTAGCTCCTCCTGTGTCCCCTCAGTGCACTTGTGAGAACGGTTCTGATCCACCTTCTCTCCCCCTGTAGCTCCTCCTGTGTCCCCTCAGCGCTCTTGTTAGAAGGGTTCTGATCCACCTTCCCTCCCCCTGTAGCTCCTCCTGTGTCCCCTCAGCGCTCTTGTTAGAACGGTTCTGATCCACCTTCCCTCCCCCTGTAGCTCCTCCTTTGTCCCCTCAGCGCTCTTGTTAGAAGGGTTCTGATCCACCTTCCCTCCCCCTGTAGCTCCTCCTGTGTCCCCTCAGCGCTCTTGTTAGAACGGTTCTGATCCACCTTCCCTCCCCCTGTAGCTCCTCCTTTGTCCCCTCAGCGCTCTTGTTCGAAGGGTTCTGATCCACCTTCCCTCCCCCTGTAGCTCCTCCTGTGTCCCCTCAGCGCTCTTGTTAGAAGGGTTCTGATCCACCTTCCCTCCCCCTGAAGCTCCTCCTGTGTCCCCTCAGCGCTCTTGTTAGAACGGTTCTGATCCACCTTCCCTCCCCCTGTAGCTCCTCCTGTGTCCCCTCAGCGCTCTTGTTAGAACGGTTCTGATCCACCTTCCCTCCCCCTGTAGCTCCTCCTGTGTCCCCTCAGCGCTCTTGTTAGAAGGGTTCTGATCCACCTTCCCTCCCCCTGTAGCTCCTCCTGTGTCCCCTCAGCGCTCTTGTCAGAACGGTTCTGATCCACCTTCCCTCCCCCTGTAGCTCCTCCTGTGTCCCCTCAGCGCTCTTGTTAGAACGGTTCTGATCCACCTTCCCTCCCCCTGTAGCTCCTCCTGTGACCCCTCAGCGCTCTTGTTAGAACGGTTCTGATCCACCTTCCCTCCCCCTGTAGCTCCTCCTGTGTCCCCTCAGCGCCCTTGTTAGAACGGTTCTGATCCACCTCCCCTCCCCTTGTAGCTCCTCCTGTGTCCCCTCAGCGCTCTTGTTAGAACGGTTCTGATCCACCTTCCCTCCCCCTGTAGCTCCTCTTGTGTCCCCTCACGTTTCCAAACTCCCTCCAACTGGCTGGTGCTGAAGGAGGGCCAGAGCTCCTCCTACAGGAGCCCATCCTGGCCTCCCCCGCTGCAGCTCCTCCACTGACCTCCAACCAGAGAGATGAGCCCCCTGGTTCAGAGGTGACAGACCACCTCTGGGAGAAGACAACAGAGACCACATCAGGCTGGACTCCATGCAGGTACGGAGGCTGACGGCTGCTGAGTGAGTGAGTTTACGACGCTCCCACCACTGCTGCTGGATTGATTTAACACATCTGGAATATTTAGATTTATTCTGGGTCAACATCTGCATCTGTTGAAGTCCTCAGTCTCCATGCAGGTGGTGTTGTTCCAGATAAAAGGTCTCAATGACAGCATCACTCCAGGTGAAACCATTCCAAAGAAGGCTAAGTGGAGCTGGCATATCAGCCCCCAATGGAAGCCTGCTGCTGCTGCCAAGCTCTCCATGTCATCATGGAAAAGTTGATTGTTCAACTCAATGTTTTTCCCATTGGGAGGAGATTTGTTGTTCCACCATGAAGTCTTTTCTTGTGATGAGTTTGTGTGTTGTAGTAGCATGAAGATATCTTGTTATCATGATCAACTCATCTGGCCTGGTGGAAGAACGCTGCTGTGTTTGGATTCAGACGAGTCAAATCTGAACCAGGGACTTGTAGTTTTATCCACGGTCTCTGGACTCATAAAATGGAGACCGGCCCAGTTTGACACTTTTGAACTCCTTCATGAGGTTCAAATCTCATGACTGAGATTCGTGATTGGAAACATCGGCGGTTCAGGAAAGAAAACATGTACCATTGAACATCGCTCTCATCCTTCTACTCAGAACGCTGCGGTAGACTCCACCGTGTCCAGGCTTTGGGCAGATACGTCTTCATCCTCCACCACCACCAGCCGCTCCACCCCACCCACCCTGTGCAGGTCTACATTACCAGGGTCGGATCTGGCAGGGTGGAGGATCTTTGATTCATCTTAGCTTTCCTGCTCCGGCTGTTTGAGAAACATTAAAATGGAGATGGTTGTTTGTGTCTTTCAGGCCACGCCAACGCCTCCTTCTGTCCCCACGCTTACGGCTGCCGAAATGTGCTGGTGTCTGAAAACCAGATCATTGTGGATGTGCCGGACCACCAGGTCCTCCTCACCTGCAGGTTCCTGCAGGCAGAGCCCTGTGGTGGTAGGTTTCCTGCTCCTCTGCTGGACTGATACCCTCTCCCTCTCCCGACACGTATCTGCTGTTTCTACTCTGTGCCTCCTTCTCCTCTGTCAGGCCTGGACTTCTTCCTTCTGTCTCTCCAGGATCACGTCCTGGTGGTGCCTGAGAGCAGCTCCAGCTCCAGCTCCCTGAACCAAGAACCACTGGAGAAATCTGACCACTTCATCAGCAACTGTGGCCTCAACAGCTTTCATGTCAAGTCGGTGTCTCTCAGCCTGAGTTGGTCCCTGTTCTGTATCCCTGAATGTTCTAGAGGAACTAAACTGGGCCTGACTGGGACGCTTCTGTCTGCTCAGATTTGGGTTGTGAATGCATTCAGATGTCATTTACAAGCATTGGAACTAAAGACCTGAGCCTCAAGAATATTTAGTTCTTGATTTACTTTCTCTTGCAGGGTTTCACTTTGTGCTAATTTTCTTTTGAAGATCTTTGTTTTTTGTTGTCCTTCCATTTAGCAAGTTTGGCTAATAACCTTTTCCCCACTAAACTAATTTTCCTAAAATGTCTCGCTAACGTTTCCTTTTTCTCTGTCGTCCCTCCTGTCCTTCGTCTCCATTCTGTCTCAGCTCAGCTGTGTCTCTTTGGGCTCTCTTCAACAACGGCGCCCTGCCTTGTGCCTGCCATGAGGTTGGAGCTGAGAGTGACACCTGCGAGTCATTTGGTGGTCGGTGCCGCTGCAGGCCCCACGTGATTGGCCGAGACTGCTCCATGTGGGCCGCGGGTTGCTGGGGATTCCCCACTGCAGACGTGAGTGTCAGATTGGATGAATGATGAGTAATAAGGGCTTTTAATGATGAGTGAGAGGACGGACCAAACCAACCTGTCCAACCATGAGAGGACAGTTTGTTGTTCTAGTTTCAACTCTTACTACATGACTGTCAGCATCATTTTGAGATCATTACCAATTCTTCTGACATCACTGTCGCATCATTTTGAGATCTTTAGCAATTCTTCCGACATCACTGTCACATTATTTTGAGGTTCGTAGCAACTCTTAGTACAAGACTGTCAGCATCACTTTGAGGTTATTCGAAACGTTCACTCCATTACTGTTAGCATCATTTTGAGTTCATGAGCAATTCTTACTAAATCACTGTCGCATCATTTTGAGATCATTAGCAATTCTTCTGACATCACTGTCACATTATTTTGAGGTTCGTAGTAACTCTTACTACATTATTGTTGCATTATTTTAAGGTTCGTAGCAACTCTTACTACATTATTGTTGCATTATTTTAAGGTTCATAGCAACTCTTACTACATTACTGTCAGCATCACTTTGAGTTTATTAGCAACTATCACTACATTACTGTTAGCATAATTTTGAGTTTATGAGCAATTCTCACGACATCACTGTCGCATCATTTTGAGATCTTAAGCAATTCTTCCGACATCACTGTAGCATTAAATTGAGTTCATTAGCAACTCTTACTAAATGACTGTCAGCATCACTTTGAGGTTGTTCGAAACTCTTATTACATTACTGTAAGCATCACTGAGTTTCTTAGCAACTATCACTACATTACTGTTAGCATCATCTTGAGTTCATTAGCAATTCTTCCGACATCACTGTCGCAATATTTTGAGGTTCGTAGCAACTTTTACTACATTACTGTCACATTATTTTGAGGTTCGTAGCAACACTTACTACATGACTGTCAGCATCACTTTGAGGTTATTGGAAACGTTCACTCCATTACTGTTAGCATCATTTTGAGATCATTACCAATTCTTCTGACATCACTGTCGCATCATTTTGAGATCTTTCGCAATTCTTCCGACATCACTGTCACATTATTTTGAGGTTCGTAGCAACTCTTACTACATGACTGTCAGCATCACTTTGAGGTTATTCGAAACACTTACTACATTACTGTAAGCATCACTGAGTTGATTAGCAACTAAAACTACATAACTGTTAGCATCAATTTAAGTTCATTAGCAATTCTTCCGATATCACTGTCGCAATATTTTGAGGTTCGTAGCAACTCTTAGTACAAGACTGTCAGCATCACTTTGAGGTTATTCGAAACGTTCACTCCATTACTGTTAGCATCTTTTTGAGTTCATGAGCAATTCTTACTAAATCACTGTCGCATCATCTTGAGTTCATTAGCAATTCTTCCGACATCACTGTCGCAATATTTTGAGGTTCGTAGCAACTTTTACTACATTACTGTCGCATTATTTTGAGATTCGTAGCAACTCTTAGTACATGACTGTCAGCATCAGTTTGAGGTTATTTGAAACGTTCACTCCATTACTGTTAGCATCATTCTGAGATCATTACCAATTCTTCTGACATCACTGTCGCATCATTTTGAGATCTTTAGCAATTCTTCCGACATCACTGTCGCATTATTTTGAAGTTCGTAGCAACTCTTAATACATGACTGTCAGCATCACTTTGAGGTTATTTGAAACTTTCACTATATTACTGTTAGCATCATTTTGAGTTCTTTCGGAATTCTTACTACATCACTGTCGCATCATTTTGAGATCTTTAGCAATTCTTGCTAAATCACTGTCGCATCATTTTGAGATCATTAGCAATTCTTCCAACATCACTGTCGCAATATTTTGAGGTTCGTAGCAACTCTTACTACATTATTGTTGCATTATTTTAAGGTTCGTAGCAACTCTTACTACATTACTGTCAGCATCAGTTTGAGTTTATTATCAACTATCACTTCATTACTGTTAGCATCATCTTGAGTTCATTAGCAATTCTTCCAACATCACTGTTGCAATATATTGAGGTTCGTAGCAACTTTTACTACATTACTGTCGCATTATTTTGAGATTCGTAGCAACTCTTAGTACATGACTGTCAGCATCACTTTGAGGTTCTTCGAAACGTTCACTCCATTACTGTTAGCATCATTCTGAGATCATTAGCAATTCTTCTGACATCACTGTCGCATCATTTTGAGGTCTTTAGCAATTCTTCCGACATCACTGTCGCATTATTTTGAGGTTCATAGCAACTCTTACTACATGACCGTCAGCATCACTTTGAGGTTGTTCGAAACACTTACTACATTACTTTCAGCATTACTGACTGGATTAGCATCTATCACTACATTACTGTTAGCATCATTTTGAGTTCATTAGCAATTCTTCCGACATCACTGTCGCAATATTTTGATGTTCGTAGCAACTTTTACTACATTACTGTCGCATTATTTTGAGGTTCGTAGCAACACTTACTACATGACTGTAAGCATCACTTTGAGGTTATTCGAAAGTTTCACTCCATTACCCTTAGCATCATTTTGAGTTCATTAGCAATTCTTACTACATCACTGTCGCATCATTTTGAGATCATTCGCAATTCTTCCGACATCACTGTCACAATATTTTGAGGTTCGTAGCAACTCTTACAACATTACTGTCAGCATCACTTTGAGTTTATTAGCAACTATCACTACATTACTGTTAGCATCATTTTGAGTTGTTGAGCAATTCTCACGACATCACTGTAGCATTAAATTGAGTTCATTAGCAACTCTTACTAAATGACTTTCAGCTTGACTTTGAGGTTGTTCGAAACTCTTACTACATTACTTTAAGCATCACTGAGTTTCTTAGCAACTATCACTACATTACTGTTAGCATCATCTTGAGTTTATTAGCAATTCTTCCGACATCACTGTCGCAATATTTTGAGGTTCGTAGCAACTTTTACTACATTGCTGTCGCATTATTTTGAGGTTGGTAGCAACACTTACTACATGACTGTAAGCATCACTTTGAGGTTTTTCGAAAGTTTCACTCCATTACTGTTAGCATAATCTTGAGTTCATTAGCAATTCTTCCGACATCACTGTCGCAATATTTTGAGGTTCGTAGCAACTTTTACTACATTACTGTCGCATTATTTTGAGGTTCGTAGCAACTCTTACTACATGACTTTCAGCATCACTTTGAGGTTATTCGAAAGTTTCACTCCATTACTGTTAGCATCATTTTGAGTTGTTGAGCAATTCTCACGACATCACTGTAGCATTAAATTGAGTTCATTAGCAACTCTTACTAAATGACTGTCAGCTTGACTTTGAGGTTGTTCGAAACTCTTTCTACATTACTTTAAGCATCACTGAGTTTCTTAGCAACTATCACTACATTACTGTTAGCATCATCTTGAGTTCATTAGCAATTCTTCCGACATCACTGTCGCAATATTTTGAGGTTCGTAGCAACTTTTACTACATTACTTTCGCATTATTTTGAGGTTTTTAGCAACACTTACTACATGACTGTCAGCATCACTTTGAGGTTATTCGAAAGTTTGTCTGCATTACTGTTAGCATCATTTTGAGTTCATTAGCAATTCTTACTACATCACTGTCGCATCGTTTTGAGATCATTAGCAATTCTTCCGACATCACTGTCGCATTATTTTGAGGTTCGTAGCAACTCTTAGTACAAGACTGTCAGCATCACTTTGAGGTTATTAGAAACGTTCACTCCATTACTGTTAGCATCATTTTGAGTTCACGAGCAATTCTTACTAAATCACTGTCGCATCATTTTGAGATCTTTAGCAATACTTCTGACATCACTGTCGCATTATTTTGAGGTTCGTAGCAACTCTTCCTACATGACTGTCAGCATCACTTTGAGGTTATTCGAAAGTTTCACTCCATTACTGTTAGCATCATCTTGACTTCATAAGCAATTCTTCCGACATCACTGTCGCAATATTTTGAGGTTCGTTGCAACTTTTACTACATTACTGTTGTATTATTTTGAGGTTCATAGCAACTCTTAGTACATGACTGTCAGCATCACTTTGAGGTTATTTTGAAACTTTCACTCCATTACTGTTAGCATCATTTTGAGTTCATGAGCAATTCTTACTACATCACTGTCGCATCATTTTGAGATCATTTGCAATTCTTCTTACGTCACTGTCACATTGTTTTGAGGTTCGTAGCAACTCTTACTGCATGACTGTCAGCATCACTTTGACGTTGTTCGAAACACTTACTACATAACTGTAAGCATCACTGAGTTAATTAGCAACTATCACTACATTCCTGTTAGCATCATTTTGAGTTCATTAGCAATTCTTACGACATCACTGTCCCATCAGTTTGAGATCATTATCAATTCTTCTGACATCACTGTCGCATTATTTTGAGGTTCGAAGCAACTCTTACTACATGACTGTCAGCATCAATTTGAGGTTGTTCGAAACACTTACTACATTTCTGTAAACATCACTGAGTTTATAGCAACTATCACTACATTACATTTAGCATTATTTTGAGTTCATTAGCAATTCTTACGACATCACTGTCGCATCATTTTGAGATCATTAGCAATTCTTACTACATCACTGTCGCATCATTTTGAGGTGAGTTTCAACTCTTCCTACATTACTGTTAGCATCATTTTGAGTTTATTAGCAACTCTTACTACATCACTGTCAGCATCACTTTGAGGTTGTTCGAAACACTTACTACATTACTGTCAGCATCACTTTGAGATCATTAGCAACTATCACTACATTACTGTTAGCATCATTTTGAGTTCATTAGCAATTCTTACGACATCACTGTCGCAACATTTTGAGATCATTAGCAATTCTTCCAACATCACTGTCGCATTATTTTGAGGTTCGTAGCAACTCTTACTACATGACTGTCAGCATCACTTTGAGTTTATTAGCAACTATCACTACTTTACTGCTAGCATCATTTTGAGTTTATAAGCAATTCTTACGACATCACTGTAGCATTAAATTGAGGTTCATAGCAACTCTTGCTACATGACTGTCAGCATCACTTCGAGGTTGTTCGAAACTCTTACTACATTACTATCAGCATCACTTTGAGATCATTAGCATCTATCACTACATTACTGTTAGCATCATTTTGAGTTCATTAGCAATTCTTCCGACATCACTGTAGTATTATTTTGTTGTAAGTCGCAACTCTTACTACACGACTGTCAGCATCACTTTGAGGTTGTTCGAAACTCTTACTACATTTCTGTAAACATCACTGAGTTTACAGCCACTATCACTACATTACTGTTAGCATCATTTTGAGTTCATTAGCAATTCTTACGACATCACTGTCGCATCATTTTGAGATCATTAGCAATTCTTACTACATCACTGTCGCATCATTTTGAGGTGAGTTTCAACTCTTCCTACATTACTGTTAGCATCATTTTGAGTTTATTAGCAACTCTTACTACATGACTGTCAGCATCACTTTGAGATCATTAGCAACTATCACTACATTACTGTTAGCATCATTTTGAGTTCATTAGCAATTCTTCGGACATCACTGTAGTATTATTTTGTGGTAAGTAGCAACTCTTACTACACGACTGTCAGCATCACTTTGAGATCATTAGCAACTATCACTACATTACTGTTAGCATCATTATGAGTCCATTAGCAACTCTTACTACATGACTGTCAGCATCACTTTGAGGTTGTTCGAAACACTTACTACATTACTGTCAGCATCACTTTGAGATCATTAGCAACTATCACTACATTACTGTTAGCATCATCATGAGTTTATTAGCAACTCTTACTACATGACTGTCAGCATCACTTTGAGGTTATTCTAAACTTTCACTTCATTACTGAAAGCATCACTGATTTTATTAGCAACTCTCACTACATGACTGTCAGTATCACTTTGAGGTTATTCGAAACACTTATTAACACTTTACACACGTTTATTAGCAATTCTTCCGACATTACATTCGCATTATTTTGAGTTCATTCGCAATTCCTACGACATCACTGTAGCATTATTTTGAGGGTAGTAGCAACTCTTACTACATGACTTTCAGCATCATTTAAAATTGTTCGAAACACTTACTACATTACTTTAAGCATCACGGAGTTTATTAGCAACTATCACTACATTACTTTTAGCATCATTTTGTGTTCATTAGCAATTCTTACGACATCACTGTCGCAATATTTTGAGGTTCGTAGCAACTCTTACTACATGACTTTCAGCATCATTTGAAATTGTTCGAAACACTTACTACATTTCTGTAAGCCTCACTGAGTTTATTAGCAACTATCACTCCATTACTGTTAGCATCATTTTGAGTTCATTAGCAATTCTTACTACATCACTGTCGCATTATTTTGAGGTTCGTAGCAACTCTTACTACATGACTGTCAGCATCACTTTGAGGTAATTCGAAACTTTCACTACATTACTTTTAGCATCATGTTGAGTTCATTAGCAATTCTCACTACACTACACTACACTACACTTTTGAGGTTCGTAGCAACACTTACTACATGACTGTCAGCATCACTTTGAGGTTATTGAGCGGTGGGGAACAGTTGCCAACAACGCCACCTGGGTGCTTTCACCCCAGGATATAAACAAAATTTCAAAATGACCAGGCTTCCATTTGAACAAAGGCACACAGTTCGAGAGATACAACAGGAAAGGATCGTGATTTCCAATTATAAAATACTTTTATTAGAAAAATAGTTTAAAATGAGCAACAGACTAAATGAATACCAATGGATATAATAAGGAGTGCAAGAGGAATTACCGAAAGGAAAAGGGGACAGGGCTGGGGCTTACCACGACAGCGGTAACGAAAAGGGGAGGGATAAAAAAAACTACACTGCGCCCGTGACACAGCAACCCAAAAAAACATGAATAAGGAACCACCACCAGGGGGACCGCTGCCGCTCTGGGCCCTCAACACCTGTCAAAGAAAAGAAAAGAACACCATCAAAAACATGAAATCAAGGCAACCCTCACACACGAACCAAATATCGCTACCCCAAATAACCCAACAGAAACTGTTTTAAATCCAAATGATCAAAATGGGGAGCAAAAGGCAATAATAATAATAATAATAATAATAATAAGGGTTCTAAACAATAAATCAAATGTAACCCACACCCATAATAATTCAAAGAAAGAAATAACAAATAGAAAAGGAATAAACTCAAGTAATTAAGGAAATGTCTGCCCCTCTTATTAAAACCAGTCTCCAAGGGGGATGGCTCAGCGCCGATGAGGGTCGGGATGCCCTCTCTTGGCCTACGTTGAGGCTCTTATAAAGGCCGTAGTGCACGGCTTTAACCGCCCTTACTGGGATCAGAGCCGTTATGAGCCGAATCAGCCATCGTATAATTTTGAGATCATGAGCAATTCTTCCGACATCACAGTCGCATTATTTCGAGGCTTGTAGCAACTCTTACTACATTACTGTAAGCATCACTGAGTTGATTAGCAACTATCACTACATTACTGTTAGCATCATTTTGACTCCATGAGCAATTCTTACTACATCACTGTCGCATCATTTTTAGGTTCGTAGCAACTCTTTCTACATGACTGTAGCATTATTTTGAGGGAGTTCGAAACTTTCACTACATTACTGTAAGCATAAACATTTCCTACCGGAGAGCAGAATCGTGGCGTCAGACGAGGCAGGAGGAGGAAGCCCGCAGCCCAGACTACACAAACGATGGCCGGAAGAGGATAATCAGAACACCACAGATCATCGGCAGCTTGATATGAAAGGCAGACAACTACGCGTCTTACCCACAGAAAGCGCACCACGCACACACCGGCCCAAGGGAGACAGCCCAGCTCCCGGTAACACCACACCGCTGGACGGAGCAAAACTGGAGTAAACAGGGGGCCCATGACACTGAATAATGGAGCAGAGCAAGCATGCATACCTTTGTTTGTAACCGATCTGCTGACCAGCGAGACGCCACCACGCACGGCTGTCGGCTCCGTAAAGGAGGGAGAGGAAGTGGAAAGGACGGAGAAGGGTCGGACCAGGTCTACTGCTAGGTGACCACTCACTATCGTCTGCCACACTGCCCCTCATGGTGGGGAGTGTAGCGCTATCCTGCCACAGTACATTTGTTTCATTCTTTTGCTCTTGCACTTTAATTAAAATGGACTTGACTTGAGAACGTTTTGTTTCAAAATATAGATGAATTCCCAGATTTATAGGTAGCATGAGTATGAAGTTGCACTTGCACCCGGTGGGAAAATGTCCTCTGCATTTGACTCTAACTATGTAGGAGCAGTGGTAGCAGTGTCAGCCTGGGGGCTTGGTCAAGATCAATGACAGGAGTAGCAGACAGGTAATATCCATAGCATGCTTGTTGTTTTAGAGGAGTAAGGGTACACTGTTGGTCTCTCACCTGATGCGCTGTCATCAGCACAAATGATCTGTTCCTAAACATCAAAATCTACCATCCCCCTGATTGTTTTTTACAACTGGAGTACTGGTTAACACTTTAGAAAGCCTTCATTCAGAGCTGTGAAGAACCCTGAACCTGATATCCCAGACATCAAAGTGGGCCACTAACTGGCCAGATGAAGCTATGCTAGGCTGCTGTATTCTGAAGAGCTAAAGTAGCAGCTTCTGAGAGGGATGCTAACCTGGATGTGTTCATCTCCTACTTTAATATCAGCCCCCAACTTGGAGCTCTGACAGCCTCCAGCTTGTTGTTCCTGTTTCTGCTTCAGTCAACAGGGAACGCCAACCTGCAGTAGAATCTTCAACAACAATGGAATAGAAAAGTGAGGAAGAAAAACTAGAATAAACTTACAAAGCTGAGAAATGTTCATGAAGAAGAAAGGCACACGTTATGATTGAGGCCAGAAACTAAAACTCCACACCAAATGTACTTTGACTTGTAGGATAATGAACTTGAATGTGTTGAAACAGCAGATCAATGAATCCACTACCACACAACAAGATGGTGACCCCCTACCACAAGATGGCGTCACAGATCCTGACGCTCTGAGCAAAACATGACAACAAAGCTCCTGTTGTTCCCTCCAGGAAAAACTGTGGCTCTGATGAGAAGAAGGATCCCAGCGTCCTCTGAGGATCCATGGCCGCACCATTGGGTAGAAGGACGATGGGGTCGGCACCAGGAGGAACCCTGGTGTCTCCGATGTAGGGAAGATGGAGCAGTGAAGAGGCCACATTGTGGCGTCCTAAAGAAGACATTTGGTGGAGCCTGAGACAGCAAACATCACGCCCCCTTCATCAGAAGAACCACAGCACCAGAAGAAAGAATCCTGGCAGTGACGACAGGGAGGATCAGGGTGACCTCCTCACCTCCACCTTTGAACCTTCAAATGAACTTTAAAAAGCTTTAGAGTGGAGAAGGTTTTTTAAAACATTTTATTGTTTTTTCCTTTCATTCTCATTTGTGCGATTGTCTGATTTATTAGAAATAAACACTGTCTGCTGGGTTTCCATTGACTGTGATTCTCTTTTTGCATGCAAGTTGAAAGTTCTGCCAATAAAAACACAAGTATTTGAAGACCAAAGGAAGGACCCCCAAAGTCAGGACCCTGAGATCAAAGTGAACGCTCTGATCTCAGAGGTCTGGGATATTTCCCATCCCATGGCCCTTCAAATAAGAGCCCTGTGTCTCTGTCTCAAAGTTTTCAACCGTATTTGTTTGTTAAATTAAAACCAGACGACCACTGTGGTCCTTTTTACATGGTAAGTAAAGCACAGATGCCCTGGTGGACCTGTTGGCACCCTGGACTTTGAATCCAGTGACCTGAGTCCAAGTCTCAGTTCCAGCAGGTTTCCTGCAGCCTTCAGCAGAGCTGCCATGTTTCTCTGTAGAGAACTAAGTGATGCTCTCAGCAGGTTGAGGGCACCACCAACAAGTGAGGTATGAACCTCTGACTTCCTTCTTGTCAAACAGGAAACTCCTAATACCTCATTTGAGTAAAGTACCTCATATTCCTGACATCCAAGTAGTAGTGAAGTGGAGGAAGAAGGGAGGAGATCTCCAACAGGATCCTTCTTTCCTCTGTCCTCCTTGATCTCATGGATCACCACAGTCAAGGGGAGACCCAAGCTCCTGGATGGATCTGGCACTCAGGAACTGCTGAGTTTACCAGTGGACTTTGTTCCATCCATGGTTCAGGAACAGGACTCCTCCTGGTTAACCTGGTATCATTCCACCCAACTGTGGGTTCTTGGAGAATTTTTCATGTCATGTCAAGAAATCAGGCTGGTGGGTTTTTCAATGAGAGAAATTCTGGTAACTTAATTAAGTGGCATGTTTGTTGAAGCAGTAATTAACTGATAAATTAAGGAAGGCCTGGCCAGTCTTTGCTCCTAGGTCATACGATGGAGTTAGAAAGTCCTGAATCAATCTGGAGTTCCTTGATTTCCTTGTGGTTCATGATCCTTTTGGCAATGTAGTCTGGAACAAGAACAAGATGAACCTCCAAATATCAACAGGTTGATTGCAGGTGATGTCAAGTGGTATTTAGAGGAACGTCCTCCTTGTGTTTGGTTCCATGGTGGAAGGGTGAGAACTCTGGATCCAGTGATCCCAGTTCAAGTCTTGGTGGGACCTTCCTGTCTGGAATGTGTCCCATGTAACAAACTGATCAAGAGATGCAATGTGGTTCTAATGTTCTGGTTCATTTCTTGTCCTTTAGAAAAATGAAAATCATTTCTTACTGCCATGAACTCAGACTGTGTGTTTAATGTTAACAATAAATGCAACAACTAAGGAGCCAGTATCTCCTGTGGAAAAAAATTCTACTTTGTCAGTGAATTAATTCAGTCTGCAACTTTCAGTTTCTGTCAGGATGGCCGAGCGGTCTAAGGCGCTGCGTTCAGGTCGCAGTCTCTCCTGGAGGCGTGGGTTCAAATCCCACTTCTGACAAAGGACATTTTCTCCACATTCCTATGCATCCACAATGGTACATTCCAAACCCAGTTGAAGCTGCTCTCCACTGATGGGAGTGAGTGGTTGAACTGGCAGCAGAGGAGGCAAAGGAGCTTCCCTGTGACGTCCCAACATCGCCTGGTTTCCTCCAACATGGAGCAGCCACCAAACTCTAACTTCAATGTTGGATCAAAGTCTGCTGAAGAAATGTGTTTTCTTTCAAGTCACATTTTGTCCATAACTTCATAATCAGAGTCTCCATCTCATCACATGACTAAAGTCTGGGTTCTGTATTGGTGGTAAAATATCCTTCCAAGCCCCTCACTAGTTTGCACACAGAAAAGCATATTTTACTGGTTTCAGATCTCTTAGCTTGTTCTCTCTCTTAAACCAGCTGAGGCAGCTTTCATTGTGTGATTCATTTTAAAATATAAATATGGAACAGAACCATTGGAATCACATGTCAGGACATTTGAAGGAATGTCAATCTCCTGTTGAAATGTTGCAGTGTGCAGCTGAGGCTCTCTCGCAGTGGCACCAGGAGCCACAATGGCAGAACCTGGACCCTCCTGGAGGAGAACCACAGGTGAGGGCCTTCTTGGCTCCAGATTGATGGAAATCAAGTGTCTGAGGCTGTTAGCAGCCATGAAGTTGATCTGGTTGGGCACTGGTATTTGTTCTTGCTGCAGCTCAGGAGTGATTCAGGAGAAGAGTTTCAGAATAGCCCAGGTTGGGGACTGGAATTCTAAAATTTCACCTGGAACCAGACAACCTTGGAGGGTAAAAGCTCCAATCATAGCCACTCAGATGCAGCAGCAGAAGAAGCTGTCATCCCCCCTGACAGTCAGAGCATCAAGTCAAGGAAACATCACCATCTTGTAGTTCCAAACCTCCACCTGTCAGATTCAGCTACTTCTTATTGTGGGACTTTAAACTTGAACACAATGGAATTTGGACAAGGAGTTTTCCTTCCAGTCCAAACATCATCGTCCAGCCTCCAACCAGAGGTCCATCAGTTATCATGGAGCCACAGGTGGAGTCTGGATTCTTTTCTAGAATGAGACGGCAATGACAGTCCTGCCAAATGACATCACTGACATGACTGGATGACTTCAGTCACGTGACTGGATGACTTCAGTCACGTGACTGGATGACAGTGTAGATGCAAATGTAGAGGTTGGGGAAATCGTCTCTGAGAATCCAGCTTGAAGCCACAGCCTCCTTGTTTTCCAAAAACCCAAACAGCGACCATCAGTCTCCCTCCAATCCTGTACTTGGGTAAACAACAAAAACAGAGTAAAAGTCTCTGGCAACATATTTGTTTCCTGTAGGGTTTCTTCATGTATGTGTGGTGTACCTGCTTTCCCAGAGGACTGCCATCTTTGTTCTGTGGGCTGACATGTTTTAGTGTCAGCACAGGTCATAGCGCTGAGACTGAACTCTCATTCTCCTCCAACTATTATTTCCACCTCACACTCCTGCAGATATTCAAGTGAACAGGGAACACAAATTTATGCTCAACTTCTCCTGTGTATTCATCCACAGTCACTAAACAACAACCAAACCAAACAAAAGAGGTTTGCTAGCGTGGCGATCAGCTGTAGTTCACCATCTTATCCAGGTCACATGACTCAGGAGTAGCGTGGCCGTCTGGCAACCAAAGGGTGGCTGGTTTGATCCTCACTTTCTCCAGTGACCATGTCAAAGTGTCCTTGAGTAAGATACTGAACCCCTAAATACTTCTGATGAGTAGGTTGGCTCCTTGCATGGCAGCCTTCAGCATCAGTGTGTGAGTGTGTGTGAATGAGAGGACATTGTTCAGCTCCTTGAGTGCTGCTGAGGTAGAAAGGCTCTGTACAAATCAATCAGTTTGATATCATTATGTTACTTCCTCTTCAACATTCCTTTAGCAGACCAACTCAAAGAGCAGCACAGTGAGGTAGTGTGGCCGAGCGGTCTAAGGCGCTGAATTAAGGCTCCAGTCTCTAAGGAGGCGTGGGTTCAAATCCCACCACTGCCATCATGTCCCAGGTCACTGGAGAGGTGTGGCTCTCACAGCCTTTCCTTTCACTTCCACAGGTATCTTCAAACCTGTGACCAACAGAAGAAGTAGGTCCTGAAAACTCTCCAGCTGGTCCAGAACGCTGCGGCCCGCGTGTTGACTAGAACTAGTAGACAGTACTCCTGTACTGGCTTCTCTGCATGGCTACCTGTCAAATTTAGAATAGAATTCTAAATTCTCCTTCTAACATACAAAGTCCTCAACAATCAGGCTCCTTCCTACCTGACAGAGCTCCTAGTCCCCTATTATCCAGCTAGAACCCTTCGCTCCCAGGATGCAGGGTTACTGGTGGTTCCTAGAGTTCTAAAAGTAGACTGGGAGCCAGAGCCTTCAGCTATCAGGCTCCCCTCCAGTGGAACCGTCTCCCAGTTTCAGTACAGGATGCAGACACCCTCTCGACCTTTAAGAGCAACCTTTTTGATCAGGCTTATAGTTGGGCTGCTTAGGGTGGCCCTTAGATATGCTGCTATAGGCTTAGGCTGCTAGGGGATCTCCCATGGTGCACTGGGCTTCTCTCTACTCCTCTCTGTCCTCCTTTATTTGTCATTTATAAATCATACTCAGATGTGTCACTAACTCCCTCTCCCTTCATCCCAGATGTCGGTGCTGCTGGAGGAGGCTGCAGACCTGAAGAGGCTCAAGCTGCCACCCGCAGCTCCACCTGCTCATCGTCTGTCCATCAGTCTCTTCCCTTCTCTCTCTCTTTATCTCTGTCCCTCTCTTTCCTTCTGTATATCTGTCTTCCTCCATTCTCTGTCTTTGTCTCTGCCCCGCTCTCCTGCTCTCTTTCCCCCCAACCGGTCAAAGCAGAAGGCCATCCCCACTGATCCTGGATCTGCTCGATGTTCCTGCCTGTTAAAAGGAAGGTTTTCATCACCACTGTTGCAGTATGTGCTGCTGGTGGAGAATTGTTGGGTGGAGGTTCATTGAAGGAGTTTGGTGCTGGACCTGCTCTACTAGTAAAGAGTCATGAGAGAACTTTGTTGTGATTTGGTTCAATACAAATAAAACTGACTTGACTTGACTACATCTATATACATGTACATCTCTATAGGTTTATCTTTACATCTCTATAACAACATCTTGTCTTATTATGGCAAAAGGTTTCTGAGGTTTGTACAGTAACTTGGGGGGGGGGGTACCACAGCATTAGCTGTTTCCCATGGACTCTGCATCATTCACAACTCCTAAGCAGGTTACTAAAACAATATTATGAAGAATAATAATCATTTACAATATTTTCATAAAGCAGCAAACCGACAGATCCTTGTCCCTGATTCTTCTCTCTCTCTGGCCTCCATGCAGGTCCTACCTCAGACGGTGCTCACAGTGGTCCTCAGTGAGCTCAGGGAGCTTGTGAGGATAACCAGACACATGAAAAACTAGAGGGAACATTGGCTGGAGCTCAGTGTCTCCTGATGTACATGGCAGGGCAGCTGCTGCTGATGTCATCAAAATGAGCCCTGGAATCACAAGGTTTGCTGTGACGAGAGGCAGTGACATCAAGACATGTTTGGAGCTGTTTATGGTTGATGGTTCTGTTCATGCCACTGTCACGAAAAAGAGTCAGCATTGCTGTGACAAACCTCAAAGGAAAAAAAGTCCATGGTGACAAGAGGAAAGACATTGATGAGGGACACCTGGATGCTTCTATTGGTGTTCTTCTTCCTGGAGTGTTCAGATCCTGCAGTGAGGCCACTGATCGTCTCTGGGACGCATCGACAGGCAGAAATATTTTCCGGGCCACAAGGCCACTTCAGAACTTTCAACGAACATCAAGAGTCCTCAGATTTGACGACAGAGACACCGGAGCAAGAACTGACAAGCTTGCCCCCATTGGGGATGTCTGGGAAAGATGGGTGCAGCTCCTTGCACCAACATTCAACCCAGGGCCAGAGGTGAGAGTGGATGAACGTCTTGTCCCTTTCTGAGGAAAATGCCCCTTCCAGCAGTCCATGCCCAGTAACCAGGAAGGACGGCAGAGCAGAGTTTGTGTTCTGGCCTGTTCTGCTTTTCATTTAGTGTTTATATTAAAGTTCTGTTGCTGAAAAAAAGACTTTTATGCCAAACCCAAAGGTTCATTTTATCATTTTTTTAATTGAAATCGAGGGTTTACTGATTAAAAAAAGGTCCAGAGGCTCACAACAAAATATTCAAATCAATATTTCCATGGATAAGGAAGCCTACCAAGGAAACCAAGAGATGGAAACAACTTGGATGATAGAAAATTGTTTTTAGTGAATTTTACAGCTGATTGAAGATGTGGGTCAAAACTGACCGTTACCATAGAGATGGGAACAGAAAACTCAAATGGAAGCTCAAAAGGGGACTTAGCTCCAATGGTAGAGTGCTAGCTTAGCATGTGGGAGGTAGAGGGATCCATGCCCTCCTTCTCAGAATACTTTAACTTGTTCTGTTGATCAGAGGAGCTGCTGGGTGATGAATGCTGATGTTTGTCCACTGCTGTGATAAAGTGTCCCCTGTTACTGAGATGAGGATGAACACCTGCTCAGGTCAAAGCTGCAATCAAACCAGGGACTCTGAACCTCCCACACAGTGAAGGAGTTGATCATCAAGGTTGATGGCAGCTTATTAAGTTCTATCTTTGATCAAATATAAGAAATGTAAAATAATTCAACATTGACTGCATATCTCTCCTTTCTTTGGTGCCCTCAGACTTTCTGAGAACTGTAGGAGGAACTGCTCTCTGTTCTGTGTTTGTTCTGCTCAGTGTAGGAAGGAACGAAGGAACGGAGCTCTAAGTTTTCCAGTTCCTACATCAGTGAACAGACTTTCTGTGCTGCAAGGAACCAAAGCTACAAAGGAGGATTACAGTTTGTCCTTGCAGGAGTCAGTGACTTAATAGAGTCAAACAAAGGGTTGAACCTGAATGAGACAGTCACCCTTCAACATGGGGCCATGGCAGAGTGAACCAAGAACACTACAATGGGGGTGAGAGTGGAGCCATGATGGACTCACAGTTCATCACCTCCACCATCATGTGGACCACCTGATCACCTCTCCCTCAACCTCTAAATAACTCATTCCCTGACCGGGAATTGAACCCGGGCCGCGGCGGTGAGAGCGCCGAATCCTAGCCACTAGACCATCAGGGGCCACACTGACCTCTCCAACAACAGAGACTATAGACAATGACTCAAGAACACAGGACTCTGTGGTCTCAGCTTGAGATGCAGAGGGTCCACCAAGACCACCAGACACCTCAGCCTCCTAAAGACAGTCCACCCCCAGGATCCTGCCCCCCTCTGCTCCAACTCAGCCCTCCATTCATAACTGACTTTGTCTCAGTCTCTTCACAATGCCAGTCACTGAAACACTGACAATGTGATGGGGGCTTCCTGTCTTTACTGCATTTTCTTCAAGGCTCACAACTGCTACTTCCTACAGTCGTCTCTACTGTGTACTTGTACTACCAGTTGTTATGAGCTGTCAATCAATGTTAATAATTGATCTTAGCATCTGGAGATTATTTTAGGAACACAAATACTTTTACTTCATTCTGAGGATGAGCAGATGTTCAATATAATTCTCATTTCCTGGTCAAAGACTCCTGCTAGTCAGAGAGGATCTGGGCTGGATTGGAAAGCTTCTGAGAGGGAAACCTTCACTCTGGACTGGACTGAGAACGGAGCAGCCTCAGCTTCCTGGAGCCTGACTTGCCTCTGTGGTCTAAGGTTGTGAGGGCTGACATCACAGTGAAACTCCTGAGATCACAGAGCCTTTGAGATCACAGGCTGACTTCCTTTTTTCCCTAAAATGAAGAATAATAATTAAAAAAAATGTTGTGTCTGTGTTTGTGTTGCTGCATCAGTTAAACAGTGACTCTGACAGAGGGGATGTAGCTCAGTGGTAGAGCGCATGCTTTGCATGTATGAGGCCCCGGGTTCAATCCCCGGCATCTCCAGCTGGTCCTTTGGAGCCTTCATCTTACCAGCTAAATTGATCCATAAATGTGACAACAGTCGATAACAAACTACCAGAAGAGAAACCAGTCTGTTGCATATCAAAGTTTTTGTAGCTGGGTCAGTGTGACTGTGAGCCTTCATAGCCAGCATGAAGGAGCTGGTTTCATCTTTGCTGGGGAAATCCCACACACAGCTGCTCTCAGTTCCAAATGTGCGTGTCCTCACTCCTCCGTCCTCCTGCTGCCCTCAGAATACAGACACAATTCAACCTGGCAAGTTTGGAGCATAGAAGTGCTCCTGAAGAGATGTGTGTCAGCCCACAGCTGGCTGTTCTTACCTGGAACCTCAAGATGAAACTGCTTCCACAGATTGGAAATGAATCTGATGTTGACTTTTGGACAAATCACCTGTTCATCAGTTCATCATCACTTCCATCCATTTTCTACTGCTCATCTTGTTATAGAAAGGAGTCTATCTGCTGTGTGACTGAGGCAGTTACTGTGAGCTGCTGCATGTCTCAGTGTGTGTGTGTGTGGGGGGGGGGGGCTGTGTGTGACTGGTCGGCTGCCAAGGATTATTGATGAGATCAATCATGATCAGCTCAGAGATCACGGCACAGAAGAAGGAGACTTTTTGATTTTTGGGGGTTCAGTTTCTAAGTCAGACACATCATCACAATTTGAAGTTTTCCTCCAGTAAAAAACAAAACAACACAAAACAAAACAAAAACATGATTTGACTTTTGATGTCTACATTTTTTGAAATTGTGAGTCCAACAAGCAGGAGGCCGTTTGAGCTTGGAAACTGTGAAGCATCACCAGTAACTGCTGGTTAATTTACAGTTGTTTCCTCCAAAAAGTTTAAAATGAACTCAATGCTGAATCCCTCGTCGTCATCACTGAGCTGCAGAACTGGTCCATGCAGGAGGCTGAGCAGGTCTTCCTCTCTGGTCCAGTGTCTCAGCACAGGTCAGAGTAGAGAACTAAAACATGAACACAAATCTTTATCAGCTGTTTACTGATATCAGTGACTACCTTCAAGTAAGAGTGTTAGTGAATGGACCCTTTTTAAAGTTTATGTTATCATGTTTGAAAAATGATGCTCACAAAATCACAATAAAAGTGTTTGTGCTAAAATGATTCCAGTAGATTTTATTGCCATTTTAAGAGTTCAAGCATATTTTGATGACATTGTTTGATATCATGACTCTCAGTTACTTTAGCAGGACCATCGTGACATGAAATCTTCCTCATCATCCCATATCGACCCTCAACCCCTCACACAGAACCAGGAGCCCTCAACTGAAGGAACCTTTAAAACTGAGAAGTTGGACAGAAAGCAGTATTTTGGTGGAATGAACCTTTAAAACTATAAATTAGAAAGTATTTTGGTGGAACAAACCTTTAAAACTATAAATTAGAAAGTATTTTGGTGGAACGAACCTTTAAAACTATAAATTAGAAAGTATTTTGGTGGAACGAACCTTTAAAACTATAAATTAGAAAGTATTTTGGTGTAACGAACCTTTAAAACTATAAATTAGAAAGTATTTTGGAGGAATTGGAATAAACCTTTCATACAGTAGTTAGAAATTAAAGGACAGGAAGTAGTATTTTGGTGGAATAAACCTTTAATACTACAGTTAAAAAGTAGTATTTTGCTATCATGTAATTCGATAGGTGGCGCTGTCACCAAAAAACAAAAGTCCCAGAACTGCATTTTATCATCCAATTCAGTAGGTGGTGCTGTGGGGTCCTGGTACTGCAGCTCTCTGGTGCTGCAGGATCTCCTCTTGAAAAGCCTCACAGTTCAGAGTCGTTCCAGAATCTAGGAGCAGAAACCAAAGTCTCCTACGACGAGGATAGGATTGGAACCCACGCCTGCAGAGCTCAATGGATCAGCAGTCCATCACCTTAACCACTCGGCCACCTCGTCTCCTGACCACCATGATGTGCTGCTTTCTCAGAGCCTTTTAAACAGCTGAACTCTTTGGAGCCCATTTGTCAGAAATGGACCCAGCAGGAGCCACTGAACACAACTCTGACATCATCAGGCTTCTTCCCAGCAGCTTGGTGCTCCAGAAGGAAGAATCCAGACCATCGCTACATCATCAGAGTGAACACCAGCTGATGTTGACCAGTTTAACAAGCCTTTGACTGCTAAATGACATCCAAGCTCAGATTCTCTTGTCCTGGTAGAACAAGTCAATGTTGAAGAAGATGAGAGCACCAGTCTCTTTCATCCAATGCTGGAACAGCGTTAGACTGAAGGTCTGAAGGTCCCTGGTCTGGTCCAGGTTTCAACAGGGGACCAGCATCAGCCAGCATTTAAATGTGGACAGCAGTGGAGGTGAAGCCCACATCAAGGAAACAAGCCTCCTATCACTGTCCTGTGCTGAGTTTCTTTAAAAAATGTGAGACAACCTCAAGAGTTTCTGTTTCCTGTGTTGGACTTTGCCTCAGAGAATCAGAGCCAATCAGAAGCTTGTTGGTCTTGGATGCTGGTCATCAGGAGCAATGAGGGGCTCAGTGTCTTGCTCAAGGACACTTCAACATGGTCACCAGCTGAAGTGAGAACTGAACCAGCAACTCTGCTAGATGGCCACTCTGCCTCCAGGCCGTGCCCCCCTAACCTGAATCATCATGATGTCATTATTTGTTGCTTTAATTCACCAAATGTGTGACGTGGTGAGTTTGTCAGGAGTTTAAAGACCAAAGTTGTGAACACACAGAGAAGTAAACCTGTCAAAGCTGCTTCACTTGATGAGTGAAACTGAGGAACTGATAGAAGAGCAACAAAGAAAATGGAGTCAGAAGGTCGTCTTCTTCACTGCTCAGTCACAACACTGACACACACACACACACACACACACACACACACACACAAATAGTTTGTCTTTGAGAGAGGACAAAAAATATTTGACTGTGCTGACATGAACTTTCATTGTCTAATTTCAGTCTCCTACAAATGTGTGTGAATGTGGTCGTTGTGGCCGAGTGGTGAAGGCGATGGACTAGAAATCCATTGGGGTCTCCCTGCTCAGGTTGGAGTCCTGCCAACAACGTTAAACTGTGGACAATTTAAATTTGACTCATTTTTCCTCCACTCTGTCCTTCATCACAGCATTTAACATCAGGACTGCTCCCAGATCAGCTCCATGACCTCATCCCTGCGCCAGAGTACCGCCCAAGTTCATCAAAAACGGCCAAGCATAAATATATAATATGTATATAATGTGAACACACCTGTACAGGTGCGTTAGTGTGCTTAATAATAGAAAATGAGTGAAGGGTTTGTTCAGAGTGGAGTGCAGTACCACAGTCAGGCCAGCAGGTGGGGCTTTCGTTGGTGCTGTCTACCTAATTGCGGTGTCTGTGCTCTGCCAGCAGAGGTCGTGCTTCCCCACCAATCTTCTCGGGTGTCTGAGTGGTGCCGCCATGTTTAGGTCGTAGCAGGAGGACGTATGTTGGTACTTGGCAGTTCGGACGTAGCGAAAGTCATGTTATGAATGGAGGGCTGAGTTGGAGCAGAGGGGGCAGGATCCTGGGGGTGGACTGTCTTTAGGGGGCTGAGGTGTCTGGTGGTCTTGGTGGACCCTCTGCATCTCAAGCTGAGACCACAGAGTCCTGTGTTCTTGAGTCATTGTCTATAGTCTCTGTTGTTGGAGAGGTCAGTGTGGTCCCTGATGGTCTAGTGGCTAGGATTCGGCGCTCTCACCGCCGCAGCCTAGGTTCGATTCCCGGTCAGGGAATGAGTTATTTAGAGGTTGAGGGAGAGGTGATCAGGTGGTCCACATGATGGTGGAGGTGATGAACTGTGAATCCATCATGGCTCCACTCTCACCCCCATTGTAGTGTTCTTGGTTCACTCTGCCATGGCCCCATGTTGAAGGGTGACTGTCTCATTCAGGTTCAACCCTTTGTTAGACTCTATTAAGTCACTGACTCCCAAACTCTGTAATCCTCCTTAGTAGCTTTGGTTATTGATGATCTGCAATGGTTCGTGAGGGTGGAGCCTATCCCAGCAGCCTTCAGGTGAGGGGCGGGGTTTTTTCCTGGACAGGTCACCAGTCCATGGCAGGGCCATCACATAGAGACAGATTGATTATAAAAATGTTCATCCCCAGTTTGAAGTTAGAGACAGGATTTAAGTGTGGAAGGTTTTTGTATCTTCAATTTAATTCTGAGTGTTGTAAACTGTTTCTAACAAACTCTACTGTTGAACAGTCAAAATGTTTTCTAACCAAGCTGAATGCTCTCATATACTTTTTAAAGTTGAGTTTCTTTCATGTCCTCCTGAGATCAAAGACAGAATTCTAGGTACAAATAAATAAACAATAAAAGCCCCCTGATGACATCATCATCAATTCTGACTTTGATCTGGAGGCTCTTTCTTCAAATAAAAACCGTTGTTCCATGGAAAGATTTGCATATAAACACACAAACAAACACAGACACAGACACAGACACACACACACACACACACACACACACACACACACACACACACACACACACACACACACACACACACACACTCCCAGTCACTAACCCATATTGTCACCACTTAAACACCACTGGAGTATTGAAAGAGATTCCACAAGATTACGTGCAATGACAAGATTATGTGCCTTTGAGTGCCTCTAAAATTCTCCTACCAGAGAAAAGTTTTCCATACTTTCACACACATTTTTTTAAGACTTTCCAGACCTGTGCCAGCACCCTGTACAGGTGCCTCCACCTCTCTGGAGCAGCCTGTCCTGAGTGGATCCAACAGTTTCCCATGGGTGACTCTGTCGTGGTCTCTCTCCTGCTGTCTCCAACTCTCAGAGTGCTTCTACTGGTTTCTCCCCATCGTCCCTGTTGCTAGGCAGAGCACTGGTGAGGACTGAGGCCAGTGATGTCATCACCTCCAGCTGAGACCTGCCAGGTGGTCCTGCTTCATTCAACTTTGCTGCCCCTGCATCTCCACCCCTCCTGTAGGTTTTCCCTGTCTCTGTGTGGGTTCTCTCTGGTTCTCCAGCTTCCTCCCACAGTCCAAAGACATCAAGAGGGTAGTGGTTACCTGAACACTCTGAATGACTGTGAGTGTGAATGGTTGTCTGTCTGTGTGTGTTGGTCCTGGGATGGACTGGCGACCCATCAAGGGTGAACCCCCTCCTCACCTGATGTCAGCTGTGATAGGCTCCACCCCCACGAACCATTGCAGACAATCAGTATAGAAATGGAAACTTAGCTGCTATGTTGAATCACTAAAACCTTTTGAAGTCTACTTTTGCTTCAGTGGTAAAGTGGAATGTTATTAACTCTCTCAATGATTTGAATTCTGATTTCCACCTCTTTTTAACAGATTCACATTTGAAAAAAAAAACTACTTTCTTTTACCAGAGGACAGTTTTGATCCATCAACCTCTGGGTTCTGGTCCCAGCACGCTTCCTCTGCACCACCATTTATTAAATAGGCCTTGATTTAGTATTATTTATTTCTTTTATTATTATTATTAATTATTTTATTGACTTCACCCTGATAACCAGGAGGTAACCTGGTAGTCAGAGCAGCGGTGCTCAGGTCTGTGGACTCAGAGGAGGATTATGTCTGGATCTTTTCTTTTGATGTCCTGCTGTCTGCTCTTTGCTTTTAGAGCTTCCTTCAACAACTACCAGGCCTCCTGGGTACTGTAGGAAACATGGTCAAGTTCTTCTGACTTCTCCAGGAACGTCCTGCTCACATTGGTCTGTCTTCATTTTGACTCCTCCCACTGCCACAATGACCAGCCTTTATACTCTTGGTGACTGGGGCCCTGGTTGCTGCAGGCCTCAACACCAGCCTGTGGTTGTGAGCAGGGCAGAACAGAACTGACAGTATCTCCCATGCAGGACCTGGGTCAGCGCCTGGTGCCAGCTGGCCAACGTCCTGGAGTTCATTCAGCCTGGAGAACCAGGTGCTGGTTCCTTCTTTTACCAGGCAGGAACGGGCAGCAGATCCAAGATCAGTAGGTGTGGATGAAAAAATGAAGAAAAAATAAAAACGAGAAAAAGCAGTTTGGTTTGGAGTGCATTCCTGCCTGATGGTCTTGATTGGTACAACTCTCCTTCAAGTGTGGGGAAAACAGCAAAAAGAATAAAACACTTGACATTGAGAGAACAAAGACTTCTAAGATCAAACACAAAACTCTGAGATCAAAGGTTGAAGTTCCCCAAGGTTCAGTTTTAGCTCAGACCCTCTTCAAGGTGGAACCAGCAGAGGAGCTCAGTAGAGACAACTGGACAGCAGCAGGACAGAACAGAGGCTCTCCACAATGGCAGGAGACAGGAAACAGGTTTGGACCATCTGGGTTTTGTCCACTTTGATGGTTTTCAAACATTGAAGGAAATTGTAAAAATCAACATTGTGGGAAACGTTGGTTTGCCAGTGTGTTTACATCAGGATTTCTATTTGAGAGTGTTTGCTCATCTGTTCCAGAAGCTTCTTCTAGAGTTGACCCTGGATGAGTGGAGGGACCTTTTTGACCATCAGGACTGGTTTTTGATGGCCTGATGGTGCATCGGGGTCATCATGGTCCTCCACCATCTGCAGGGGTTCCAGGACTGTTGTGGTGTTTGTGGGAACTGCAGGGGGAAGCCCTCAGACCTGGAGAGGAAGTCCTGACACCAGCAGACCCATCACCACCTGCAGCCTTTTTCCAGCTCCACCAAACCCACCATTCACTGCCTCCTCATCATCTGGGCATCAAAAGCAGCTCAGACCTGCTGCAGCTCAGAGACCTCAGCCATTTTTAGGATGTCTCCATGATTCTCCTTCACAGGATTTTCATTCAGAAACAAGAGAACTGTCAAAGACCACAACAGTTTTCAGCTTGCTGCTAAACAGTACTTCAACTACCATTCCACTGTGTAATGGCAGTGACTGATGTGTACTATATGCAGTACTAATCAAGTACAGCCCTGACTGATACTTTATCTCCAGTGATAGGAAGGATAAGAATGTTGAAATGGACCCAGCAGGAAGAGAATCTCAAGTCATGGCAACTTTACTGAGCAGCACTCTAAACCTGCTTTGTGAAACGGGCCCCTGGTCTCTTTTAAACGCCCGGGCTACAAATTGGTCATTTACGGTACATATGCATGACAAACTTGACAAACACAAAATACCAGGCCTTGCACAGTGACTCCCACTGACTGACACTGGGGTCTTCATTTTCCACAGGCAGGATGGCCGGTTCCCCTGTGCTTCCCAGGTCCCTCCCTGGAACACATGGCATAGAAAATGTTTCACATATTTGCTGATTCAATAAACCTGACCATTAACATGTGTGTGTGCCTCTAATTTACATAAACTGTTAATACCAAGACAAATGCTACCTTCAATTAATCATTCATGTCATGGAACCCTTGGTCTCCATTACATTGGTCAACCAGAGAAGCTTCAACTGGTGATGCTCATTCAACCATGATGAAGGTCAACGTGCATCATCTGCTGTGCTCCTTAACAGGGGAATTAGCTCAAATGGTAGAGCGCTAGCTTAGCATGTGAGAGGTAGAGGGATCGATGCCCTCATTCTCCAGAATACTTTAACTTGTTCTGTTGATCAGAGGAGCTGCTGGGTGATGAATGCTGATGTTTGTCAGCCACTGGTGTGATAAAGTGTCCCCTGTTACTGAGATGAGGATGAACACCTGCTCAGGTCAAAGCTGCAATGAAGTCAAGTCATCACCCTGTAAAGCACCAAATAACAAAAGTTACACTTTACAAGTAGAACAGGTCCAGTTCAACACTCCTTAAATGAATTTACACCCAACAATTCTTCATGAGCAAGCACATCCTAGCTTAGGCCCAACTTTTCTTGGCGCTCTCCCAGATGCTTGGGAGCTGCTGGGGGAGCGCTAGTTAGGCCTAAGCTAGGAGCTAAGCTAAGTTGGTCTGCACCAGCTAGTGAGGGTTGGCTAGCTCTCGCAGCTTTGGTGCAGAGCCGCTGCAGGTCCAATTCAACATCGCTAAGCCTCACCTCCAACACAACAAAAAAACTACATTTAACACACTTATCAGTATCACTAAAGGAGGCAGAGGAGGAAGAAAACATGTGGCACTCTGAGCAGGAGAGAGGAGAACAAGAGGGAGAAGCAATCGTTAGCTTAGCGTGTTTACAAGGCAGAAAGACTGTTGCTCCCAGAATGATGGTCTTTTAAACTTCAGCCAAATAAAGCAATTAGGTATTAATTTTTGGTGGGTAATTAGTCAAGGAAATAAGGAATTAGCAGGGAGGATCACACTTTAGCGAGCACAATGAAGCAAGGCTCTACGTTCAGCAACACAGAAAAAGGAGTTGAGGTCACACGCTTCCTGCAACCAGGGTCAAAAATCCAGGACAGACGAAGGGGAGGACAACAAAGACAAAGACACAAGAAACAGAGATAATAACCTTAAACTACATAACAACCATAACACATATTGCCCACACACACACACACACACACACACACACACACACACACACACACACACACACATTTTGTGAAACAACTCAGGAGTCATCAGGTGTTTTACTCAGAGGGATTCATTCATGATAAATGAGCATGGAGGAGACCCAGTAATCATCAACACAAGCGTCACATGAGAAGGTCACCACCCACTTTTATTGATTGGTTCTTGTAAGAATCACTCCTAACGCCATCAGGAGGTCATTTTTTGTCCTGCCCTGTCTCAACTGTTGGAGCACAACTACAGCCTGAACTCTGCCACTACCTTATCCCTCCCTAACAACCTCATACAGACCCACTATCTGGACTAGCCTGACCCCCCCTGACCCTCATCAGTCACTCATAGTGCCTCACACTGGAGGGAATAGGAGCATCGGTGAGCTCTGACTGTTGGGATGCACATCCATGTGATGGAAGAGCTGTTTTAAACAGGGAATCATTTGACGTCTTGACCTGTGTGGGCAGGTTCAGAGGGACGATTCCATGAACAATAATATTACTAAACAAATGGGTCTTTAGCGTCTTTCTAAAGGTGTCCACAGCGTCCTCATGTCCAGTGGGAGAGCGTTCCAGAGTCTAGAAGCTGCAACCTGGAAGGTTCACTCTCCTTCAGTGAGGCTGAATCCCTGTGGTCAGGGAGGATAAGGGACCCCACAGGTGTCACTAAAGTGCTTTAGACTGCAAAGCACTCAGCTAATCAAGCTGGGATCAACTGCTGTGGTGATCAAGGTATCATCATATATAACAAACAAAGAAAACAAAGTTGAGGAAAAGCACACAAAGAAAAAACTATGAACATGAACAGAGCATCTTCTACACCAGATGTCACACGGCTCAGTAGACCTCTGGTTTGACCCGCAGCAGGTCCAGTCTCCAGGGTGCCCCCATCATTCTGCTCTTCAGTCACAGGACATGCAGCAGAATCCCGTCGCTCCTCTGCAGAAGAACATGTGAGAGCGTCTGTTTGCTCTGCTCTGGCTGGACGTAGGGGAGAGTCTGTTTGCTCTTCTCTGGCTGGACGTAGGGGAGAGTCTGTTTGCTCTTCTCTGGCTGGACGTAGGGGAGAGTCTGCTTGCTCTTCTCTGGCTGGACGTAGGGGAGAGTCTGCTTGCTCTTCTCTGGCTGGACGTAGGGGAGAGTCTGCTTGCTCTTCTCTGGCTGGACGTAGGGGAGAGTCTGCTTGCTCTTCTCTGGCTGGACGTAGGGGAGAGTCTGTTTGCTCTTCTCTGGCTGGACGTAGGGGAGAGTCTGTTTGCTCTTCTCTGGCTGGATGTAGTGGAGAGTCTGCTTGCTCTTCTCTGGCTGGACGTAGGGGAGAGTCTGTTTGCTCTTCTCTGGCTGGACGTAGGGGAGAGTCTGTTTGCTCTTCAGAAGTTTGCTGGACCTTCACTTGAAGGCCATGATTTTCCTCTTTCAAACAGCTTTTTAAATCATGAAGATTTCCCAGGATTTCCCACTGAGCACTGCTCCTTTTCTTCTTTTGTGTTCTCACTGCACATAGAAGACTCTGAACTTCACCGTTCAGACTGCCAGTCTTTGTGGGGTCCTGGTCCTTCCTTGATTCAAGGTGGGCCAACTCAGCAGTGAAGGTCTCTGTCTCCTGAGATGCAGTAGAAACTCGTCTCCTCAAACATCCATTTTCTGCCTCTCTCTCCTCATTCTGGGATCTCAGCTGTTCAAGAGTCGTCTTCTTCTCAGTGAGTTCTTCTCTCATTTTGTTCTTCTCTGCCTGGATGGAGTTGAGCTCACACTTGAGGTCACACTTCTCCTTGTAAACCATCTTCACCTCAAGCTGAAGACTGTGGACTTGTGTGTTCAGGTCTCTGATCTGAGTCTGGTTCTCCTCCCTCACAGATTCAAGGTTGCCCACCATGGCAGACATGTTCTCTACCAGCTGGTATGCAATAATCTTCTCTTGTCCAAGACTAGAAACCTGTCCCCACAAATTCTGGTTTTCTGTCCATCTCTTGTCACACAGAGACTGAAGCTGATCAAGTGCACTTTTCTTCTCAGTCAGGTCTTCCTCAAGACATTTCATCTCCATCTGTTCACTCTCCCTCAGAGACTGAACCTGGGTCAGCTCTTTTCTGAGCTCATTGTTCTCTCCATCAACCTTCCTCCCCTCACACTGAAGACTGTGGACTGTTGCGTTCAGATCTTCTATCTGAGTCTGGTTCTTGTCCTGGACCGTTTTGAGGTTGGCCACCACAGCAGTGAGGTTCTGGAGCTCCTGGATTGCTCTTTTATTCTCACGTT
Organism: Aulostomus chinensis; assembly: GCF_037954235.1. Lineage (NCBI taxonomy): Eukaryota > Metazoa > Chordata > Actinopteri > Syngnathiformes > Aulostomidae > Aulostomus > Aulostomus chinensis. The sequence goes on along the minus strand of NC_141320.1, from coordinate 28,763,157 downwards.
CAAGAGTAGAAACTTGTTCCCTCAAATTCTGTTTTTTTGCTTGTGTGTTGTCACTCAGAGACTGAAGCTGCTCAAGTGCAGCTTTCTTCTCAGTCAGGTCCTCCTGCTCTGTCAGCCTTAGAGATGGAGGAGCAGGATCACATTGACCAGGATCATTCAGTGGATAAATACAGCTCCTACTGAGATCCACCAGATCTCTGAATGCTCCAACGATACAATCCAATGGAGTCATAGCCTTCTGTCCTGGGTTGATCTGAAGATCTTGAGCCAAACTAAATCTCCTGGAACTGTCAAGTCTTTAAAGACCAAAACTGCCCCAGAAATGAGGAGTCTGGATTCTTTTCTAGAATGAGACGGCAATGACAGTCCTGCAGAGTGACATCACTGACATGACTGATGACTTCAGTCACATGACTGGATGACTTCAGTCACATGACTGGATGACAGTGTAGATTCCAATGTAGAGGTTGGGGATATAGTCTCTGAGAATCCAGCTTGAAGCCACGCCCTCTTTGTTCTTCAAAAACCCAAACAGCGACCATCAGTCTCCCTCCAATCCTGTACTTGGTTCAATGTTGCTGTTCCATTTTGCAGCAGTAGGTGTCGCTGTGATACCAGGTTCAGTTCAAGATTCCCAACTCCAGCTCATGTTGGTGACCTCAGTGGCAGGTAAAATGGTGCTTCAGTGGATCATGTGATCAACTCATGTCTGTCCTCACTGCTCCACAGGTCTGTCAAATGTTCTGTAAAATAGTTGGACCCAGCAGAGCTGCTAGATTAGGAGTTGATGGAGTCGTTGCAGATACCAGGGTCCAAAGTCCAGCTTGAACCTGGTTTGTGCAGTTCTTTGTCAAGCTAACAGCCATTCTTGTCACTGCCAAGCTAAAGTGACGTCTGTCAACAAAGGTCAACATACAAAAGGATATTTCTACTGGCAGTTCAAGATTTTGATCAAACTCCTTTTTCAGAGCTGGAACCTTCCTCTTGTGTCAGCTTCCTGTTCCCATCTCTATGGTAACGGTCAGTTTTGACCCACGTCTTCAATCAGCTGTCAAATAAACTAAAACAGTTTTCTATCCTCCAAGTTGTTTCCATCTCTTGGTGACCTTGTCAGGCTTCCTTATCCATGGAAATACTGATTGATTGATTGTGTTTAGATTCATGTGTGACACTTGTGTGTGTTCTCTGCAGAGATGTTTCCTGCAGTTGAAACACAATCCGTTTGTCCTGCTGTCCTGACTGCTTGGGCAGACCTGACACCTCTTTCTTCTGGAACCAGATCCTGAGTGGGGTTGTGGCTGTGGCTGTTCTGGTTGGTGTTGAGGCAGGGCTGCTGAGGAGGACGCTGTTCCACTCTTGGTTGATGTGGGTCACAAATGCATTCTATGCAGACACATCAAGGATGGTCTTTGTTTGTTGTGTTGTTGTGCAGGTCGATGGGAGAACGAGGCTGATGAGAGTCCCTGAAGCTCCCATGACTGGGAGAGGAGCTGCTGGCAGTGTTGCTGACAGTGCACTTCTGACTTCAGGTTTGGCTCTGATTGTTGCTTTGTCATCTTATTTTGATAACTGGGTCTAAACCAATCCTTATGATTTTATAATTCAGTGAAAAACATTTTTTTCTTTTATTTTGTTGAACTAGAGGTTCCTGACAAAGTCAAAAATCCTTGATACAATAAACAAATTGATGTGGTTCTTTGATGCATTTAAATCCTAAAACAGGTCCCACAGGAGGAAGGTTAAATCATGTGACCATCATCATAACAGCTGCTGACCTTGTTTAACTAGTTGGTGGTGCTAAATACCACCAGCTTGCTAACGTTAACTAGCTAACGTAGCCAGCTAGCTAATATTATTTTCTAACTTCAGGCCTAAATTTGGGATTGACTGTTAAAATTGTTCACCTCACCTTTGTAACACCAGGTTTTGTCTTGATGATGTCACTGTCACTGCCTTTCTGATTCTAAAATATAAATGCATCCAAAATAAAAATGTCAAACTGCCCCTCCATGGAAACATCATATTTAATATACTGCAATATTCTTTTCCAGTGTACTACACTATATTTTTGTTTTATCAGAGAGGCTTTAATGTCTGTCTTTGATCTCTAAACTCTGACTCTGATGTCATTGGTGGTGACTGAATTCTACCCCCTGACAGACTGGGAAGGCTCATATTGGCGATGGATCCATGAAGGAATGAAGGTCTTTTTTCAAAGTAACTTGTTATTTTGTTCTTGGTTGTCATGGTGACTCGTGGTATCGGGGCTCCATTGATGATGTCATTTTGTCGTGGTTGTGCACGTGTGACACTCAAGGTGAACACACTCACAGTTGATTGGACCAACTCAGATCAGCTGTTCTGAACATGATACGCAGAGTTTCCATCTCAGTGTCAACTCAGGAGTGACTGAGGAGAAGAGTTTCAGAACAGCCACAGTTGGGGGACTTCCATCCAGCAGCCATTTTCTATCCCTGTAAGGGAGTGAAGGGATCTGGAGCTGCTGGGTTCAGGTGGATCCAGAACACAAGATGGAGGTCAGTCAGGACCCCAGAAGGAGACCAGCATCTGGAAGGTGAAGATGCTTTAATCTGACACCATCGTGTCAACAGTTCTGAAATCAGAACAAAAATAAACAGTAGTATTTCCACCTGCTACTCCTGCATGTATTCAAGTGAACAGGAACACAGATTCATGCTCAACTTCTCCTGTGTGTTCATCCACAGTCACCAAACAACAACCAAACCAGACAAAAGGGGGTTTGCTAGCATGGCGATCAGCTGTAGTTCACCCATCTTATCCAGGTCACATGGCTCAGGGATAGCATGGCCATCTGGTAACAAAAGGGGGTATGCTAGCTTGGTGTGCTGAGGTAGAACGGCTCTGTTTAAATTGAGTCCATTTACCATTTCTTTCCCGGCTTCTTCTAGCGGTGCTGTCATCCCTTCCTGTGACTGCAGGAGGGAAGGGGTCCCCCTTCAGAATCAGTTTGATGTCATTGTTACTTCCTCTTCAACACTCCTTTAGCAGACCAACTCACTAACTAGCTCAGTGAGGTAGTGTGGCCGAGTGGTCTAAGGTGCTGGATTAAGGCTCCAGTCTCTGAGGAGGTGTGGGTTCAAATCCCACCACTGCCATCATGTCCCAGGTCACTGGAGAGGTGTGGCAGGCCTCTCTGTGCTGGAGGTGTTGGCTGCTTTTATCACTCTGGGAAGAAAATGTCCTGAACTTGAGGTGTTCTCCTCATCTTGAACTCTCCAAAACAACAATGTGCAGTAACGCTGAGCTGCCTTCAAGCCAACAACATGGGCACAGTGTACCCAGAGCCACAGGCTCCTCCCAGTATATACAGCACTGCCAGTGACCTCTGCTCCAGTGTAACGGTGACGCTCCAAACTGAAGCTGATCCAGGACCAGCTCAGGAGGAGACATGGAGCAGACAGGCTCTCTGATTTAATGCTGCTGTCTGTTGAGAGGAACATCCCAGTTGACTCCAACAAGGCTGCTGATGTCTTCAAACCCATCACCAGGAGAAGAACCCTCCTCTGAGTCCACAGACCTGAGCACCACTGCTCTGACTACCAGGTTACCTCCTGGTTATCAGGGTGAAGTCATGGTGAGGTGGTCAGTTGTTCCTGGTGTTTTATTACAGAGGCCTGGGAGTTAAACACTGAAGTAAATCATTTTAATTCTTTACTTGAAGTTTCCTGCTGTTTAGCTGGAAATGTTTGACAACTTCCTCCATGCTGGTGCCCCATCACACACAACAGGTGCACTTGTGCTCTTTTCACCTCTGACCCTCAAACATTCAATAATGTCCACAACTTTGGCACCAGGAAGACAGCAGGTGATGGCACCTGGGAGTTCAACAGACCTGATGACTGAACCACCAATCACAAGGATTTCAGCCTCCATTGTAAACAGAGAGTTTAGATGAGAGAGAACCTGCTGTCAGCCTCACCAGTCAGGGCAGTGGCAGAGGCAGCAGAGTTGAATGAAGCAGGACCACCTGGCAGGTCTCAGCTGGAGGTGATGACATCACTTGTCCTCTTTTCACCTCTGACCCTCAAACATTCCACCAGTGAACGTCCAGAAATTGAAGCATCAACAGTTCAGCAACAATGAATTCTTCAAATCACCTCTGAAATAAGAGATGAATCTTTACCTGCTGAGGCTTCAGAGCCAAATTGTGAACCTTCAACACTCACATTCCTGTTCTTGTCTCAGTCCTGCTCTCCTAAATCAAGACCTGTTCAATAGATGGTCAAGCAGAGAGGAGCAGAGGAAGAGAGCTGGGCCAGAACCCAGAGGTTCTGGTCCCAGGTTCTGCAGAATCACCAACCATTGTGAGTTAACAACAGTCTCCTTTCTGACTGAAGCAAAAGTTTACTTTACTAAATTGACTTTGAACTAATTACTAATTAACTATATTAAATTATATAATATATGTAATTATGTAATATAATTATTATTAATGTATGTAATATAATTATTATTATTATATATTATTATTATAATTACATATAATATATGTAATTATGTAATATAATTATATTAAATTAACTAATTAACTTTACTAATTGATTTTGCCTCAGAGAATCAGAGCCAATCAAAAGCTTGTTGGACTTTGGTGGAGGACTGAACAAGTCATGACATCATCAGTTTTACCTTCACAGGTGCTCCATTTACTTTACTTTCAATTTTACAGAGGTAGAACCTGAAATCAAAGCTGTCTGTCCAAAGAAGTGAAAGCTTCCCAGGTTGTGATGTTCTTGTCTACAGCCTCTGTCTTGTATGGAGCTTCAGTCTTTAATGAAAAGACTCCTCCATTAATAACATCACTGTGCCTCTGCAGTGAATCAGTCACTCCATCCATTTTCTGTACCACTGATTTGTTAAAGGTTATGGGGGGGTGACATTTGGTGAGAGGCAGGGTTCACCCTGAACAGGTCACCAGTTTAAGTGTCTTAATGGTCTTGGCCCATCTTATTTATCTGAACTGCTTTTATCATATCAACCTTCGCGGACCCTGAGGTCCTCTGGCACCGGCCTTTTAGTCGTTCCAAGACTCAGAACTAAAACCCACGGGGAGGCTGCATCCAGCCATTATGGCCCAAAGTTCTGGAACAGCCTGCCAGAGAACATGAGGACCGCAGAGACTGTTGATGTTTTCAAAAGGAGGCTCAAGACTCCCCTTTTTAGCTTAGCTTTTAACTGACTTAGTCTCTCTTATCCTTTCATTTTATCACGATATCTTATTGTTACTTTAGTCTTTTAATTATTTTTTTATTCTACTTTTTTATTAGCTCTTAAAACTTTTTGATTTTATATATATTTTATGTCATTCTGATACTTTAATATGATTGTAATTTCTGTTCTTTCCTATTCTACCTTCTTTGAGTCTTTTAGTTTTTAGCTCCAGTGTTTCCTGGTGGGAGCCCTCCACACTGGGAGGTGTGTCTGGTCCGCCCACAGGGGCGTCGTCCTTGGGATCGTCCAGGCCTGGAGAGCTGGGGGGCTCTGCATTATATGTGGAGTGTACCCGGTCTGTTCGGGTCGGGGGGTCTGGGTGGCGGCGCTCCCTGTGGTTGTGGGCTGTGGCACCTCCTGGTGAGGATGGCCCCCATAGGTGGTCTTTCCTCACTAGGATTTTCAGTGCCCTGCCATGTTCCTACGTACAGTCAGTGTGTGGTTGTGTGTATGCGTGTGTGTGTGTATGTGTGTGTGTGGGGGGGGGTTGGTGTGTGCATGTATGAGGTCATGTGGGTTGGGAAGGCTGGGTTCTTAACATGTATTTATTGTATTGTTTTATATTTTATTTAACGTTGCCTGTTTTCTCTCAGTTCTGTGAAGCACTTTGTGTTGCAGTCTCTGGATGAAAAGTGCTGTACAAATATAAATAAAGTAAACTAAAGCAGACGGACGACTCGAGAATGAGAGAGGAAAGAGTAAACAAAGCAGACTCTTTTGAGGTCTTCTCCTTGGTCCCTTCATTTTTTGAGAAGACACTGGACTCAACTGCTGTCCATGATTCTGGATTGTGTTGATCGCGTTGTGAACGAGGATTTGGCCAGGTTTTGTAGGCGGGATCACTGGTGTGCAAACACACCTGACGCTGTGGAGAAAAGATGGCGAGCCACCCACAGGAGAGAGAGAGTCGGAGTGGAAAATGGCGCTGCAAACCTCACCCACCCAGGTGACACTGACCCTGACGGTGGGATTGTGGTAGGACAGAACTGACAGGTTTCACAGAGACACCTTGAATTTCTTTTGGACTGATAACGGACTGAACGAAAAGACTGGTGATGAACGGGAGAGACTCTGATTATTGATTTGTGAGATTGAGTTGTAAATTGAAATACTTTGGCCCTGAGTTTTATTTTTATAACTTTGTTTTGTTCACGTTTCCTGATTGTGTGCCAAATCGGTGTTACATGAGTGGGTTGTTGAAAGGGAGTTCAAGCTTGGATAGAGCCGGTGAAACAACCCAACAGGAAGAGGGAACGTAGAACTAAAACTCATCAATAGGCTGAACCAAGATCAAATGAGAACCTAGACTGAGGAAACTCAAATAGACACCGTGAAGTAAACAAACAATCATAGAAATCCAGCCACCAAATTAAACCTCAACTCAAATAAGTCGGGTTAACTTCAAATAAGACTCAAAAGAGGTCAATAACCTGATTCTCCTGAGGTCTGGTTTCTGTCTGTTGGTTGGAGGGAGACTCCTTTATTGAATGTGTGTGGATGTAAAGGGTTTGGTACCAATTGTTTTTGTTTTTCTGACATTTTCTGTCTATAAAGAAGTCGGCAGTTTTATTCACTGACTAGTCTGTGGTCTGTTATTCTTACATTAGAATCAACCACTCACATGAGCCTAAAATCTCTGGTCCTCCACCTGAAGTGAGACACATGGGAACTTTGACCCTCATCAACCATGCAGGGAGGAGTTCTCAGAGTCTGATTGTGCTGATGAATCATCAGAACTCTCCATCACGCCGTGACGAGGACATCTCAGTGTCAAATCTGTCATTTCCTGTTGCCAGTAGGTGGCGCTGTGGTCACTGCTGACCTGTAGATGTGTTCAGACTGGGATGTTGATCAAACCTGGAAGTTTCAAACAGATCTGACAGGTGGAGAGGATTCAGAAGAGTTGAAGCTTCATTTTAGTTGGAGCCTGAAAATGAGGTGAGACTGAGGGCTCACAGGAGTTGCAGGTAGGTGCTGCCCCCTAGTGACCCAGTGGAGAATGACATGTAATGACATGAACGTTCTCCATTTTTCCAGTTCTTGACTTCATTCATCCTCAAACTTCTTCAAGCTGGAAGAGAGTGAGATCATTTAAAGTAGAGAGTCAATAATCAGCATCTCATCACTCATTTGTTCTCTGGTGGTGACCTCACGACTCAGCAGTGTGACATCACACATTTCACTGATGTCATCCTCAAGTGTGTCACTCAGTTCATGCAGCCTTCATTGTTTTATTTTATTATTTCCTTTCACTTTGATCTTCACAAAGACAAAGTGCGTCTGATGGAGGCACCACTGAGAGAGTGGAATGTTTCCATGTCGCCATGACAACGTGAGGCCCCTCACCTCCTCTGTTCCTTCTGCCGGTCGGCGTCAGAAGAGCAAGATGGCTGCTTCTCCATCTGGGTGGATGAGCAGCTCCTCCCATCTCAGGCAGACGCTCCCTGGCTGCATGTCAGCAGCTCCTCAAAGCTCCTTCTGGTTTCTTTGCTCTCCTGATGCTGCGCTGGTGGATTTGTCCACCTCTCATTCTCCAGGGTTCTCAGCCTCATGTTCTCTCCCTCCTGTTCCAGCTCCTCCAAGTTTCCAGTGGAAGTTTGGCTTTTGTTTGCTACTTTGTCTTTTCTCCTCTGTTGGTGCTTTGAGTTCCTTTGTTGTTCTTTGTCTTTTCATCATTCAAGCCTCCTTTTGTTGAACGCTCCTCTCCCCCGTCTGTATTTGGGTCCTGTTCTCCTCCACTTTGGCCAAGAAGGCGGCCCAACAAGAGTCACCAGTGATGTCACAGCTCCTGGATGCCCCGCCCCTTCATCTGGTGCAGGTTGTGTGATGTCACTGAATCCCACTCAGACCAGACCAGTCAGAGATCAGTGTGTTTGTGTCAGTGATGTCATCGCTGCTGACATCACAGCCCTCCATCCAGACACGCCAGACTGAGGTGGAGGAGGTGATGTTGGGGTTTTCAAGGTCTTCGTCATGAGTGGGAGGGGCTGAGCTGGTGAATGATCAGCTGACCAGGTCTGGGCTCAGTTCAGATGTTGAGCCACTGCTGACTGCCGTTTGCCTGAGGAAGACCCAACGTTCCCCTCAAGAAATGGAGGGCAGTTTTTAGTGCAGCGTTCATTCTGGTTGGAGTTTTCCTTTCCTTTGCCCTGCACCTCTCTGGTGGGGAGGTGCTCCCTGTTGACAAGGACTCAGTGGAGAAGACTGGACCAGGACCTTCACTGGTTCAAGGAGCACCGAGGCAAAGGGAGGCCCAGACCAGCAGCCAGGGTGACCAGTTTGAAAACCTGCTCCTCTTCCATGCTGACTTGTTGGTGTCTCCTCTTTTATTCCTGAGTGATTTTAATCTCAGCTCTCTGAACCTGAATGGAGCAGAACCAGGAAATCATTGCAGGAAATCATGGAGGAGAAATGAATGAATGAGACTTCCAGTCAAACTGAGACAAACGTCCAGGTTTGGTCATCAAAGATATCTGACATTCATCAGTAGACTGACAAAGATGCTCATTATTATTGCAGCAGATTAAACTAGAGAATAAAGAGGGTCTCACTTTGGAAAAAAATATTGCAGTATATTTTTGTTTTATCAGAGAGGCTTTAATGTCTGTCTTTGATGTCTAAACTCTGACTCTGATGTCATTGGTGGTGACTGAATTCTACCCCCTGACAGACTGAAGGCTCATATTGGTGATGCAGGTAGGTGCTGCCCCCTAGTGACCCAATGGAGAACGACATGTAATGACATGAAGATTCTACATTTTTCCACTTGTGAGATAAAAATACCTCACAGCAAGAAGGTTCAGGGTTCCAGTCCCGGCTGGAGCACAGGATCTTTCTGTGTGAGTCTGCATGTTCTCCTGTTCCTGTGTGGGTTCTCTCTGGTACTCCAGCTTCCTCCCACAGTCCAAAGACATCAAGAGAGGACGAGGCTGATTGATACTCTAAATTGACTGTAGGTGTGACTGTGAGAGTGAATGGTTGTCTGTCTCTATGTGTTGGTCCTGTGATGGACTGGTGACCTGTCCAGGGTGAACCCCGCCTCTCACCTGTAGACTCTGGGATAGGCTCCACCCCCATGACCCTTAACAGGAATAAGAGGAAGACAATGGATGGATGGATGTTGGAAACGACTGCAATACAGTGTATAAATATTCTAGTTCCATACATGGGAACCTGGTTCTCCTGCTCTTTAACATCCTCCAATAGGAATGGACCGTCTATGACAAAGTATCAATAAATCTATCAAGGAGGAAGAAGAATTCTGATCAAAGAACTGAAGTCAATCTGGAGATCAGTTGATCTCTGGAAGGAGGAGGAGGAGGCATCCTGTGCTTTTATCTCTCTGTTCATGTTTCCTGCTGAGTGTGTGTGTGTGTGTGTGTGTGTGTGTGTCCCAGCTGCAGCAGTCAGTTCAGGTTCCTTCAGTGTGACTGAGGGAGGTTTCTGTCCGATGGTTTCTCCCAGTGTGAACACAGCCTGACTGCTGATGCTGTGCCGACTCTGACAGTGGTTCAGTTTTTCTCAGTGCCTTTGTTGCTGCTCTCAGATCAGAATGAAAGTTCTCTCAACTCTGAGTTCAGCCTCCACAACATGGAGTCACTTGTTTCTCCTTCCTTTGATCAAATAGCGAACGCTTTTGGACGAGGAGGGAGGAAACCACGGCGTTTCACTGCTTTACATTTAGAATCTCACGCCAAGCCGGAGAAGCAGGTCCTGAATCAGTCACGTGGTCACTGCCGGCTGAAGAGGCTTCGGACGTCACCACATACGTCATCAAAACGCGCTTCACAGAACGAGACGAAGACGCGGGAGGTTTTCAAACAACAAGGACAGAAGGAGAAGTCCGTGAACCCCCGGCCTCGGTCTTTGTCTCCTGAAGGCTGAGTGGCGCCGGTAGAACCTCAACATGTGCGCCGCGCAGCTGCTGCGGGTGTCGGTCCAGGAGCGGATCCTCGCCGCCGCTGAAGACTTCCTGCTGCAGCTGGGAGAAGGAGACTCAGCGGCTGGAGTCCCGGTGCTGAGAGCGCTGCTCACCGAGCGGCTGGCGGCGGCCGCGGAGCAGATCGTGGCTCTGCTGGAGGAAACCGTGGCGGAGTACGAGCGGGAGAACCGCTGGCAGAGGTTGCTGCTCGATGCCGTGCTGAAGCCCCGAGTCAGGCTGGACAGAGCAGGTGAGTCCCCCAGGGACCTGCTGCATTGTTCCCAACATAAAGGGAGGTTTTAGTAGCTCAGGAAACAAAGTCTAGGAATTCTAGCTGGAGCTTCATCAGACCAAGTGGTCCAGACCAGCTGGAAAAACCCCTGAGACAAAGTCAAAGAGCAGGCAGCACAATGTTGGTGGGACTCAGTCAGCACACACACACACACACACGTGTCAGCAGTCTCTCTGTCTCCAGCAAGTCACATGATATCCAAATGAGTCCCGTCAGAATGAACCAATGTTACAGCAGCTTTAGGGGACAAAATCCAAAGGCAAACCTCCTGCAGACACCAGTGAAGCTCTGTTGTTTCATTTCAATGCAGTTTCAGTCCAGATCAGTGAGTCCAGAGCTGCTAGCTTGACAGCTAAACATGAGCATCACAACACTCAGCAGGACCATAGCTTTTCTTTAATCTCTTCTTTTTAATCCTCCCTTTTCTTTCTCACCTGTCTTCATTCTTTTTGACAGTTTTTCCACACTATCATCACGTTCAAGTCAAGTCAATTTTATTTGTTTGAACCAAATCACAACAAAGTTCTCTCATGACTCTTTACTAGTAGAGCAGGTCCAGCACCAAACTCCTTCAATGAATCTACACCAACAATTCTCCACCAGCAGCACATCCTGCAACAGTGGTGATGAAAACCTTCCTTTTAACAGGCAGGAACGTCGAGCAGATCCAGGATCAGTGGGGACGGCCTTCTGCTTTGACTGGTTGGGGGGAAAGAGAGCAGGAGAGCAGGGCAGAGACAAAGACAGAGAATGGAGGAAGACAGATATGCAGAAGGAAAGAGAGGGACAGAGATAAAGAGAGAGAGAAAGGAAGAGACTGATGGACAGACGGGGACGTGAGCAGGTGGAGCTACGGGTGGCAGCTTGAGCCTCTTCTGGTCTGCAGCCTCCTCAGCAGCACCAGGATCTGGGATGAGGGGAGAAGAGGAGTTAGTAATATGTTTGAGTACAGGAGGACAGAGAGGAGGAGAGAGAAGCCCAGTGCCCAGTTCTGTGTTGAGGGAATGCGTTGCTCTGCAGCTCACCTCCAAGCTGCTAGGGGGTGTGGCTGTGTCTTTCTATGGTTTCGGGGGCTCTTGTCAGATTCCAAAACAAAACTATTTCCAACAGAAAGTCCAGTGCTTCTCTTTGAACGACTTTGTTTTCATGAATCAAACTTAAAACCTTGAACATGAAAAACACGACTTGTGGCCATTTTCTTCCGGAGACACACATTTTGTCGTGGAGGTTCTTCCACCTCTAAATGCATTCGGCGACTCCTCTGAACGGACCAATCACAGTCCTTGATGTTCACGTCACGACGTGTCGACACAATGAATAGTCAGGACATTTTGGAGGTGCACGTCTGCTGCGGCGTAGGGTCCACGTAGGTCTGCGTCGACAGTGTAGGTACGGCGTTGATGCCATGCAGAAGCATAAACCAGGTTGAAGCCTACAGCAAAATATCGAAGGGCCGGTTTAAGCTGTCCTAACTATAAGTTTGATCAAAAAGGAAGGTCTTGGGGGGGGGGGGGGCATCCCGGACTCAAACCGTTCCACAGGAGGGGAGCCTGATAGCTGAAGGCTCTGGCTCCCATTCTACTTTTAGAACTCTAGGAACCACCAGTAACCCTCCATCCTGGGAGCGAAGGGTTCTAGCTGGATAATAGGGGACTAGGACTGCTTCACTCAGCCTTGCCGTGTCGTGTGTGTGTGTCAGGCTGGCCCAGGATGCTGTGCATGTTGCTTCTTTTGTGACATTAAGATGTAGGCTGACACGGATATTATAAAGGCCTACTTAAAAAAAGAAAGATTTTTCTTGGCGACCTTGGGTTGGACTGGCCGTTCAAGAATTGTCCATTTGTCCCATTATAGACACTAACATTCCAACGAGTGAATGTGATTATGAATGGACAAAGGCATTCAGCAGAGGGGACCTATGACCTTTGACCTGGGTGACACAACGTTGATCCAAGCATCTGAAGCCAGCGTTTCTGTTCCCAGTTTGCTGACTGGTCGTCAGTAGCAGGACGTCTCTTTTCATTGAGTTGATTTCTGTTTCTGTCTGTTGCTCCGCTGTTTCAGAGTCAAATGAAGAGATTTCTGATGTTGCTGTTTGTGTCCTGCAGATGTGGAGCAGCTGCTGGTGATTAAAGAAGAGGTTCCCCCTGAGCTGCAGGACCCAGAGCCCCCCCACATTAAAGAGGAGTGGGAGGAGCTCTGGACCAGTGAGGAGGGAGCGCAGCTTCAAGGGCAGGAGGAGGCTGATATCACCACGTTCCCCTTCACTCTGGTCCCTGTGAAGAGTGAAGGGGACGAAGAGAAACCTCAGTTCCCACAGCTTCATCAGAGTCTAACTGAGGAGAACTTGAAAGAAGAGTCTCTGAGCAGGAGCCCAATTCATCCTCTGAAAACAGAAGCTGATGGAGAAGAGTGTGGAGGACCAGAACCAGAACCAGCCAGCAAGGTAGATCCAGATCCACTTGTACAACCCCAGACTGAAGACCAGATGTCAGACTCTTCTGAAGCTGAGACTGAAGTCAGTGAGGATGATTGGGTCAGACCTGATAACACGGCCACCTCTGAGCACAAGGAACCCTTTGGCTCAAGGAGGAATTTGCTTCAGAAACTGAGCCCAGGACAGGAAGTGAGTCATTGCAGCTCAAAAGAGCAAAAACTAAAAACTGGAAGAGAATCAGAAATCATCAGGAACGTGACCTTTGGTCCTTCTGAATCTGAGACAGAAGTCAGTGAGGATGAGCGTCCATTTAGGTGCTCAACATGCAGTAAAGGTTTTCGTTACAGAAGTAGTTTGGATACTCACATGAGAACACACTCTGGTGTGAAACCATTCCCATGCTCAGTGTGTGGCAAAAGATTCTCAGAAAAGCGACATCTTAAAACGCACATGAGAACACATACTGGAGAAAAACCATTCCCCTGCTCAGTTTGCGGCAAAAGATTTTCTGTAAAGGGATGTCTGAATAGACACATGAGAACACATACTGGAGTGAAACCATTCCCATGCCCAGTTTGTGGTAAAAGATTCTCAACGGGGAATCTGAAATCACACATGAGAACACACACTTTGGAGAAACCATTCCCCTGCTCAGTTTGTGGCAGAACGTTTTCAGAAAAGGGATGTCTGAAAAGACACATGAGAACACACACTGGAGAGAAACCTTTTCCATGCTTACTTTGTATCAAAAAATTTTCAGAAAAGGGATGTCTGAAAAGACACATGAGAACGCACACTGGGGAGAAACCATTCCCCTGCTCTGTTTGTGGCATAAAATTTTCAGATAAGGGATGTGTGAAAAGACACATGAGAACACATACTGGGGAGAAACCATTCCCTTGCTCAGTTTGTGGCACAAGATTCTCAGTGAAGGCACATCTAGAATCACACATGAGAGCACACACTGGGGAGAAACCATTCCCCTGCTCAGTGTGTAGTAAAAGATTCTCAGAAAAGGGACATCTGAAAAGACACATGAGAATGCACACTGGGGAGAAACCATTCCCCTGCTCAGTTTGTTGCAAAAGATTTTCAGAAAGGGGATGTCTGAAAAGACACATGAAAGTGCACACTGGGGAGAAACCATTCCCTTGCTCAGTATGTCATAAAAGATTCCCAGAAAAGGGACATCTGAAAAGACATATGAAAATGCACACTGGGGAGAAACCATTCCCCTGCACTGTGTGTGGCAAAAGATTCTCAGAAAAGGGATGTCTGAAAAGACACACGAGAATGCACACTGAGGAGAACCCTTCCCCTGCTCAGTTTGTGGTAAAAAATTCTCAGAATAGGGACATCTGAAAAGTCACATGAGAACCCACACTGGGGAGAAACCATTTCTCACGACTTGGCTCTGAAGCAATGGCAAAACAGTGGGAGATGTGGGTAGGAAGCCAAATAATGTTTTTTTTAACCAAGAAAACAACAACAAAACAAAATAGAACAAAAAGAGCCATGGGATTTGACAGGCAATGGAGTCAATGTTATGGTTGCATGAGTGTAAGGGAGCTGTAAGGAAGAGATGTTGGCTGCTGAAAATGAAAGTGACAATGGATGAGGAGGAAGAGCGGCTCCTGGCCGGCAAGGCGGGTTCTTTATGAAGAGAGCAACTAACCAACTAGGAGGAATGAACAGCTCCCCACTCTCCAGCTCCCTGCTGCAACACAAGAAACATCATGAAAGACATCAGCCAAGGGACCATCACACCCCCCTACAAGAACAGGGTCCTGAAGGGAATCCCGCTACCAAAATACCATGAATGTAATTTTTCTTGAATCCCAAAATGATAATTCACTAAACCTCTAAAAACCATATACGTCCCCCATTGGTCTGCTCAGATAAGGTCAAACTATCAGGAGGGGAACCAGTGGCCTGCTCCGGTGGTCCAGCATCTCTTGTTGCAATTTAAGAGGCTAGGAAAAGACAAGAGGAGAACCAGAGAGAGGAAAACCGGTCACAATCAAATACCACACTGAGGAACTCTAGACAACACGTCCACCACCACTTTGTTGGTCCCCTTCACATAGCGAATATCCAGTATGACTGCAGGAACAGAGACCACCTGACTGGTCTCTGGTTGGGACACTGCAACGAATGAAGGAAGGTGAGTGGATTATGGTCAGTGGAGACAACGTGTCTACATGGAGAACAATGATGAGAACACACAGCTGAGAGACATCAGTCTTGCTGAGTTAGTTAACAAAGCTCCTCAGGTCAGGAAAACTTGAGACGACGCAACAGAGAAACTTCCTTTGTCCATCCTGTGTTGTGTGACTGAAGCTGAGGAGAAACTGAAACTAATCATGGTGGTGGAGGCCAGACATGAAGGTTGTGGGTGTAAAGAGTTTTTGAAAGCAGAAGGGAAAACACATCAGGAAAGAGACAGGATGAAGCTGAAATCATGGAGCCACCATTGGACAGGAGGGTGTGAGGGCTGATCTGATTTCTCTTAGGTCACCATCAAAGATCCACTTGGCACCAAGTACTGATCTTTATATTGATGTATTGATCCCTGATCAAACACTGAATTGTCTTTGAGATGTGTGAAAATAAATGAGTGGGCGGAGTCTCTGATATCAGTGATGTCATCCAGCTGATGGAGAAATATGTGACATCAGCTGGAGCCTCCGGTGAAGTACCTTTAGTAGTAGTACACATGCAGTATACGCTCAGTACCGGCTCCTACACAGACACAGCGAGCGCTGCTTTAACAAATACATGGTTCCTATGGGAGGGATTGGTTGGATTTCCGGTGTATCAGGACCAGGACTGAAGTTGGTCCCTGACCGTCCTGGAGGGGCGGCTGTAACACAGGATGAGTTTTCACAGTGAAGGTCTTCTTCTTCTACAGCTGAATTAAAGTGTAAACAGCCGTCTACACACCTTTAACTGTCCTTATAAACTTGTCTTTTAATAAACTTTCTGTTCTCTTTTAAAGTTGTCAGTGCTTTTGTTGACATGCAGAGGCTCTACTTGATCACCACCCTGGTGTTTGACTATTTGGAGTGGATGTTCTTGTTGTGATTTGTCTGTTTATCTGCTGCCCCCACGACCTGCGGTGGGAGCTAATTAGCAGTATGCACCAAAACCTAGTTAAACATGGATGCTCTCAAACCAAATCCCTGCCATCGTTCGAAATAATAAAAACACAAGAACACATCTGAGGTTCCTTTTTAGCTGGAATGTTCCTTTCAGAGCTTTAAGACTGAGGAGAAGGATTTTAAACTCTGTTCTGGATTGGTGATGTGGTCTCTCCTCCTAGTTCCTGTCCATGCACTTCTTCCTCCACTTCAAGACTGCAGCTGCTTTCTGGAGCAGCTGCAGTCTTGAAGTGGAGGTTCACTTTTCTGGACCTTTGGCCTTCCCAGCTCACCAGGGTGCTCCCAGCAACTGGAGACAGTTCTGGACCCATTGGGTCTGGTCCTGCTGACGCTATCTGCAATGCTCGTGCTAGCGCGAGTGGATAGGCCTGCCATTTAAATACCATCTTACTCACTCCACAGCAAATTCCAGGCGACTGAAATAAAACTCCAGAATATCAATTTAAAGTGTTTGTTGATAGAATCATTCTGGGGAGGAAACTTTTAGTACATCGCGGTTCTTTTTGAGGGACAAACCTCAGATTTCAGGTGTAATTTTACCTCTCCTCTAGTCGGTAGAAGTGGGCTCACGTTACAGCTTCAGAGGACTGTTATGCTACTGACTGAATGTATTCCTCAGCCATTGATGAGTCGGCCGATATTTATCTATAATATATATTTATATATCCAGTGACTTCTACCAGTGCTGTCTCTGTGCTGGGCTCTAAAACCAGACTGAAACCCTCAAATCAACTCTTGTTATGGAGGAAGTCACTCAGCTGATTAGCAGCTGCTTTCTCCAGGATTTTAGAGAGGAGGGGAGGTCAGCTATCAGTCCATAGTTGGCTAGAACCTCAGGGTATCCACAGCTTCCCTGACCAGGACTTGAACCCTAGGCTGTGGCAGTGAGAGCACCAATTCTAGCCACTAGACCATCAGGGACCACACTGACCAGAGTTTGTCCTTGCAGGAGTCAGTGACTTAATAGAGTCTAACAAAGGGTTGAACCTGAATGAGACAGTTTCCCTTCAACGTGGGGCCATGGCAGAGTGAACCAAGAACACTACAATGGGGGTGAGAGTGGAGCCATGATGGACTCACAGTTCATCACCTCCACCATCATGTGGACCACCTGATCACCTCTCCCTCAACCTCTAAATAACTCATTCCCTGACCGGGAATCGAACCCGGGCCGCGGCGGTGAGAGCGCCGAATCCTAACCACTAGACCATCAGGGACCACACTGAGCTCTCCAACAACAGAGACTATAAACAATGACTCAAGAACACAGGACTCTGTGGTCTCAGCTTGAGATGCAGAGGGTCCACCAAGACCACCAGACACCTCAGCCCCCTAAAGACAGTCCACCCCCAGGATCCTGTCCCCCTCTGCTCCAACTCAGCCCTCCATTCATAACGTGACTTTGTCTCAGTCTCTTCACAATGCCAGTCACTGAAACACTGACAATGTGATGGGGGCTTCCTGTCTTTACTGCATTTTTTTCAAGGCTCACAACTGCTACTTCCTACAGTCGTCTCTACTGTGTACTTGTACTACCAGTTGTTATGAGCAACTGTGGATTTCTAAATATTCCAGTCCTCAGTTTGCAACTGTATAGTGATGATGGGTCAGTTTAGAGCTGTCAATCAATGTTAATAATTGATCTTAACATCTGAAGATTATTTTAGGAACACAAATACTTTTACTTCATTCTGAGGATGAGCAGACGTTCAATATAATTCTCATTTCCTGGTCAAAGACTCCTGCTAGTCAGAGAGGATCTGGGCTGGATTGGAAAGCTTCAGAGAGGAAAACCTTCACTCTGGACTGGACTGAGAACGGAGCAGCCTCAGCTTCCTGGAGCCTGACTTGCCTCTGTGGTCTAAGGCTGTGTGGGCTGACATCACAGTGAAACTCCTGAGATCACAGAGCCTTTGAGATCACAGGCTGACTTCCTTTTTATCCCTAAAATGAAGGAGAAAAATGTTGTGTCTGTGTTTGTGTTGCTGCATCAGTTAAACAGTGACTCTGACAGAGGGGATGTAGCTCAGTGGTAGAGGGCATGCTTTGCATGTATGAGGCCCCGGGTTCAATCCCCGGCATCTCCAGCTGGTCCTTTGGAGCCTTCATCTTACCAGCTAAATTGATCCATAAATGTGACAACAGTTGATAACAAACTACCAGAAGAGAAACCAGTCTGTTGCATATCAAAGTATTTGTAGCTGGGTCAGTGTGACTGTGAGCCTTCATCGCCAGCATGAAGGAGCTGGTTTTATCTTTGCGAAGGAAATCCCACACACAGCTGCTCTCAGTTCCAAATGTGTGTGTCCTCACTCCTCCGTCCTCCTGCTGCCCTCAGAATACAGACACAATTCAACCTGGCAAGTTTGGAGCATAGAAGTGCTCCTGAAGAGATGTGTGTCAGCCCACAGCTGGCTGTTCTTACCTGGAACCTCAAGATGAAACTGCTTCCACAGATTGGAAATGAATCTGATGTTGACTTTTGGACAAATCACCTGTTCATCAGTTCATCATCACTTCCATCCATTTTCTACTGCTTATCTTGTTATAGAAAGGAGTCTATCTGCTGTGTGACTGAGGCAGTTACTGTGAGCTGCTGCATGTCTCAGTGTGTGTGTGTGGGGGGGGGGGCTGTGTGTGACTGGTCGGCTGCCAAGGATTATTGATGAGATCGATCATGATCAGCTCTGAGATCACGGCACAGAAGAAGGAGACTTTTTGATTTTTGGGGGTTCAGTTTCTAAGTCAGACACATCATCACAATTTGAAGTTTTCCTCCAGTAAAAAACAAAACAACACAAAACCAAACAAAAACATGATTTGACTTTTGATGTCTACATTTTTTGGAAATTGTGAGTCCAACAAGCAGGAGGCCGTTTGAGCTTGGAAACTGTGAAGCATCACCAGTAACTGCTGGTTAATTTACAGTTGTTTCCTCCAAAAAGTTTAAAATGAATGAATAAACCTTTAATACTACAGTTAGAAAGTAGTATTTTGCTATCATCTAATTTGATAGGTGGCGCTGTCACCAAAAAACAAAAGTCCAACAAATGCATTTTATCATCCAATTCAGTAGGTGGTGCTGTGGGGTCCTGGAACTGCAGCTCTCAGGTGCTGCAGAATCTCCTCTTGCAAAGCCTCACAGTTCAGAGTCGTTCCAGAATCTAGGAGCAGAAACCAAAGTCTCCTACGACGAGGATGGGATTGGAACCCACGCCTGCAGAGCTCAATGGATCAGCAGTCCATCACCTTAACCACTCGGCCACCTCGTCTCCTGACCGCCATGATGTGCTGCTTTCTCTTAGCCTTTGAAACAGTGAACTCTTTGGAGCCCATTTGTCAGAAATGGACCCAGCAGGAGCCACTGAACACAACTCTGACATCATCAGGCTTCTTCCCAGCAGCTTGGTGCTCCAGAAGGAAGAATCCAGACCATCGCTACATCATCAGAGTGAACACCAGCTGATGTTGACCAGTTTAACAAGCCTTTGACTGCTAAATGACATCCAAGCTCAGATTCTCTTGTCCTGGTAGAACAAGTCAATGTTGAAGAAGATGAGAGGACCAGACTTTTTCATCCAATGCTGGAACAGCGTTAGACTGAAGGTCTGAAGGTCCCTGGTCTGGTCCAGGTTTCAACAGGGGACCAGCATCAGCCAGCATTTAAATGTGGACAGCAGTGGAGGTGAAGCCCACATCAAGGAAACCAGCCTCCTATCACTGTCCTGTGCTGAGTTTCTTTAAAAAATGTGAGACAACCTCAAGAGTTTCTGTTTCCTGTGTTGGACTTTGGCTCAGAGAATCAGAGCCAATCAGAAGCTTGTTGGTCTTGGATGCTGGTCATCAGGGGCAATGAGGGGCTCAGTGTCTTGCTCAAGGACACTTCAACATGGTCACCAGCTGAAGTGAGAACTGAACCAGCAACTCTGCTAGACGGCCACTCTTCCTCCAGGCCGTGCCCCCCGAACCTGAATCATCATGATGTCATTATTTGTTGCTTTAATTCACCAAATGTGTGACGTGGTGAGTTTGTCAGGAGTTTAAAGACCAAAGTTGTGAACACACAGAGAAGTAAACCTGTCAAAGCTGCTTCACTTGATGAGAGAAACTGAGGAACTGATAGAAGAGCAACAAAGAAAATGGAGTCAGAAGGTCGTCTTCTTCACCGCTCAGTCACAACACTGACACACACACACACACACACACACACACACACACACACACACACACACACACAAATAGTTTGTCTTTGAGAGAGGACAAAAAATGTTTGACTGTGCTGACATGAACTTTCATTGTCTAATTTCAGTCTCCTACAAAAGTGTGTGAATGTGGTCGTTGTGGCCGAGTGGTGAAGGCGATGGACTAGAAATCCATTGGGGTCTCCCTGCTCAGGTTGGAGTCCTGCCAACAACGTTAAACTGTTTAAAATTTAAATTTGACGCATTTTTCCTCTACACTGTCCTTCATCACAGCATTTAACATCAGGACTGCTCCCAGATCAGCTCCATGACCTCATCTTTGCACCAGAGTCCCACCCAAGTTCATCAAAAACGGCCAAGCATAAATATATAATATGTATATAATGTGAACACACCTTTACAGGTGCGTTAACGTGCTTAATAATAGAGAATGAGTGAAGGGTGCGTTCAGAGTGGAGTGCAGTACCACAGTCAGGCCAGCAGGTGGGGCTTTCGTTGGTGCTGTCTACCTAATTGCGGTGTCTGTGCTCTGCCAGCAGAGGTCGTGCTTCCCCACCAATCTTCTCGGGTGTCTGAGTGGTGCCGCCATGTTTAGGTCGTAGCAGGAGGACGTAGGTTGGTACTTGGCAGTTCGGACGTAGCGAAAGTCACGTTATGAATGGAGGGCTGAGTTGGAGCAGAGGGGGACAGGATCCTGGGGGTGGACTTTCTTTCGGGGGCTGAGGTGTCTGGTGGTCTTGGTGGACCCTCTGCATCTCAAGCTGAGACCACAGAGTCCTGTGTTCTTGAGTCATTGTCTATAGTCTCTGTTGTTGGAGAGCTCAGTGTGGTCCCTGATGGTCTAGTGGCTAGGATTCGGCGCTTTCACCGCCGCGGCCCGGGTTCGATTCCCGGTCAGGGAATGAGTTATTTAGAGGTTGAGGGAGAGGTGATCAGGTGGTCCACATGATGGTGGAGGTGATGAACTGTGAGTCCATCATGGCTCCACTCTCACCCCCATTGTAGTGTTCTTGGTTCACTCTGCCATGGCCCCATGTTGAAGGGTGACTGTCTCATTCAGGTCCAACCCTTTGTTAGACTCTATTAAGTCACTGACTCCCAAACTCTGTAATCCTCCTTAGTAGCTTTGGTTATTGATGATCTGCAATGGTTTGTGGGGGTGGAGCCTATCCCTCAGGTGAGGGGCGGGGTTTATCCTGGACAGGTCACCAGTCCATGGCAGGGCCATCACATAGAGACAGATTGATTATAAAAATGTTCATCCCCAGTTTGAAGTTAGAGACAGGATTTAAGTGTGGAAGGTTTTTGTATCTTCAATTTAATTCTGAGTGTTGTAAACTGTTTCTAACAAACTCTGCTGTTCAACAGTCAAAATGTTTTCTAACCAAGCTGAATGCTCTCATATACTTTTTAAAGTTGAGTTTCTCTCATGTCCTCCTGAGATCAAAGACAGAATTCTAGGTACAAATAAATACACTATCAAAGCCCTGATGACATCATCATCAATTCTGACTTTGATCTGGAGGCTCTTGCTTTCTTGCTTCAAATAAAAAACGTTGTTCCAGGGAAAAGTCTGCACATAAACACACACACACACACACACACACACACACACACACACACACACGCACACACGCACACGCACACACACACACACACACAGCCTGTCTTCAGTATAAAATGGTCTGTCACGTTCTCTCACGTTGGAAGATTTCTCTGACTCCATTGTGAATAAAGAGATTCTTCATCTGCCACCTGAGTCTTGATCCACTGATTCCTCTGATCCACCTCTTTCTGATCCAACAAGGCTGACATGGATCAGGTGGGTCCATGTCATCCAATCAGGAGGTTTCTCCTCTCAGTTAATTTTCTTCATCCCAGTTTAGATTGATTCTTCTCAGCCTCATGAAGGAGCATCTGATCAGGTGTTTGGCTGCTTGTTGGTGGTAATTCCATAGATTTTAATCTCAGATGTTATAGAATTAATAAGAACATCTTAAAGACCTTTGTCCAACACTTGAAACTCTCCTGTCTGTGGAGGCCCAACTGGCCTTTGGTAGTGAGGTGGTGGATGCATGTGAATGAAATGAGGCTGGTGTTGCTGTGAGGAGCCACTAGAGGGAGACACCTGTCGTTCCTCCCAGCTGACAACGAGGCTTCACAGCTGCATTGGAAGCTGTCCTTTATTGGTCCCAACTGTCTTGAGCTCAGGGGCCAAACTCACCAACAACACTTCCTCCTGGTCATGTGGTCTGTTTGTCAGGAGATTCAATCCAAAGTTGTTGACACACAAGAGAAGAAAACACGTCAAAGTTTGTTCATTTTTATGAATCAAACTGAAAATGAACAGAAGAGTGACAGTGAAAATGGATTCAAAAATAATAAATAATCATGAATAATGAATAAATACTCAGAATTTACTGGCATTTGACTGCATTTTGTGGTTAATCAGTAGATGAAAGAGGAACATATATATTCTATACATGTGATGTACGTACGTGGCTGTGGACAAAAGCGTCTGCTCAATGAAATTGTAGGATTGTAGACTTCTATAAATGTAGAATATAATTGTAGAAATGCTCTCTCTCACCACCCCCAACGTCTGTGCCAGGGTCTCTGGCCAGTGGTCAATGGCTCCTATCACCTGCCCAGGATGGATCCAGCTTGCTTGTCTTTGTAATTCTGCACTTATTAGAGACCTGGAAACAAAGGAATGCTGAAAAAGAGAAAATAGGACCTCACACAAATGGGCTTGTGACAGAAATTAAGATCATTTTGTGAATATCCATCCTCTTCAAATGTGTGTGTGAATGTGGTCGTTGTGGCTGAGTGGTGAAGGCGATGGACTAGAAATCCATTAGGGTGTCCCTGCTCAGGTTGGAGTCCTGCCAGCAACGTTAAACTGTTGATGTTCTATGTCAGGGTGAACGTCCTACCTGTGCCTGATTCAGTGTGGTGGCTCACACCTGAATTTATCCAAACTAGCTAACTTCTTAACGCCAATCTACACAGTTTGAATCATCAAAACCTCAAACTGCAGTAAGAATTTTCAATTCTCTCATCCACAACAATCCTCATCAATAAAATCTGGAAGAAGGAACCGCAGAAAGTCTGCAGGAGAACGTAGACGAGTGCTGCCACCGACCCGTCATGGGGAGGACCGGTAACGTGGTGACCCCACTTCCCAAAAGAAGCCGACCGTCCAGCGCACCCTCATCACCCAATAAGGACCTCGGGGACATCCTGGACTCAGTTGACAGGAAACTAACAAGTTTCGATGCTGGACTCTCTCGTGGAAATCCTCCACAAAGAGCCTCCATGAGTCTCTGGAACTCAGCCAGCAAAAGGTGGCTTCACTGGCCGCTAAAAATCAAGCCCTTCAAGCCTCCAGCCTCCCATCACTGTTTCCTCCCTCTCAAATATGTATCCTGAAATATGGATTTGAGTCTTTAGATGCTGTAACGTCCAAAGATCATATTCTTATTGACCCTCCCCCTTCTTTGTTCCACCATGGAAAGAGGAGAACTCTATTCTAGTTTAGTGGATGAACATAGAGGGACTACACCTGGATCTCTGTGTTTAACAAACAATTGAGTTAAACATCAGGAGTCGTGAGTTTGCTCAAAACTATTGACTTGGAGTGAGTTCAATGAGTTTATAGCCAACAATTCTCCATCAGCAGCACATCCTGCAACAGTGGTGATAAAAACCTTCCTTTTAACAGGCAGGAACCTCGAGCAGATCCAGGATCAGTGGGGACGAGGTTACAAACAAAGGTACCTCAAAACCTCAAAACAGTGATGTCGGAAGAATTGCTCATGATCTCAAAATGATGCGACAGTAATGGAGAAAGAGTTGCTAATGAACT
Source organism: Aulostomus chinensis (assembly GCF_037954235.1). NCBI lineage: Eukaryota > Metazoa > Chordata > Actinopteri > Syngnathiformes > Aulostomidae > Aulostomus > Aulostomus chinensis. The sequence continues at coordinate 28,739,026 of NC_141320.1, read as the reverse complement.
CAAAATAATGCTACAATGATGTTGTAAAAATTGCTAATGAACTCAAAATGATGCTAACAGTAATGTAGTGAAAGTTTCGAATAACCTCAAAGTAATGCTGACAGTGATGTAGTAAGAGTTGCTACGAACCTCAAAATAATGCGACAGTGATGTTGGAAACATTGCCAATGATCTCAAAATGATGCGACAGTGATGTAGTAAGAATTACTAATGAACTCAAAATGATGCTAAAAGTAATGTAGTGATAGTTGCTAATAAACTCAGTGATTCTTTCAGTAATGAAGTGAAAGTTTCGAACAACCTCAAAGTGATGCTGACAGTCATGTGGTAAGAGTTGCTACTAACCACAAAATAATGATACAGTGATGTCGGAAGAATTGCTAATGAACTCAAAATGATGCGAACAGTAATGTAGTGAAAGTTTCGAATAAACCTCAAAGTAATGCTGACAGTGATGTAGTAACAGTTGCTACGAACCTCCAAAAAATGCGACAGTCATTTAGTAAGAGTTGCTAATGAACTCAATTTAATGCTACAGTGATGTTGTGAGAATTGCTCAACAACTCAAAATTATGCTAACAGTAATGTAGTGATAGTTGCTAATAAACTCAAAGTGATGCTGACAGTAATTTAGTAAGAGTTGCTACGAACCTCAAAATATTGCGACAGTGATGTCGGAAGAATTGCTAATGATCTCAAAATGATGCGACAGTGATGTAGTAAGAATTGCTAATGAACTCAAAATGATGCTAACAGTAATGGAGTGAAACTTTCGAATAACCTCAAAGTGATGTTGACAGTCATGTAGTAAGTGTTGCTACGAAACTCAAAATATTGCGACAGTGATGTCGGAAGAATTGCTAATGAACTCAAAATGATGCTAACAGTAATGTAGTGAGAGTTGCTAATAAACTCAGTGATGCTGACAGTAATGTATTAAGAGTTACTAATAACCTCAAAATAATGCTACAGTGATGTCGTAGGAATTGCTAATGAACTCAAAATAATGCTACAGTGATGTCATAAGAATTGCTAATGAACTCAAAATGATGCTAAGAGTAATGTAGTGATAGTTGCTAATAAAATCAGTGATGCTGACAGTCATGTAGTGAGAGTTGCTTCGAACGTAAATAATGCGACAGTGATGTTGGAAGAATTGCTAATGATCTCAAAATGTTGCGACAGTGATGGAGTAAGAATTGCTAATAAACTCAAAATGATGCTAAGAGTAATGTAGTGATAGTTGCTAATAAAATCAGTGATGCTGACAGTCATGTAGTAAGTGTTTCGAACAACCTCAAAGTGATGCTGACAGTCATGTAGTAAGAGTTGCAACTTACCACAAAATAATACTACAGTGATGTCGGAAGAATTGCTAAAGATCTCAAAATGATGCGACAGTGATGGAGTGAAAGTTTCGAATAACCTCAAAGTCATGCTGACAGTCATGTACTAAGAGTTGCTACGAATCTAAAAATAATGCGACAGTAATGCAGTAAAAGTTGCTACGAACCTCAAAATATTGCGACAGTGATGTCGGAAGAATTGCTAATGAACTCAAGATGATGCTAACAGTAATGGAGTGAAACTTTCGAATAACCTCAAAGTGATGCTGACAGTCATGTAGTAAGAGTTGCTAATGAACTCAATTTAATGCTACAGTGATGTCGTGAGAATTTCTCAACAACTCAAAATGATGCTAACAGTAATGTAGTGATAGTTGCTAATAAACTCAAAGTGATGCTGACAGTAATGTAGTAAGAGTTGCTACGAACCTCAAAATAATGCAACAGTAATGTAGTAAGAGTTGCTACGAACCTCAAAATAATGCAACAGTAATGTAGTAAGAGTTGCTACGAACCTCAAAATATTGCGACAGTGATGTCGGAAGAATTGCTAATGGTCTCAAAATGATGCGACAGTGATGTAGAAAGAATTGCTAATGAACTCAAAATGATGCTAACAGTAATGGAGTGAAACTTTCGAATAACCTCAAAGTGATGCTGACAGTCATGTAGTAAGTGTTGCGACGAACCTCAAAATATTGCGACAGTGATGTCGGAAGAATTGCTAATGAACTCAAAATGATGCTAACAGTAATGTAGTGATACTTGCTAATCAACTCAGTGATGCTTACAGTAATGTAGTGAGTGTTTCGAATAACCTCAAAGTGATGCTGACAGTCATGTAGTAAGAGTTGCTACGAACCTTAAAATATTGCGACAGTGATGTCGGAAGAATTGCTAATGAACTCAAGATGATGCTAACAGTAAGGTAGTGATAGTTGCGAAGAAACTCAGTGATGCTTACAGTAATGTAGTAAGAGTTTCGAACAACCTCAAAGTGATGCTGACAGTCATGTACTAAGAGTTGCTACGAACCTCAAAATAATAAGACAGTAATGTAGTTAAAGTTGCTACGAACCTAAAAATAAATACGACAGTGATGTCGGAAGAATTGCTAATGAACTCAAGATGATGCTAACAGTCATGTAGTGATAGTTGCTAAGAAACTCAGTGATGCTTACAGTAATGTAGTAAGAGTTTCAAACAACCTCAAAGTGATGCTGACAGTCATGTAGTAAGAGTTGCTACGAACCTTAAAATAATGCAACAGTAATGTAGTAAGAGTTGCTACGAACCTCAAAAAAATGTGACAGTGATGTCAGAAGAATTGCTAATGATCTCAAAATGATGCGACAGTGATTTAGTAAGAATTGCTAATGAACTCAAAATGATGCTAACAGTAATGGAGTGAACGTTTCGAATAACCTCAAAGTGATGCTGACAGTCATGTACTAAGAGTTGCTACGAACCGAAAAATAATGCGACAGTAATGTAGTTAAAGTTGCTACGAACCTAAAAATAAATACGACAGTGATGTCGGAAGAATTGCTAATGAACTCAAGATGATGCTAACAGTAATGGAGTGAAACTTTCGAATAACCTCAAAGTGATGCTGACAGCCTTTTAGTAAGAGTTGCGAATGAACTCAATTTAATGCTACAGTGATGTCGTGAGAATTTCTCAACAACTCAAAATGATGCTAACAGTAATGTAGTGATAGTTGCTAATAAACTCAAAGTGATGCTGACAGTAATGTAGTAAGAGTTGCTACGAACCTCAAAATAATGCAACAGTAATGTAGTAAGAGTTGCTACGAACCTCAAAATATTGCGACAGTGATGTCGGAAGAATTGCTAATGAACTCAAGATGATGCTAACAGTAATAGAGTGAAACTTTCGAATAACCTCAAAGTGATGCTGACAGTCATGTAGTAAGTGTTGCTACGAACCTCAAAATATTGCGACAGTGATGTCGGAAGAATTGCTAATGAACTCAAAATGATGCTAACAGTAATGTAGTGAGAGTTGCTAATAAACTCAGTGATGCTGACAGTAATGTAGTAAGAGTTACTAATAACCTCAAAATAATGCTACAGTGATGTCGTAGGAATTGCTAATGAACTCAAAATAATGCGAAAGTAATTTCGGAAGAATTGCTAATGATCTCAAAATGATGCTACAGTGATGTCATAAGAATTGCTAATGAACTCAAAATGATGCTAAGAGTAATGTAGTGATAGTTGCTAATAAAATCAGTGATGCTGACAGTCATGTAGTGAGAGTTGCTTCGAACGTAAATAATGCGACAGTGATGTTGGAAGAATTGCTAATGATCTCAAAATGTTGCGACAGTGATGGAGTAAGAATTGCTAATAAACTCAAAATGATGCTAAGGGTAATGTAGTGATAGTTGCTAATAAAATCAGTGATGCTGACAGTCATGTAGTGAGAGTTGCTTCGAACGTAAATAATGCGACAGTGATGTTGGAAGAATTGCTAATGATCTCAAAATGTTGCGACAGTGATGGAGTAAGAATTGCGAATAAACTCAAAATGATGCTCACAGTAATGTAGTGATAGTTGCTCATGATCTCAAAGTGATGCTGACAGAAATGTAGTAAGTGTTTCGAACAACCTATAAGTGATGCTGACAGTCATGTAGTAAGAGTTGCTACTTACCACAAAATAATACTACAGTGATGTCGGAAGAATTGCTAAAGATCTCAAAATGATGCGACAGTGATGGAGTGAAAGTTTCGAATAACCTCAAAGTCATGCTGACAGTCATGTACTAAGAATTGCTACGAATCTAAAAATAATGCGACAGTAATGTAGTAAAAGTTGCTATGAACCTCAAAATATTACGACAGTGATGTCGGAAGAATTGCTAATGAACTCAAGATGATGCTAACAGTAATGGAGTGACACTTTCGAATAACCTCAAAGTGATGCTGACAGCCTTTTAGTAAGAGTTGCTAATGAACTCAATTTAATGCTACAGTGATGTCGTGAGAATTTCTCAACAACTCAAAATGATGCTAACAGTAATGTAGTGATAGTTGCTAATAAACTCAAAGTGATGCTGACAGTAATGTAGTAAGAGTTGCTACGAACCTCAAAATATTGCGACAGTGATGTCGGAAGAATTGCTAATGAACTCAAGATGATGCTAACAGTAATGGAGTGAAACTTTCGAATAACCTCAAAGTGATGCTGACAGTCATGTAGTAAGAGTTGCTACGAACGTCAAAATATTGCGACAGTGATGTCGGAAGAATTGCTAATGAACTCAAGATGATGCTAACAGTAAGGTAGTGAGAGTTGCTAATAAACTCAGTGATGCTGACAGTAATGTAGTAAGAGTTACTAATAACCTCAAAATAATGCTACAGTGATGTCGTAGGAATTGCTCATGAACTCAAAATAATGCGAAAGTAATGTCGGAAGAATTGCTAATGATCTCAAAATGATGCTACAGTGATGTCATAAGAATTGCTAATGAACTCAAAATGATGCTAAGAGTAATGTAGTGATAGTTGCTAATAAAATCAGTGATGCTGACAGTCATGTAGTGAGAGTTGCTTCGAACGTAAATAATGCGACAGTGATGTTGGAAGAATTGCTAATGATCTCAAAATGTTGCGACAGTGATGGAGTAAGAATTGCTAATAAACTCAAAATGATGCTAACAGTAATGTAGTGATAGTTGCTCATGATCTCAAAGTGATGCTGACAGAAATGTAGTAAGTGTTTCGAACAACCTCAAAGTGATGCTGACAGTCATGTACTAAGAGTTGCTACGAACCTCAAAATAATAAGACAGTAATGTAGTTAAAGTTGCTACGAACCTAAAAATAAATACGACAGTGATGTCGGAAGAATTGCTAATGAACTCAAGATGATGCTAACAGTCATGTAGTGATAGTTGCTAAGAAACTCAGTGATGCTTACAGTAATGTAGTAAGAGTTTCAAACAACCTCAAAGTGATGCTGACAGTCATGTAGTAAGAGTTGCTACGAACCTTAAAATAATGCAACAGTAATGTAGTAAGAGTTGCTACGAACCTCAAAATAATGTGACAGTGATGTCAGAAGAATTGCTAATGATCTCAAAATGATGCGACAGTGATTTAGTAAGAATTGCTAATGAACTCAAAATGATGCTAACAGTAATGGAGTGAACGTTTCGAATAACCTCAAAGTGATGCTGACAGTCATGTACTAAGAGTTGCTACGAACCGAAAAATAATGCGACAGTAATGTAGTTAAAGTTGCTACGAACCTAAAAATAAATACGACAGTGATGTCGAAAGAATTGCTAATGAACTCAAGATGATGCTAACAGTAATGGAGTGAAACTTTCGAATAACCTCAAAGTGATGCTGACAGCCTTTTAGTAAGAGTTGCTAATGAACTCAATTAAATGCTACAGTGATGTCGTGAGAATTTCTCAACAACTCAAAATGATGCTAACAGTAATGTAGTGATAGTTGCTAATAAACTCAAAGTGATGCTGACAGTAATGTAGTAAGAGTTGCTACGAACCTCAAAATAATGCAACAGTAATGTAGTAAGAGTTGCTACGAACCTCAAAATAATGCAACAGTAATGTAGTAAGAGTTGCTACGAACCTCAAAATATTGCGACAGTGATGTCGGAAGAATTGCTAATGAACTCAAAATGATGCTAACAGTGATGTAGAAAGAATTGCTAATGAACTCAAAATGATGCTAACAGTAATGGAGTGAAACTTTCGAATAACCTCAAAGTGATGCTGACAGTCATGTAGTAAGGGTTGCGACGAACCTCAAAATATTGCGACAGTGATGTCGGAAGAATTGCTAATGAACTCAAAATGATGCTAACAGTAATGTAGTGATACTTGCTAATCAACTCAGTGATGCTTACAGTAATGTAGTGAGTGTTTCGAATAACCTCAAAGTGATGCTGACAGTCATGTAGTAAGAGTTGCTACGAACCTCAAAATATTGCGACAGTGATGTCGGAAGAATTGCTAATGAACTCAAGATGATGCTAACAGTAAGGTAGTGATAGTTGCTAAGAAACTCAGTGATGCTTACAGTAATGTAGTAAGAGTTTCGAACAACCTCAAAGTGATGCTGACAGTCATGTACTAAGAGTTGCTACGAACCTCAAAATAATAAGACAGTAATGTAGTTAAAGTTGCTACGAACCTAAAAATAAATACGACAGTGATGTCGGAAGAATTGCAAATGAACTCAAGATGATGCTAACAGTCATGTAGTGATAGTTGCTAAGAAACTCAGTGATGCTTACAGTAATGTAGTAAGAGTTGCTACGAACCTTAAAATAATGCAACAATAATGTAGTAAGACTTGCTACGAACCTCAAAATAATTTGACAGTGATGTCAGAAGAATTGCTAATGATCTCAAAATGATGCGACAGTGATTTAGTAAGAATTGCTAATGAACTCAAAATGATGCTAACAGTAATGGAGTGAACGTTTCGAATAACCTCAAAGTGATGCTGACAGTCATGTACTAAGAGTTGCTACGAACCTCAAAATAATGCGACAGTAATGTAGTTAAAGTTGCTACGAACCTAAAAATAAATACGACAGTGATGTCGAAAGAATTGCTAATGAACTCAAGATGATGCTAACAGTAATGGAGTGAAACTTTCGAATAACCTCAAAGTGATGCTGACAGTCATGTAGTAAGAGTTGCTACGAACGTCAAAATATTGCGACAGTGATGTCGGAAGAATTGCTAATGAACTCAAGATGATGCTAACAGTAAGGTAGTGATAGTTGCTAAGAAACTCAGTGATGCTTACAGTAATGTAGTAAGAGTTTCGAACAACCTCAAAGTGATGCTGACAGTCATGTACTAAGAGTTGCTACGAACCTCAAAATAATAAGACAGTAATGTAGTTAAAGTTGCTACGAACCTAAAAATAAATACGACAGTGATGTCGAAAGAATTGCTAATGAACTCAAGATGATGCTAACAGACATGTAGTGATAGTTGCTAAGAAACTCAGTGATGCTTACAGTAATGTAGTCAGAGTTTCGAACAACCTCAAAGTGATGCTGACAGTCATTTAGTAAGAGTTGCCAATGAACTCAATTCAATGCTACAGTGATGTCGTGAGAATTGCTCATGAACTCAAAATGATGCTCACAGTAATGTAGTGATAGTTGCTAATAAACTCAGTGATGCTGACAGTAATGTAGTAAGAGTTGCTACGAACCTTAAAATAATGCAACAATAATGTAGTAAGACTTGCTACGAACCTCAAAATAATGAGACAGTGATGTCAGAAGAATTGCTAATGATCTCAAAATGATGCGACAGTGATTTAGTAAGAATTGCTAATGAACTCAAAATGATGCTAACAGTAATGGAGTGAACGTTTCGAATAACCTCAAAGTGATGCTGACAGTCACGTACTAAGAGTTGCTACGAACCTCAAACTAATGTGACAGTGATGTCAGAAGAATTGCTCATGAACTCAAAATGATGCAAACAGTAATGTAGTGGTAGTTGCTAATCAAGTCAGTGATGCTAACAATAATGCAGTGAAACTTTCAAATAACCTCAAAGTGATGCTGACAGTCATGTAGTAGGAGTTTATACGAACCTCAAAATAACGCGAAAGTAATGTAGGAAAAGTTGCTACGAACCTCAAAATATTGCGACAGTGATGTCGGAAGAATTGCTAATGAACTCAAGATGATGCTAAGAGTAATGTAGTGGTAGTTGCTAATCAAGTCAGTGATGCTAACAGTAATGTAGTAAGAGTTTCGAACAACCTCAAAGTGATGCTGACAGTCATGTAGTAAGAGTTGCTACGAACCTTAAAATAATGGGACAGTGATGTCGTGAGAATTGCTAATAAAATCAAAGTAATGCTGACAGTAATGTAGTAAGAGTTGCTACGAACCTTTAAATAAAGCAACAGTAATGTAGTAAGAGTTGCTACGAACCTCAAAATAATGTGACAGTGATGTCAGAAGAATTGCTCATGATCTCAAAATGATGCGACAGTGATGTAGTAAGAATTGCTCATGAACTCAAAATGATGCTAAAAGTAATGGAGTGAAAGTTTCGAATAACCTCAAAGTGATGCTGACAGTCATGTAGTAAGAGTTGCTACGAACCTCAAAATAATGCGACAGTGATGTCAGAAGAATTGCTAAAGATCTTAAAATGATGCGACAGTGATTTAGTAAGAATTGCTAATGAACTCAAGATGATGCTAACAGTAATGTAGTGATAGTTGCTAAGAAACTCAGTGATGCTTACAGTAATGTAGTAAGAGTTTCAAACAACCTCAAAGTGATGCTGACAGTCATTTAGTAACAGTTGCTAATGAACTCAATTTAATGCTACAGTGATGTCGTGAGAATTGCTCATTAACTCAAAGTGATGCTAACATTAATGTAGTGATAGTTGCTAATAAACTCAAAGTGATGCTGACAGTAATGTAGTAAAAGTTGCTACGAACCTCAAAATATTGCGACAGTGATGTCGGAAGAATTGCTAATGAACTCAAGATGAAGCTAACAGTAATGTAGTGGTAGTTGCTAATTAACTCAGTGATGCTTACAGTGATGTAATAAGTGTTTCGAACAACCTCAAAGTGATGCTGACAGTCATGTAGTAAGAGTTGCTACGAACCTTAAAATAATGCGACAGTGATGTCAGAAGAATTGCTAAAGATCGTAAAATGATGCGACGGTGATTTAGTAAGAATTGCTCATGAACTCAAGATGATGCTAACAGTAATGTAGGGATAGTTGCTAAGAAACTCAGTGATGCTTACAGTAATGTAGTAAGAGTTTCGAACAACCTCAAAGTGATGCTGACAGTCATTTAGTAAGAGTTGCTAATGAACTCAATTTAATGCTACAGTGATGTCGGAAGAACTGCTAATGATCTCAAAATGATGTGACAGTGATGTAGGAAGAATTGCTAATGAACTTAAAATGATGCTAACAGTAATGTAGTGATAGTTGCTAAGAAACTCAAAGTGATGTTGACAGTAATGTAGTAAGTGTTGCTACGAACCTCAAAATAATGCGACAGTAATGTAGTAAAAGTTGCTACGAACCTCAAAATATTGCGACAGTGATGTCGGAGGAATTGCTAATGAACTCAAAATGATGCTAACAGTAATGTAGTGATAGTTGCTAATCAGCTCAGTGATGCTTACAGTAATGTAGGAAGAGTTTCGAACAACCTCAAAGTGATGCTGACAGTCATTTAGTAAGAGTTGCTAATGAACTCAATTCAATGCTACAGTGATGTGGTGAGAATTGCTCATAAACTCAAAATGATGCGACAGTAATGTAGTGACAGTTGCTAATAAACTCAAAGTGATGATGACAGTAATGTAGTAAGAGTTGCTACGAACCTTAAAATAATGCAACAATAATGTAGTAAGAGTTGCTACGAACCTCAAAATAATGTGACAGTGATGTCAGAAGAATTGCTAATGATCTCAAAATGATGCGACAGTGATGTAGTAAGAATTGCTAATGAACTCAAAATGATGCTAACAGTAATGGAGTGAAACTTTCGAATAACCTCAAAGTGATGCTGACAGTCATGTAGTAAGTGTTGCTACAAACCTCAAAATAATGCGAAAGTAATGTAGTAAAGTTGCTACGAACCTCAAAATATTGCGACAGTGATGTCGGAAGAATTGCTAATGATCTCAAAATGATGCGACAGTGATGTAGTAAGAATTGCAAATGAACTCAAAATGATGCTAACAGTAATGGAGTCAAACTTTCGAATAACCTCAAAGTGATGCTGACAGTCATGTAGTAAGTGTTGCTACAAACCTCAAAATAATGCGAAAGTAATGTAGTAAAAGTTGCTACGAACCTCAAAATATTGCGACAGTGATGTCGGAAGAATTGTTCATGAACTCAAGATGATGCTAACAGCAATGTAGTGATAGTTGCTAAGAAACTCAGTGATGCTTACAGTAATGTAGTAAGAGTTTCGAATAACCTCAAAGTGATGCTGACAGTCATTTAGTAAGAGTTGCTAATGAACTCAGTTCAATGCTACAGTGATGTCGTGAGAATTGCTCATAAACTCAAAATGATGCTAACAGTAATGTAGTGATAGTTGCTAATAAACTCAAAGTAATGCTGACAGAAATGTAGTAAGAGTTGCTACGAACCTTTAAATAAAGCAACAGTAATGTAGTTAGAGTTGCTACGAACCTCAAAATAATGTGACAGTGATGTCGGAAGAATTGCTAATGAACTCAAAATATTGCTAACATTAATGTAGTGATAGTTGCTAATCAAGTCAGTGATGCTTACAGTAATGTAGTAAGTGTTTCGAATAACCTCAAAGTGATGCTGACAGTCATGTACAAAGAGTTGCTACGAATCTCAAAATAATGCGACAGTAATGTAGTAAAAGTTGCTACCAACCTCAAAATATTGCGACAGTGATGTCGGAAGAATTGCTATCGAACTCAAGATGATGCTAACAGTAATGTTGTGGTAGTTGCTAATCAAGTCAGTGATGCTTACAGTAATGTAGTAAGAGTTTCGAACAACCTCAAAGTGATGCTGACAGTCATGTAGTAAGTGTTGCTACGAACCTCAAAATAATGCGACAGTCATGGAGTAAAAGTTGCTACGAACCTCAAAATATTGCAACAGTGATGTCGGAAGAATTGCTTATGAACTCAAAATGATGCGAACAGTAATGTAGTGATAGTTGCTAATCAACTCAGTCATGCTTACAGTAATGTAGTAAGTGTTTCGAATAACCTCAAAGTGATGCTGACAGTCATGTAGTAAGAGTTGCTACGAACCTCAAAATAATGCGAAAGTAATGTAGTAAAAGTTGCTACGAACCTCAAAATAATGCGAAAGTAATGTAGTAAAAGTTGCTACGAACCTCAAAATATTGCGACAGTGATGTCGGAAGAATTGCTAATGAACTCAAGATGATGCTAACAGTAATGTAGTGGTAGTTGCTAATCAAGTCAGTGATGCTTACAGTAATGTAGTAAGAGATTCGAACAACCTCAAAGTGATGCTGACAGTCATGTAGTAAGAGTTGCTACGAACCTCAAAATAATGGGTAAGTGATGTCGGAAGGACTGCCAATGAACTCAAAATGATGCTAACAGTAATGTAGTGATAGTTGCTAAGAAACTCAGTGATGCTTGCAGTAATGTAGTAAGAGTTGCTACGAACCTCAAAATAAATACGACAGTGATGTCGGAAGAATTGCTAATGAACTCAAGATGATGCTAACAGTAATGTAGTGATAGTTGCTAAGAAACTCAGTGATGCTTACAGTAATGTAGTCAGAGTTTCGAACAACCTCAAAGTGATGCTGACAGTCATTTAATAAGAGTTGCTAATGAACTCAAATCAATGCTACAGTGATGTCGTGAGAATTGCTCATGAACTCAAAATGATGCTAAAAGTAATGTAGTGATAGTTGCTAATAAACTCAAAGTAATGCTGACAGTAATGTAGTAAGAGTTGCTACGAACCTTTAAATAAAGCAAAAGTAATGTAGTTAGAGTTGCTACGAACCTCAAAATAATGTGACAGTGATATCAGAAGAATTGCTAATGATCTTAAAATGATGCGACAGTGATTTAGTAAGAATTGCTAATGAACTCAAAATGATGCTAAAAGTAATGGAGTGAAAGTTTCCAATAACCTCAAAGTGATGCTGACAGTCATGTAGTAAGAGTTGCTACGAACCTCAAAATAATGCAACAGTAATGTAGTAAAAGTTGCTACGAACCTCAAAATATTGCGACAGTGATGTCGGAAGAATTGCTAATGAACTCAAAATGATGCTAACAGTAATGTAGTGATAGTTGCTAATCAAGTCAGTGATGCTTACAGTAATGTAGTAAGAGTTGCTACGAACCTCAAAATAATGCGACAGTGATGTCAGAAGAACAGCTGAAGATCTTAAAATGATGCGACAGTGATATAGTAAGAATTGCTCATGAACTCAAGATGATGCTAACAGTAATGTAGTGATAGTTGCTAAGAAACTCAGTGATGATTACAGTAATGTAGTAAGAGTTTCGAACAACCTCAAAGTGATGCTGACAGTCATTTAGTAAGAGTTGCTAATGAACTCAATTTAATGCTACAGTGATGTCGTGAGAATTAATCATTAACTGAAAATGATGCTAACAGTAATGTAGTGATAGTTTCTAATGAACTCAAAGTGATGCTGACAGTAATGTAGTAAGAGTTGCTACGAACCTAAAAATATTGCTACAGTGATGTCGTGAGAATTGCTCATTAACTCAAAATGATGCAAACAGTAATGTAGTGATAGTTGCTAAGAAACTCAGTGATGCTTGCAGTAATGTAGTAAGAGTTGCTACGAACCTCAAAATATTGCGACAGTGATGTCGGAAGAATTGCTAATGATCTCAAAATGATGCGACAGTGATGTCGTAAGAATTGCTAATGAACTCAAAATGATGCTAACAGTAATGGAGTGAAACTTTCGAATAACCTCAAAGTGATACTTACAGTTATGTAGTAAGAGTTGCTACGAACCTCAAAATAATGTGACAGTGATATCAGAAGAATTGGTAATGATCTCAAAATGATGCGACAGTGATGTCGGAAGAATTGCTAATGAACTCAAGATGATGCTAACAGTAATGTAGTGATAGTTGCTAAGAAACTAAGTGATGCTTAAAATAATGTAGTCAGAGTTTCGAACAACCTCAAAGTGATGCTGACAGTCATTTAATAAGAGTTGCTAATGAACTCAAATCAATGCTACAGTGATGTCGTGAGAATTGCTCATGAACTCAAAATGATGCTAAAAGTAATGTAGTGATAGTTGCTAATAAACTCAAAGTGATGTTGACAGTAATGTAGTAAGAGTTGCTACGAACCTTAAAATATTCCCACAGTGATGTCGGAAGAATTGCGAATGAACTCAAGATGATGCTAACAGCAATGGAGTGAAACTTTCGAATATCCTCAAAGTGATGCTGACAGTCATGTACTAAGAGTTGCTACGAACCTCAAAATAATGCGACAGTGATGTCGGAAGAATTGCTAAAGATCTCAAAATGATGCGACAGTGATTTAGAAAAAAGTGCTCATGAACTCAAAATGATGCTAACAGTAATGGAGTGAACGTTTCGAATAACCTCAAAGTGATGCTGACAGTCTTGTACAAAGAGTTGCTACGAACCTCAAAATAATGCGACAGTGATGTCGGAAGAATTGCTAATGATCTCAAAATGATGCGACAGTGATGTAGTAAGAATTCCTAATGAACTCAAAATGATGCTAACAGTAATGGAGTGAAACTTTCGAAAAACCTCAAAATGATGCTGACAGTCATGGAGTAAGTGTTGCTACAAACCTCAAAATAATGCGACAGTAATGTAGTAAAAGTTGCTACGAACCTCAAAATATTGCGACCGTGATGTCGGAAGAATCGCTAATGAACTCAAGATGATGCTAACAGTAATGTAGTGAAAGTTGCTAAGAAACTCAGTGATGCTTACAGTAATGTAGTAAGAGTTTCGAACAACCTCAAAGTGATGCTGACAGTCATTTAGTAAGAGTTGCTAATGAACTCAATTCAATGCTACAGTGATGTCGTGAGAATTGCTCATGAACTCAAAATAATGCGAACCGTAATGTAGTGATAGTTGCTAATAAACTCAAAGTGATGCTGACAGTAATGTAGTAAGAGTTGCTACGAACCTTAAAATAATGCAACAATAATGTAGTAAGAGTTGCTAATGAACTCAATTCAATGCTACAGTGATGTCGTGAGAATTGCTCATGAACTCAAAATGATGCGAACAGTAATGTAGTGATAGTTGCTAATAAACTCAAAGTGATGCTAACAGTCATGTAGTAAGAGTTGCTACGAACCTTAAAATAATGTGACGGTGATGTCAGAAGAATTGCTAATGATCTCAAAATGATGCGACAGTGATGTCATCAGAATTGTTAATGATCTGAAAATGATGCGACAGTGATGTAGTAAGAATTGCTAATGAACTCAAAATGATGCTAACAGTGATGTAGTGATAGTTGCTAAAAAACTCAAAGTGATGCTGACAATAATGTAGTAAAAGTTGCTACGAACCTCAAAATAATGCAACAATAATGTAGTAAAAGTTGCTACGAACCTCAAAATATTGCGACAGTCATGTCGTAAAAGTTAATACGAACCTCAAAATATTGCGACAGTGATGTCGGAAGAACTGCTAATGAACTCAAAATGATGCTAACAGTAATGAAGTGATAGTTGCTAATCAACTCAGTGATGCTGACAGTAATGTATTAAGTGTTTCGAACAACCTCAAAGTGATGCTGACAGTCATGTAGTAAGAGTTGCTACGAACCTCAAAATAATGTGACAGTGATGTCAGAAGAATTGTTAATGATCTGAAAATGATGCGACAGTGATGTAGTAAGAATTGCTAGTGAACTCAAAATGATGCTAACAGTAATGGAGTGAAAGTTTCGAATAACCTCAAAGAGATGCTGACAGTCATGTAGTAAGAGTTGCTACGAACCTCAAAATAATGCGACAGTAATGTAGTAAAAGTTGCTACGAACCTCAAAATATTGCGACAGTGATGTCGGAAGAATTGCTAATGAACTCAAAATGATGCTAACAGTAATGTAGTGATAGTTGCTAATCAACTCATTGTTGCTGACAGTGATGTAGTAAGTGTTTCGAACAACCTCAAAGTGATGCTGACAGTCATGTAGTAAGAGTTGCTACGAACCTCAAAATAATGCGACAGTGATGTCAGAAGAAATCCTAAAGATCTAAAAATGATGCGAAAGTGATTTAGTCAGAATTGCTAATGAACTCAAAATGATGCTAACAGTAATGGAGTGAACGTTTCGAATAACCTCAAAGTGATGCTGACAGTCATGTACTAAGAGTTGCTACGAACCTCAAAATAATGCGACAGTAATGTAGTAAAAGTTGCAACGAACCTCAAAATATTGCGACAGTGATGTCGGAAGAATTGCAAATGAACTCAAAATGATGCTAAAAGTAATGTAGTGATAGTTGCTAATCAAGTCAGTAATGCTTTCAGTAATGTAGTAAGTGTTTCGAAGAACCTCAAAGTGATGCTGACAGTCATGTAGTAAGAGTTGCTAAGAACCTCAAAATATTACACGGGAATGTAGTAAAAGTTGCTACGAACCTCAAAATATTGCGACAGTGATGTCGGAAGAATTGCTAATGAACTTAAAATGATGCTAACAGTAATGTAGTGATAGTTGCTAATCAAGTCAGTGATGCTTACAGTAATGTAGTAAGTGTTTCGAATAACCTCAAAGTGATGCTGACAGTCATGTAGTAAGAGTTGCTAATGAACTCAATATAATGCCACAGTAATGGAGTAAAAGTTGCTACGAACCTCAAAATATTGCGACAGTGATGTCGGAAGAATTGCTAATGAACTTAAAATGATGCTAACAGTAATGTAGTGATAGTTGCTCATCAACTCAGTGATGCTGACAGTAATGTATTAAGTGTTTCGAACAACCTCAAAGTGATGCTGACAGTCATGTAGTAAGAGTTGCTACGAACCTCAAAATAATGTGACAGTGATGTCAGAAGAATTGTTAATGATCTGAAAATGATGCGACAGTGATGTAGTAAGAATTGCTAGTGAACTCAAAATGATGCTAACAGTAATGGAGTGAAACTTTCGAATAACCTCAAAGTGATGCTGACAGTCATGTAGTAAGTGTTGCTACGAACCTCAAAATAATGCGACAGTAATGTAGTAAAAGTTGCTACGAACCTCAAAATATTGCGACAGTGATGTCGGAAGAATTGCTAATGAACTCAAAATGATGCTAACAGTAATGTAGTGATAGTTGCTAAGAAACTCAGTGATGCTTAAAGTAATGTAGAAAGAGTTTCTAACAACCTCAAAGTGATGCTGACAGTAATTTAGTAAGAGTTGCTAATGAACTCAATTTAATGCTACAGTGATGTCGTGAGAATTGCTCAACAACTCAAAATGATGCTAACAGTAATGTAGTGATAGTTGCTAAAAAACTCAAAGTGATGCTGACAATAATGTAGTAAAAGTTGCTACGAACCTCAAAATAATGCAACAATAATGTAGTAAAAGTTGCTACGAACCTCAAAATATTGCGACAGTCATGTAGTAAAAGTTAATACGAACCTCAAAATATTGCGACAGTGATGTCGGAAGAACTGCTAATGAACTCAAAATGATGCTAACAGTAATGTAGTGATAGTTGCTAATCAACTCAGTGATGCTGACAGTAATGTAGTAAGTGTTTCGAACAACCTCAAAGTGATGCTGACAGTCATGTAGTAAGAGTTGCTACGAACCTCAAAATAATGTGACAGTGATGTCAGAAGAATTGTTAATGATCTGAAAATGATGCGACAGTGATGTAGTAAGAATTGCTAGTGAACTCAAAATGATGCTAACAGTAATGGAGTGAAAGTTTCGAATAACCTCAAAGAGATGCTGACAGTCATGTAGTAAGAGTTGCTTCGAACCTAAAATAATGCGACAGTAATGTAGTAAAAGTTGCTACGAACCTCAAAATATTGCGACAGTGATGTCGGAAGAATTGCTAATGAACTCAAAATGATGCTAAAAGTAATGTAGTGATAGTTGCGAATAAAGTCAGTAATGCTTTCAGTAATGTAGTAAGTGTTTCGAAGAACCTCAAAGTGATGCTGACAGTCATGTAGTAAGAGTTGCTAAGAACCTCAAAATATTGCACGGGAATGTAGTAAAAATTGCTACGAACCTCAAAATATTGCGACAGTGATGTCGGAAGAATTGCTAATGAACTTAAAATGATGCTAAAAGTAATGTAGTGATAGTTGCTAATCAAGTCAGTGATGCTTACAGTAATGTAGTAAGTGTTTCGAAGAACCTCAAAGTGATGCTGACAGTCATGTAGTAAGAGTTGCTAAGAACCTCAAAATATTGCACGGGAATGTAGTAAAAGTTGCTACGAATCTCAAAATATTGCGACAGTGATGTCGGAAGAATTGCTAATGAACTTAAAATGATGCTAACAGTAATGTAGTGATAGTTGCTAATCAAGTCAGTGATGCTTACAGTAATGTAGTAAGTGTTTCGAATAACCTCAAAGTGATGCTGACAGTCATGTAGTAAGAGTTGCTAATGAACTTAAAATGATGCTAACAGTAATGTAGTGATAGTTGCTAATCAAGTCAGTGATGCTTACAGTAATGTAGTAAGTGTTTCGAATAACCTCAAAGTGATGCTGACAGTCATGTAGTAAGAGTTGCTAATGAACTCAATATAATGCCACAGTAATGGAGTAAAAGTTGCTACGAACCTCAAAATATTGCGACAGTGATGTCGGAAGAATTGCTAATGAACTTAAAATGATGCTAACAGTAATGTAGTGATAGTTGCTCATCAACTCAGTGATGCTTACAGTAATGTAGTAAGTGTTTCGAATAACCTCAAAGTGATGGTGACAGTCATGTAGTAAGAGTTGCTACGAACCTCAAAATAATGCGACAGTGATGTCGGAAGAATTGCTAATGATCTCAAAATGATGCGACAGTGACGTAGTAAGAAATGCTAATGAACTCAAGATGATGCTAACAGTAATGGAGTGAAACTTTCGAATAACCTCAAAGTGATGCTGACAGTCATGTAGTAAGTGTTGCTACGAACCTCAAAATAATGCGACAGTAATGTAGTAAAAGTTGCTACGAACCTCAAAATATTGCGACAGTGATGTCGGAAGAATTGCTAATGAACTCAAAATGATGCTAACAGTAATGTAGTGATAGTTGCTAAGAAACTCAGTGATGCTTAAAATAATGTAGAAAGAGTTTCTAACAACCTCAAAGTGATGCTGACAGTCATTTAGTAAGAGTTCCTAATGAACTCAATTTAATGCTACAGTGATGTCGTGAGAATTGCTCAACAACTCAAAATGATGCTAACAGTAATGGAGTGAAAGTTTCGAATAACCTCAAAGAGATGCTGACAGTCATGTAGTAAGAGTTGCTTCGAACCTAAAATAATGCGACAGTAATGTAGTAAAAGTTGCTACGAACCTCAAAATATTGCGACAGTGATGTCGGAAGAATTGCTAATGAACTCAAAATGATGCTAAAAGTAATGTAGTGATAGTTGCGAATCAAGTCAGTAATGCTTTCAGTAATGTAGTAAGTGTTTCGAAGAACCTCAAAGTGATGCTGACAGTCATGTAGTAAGAGTTGCTAAGAACCTCAAAATATTGCACGGGAATGTAGTAAAAGTTGCTACAAACCTCAAAATATTGCGACAGTGATGTCGGAAGAATTGCTAATGAACTCAAGATGATGCTAACAGTAATGGAGTGAAACTTTCGAATAACCTCAAAGTGATGCTGACAGTCATGTAGTAAGTGTTGCTACGTACCTCAAAATAATGCGACAGTAATGTAGTAAAAGTTGCTACGAACCTCAAAATATTGCGACAGTGATGTCGGAAGAATTGCTAATGAACTCAAAATGATGCTAACAGTAATGTAGTGATAGTTGCTAAGAAACTCAGTGATGCTTAAAGTAATGTAGAAAGAGTTTCTAACAACCTCAAAGTGATGCTGACAGTAATTTAGTAAGAGTTGCTAATGAACTCAATTCAATGCTACAGTGATGTCGTGAGAATTGCTCAACAACTCAAAATGATGCTAACAGTATTGTAGTGATAGTTGCTAAAAAACTCAAAGTGATGCTGACAATAACGTAGTAAAAGTTGCTACGAACCTCAAAATAATGCAACAATAATGTAGTAAAAGTTGCTACGAACCTCAAAATATTGCGACAGTCATGTAGTAAAAGTTAATACAAACCTCAAAATATTGCGACAGTGATGTCGGAAGAACTGCTAATGAACTCAAAATGATGCTAACAGTAATGTAGTGATAGTTGCTAATCAACTCAGTGATGCTGACAGTAATGTAGTAAGTGTTTCGAACAACCTCAAAGTGATGCTGACAGTCATGTAGTAAGAGTTGCTACGAACCTCAAAATAATGTGACAGTGATGTCAGAAGAATTGTTAATGATCTGAAAATGATGCGACAGTGATGGAGGAAGAATTGCTAGTGAACTCAAAATGATGCTAACAGTAATGGAGTGAAAGTTTCGAATAACCTCAAAGAGATGCTGACAGTCATGTAGTAACAGTTGCTACGAACCTCAAAATATTGCACGGGAATGTAGTAAAAGTTGCTACGAACCTCAAAATATTGCGACAGTGATGTCGGAAGAATTGCTAATGAACTTAAAATGATGCTAACAGTAATGTAGTGATAGTTGCTAATCAAGTCAGTGATGCTTACAGTAATGTAGTAAGTGTTTCGAAGAACCTCAAAGTGATGCTGACAGTCATGTAGTAAGAGTTGCTAAGAACCTCAAAATATTGCACGGGAATGTAGTAAAAGTTTCTACCAACCTCAAAATATTGCGACAGTGATGTCGGAAGAATAGCTAATGAACTTAAAATGATGCTAACAGTAATGTAGTGATAGTTGCTAATCAAGTCAGTGATGCTTACAGTAATGTAGTAAGTGTTTCGAATAACCTCAAAGTGATGCTGACAGTCATGTAGTAAGAGTTGCTAATGAACTTAAAATGATGCGAACAGTAATGTAGTGATAGTTGCTAATCAAGTCAGTGATGCTTACAGTAATGTAGTAAGTGTTTCGAATAACCTCAAAGTGATCCTGACAGTCATGTAGTAAGAGTTGCTAATGAACTCAATATAATGCCACAGTAATGGAGTAAAAGTTGCTACGAACCTCAAAATATTGCGACAGTGATGTCGGAAGAATTGCTAATGAACTTAAAATGATGCTAACAGTAATGTAGTGATAGTTGCTCATCAACTCAGTGATGCTTACAGTAATGTAGTAAGTGTTTCGAATAACCTCAAAGTGATGATGACAGTCATGTAGTAAGAGTTGCTACGAACCTCAAAATAATGCGACAGTGATGTCAGAAGAATTGCTAATGATCTCAAAATGATGCGACAGTGACGTAGTAAGAAATGCTAATGAACTCAAGATGATGCTAACAGTAATGGAGTGAAACTTTCGAATAACCTCAAAGTGATGCTGACAGTCATGTAGTAAGTGTTGCTACGAACCTCAAAATAATGCGACAGTAATGTAGTAAAAGTTGCTACGAACCTCAAAATATTGCGACAGTGATGTCGGAAGAATTGCTAATGAACTCAAAATGATGCTAACAGTAATGTAGTGATAGTTGCGAATCAAGTCAGTAATGCTTTCAGTAATGTAGTAAGTGTTTCGAAGAACCTCAAAGTGATGCTGACAGTCATGTAGTAAGAGTTGCTAAGAACCTCAAAATATTGCACGGGAATGTAGTAAAAGTTGCTACGAACCTCAAAATATTGCGACAGTGATGTCGGAAGAATTGCTAATGAACTTAAAATGATGCTAACAGTAATGTAGTGATAGTTGCTAATCAAGTAAGTGATGCTTACAGTAATGTAGTAAGTGTTTCGAAGAACCTCAAAGTGATGCTGACAGTCATGTAGTAAGAGTTGCTAAGAACCTCAAAATATTACACGGGAATGTAGTAAAAGTTGCTACGAACCTCAAAATATTGCGACAGTGATGTCGGAAGAATTGCTAATGAACTTAAAATGATGCTAACAGTAATGTAGTGATAGTTGCTAATCAAGTCAGTGATGCTTACAGTAATGTAGTAAGTGTTTCGAATAACCTCAAAGTGATGCTGACAGTCATGTAGTAAGAGTTGCTAATGAACTCAATATAATGCCACAGTAATGGAGTAAAAGTTGCTACGAACCTCAAAATATTGCGACAGTGATGTCGGAAGAATTGCTAATGAACTTAAAATGATGCTAACAGTAATGTAGTGATAGTTGCTCATCAACTCAGTGATGCTGACAGTAATGTATTAAGTGTTTCGAACAACCTCAAAGTGATGCTGACAGTCATGTAGTAAGAGTTGCTACGAACCTCAAAATAATGTGACAGTGATGTCAGAAGAATTGTTAATGATCTGAAAATGATGCGACAGTGATGTAGTAAGAATTGCTAGTGAACTCAAAATGATGCTAACAGTAATGGAGTGAAACTTTCGAATAACCTCAAAGTGATGCTGACAGTCATGTAGTAAGTGTTGCTACGAACCTCAAAATAATGCGACAGTAATGTAGTAAAAGTTGCTACGAACCTCAAAATATTGCGACAGTGATGTCGGAAGAATTGCTAATGAACTCAAAATGATGCTAACAGTAATGTAGTGATAGTTGCTAAGAAACTCAGTGATGCTTAAAATAATGTAGAAAGAGTTTCTAACAACCTCAAAGTGATGCTGACAGTCATTTAGTAAGAGTTCCTAATGAACTCAATTTAATGCTACAGTGATGTCGTGAGAATTGCTCAACAACTCAAAATGATGCTAACAGTAATGGAGTGAAAGTTTCGAATAACCTCAAAGAGATGCTGACAGTCATGTAGTAAGAGTTGCTTCGAACCTAAAATAATGCTAACAGTAATGTAGTGATAGTTGCTAATCAAGTCAGTGATGCTTACAGTAATGTAGTAAGTGTTTCGAAGAACCTCAAAGTGATGCTGACAGTCATGTAGTAAGAGTTGCTAAGAACCTCAAAATATTGCACGGGAATGTAGTAACAGTTGCTACGAACCTCAAAATATTGCGACAGTGATGTCGGAAGAACTGCTAATGAACTCAAAATGATGCTAACAGTAATGTAGTGATAGTTGCTAATCAACTCAGTGATGCTGACAGTAATGTAGTAAGTGTTTCGAACAACCTCAAAGTGATGCTGACAGTCATGTAGTAAGAGTTGCTACGAACCTCAAAATAATGTGACAGTGATGTCAGAAGAATTGTTAATGATCTGAAAATGATGCGACAGTGATGTAGTAAGAATTGCTAGTGAACTCAAAATGATGCTAATAGTAATGGAGTGAAAGTTTCGAATAACCTCAAAGAGATGCTGACAGTCATGTAGTAAGAGTTGCTTCGAACCTAAAATAATGCGACAGTAATGTAGTAAAAGTTGCTACGAACCTCAAAATATTGCGACAGTGATGTCGGAAGAATTGCTAATGAACTCAAAATGATGCTAAAAGTAATGTAGTGATAGTTGCGAATAAAGTCAGTAATGCTTTCAGTAATGTAGTAAGTGTTTCGAAGAACCTCAAAGTGATGCTGACAGTCATGTAGTAAGAGTTGCTAAGAACCTCAAAATATTGCACGGGAATGTAGTAAAAGTTGCTACGAACCTCAAAATATTGCGACAGTGATGTCGGAAGAATTGCTAATGAACTTAAAATGATGCTAAAAGTAATGTAGTGATAGTTGCTAATCAAGTCAGTGATGCTTACAGTAATGTAGTAAGTGTTTCGAAGAACCTCAAAGTGATGCTGACAGTCATGTAGTAAGAGTTGCTAAGAACCTCAAAATATTGCACGGGAATGTAGTAAAAGTTGCTACGAATCTCAAAATATTGCGACAGTGATGTCGGAAGAATTGCTAATGAACTTAAAATGATGCTAACAGTAATGTAGTGATAGTTGCTAATCAAGTCAGTGATGCTTACAGTAATGTAGTAAGTGTTTCGAATAACCTCAAAGTGATGCTGACAGTCATGTAGTAAGAGTTGCTAATGAACATAAAATGATGCTAACAGTAATGTAGTGATAGTTGCTAATCAAGTCAGTGATGCTTACAGTAATGTAGTAAGTGTTTCGAATAACCTCAAAGTGATGCTGACAGTCATGTAGTAAGAGTTGCTAATGAACTCAATATAATGCCACAGTAATGGAGTAAAAGTTGCTACGAACCTCAAAATATTGCGACAGTGATGTCGGAAGAATCGCTAATGAACTCAAGATGATGCTAAAAGTAATGTAGTGATAGTTGCTAATCAAGTCAGTGATGCTTACAGTAATGTAGTAAGTGTTTCGAATAACCTCAAAGTGATGCTGACAGTCATGTAGTAAGAGTTGCTACGAACCTCAAAATAATGCGACAGTGATGTCGGAAGAATTGCTAAATATCTCAAAATGATGCGACAGTGACGTAGTAAGAAATGCTAATGAACTCAAAATGATGCTAACAGTAATGGAGTGAAAGTTTCGAATAACCTCAAAGTGATGCTGACAGTCATGTAGTAAGTGTTGCTACGAACCTCAAAATATTGCGACAGTGATGTCGGAAGCATTTCGAATTAACTCAAAATGATGCTAACAGTAATGTAGTGATAGTTGCTAATAAACTCAAAGAGATGCTGACAGTCATGTAGTAAGAGTTGCTACGAACCTTAAAATAATGCAACAATAATGTAGTTAGAGTTGCTACGAACCTCAAAATATTGCGACAGTGATGTCAGAAGAATTGCTAATGAACTCAAAAGGATGCTAACAGTTATGTAGTGATAGTTGCTAATCAACTCAGTGGTGCTTACAGTAATGTAGTAAGTGTTTCGAATAACCTCAAAGTGATGCTGACAGTCATGTAGTAAGAGTTGCTACGAACCTCAATATAATGCGACAGTGATGTAGTAAGAATTGCTAATGAACTCAAAATGATGACAACAGTAATGGAGTGAAACTTTCGAATAACCTCAAAGTGATGCTGACTGCCATGTAGTAAGAGTTGCTCCGAACCTTAAAATAATGCAACAATAATGTAGTAAGAGTTGCTACGAACCTCAAAATAATGTGACAGTGATGTCAGAAGAATTGCTCAAAAACTCAAAATGATGCCAACAGTAATGTAGTGATAGTTGCTAATAAACTCAAAGTGATGCTGACAGTAATGTAGTAAGAGTTGCTACGAACCTCAAAATACTGCGACAGTGATGTCGGAAGAATTGCTAATGAACTCAAAATGATGCTAACAGTAATGTAGTGATAGTTGCTCATCAACTCAGTGATGCTTACAGTAATGTAGTAAGTGTTTCGAATAACCTCAAAGTGATGCTGACAGTCAAGTACTAAGAGTTGCTACGAACCTCAAAATAATGCGACAGTAATGTAGTAAAAGTTGCTACGAACCTCAAAATATTGCGACAGTGATGTCGGAAGAATTGCTAATGAACTCAAAATGATGCTAACAGTAATGTAGTGATAGTTGCTAATCAACTCAGTGATGCTGACAGTAATGTAGTAAGAGTTTCGAACAACCTCAAAGTGATGCTGAGAGTCATTTAGTCAGAGTTACTAATGAACTCAATTTAATGCTACAGTGATGTCGTGAGAATTGCTCAACAACTCAAAATGATGCTAACAGTAATGTAGTGATAGTTGCTAATAAACTCAAAGTGATGCTGACAGTAATGTAGTAAGAGTTGCTACCAACCTTAAAATAATGCAACAATAATGTAGTAAGAGTTGCTACGAACCTCAAAATATTGTGACAGTGATGTCAGAAGAATTGCTAATGATCTCAAAATGATGCGACAGTGATGTAGTAAGAATTGCTAATGAACTCAAAATGATGCTAACAGTAATGGAGTGAAACTTTCGAATAACCTCAAAGTGATGCTGACAGTCAGGTAGTAAGAGTTGCTACGAACCTCAAAATAATGCGACAGTAATGTAGTAAAAGTTAATAAGAACCTCAAAATATTGCGACAGTGATGTTGGAAGAACTGCGAATGAACTCAAAATGATGTTAACAGTAATGGAGTGAAACTTTCGAATAACCTCAAAGTGATGCTTACAGTCATGTCGTAAGTGTTGCTAAAAACCTCAAAATAATGTGACAGTCATGTAGTAAAAGTTGCTACGAACCTCAAAATATTGCGACAGTGATGTCGGAAGGATTGCTAATGAACTAAAGATGATGCTAACAGTAACGTACCGATAGTTGCTAAGAAACTCAGTGATGTTTAAAGTAATGTAGTAAGAGTTTCGAACAACCTCAAAGTGATGCTGACAGTCATTTAGTAAGAGTTGCGAATGAACTCATTTCAACGCTACAGTGATGTCGTGAGAATTGCTCATTAACTCAAAATGATGCTAAAAGTAATGTAGTGATAGCTGCTAATAAACTCAAAGTGATGCTGACAGTCATGTAGTAAGAGTTGCTAGGAACCTTAAAATAATACGACAGTAATGTAGTAAAAGTTGCTACGAACCTCAACATATTGCGACAGTGATGTCGGAAGAATTGCTCATGAACGCAAAATGATGCTAACAGTAATGGAGTGAACGTTTCGAATAACCTCAAAGTGATGCTGACAGTCTTGTACTAAGTGTTGCTACGAACATCAAAATAATGCGACAGTGATGTCAGAAGAATTGCGAATGATCTCAAAATGATGCGACAGTGATGTAGTAAGAATTGCTAATGACCTCAAAATGATGCTAACAGTAATGGAGTGAAACTTTCGAATAACCTCAAAGTGATGCTTACAGTCATGTAGTAAGAGTTGCTACGAACCTTAAAATAATGCAACAATAATGTAGTAAGAGTTGCAACGAACCTAAAAATATTGCGACAGTGATGTCGGAAGAATTGCTAATGATCTCAAAATGATGCGACAGTGATGTATTAAGAATTGCTAATGGACTCAAAATGATGCAAAAGTAATGTAGTGATAGTTGCTAATCAACTCAGTGATGCTGACAGTAATGCAGTAAGTGTTTCGAATAACCTCAAAGTGATGCTGACAGTCACGTAGTAAGTGTTGCTACGAACCTCAAAAAATGCGACAGTAATGTAGTAAAAGTTTCTACGAACCTCAAAATATTGCGACAGTGATGTCGGAAGAATTGCTAATGAA
Organism: Aulostomus chinensis; assembly: GCF_037954235.1. NCBI lineage: Eukaryota > Metazoa > Chordata > Actinopteri > Syngnathiformes > Aulostomidae > Aulostomus > Aulostomus chinensis. The sequence continues at coordinate 28,712,833 of NC_141320.1, read as the reverse complement.
CTAAAGATGATGCTAACAGTAATGTACCGATAGTTGCTAAGAAACTCAGTGATGTTTAAAGTAATGTAGTAAGAGTTTCGAACAACCTCAAAGTGATGCTGAAAGTCATTTAGTAAGAGTTGCTAATGAACTCAATTCAACGCTACAGTGATGTCGTGAGAATTGCTCATTAACTCAAAATGATGCTAACAGTAATGTAGTGATAGTTGCAAATAAACTCAAAGTGATGCTGACAGTCATGTAGTAAGAGTTGCTAGGAACCTCAAAATAATGCGACAGTAATGTAGTAAAAGTTGCTACGAACCTCAACATATTGCGAAAGTGATGTCGGAAGAATTGCTCATGAACTCAAAATGATGCTAACAGTAATGGAGTGAACGTTTCGAATAACCTCAAAGTGATGCTGACAGTCTTGTACAAAGAGTTGCTACGAACCTCAAAATAATGCGACAGTGATGTCGGAAGAATTGCTAATGATCTCAAAATGATGCGACAGTGATGTAGTAAGAATTGCTAATGAACTCAAAATGATGCTAACAGTAATGGAGTGAACGATTCGAATATCCTCAAAGTGATGCTGACAGTCATGTAGTAAGTGTTGCTATAAAACCTCAAAATAATGCGAAAGTAATGTCGTAAAAGTTGCTACGAACCTCAAAATATTGCGACAGTGATGTCGGAAGAATCGCTAATGAACTCAAGATGATGCTAACAGTAATGTAGTGAAAGTTGCTAAGAAACTCAGTGATGCTTACAGTAATGTAGTAAGAGTTTCGAACAACCTCAAAGTGATGCTGACAGTCATTTAATAAGATTTGCTAATGAACTCAATTCAATGCTACAGTGATGTCGTGAGAATTGCTCATGAACTCAAAATGATGCGAACAGTAATGTAGTGATAGTTGCTAATAAACTCAAAGTGATGCTGAAAGTAATGTAGTAAGAGTTGCTACGAACCTTAAAATAATGCAACAATAATGTAGTAAGAGTTGCTAATGAACTCAATTCAATGCTACAGTGATGTCGTGAGAATTGCTCATGAACTCAAAATGATGCGAACAGTAATGTAGTGATAGTTGCTAATAACCTCAAAATGATGCTAACAGTAATGGAGTGAACGTTTCGAATAACCTCAAAGTGATGCTGACAGTCATGTACTAAGAGTTGCTACGAACCTCAAAATAATGCGACAGTAATGCAGTAAAAGTTGCTTCGAACCTCAAAATATTGCGACAGTGATGTCAGAAGAATTGCAAATGATCTCAAAATGATGCGACAGTGATATAGTAAGAATTGCTAATGAACTCAAAATGATGTTAACAGTAATGGAGTAAAAGTTTCGAATAACCTGAAAGTGATGCTGACAGTCATGTAGTAAGTGTTTCGAATAACCTCAAAGTGATGCTGACAGTCATGTACTAAGAGTTGCTACGATCCTCAAAATAATGCGACAGTAATGTAGTAAAAGTTGCGACGAACCTCAAAATATTGCGACAGTGATGTCGGAAGAATTGCTAATGAACTCAAAATGATGCTAACAGTAATGTAGTGATAGTTGCTAATCAACTCAGTGGTGCTTACAGTAATGTAGTAAGTGTTTCGAATAACCTCAAAGTGATGCTGACAGTCATGTAGTAAGAGTTGCTACGAACCTCAAAATAATGCGACAGTGATGTAGTAAGAATTGCTCATGAACTCAAAATGATGATAACAGTAATGGAGTGAAACTTTCGAAGAACCTCAAAGTGATCCTGACAGTCATGTAGTAAGAGTTGCTACGAACCTTAAAATAATGCAACAATAATGTAGACAGAGTTGCTACGAACCTCAAAATATTGCGACAGTGATGTCGGAAGAATTGCTAATGAACTCAAAATGATGCTAACAGTAATGTAGTGATAGTTGCTAATCAACTCATTGATGCTTACAGTAATGTAGTAAGTGTTTCGAATAACCTCAAAGTGATGCTGACAGTCACGTACTAAGAGTTGCTACGAACCTCAAAATAATGCGACAGTAATGTAGTAAAAGTTGCTACGAACCTCAAAATATTGCGACAGTGATGTCGGAAGAATCGCTAATGAACTCAAGATGATGCTAACAGTAATGTAGTGAAAGTTGCTAAGAAACTCAGTGATGCTGACAGTAATGTCGTAAGAGTTTCGAACAACCTCAAAGTGATGCTGAGATTCATTTAGTAAGGGTTGCTAATGAACTCAATTTAATGCTACAGTGATGTCGTGAGAATTGCTGAACAACTCAAAATGATGCTAACAGTAATGTAGTGATAGTTGCAAATAAACTCAAAGTGATACTGACAGTAATGTAGTAAGAGTTGCTACCAACCTTAAAATAATGCAACAATAATGTAGTAAGAGTTGCTACGAACCTCAAAATATTGTGACAGTGATGTCAGAAGAATTGCTAAAGATCTCAAAATGATGCGACAGTGATGTCAGAAGAATTGCTAATGAACTCAAAATGATGCTCACAGTAATGGAGTGAACGTTTCGAATAATCTCAAAGTGATGCTGACAGTCATGTACTAAGAGTTGCGACAAACCTCAAAATAATACGACAGTAATGTAGTAAAAGTTGCTACGAACCTCAAAATATTGCGACAGTAATGTCGGAAGAATTGCTAATGAACTTAAAATGATGCTAACAGTAATGTAGTGATAGTTGCTAATCAAGTCAGTGATGCTTGCAGTAATGTAGTAAGTGTTTCGAATAACCTCAAAGTGATGCTGACAGTCATTTAGTAAGAGTTGCGAATGAACTCAATTCAATGCTACAGTGATGTTGTGAGAATTGCTCATTAATTCAAAATGATGCAAAAAGTAATGTAGTGATAGTTGCTAATAAACTCAAAGTGATGCTGACAGTAATGTAGTAAGAGTTGCTACGGTCCTTAAAATAATGCAACAATAATGTAGTAAGAGTTGCTACGAACCTCAAAATAATGTGACAGTAATGTAGTAAAAGTTGCGACGAACCTCAAAATATTGCGACAGTGATGTCGGAAGAATTGCTAATGAACTCAAAATGATGCTAACAGTAATGTAGTGATAGTTGCTAATCAAGTCAGTGATGCTTACAGTAATGTAGTAAGTGTTTCGAATAACCTCAAAGTGATGCTGACAGTCATGTAGTAAGAGTTGCTACGAACCTCAAAATAATGCGACAGTGATGTCGGAAGAATTGCTAATGAACTCAAAATGATGCTAACAGTAATGGAGTGATAGTTGCTAATTAACTCAGTGATGCTTACAGTAATGTAGTAAGTGTTTCCAACAACCTAAAAGTGATGCTATCAGTCATGTAGTAACAGTTGCTTCTAACCTCAAAATGATGCTAACAGTAATGTAGTGATAGTTGCTAATCAAGTCAGTGATGCTTACAGTAATGTAGTAAGTGTTTCAAACAACCTCAAAGTGATGCTGACAGTCATGTAGTAAGAGTTGCTACTAACCTCAATTTAATGCTACAGTGATGTCTATGAATTGCTAATAAACTCAAAATGACGCTAACAGTAATGTAGTGATAGTTGCTAATAAACTCAAAATGATGCTAACAGTAATGTAGTAAGAGTTGCTTCGAACCTCAAAGTAATGTGACAGTGATGTCAAAAATATTGTTAATGATCTCAAACTGATGCGACGGTGATGTAGTAAGAATTGCTAAGGAACTCAAAATGATGCTAACAGTAATGGAGTGAAAGTTTCGAATAACCTCAAAGTGATGCTGACAGTCATGTAGTAAGTGTTGCTACGAACCTCAAAATATTGCGACAGTGATGTCGTAAGAATTGCAAATGAACACAAGATGATGCTAACAATAATGTGGTGATAGTTGCTAATGAACTCAGTGATGCTGACAGTAATGTAGTAAGAGTTGCTACGAACCTTTAAATAATGCAACAATAATGTAGTAAGAGTTGCTATGAACCTAAAAAATAATGCGACAGTGATGTCAGAAGAACTGCTAATTATCTCAAAATGATGCGACAGTGATGTCGTAAGAAATGTAATGAACTCAATATGATGCTAACTGTAATGTAGTGAAAGTTTCGAATAACCTCAAAGCGATGCTGACAGTCATGTGGTTAGAGTTGCGAGTAACCTAAAAATGATGCTGATTGTAATGTAGTAAGAGTTGCTAATTAATGTCGTAAGAGTTGCAAAAAAATGATGCGACAGTGATGTTGGAAGAATTGCTATTGAACTCAAAATGATGCTAACAGTAACGTAGTGATGGTTGTTAATCAACTCAGTGATGCTTACAGTAATGTAGTAAGAGTTTTGAACAACCTCAAAGTAATGCTGACAGTCATGTAGTAAGAGTTGCGACGAACCTCAAAATAATGCAACAGTGATGTCAGAAGAATTGCTAATGATCTCAAAATGATGCTACAGTGATTTAGTAAGAATTGCTAATGAACTCAAAATGATGCAAAAAGTAATGTAGTGATAGTTCCGAATAAACTCAGTGATGCTTACAGTAATGTAGTAAGAGTTTCGAATAACCTCAAAGTGATGCTGACAGTCATGTAGTCAGAGTTGCTACGAACCTCCAAATAATGCGACAGTGATGTCGGAAGAATTGCTAATGAACTCAAAATGATGCTAACAGTAATGGACTGAAAGTTTCGAATAACCTCAGAGTGATGCTGACAGTCATGTAGGAAGAGTTGCTACGAACCTCAAAATAATGCGACAGTTATTTCGTAAGAATTGCTAATAAACTCTAAATGATGCTGACGGTAATGGAGGAAGAGTTGAAACTAACCTCAAAATGATGCTACAGTTATGTCGTAAGAATTGCTCTTAAATTCAAAATGATGCTAACAGTAATGTAGTGATAGTTCCTAATAAACTCAGTGATGCTTACAGTAATGTAGTAAGTGTTTTGAACAACCTCAAAGTGATGCTGACAGTCATGTAGTAAGTAAGTAAGTGTATGTAAGCATCATTTCGAGGTTATTAGAAACTCTTACTACATGACTCTCAGCATCATTTTTAGGCTACTCGCAACTTTCACGACATGACTGTTAGCATCATTTTGAGTTCATTCGCAATTATTACAACATCACTGTCGCATCATTTTGAGATCATTAGCAATTCTTCCGACATCACTGTCGCATTATTTGGAGGTTCGTAGCAACTCTTACTACATGACTGTCAGCATCACTTTGAGGTCATTTGAAACTTTCACTCCATTACTGTCGCATCATTTTGAGTTCATAAGCAATTCTTACTACATCACTGTCGCATCATTTTGAGATCATTAGCAATTCTTCCAAAAATCACTGTCGCATTATTTTGAGGTTCGTAGCAACTCTTACTACATTACTGTTGCATTATTTTAAGGTTCGTAGCAACTCTTCCTGCATTACTGTCAGCATCACTTTGAGGTTGTTCGAAACACTTACTACATGACTGTCAGCATCACTTTGAGTTCATTGGCAACTTTCACTACATTACTGTTAGCATAATTTTGAGTTCATTAGCAATTCTTACGACATCACTGTCCCATCAGTTTGAGATCATTACCAATTCTTCTGACATCACTTTCGCATTATTTTGAGGTTCGTAGCAACTCTAACCACATGACTGTCAGCATCGCTTCGAGGTTATTCGAAACTTTCACTACATTACTATTAGCATCATTTTGAGTACATTAGCAATTCTTACTCCATTACTGTTGCATCATTTTGAGATCATTAGCAATTCTTCCGACATCACTGTCGCATTATTTTTAGGTTCGGAGCAACTCTTACTGCATTACTGTTGCATTATTTTAAGGTTCGTACCAACTCTTAGTACATGACTGTCAGCATCACTTTGAGGTTATTCGAAACTTTCACTCCATTACTGTTAGCATCATTTTGAGTTCATTAGCAATTCTTACTACATCACTGTCGCATCACTTTGAGATCATTAGCAATTCTTCCGACATCACTGTCGTATTATTTTGAGGTTCGTAGAAACTCTTACTACATGACCGTCAGCATCAGTTTGAGGTTGTTCGAAACACTTACTACATTACTGTAAGCATCACTGAGTTTATTAGCAACTATCACTACATTACTTTTAGCATCATCTTGAGTTCATAAGCTATTCTTACGACATCACTGTCCCATCAGTTTGAGATCATTACCAATTCTTCTGACATCACTGTCGCATTATTTTGAGGTTCGTAGCAACTTTAACTACATTTCTGTGGCATTATTTTGAGGTTCGTAGCAACTCTTACTACATGACTGTCAATATCACTTTGAGGTTATTCGAAACTTTCACTCCATTACTGTTAGCATCATTTTATGTTCATTAGCAATTCTTACTACATCACTGTCGCATCATTTTGAGATCATTAGCAATACTTTCGACATCACTGTCGCATTATTTTGAGAATCGTAGCAATTCTTACTACATGACTGTTGCATTATTTAAAGGTTCGTAGCAATTCTTACTAAATTACTGTCAGCATCACTGTGAGTTTATTAGAAACTATCACTACATTACTGTTAGCATCATTTTGAGTTCATTATCAATTCTTACGACATCACTGTAGCATTATTTTGAGGTTCGTAGCAACTCTTACTACATGACTGTCAGCATCACTTTGAGGTTATTCGAAACTTTCACTACATTCCTATTAGCATCATTTTGAGTACATTAGCAATTCTTACTCCATTACTGTCGCATCATTTTGAGATCATTAGCAATTCTTCTGACATCACTGTCGCATTATTTTGAGGTTCGTAGCAACTTTTACTACATCACTGTCGCATTATTTTTAGGTTCGTAGCAACTCTTACTACATGACTGTCAGCATCACTTTGAAGTTATTCAAAACTTTCACTACATTACATTTAGCATCAATTTGAGTACATTCGCACTTCTTACTCCATTACTGTTAGCATCATGTTGAGTTCATTGGCAATTCTTCCGAAATCACTGTCGCATTATTTTGAGGTTTTTCGAAACACTTACTACATTACTGTAAGCATCAATGAGTTGATTAGCAACTATCACTCCATTACTGTTACCATCATTCTGAGGTTCGAAGCAACTCTTAGTACATGACTGTCGCATTATTTTGAGGTTTTTCGAAACACTTACTACATTACTGTAAGCATCAATGAGTTGATTAGCAACTATCACTACATTACTTTTAGCATCATTTTGAGTTTGTTAGCAATTCTTACGACATCACTGTAGCATTAAATTGAGTTCATTAGCAACTCTTACTACATGACTGTCAGCATCACTTTGAAGTTGTTCGAAACACTTACTACATGACTGTCAGCATCACTTTGAGGTTGTTCGAAACTCTTACTACATTACTGTAAGCATCAATGAGTTGATTAGCAACTATCACTACATTACTTTTAGCATCATTTTAAGTTCATTAGCAATTCTTACGACATCACTGTCCCATCAGTTTGAGATCATTACCAATTCTTCTGACATCACTTTCGCATTATTTTGAGGTTCGTAGCAACTCTAACCACATGACTGTCAGCATCGCTTCGAGGTTATTCGAAACTTTCACTACATTACTATTAGCATCATTTTGAGTACATTAGCAATTCTTACTCCATTACTGTTGCATCATTTTGAGATCATTAGCAATTCTTCCGACATCACTGTCGCATTATTTTTAGGTTCGGAGCAACTCTTACTGCATTACTGTTGCATTATTTTAAGGTTCGTACCAACTCTTAGTACATGACTGTCAGCATCACTTTGAGGTTATTCGAAACTTTCACTCCATTACTGTTAGCATCATTTTGAGTTCATTAGCAATTCTTACTACATCACTGTCGCATCACTTTGAGATCATTAGCAATTCTTCCGACATCACTGTCGTATTATTTTGAGGTTCGTAGAAACTCTGACTACATGACCGTCAGCATCAGTTTGAGGTTGTTCGAAACACTTACTACATTACTGTAAGCATCACTGAGTTTATTAGCAACTATCACTACATTACTTTTAGCATTATCTTGAGTTCATAAGCTATTCTTACGACATCACTGTCCCATCAGTTTGAGATCATTACCAATTCTTCTGACATCACTGTCGCATTATTTTGAGGTTCGTAGCAACTTTAACTACATTTCTGTGGCATTATTTTGAGGTTCGTAGCAACTCTTACTACATGACTGTCAGTATCACTTTGAGGTTATTCGAAACTTTCACTCCATTACTGTTAGCATCATTTTATGTTCATTAGCAATTCTTACTACATCACTGTCGCATCATTTTGAGATCATTAGCAATACTTTCGACATCACTGTCGCATTATTTTGAGAATCGTAGCAATTCTTACTACATGACTGTTGCATTATTTAAAGGTTCGTAGCAATTCTTACTAAATTACTGTCAGCATCACTGTGAGTTTATTAGAAACTATCACTACATTACTGTTAGCATCATTTTGAGTTCATTATCAATTCTTACGACATCACTGTAGCATTATTTTGAGGTTCGTAGCAACTCTTACTACATTACTGTAAGCATCACTGAGTTTATTAGCAACTATCACTACATTACTTTTAGCATCATTTTGAGTTCATTAGCAATTCTTACGACATCACTGTCGCATTATTTTGAGGTTCGAACCAACTCTTACTACATGACTGTCAGCATCACTTTGAGGTTATTCGAAACTCTTACTACATTACTGTTAGCATCACTGACTTGATTAGCAACTATCACTACATTACTGTTAGCATCATATTACGTTCATTAGCAATTCTTCTGACATCACTGTCACATTATTTTGAGGTTCGTAGCAACTCTTACTACATGACTGTCAGCATCACTTTGAGGTTGTTCGAAACACTTACTACATTACTGTAAGCATCACTGAGTTAATTAGCAACTATCACTACATTACTGTTAGCATCATTTTGAGTTCATTAGCAATTCTTCTGACATCACTGTCGCAATATTTTGAGGTTCGTAGCAACACTTACTCCATCACTGTCGCATTATTTTGATATCATTTGCAACTATCACTACATTACTGTTAGCATCATTTTGAGTTGTTGAGCAATTCTCACGACATCACTGTCAGCATCATTTTTAGGTTACTCGCACCTCTAACTACATGACTGTCAGCATCACTTTGAGGTTATTCGAAACTTTCACTCCATTACTGTTAGCATTATTTTGAGTTCATTAGCAATTCTTACTCATTCACTGTCGCATCATTTTGATATCATTAGCAATTCTTACGACATCACTGTAGCATTATTTTGAGGTTATTAGCAACTCTTACTACATTACTGTCAGCATCATTTTTAGGTTACTCGCAACTCTAACCACAAGACTGTCAGCATCACTTTGAAGTTATTCGAAACTTTCACTACATTACTGTTAACATTATTTTGAGTTCATCAGCAATTCTTACTCCATCACTGTCGCATTATTTTGAGGTTCGTTGCAACTCTAACTAAATGACTGTCAGCATCACTTGTGGTTATTCGAAACTTTCACTACATTACTGTTAGAATCATTTTGAGTTCATTCGCAATTCTTACTCATTCACTGTTGCATCATTTTGAGGTTCGTTGCAAATCTTACTACATGACTGTCAGCATCACTTTGAGGTTGTTCGAAACTTTCACTACATTACTGTTAGCATCATTTTGAGTTGATTAGCAACTATCACTACATTACTGTTAGCATCATTTTGAGTTCATTCGCAATTCTTACTACATCACTGTAGCATCATTTTGAGATCATTAGCAATTCTTCCGGCATGACTGTCGCAATATTTTGAGGTTCGTTGCAACTCTTACTACATTATTATTGCATTATTTTAAGGTTCGTAGCAACTCTTTCTACATTACTGTCAGCATCACTTTGAGTTTATTAGCAACTATCACTACATTACTGTTAGCATCATTTTGAGTTGTTGAGCAATTCTCACGACATCACTGTCGCATTAAATTGAGTTCATTAGCAACTCTTCCGACATCACTGTCGCAATATTTCGAGGTTCGTAGCAACTTTTACTACATGACTGTCAGCATCACTTTTAGGTTTTTCGAAAAGTTCACTCCATTACTGTTAGCATCATTTTGAGTTCATTAGCAATTCTTACTAAATCACTGTCGCATCTTTTTGAGATCTTTAGCAATTCTACTGACATCACTGTCGCATTATTTTGAGGTTCGTAGCAACTCTTACTATATGACTATCAGCATCACTTTGAGGTTGTTCGAAACACTTACTACATTACTGTAAGCATCACTGAGTTTATTAGCAACTATCACTACATTACTGTCAGCATCACTTTGAGTTCATTAGCAACTATCACTACATTACTTTTAGCATCATTTTGAGGTTAGAAGCAACTCTTACTACATGACTGTCAGCATCACTTTGAGGTTGTTTGAAACACTTACTACATTACTGTAAGCATCACTGAGTTTATTAGCAACTATCACTACATTACTGTTAGCGTCATTTTGAGTTCATTAGCAATTCTTACGACATCACTGTCCCATCAGTTTGAGATCATTACCAATTCTTCTGACATCACTGTCGCATTATTTTGAGGTTCGAACCAACTCTTACTACATGACTGTCAGCATCACTTTGAGGTTGTTCGAAACACTTACTACATTACTGTAAGCATCACTGAGTTTATTAGCAACTATCACTACATTACTGTAAGCATCACTGAGTTTATTAGCAACTATCACTACATTACTGTTAGCGTCATTTTGAGTTTATTAGCAATTCATAGACATCACTGTAGCATTAAATTGAGGTTAGTAGCAACTCTTACTACATGACTTTCAGCATCACTTTGAGGTTGTTTGAAACACTTACTACATTACTGTAAGCATCACTGAGTTTATTAGCAACTATCACTACATTACTGTTAGCGTCATTTTGAGTTTATTAGCAATTCATAGACATCACTGTAGCATTAAATTGAGGTTAGTAGCAACTCTTACGACATGACTGTCAGCATCACTTTGAGGTTGTTTGAAACACTTACTACATTACTGTCAGCATCACTTTGAGTTCATTAGCAACTATCATTACATTACTGTTAGCATCACTTTGAGGTTAGTAGCAACTCTTACTACATGACTGTCAGCATCACTTTGAGGTTGTTCGAAACACTTACTACTACTCAGCATCACTGAGTTTATTTGCAACTATCACTACGATACTGTTAGCATCGTTTTGAGTTCAATAGCAATTCTTACAACATCACTTTCAGCATCATTTTTAATTTACTCGCAACTCAAACCACATGACTGTCAGCATCACTTTGAGGTTATTCGAAACTTTCACTCCATTACTGTTAGCATCATTTTGAGTTCATTAGCAATTCTTACTACATCACTGTCACATCATTTGAGATCACTAGCAATTCTTCCGACATCACTGTCGCATTATTTTGAGGTTCGAAGCAACTCTTACTACATGACTATCAGCATCACTTTGAGGTTGTTCGAAACTTTCACTCCATTACTGTTAGCATCATTTTGAGTTCATTAGCAATTCTTACTAAATCAGTGTCGCATCATTTTGAGATCTTTAGCAATTCTTCTGACATCAGTCGCATTATTTTGAGGTTCATAGCAACTCTTACTACATGACCGTCAGCATCATTTTGAGGTTATTCGAAACTTTCACTCCATTACTGTTAGCATCATTTTGAGTTCATTAGCAATTCTTACTACATCACTGTCGCATCATTTTGAGATCATTAGCAATTCTTCCGACATCACTGTCACATTATTTTTAGCTTCGTAGCAACTCTTAGTACATGACTTTCAGCATCACTTTGAGGTTGTTCGAAATGTTCACTCCATTACTGTTAGCATCATTTTGAGTTCATTAGCAATTCTTTCTAAATCACTGTCGCATCATTTTGAGATCTTTAGCAATTCTTCTGACATCACTGTCGCATTATTTTGAGGTTCGTAGCAACTCTTACTACATGACTGTCAGCATCACTTTGAGGTTTTTCGAAACACTAACTACATTACTGTCAGCATCACTGAATTGATTAGCAACTATCACTACATTACTGTTAGCTTCATTTTGAGTTAATTAGCTATTCTTCCGATACACTGTCGCAATATTTTGAGGTTCGTAGCAACTTTTACCACATCACCGTTGTTTTATTTTGAGGTTCGAAGCAACTCTTACTACTTTACTGTTAGCATAATTTTGAGTCTATTAGCAATTCTTAAGACATCACTGTCGCACTAAATTGAGTTCATTAGCAACTCTTACTACAAGACTGTCAGCATCACTTTGAAGTTGTTGAAAACACTTACTACATGACTGTCAGCATCACTTTCAGGTTGTTGGAAACTCTTACTACATTACTGTAAGCATCACTGAGTTGATTAGCAACTATCACTACATAACTGTTAGCATCATTTTAAGTTCATTTGCAATTCTTCTGACATCACTGTCGCAATATTTTGAGGTTCGTGGCAACTTTTACTACATTACTGTCACATTATTTTGAGGTTCGTAGCAACTCTTACTACATGACTGTCAGCATCACTTTGAGGTTGTTTGAAACACTTACTACATTACTGCAAGCATCACTGACTTGATTAGCAACTATCACTACATTACTGTTAGCATCATTTTAAGTTCATTTGCAATTCTTCTGACATCACAGTCGCATTATTTTGAGGTTCGTAGCAACTATCACTACATTACTGTCAGCATCATTTTGAGTTCATTAGCAATTCTTACTAAATCACTGTCGCATCATTTTGAGATCATTAGCAATTCTTCTGAAATCACTGTCGCATTACTTTGAGGTTATTAGCAACTCTTACTACATTACTGTCTGCATCATTTTTAGGTTACTTGAAACTCTAACCACATGAGTGTCAGCATCACTTAGTTTATTAGCAACTATCACTACATTACTGTTCGCATCATTTTGAGTTCATTAGCAATGTGGGGCTTTGATTGGGAAGCAGATTGGGAGCAGTCTTCCTCTCCAGGTGATGTCTCTGAGTGATGATGATTGCTGTCTGTTCAACCAGCTTCATTTGTTGATATCTGAGAAGGACTGAAGACAGCAAAGTGTGCTGATTGGCCAACAACCCCTCACAGGTCAAAGGTCACTGCTCTGAGGCGGACCAGTTTACTGTAACAGTGGTGGCACCATCCACTGCTGGCGCTCTCTTCAGTGCTTCTTGTTTCTGCCCTTTGTGTGTGAGCTCCTAGAGCAGCTGGTCCGCCCCCCCCTTTTCTTTTCTATTCCTCTAATTTATTTTTTGATTTTCTATTTTTGTAATTCATCATCGATCTCGGCTCACGGTCGCTACACTCTTGACCTCCTGTGAGCCTTGAAGAGAGAGAAGCCACCTTTGTGTCGGAGAAGAGCAGCTTAGTCCAGGCAGCCAGCAGCCTGAGACCAGAGGGTAGCCAATCAACGCGCTTCCCTTCTTCATCGAGCGAATCTCAGCGGGAGCCACGGTCGACGAGGTGGAGGCTTTGGAGGCCGTCCTCCCACCAGTTCGTTGGAGAGGCGTCGTACATCGATGGGAGAATCCAGCTGAGAACGTAAGCCGGTTACGTTGGTTTTCACCGATTCAGGCCTGGACTCCTGTCTCGCTGCCAAACTCCGCCTGACTCCGTAGAGCTGGTCAGCCTCCACTCAGTCCTCTTCATTTGGTTGGAGGTCACCATCGTTCATCCTACACACCTTTCCACCTGCCTCTTAGCCGTCTACTTGAAGCTCAGATAAATCCAGGCTAATTCATACCTGCTACTCAATATGGGCCTTAATTACTCTGCTGGAATTATCACTCTGTCTTAAGGGTTTTCTTAATTGTATTAAATCCTCTTTAATTTCCAAGAAGTCTTCCAACTCATTCATTCATGCAAGCCACTGATCCACAAGACCTCATTGATGAGCTTCAACCTGAGACTGAGTGTTTCTCGTTGGACGAGACACCCATTCAATGAGACTCATTGTCAGTCCATTGAAATCTACTGGTGTTCCTGGTGAGTTGATTTAACAACATGAGCTGACAGAATCTACGTTCAGGTAGGAACCACCACATCCAGGGGTCTGGACCTTTGAGCAGGCAGAGCCATCAAAGTAGCAGACTAAGCTAGCAGACATTAGCATTGAGAAGAAACTGATACCTGAGCCTACTTTTGGGTCTGGTCAAGTGATGACACAATAATATGACATCATTGTCAGACTGACGCCTGCTCAACACTGACCAAACGCCGCCCTATTGTATTGTGGGAAATTTCTGCTTGGCTCGTGTCCATCAAAACACACAAAGAAATTTCTCCAGAATCAGGATTGACAGTGGATACAATTGATTCCACACTGGTTTCGGGTGCAGGTGTGGAATTTCAGACACAGTCTGTGTTTGTGTTGTTCATTCAGTGATTTTTCTTACAATTCCCAATCAAAGCCCCACATTGCTAATGAACTCAAAATGATGCTAACAGTAATGTAGTGATAGTTGCTAATAAACTAAGTGATGCTGACAGTAATGTAGTAAGAGTTGCTTCGAACCTCAAAGTAATGCGACAGTGATTTCAGAAGAATTGCTAATGATCTCAAAATGATGCGACAGTGATGTCGTAAGAATTGCTAATAAACTCAAAACGATGCAAACAGTAATGTAGTGATAGTTGCTAATAAACTCAGTGATGCTTACAGTCATGTAGTAAGAGTTGCTACGAACCTCAAAATAATGCAAGAATAATGTAGTAAGAGTTGCTAAAAACCACAAAATAATGCGACTGTGATGTCGGAAGAATTGCTCATGATCTCAAAATGATGCGACGGTAATCTAGTAAGAGCTGCTAATAAATTCAAAATGATGCTAACAGTAATGTAGTGAAAGTTTCGAATAACCTCAAAGTGATGCTGACAGTCATGTGGTTAGAGTTTCGAGTAACCTAAAAATGATGCGGACAGTAATGTATTAAGAGTTGCTAATAACCTCAAAATAATGCGACAGTGATTTCAGAAAAATTTCTAATGAACTCAAAATGATGCTAACAGTAACGTAGTGATAGTTGCTAATAAACTCAGTGATACTTACAATAATGTAGTAAGAGTTTCAAACTCCCTCAAAATGATGCTGACAGTCATGTAGTAAGAGTTGCTAATGAACTCAAAATAATGCGACAGTGATGTCGGAAGAGTTGCTAATGAACTCAAAATGATGCTACAGTGATGTAGTAAGAGATGCTAAAAAACTAAAAATGATGCTGACGGTAATGTAGGAAGAGTTGAAACTAACGTTAAAATTATGCTACACTGTTGTCATAAGAATTGCTAATACACTCAAAATGATGCTTACAGTAATGTAGTAAGTGTTTCGAACTACCTCAAAGTGATGCTGACAGTCATGTAGTCAGAGTTGCTACGAACCTCAAAATAATGCGACAGTGATGTTGGAAGAATTGCTAATGGTCTCAAAATGATGCGACAGTGATGTAGCAAGAATTGCTAATGAACTCAAAATGATGCTAACTGTAATGGAATGAAAGTTTCGAATGGCCTCAAAGTGATGCTGACAGTCATATAGTAAGAGTTGCTACAAAACTCAAAATAATGCGACAGCGATGTCGGAAGAATTGCTAATAAACTCAAAATGATGCTGACGGAAATCTAGTAAGAGCTGCTAATGATCTCAAACTGATGCTACAGTGATGTTGTAAGAATTTCTAATGATATCAAAATGATGTGACGGTCATGTAGTAAGAATTGCTAATGAACTCAAAATAATGCCAACAGTAATGTCGCGATAGTTGCGAATCAACTCAGTGATGCTTACAGTAATGTCGTAAGTGTTTCGAACTACCTCAAAGTGATGCTGACAGTCATGTAGTAAGAGTTGCTACGAACCTCAAAATAATGCGACAGTGATGTCGGAAGAACTGCTAAGGAACTCAAAATGATGCTAACTGTAATGTCGTGAAAGTTTCGAATAACCTCAAAGTGATGCTGACAGTCATGCAGTAAGAGTTGCTACGAACCTCAAAATAATGCGACAGTGATGTCAGAAGAATTGCTAATGATCTCAAAATGATGCGACAGTGATGTAGTGAAAGTTTCGAATAACCTCAAAGTGATGCTGACAGTCACCTGGTTAGAGTTGCGAGTAACCTAAAAATGATGCTGAGAGTAATGTAGTAAGAGTTGCTAATAACCTCAAAATAATGCTACAGTGATGTCGGAAGAATTGTTAATGAACTCAAAGTGATGCTGACAGTCATGTAGTGATAGTTGCTAATAAACTCAGTTATGCTTACAGTAACGTAGTAAGTGTTTTGAACAACCTCAAAGTGAAGCTGACAGTCATGTAGTAAGAGTTGCTACTAACCTCAAAATTATACTACGGTGATGTCGTAAGAATTGCTAATGATCTCAAAATGATGCTACAGTGATGCCGGAAGAATTGCTAATGAATTCAAGAATGATGCTGACAGTAATGTAGTGATAGTTGCTAATAAACTCAAAGTGATGCTGACAGTAATTTATGAAGAGTTGCTAAAAACCTTAAAATAATGACACAGTAATGTAGTAAGAGTTGCTATGAAACTAAAAATAATGCGACAGTGATGTAAGAAGAATTGCTAATGATCTGAGATGAGAGTCAGGGTTTTCCAAGTTGATCTCCTCCCACGCATGAATTCTCTCTGGTATCCTTCCACTTACTGCGAAGACGAGCCGTGGATGTATTGTCCTGAGCCCAGGGCTTGTCAGATACCATGACCCTCAACTAAATGTGGCAGAAACCCTGCCCTCTTCATTTAGGGCTGGAAGGTGTGAGAGATACTGGGAGCTCATCGAGGCTACGTCCTCCGCGGTCTCCTCAGGCTGGCCAGCACAAGAGGAGACCGCCAACTGGCCAGGAAAGGCGGTCACCGTTGTTGTTGTTGCCACCGTGGTCGGCCTTTCTTTCTTTCTTTCCTTTTTTCACACGATCACAGGGGAGAGCGCGGACGCAGTCCCCCACTGTCAGAAATTATGCAGTTGAGATTCCCACATTTGGGGAATTCACCAGGGTCAGCACAGCCCCAGTGCAATGGCTGAGCCTCACCCGGGGAGAACCACCTTGCTGATCATGGTATCTCCCCTGCCAGGTAAGTATGACTCGCTGAGCTTAGGAACAGACATGAGCTCCAGGGACACAGCCTTCTGACTGACAGGCAGGGAGGCCGACACAGCGCCTGATCTTTCCTACCTTGTGCCAATCTGCCGCGTGCGCAGCCCCCTTTGTTTCTCACAACGATGCCGGATGTCGGATATCCCAAGCCCGGGAAGCTCAGGCACATTGAAGGTTCAGGTCTTTCAGAGTGCATTCCAAAGCCTTTTGGGAAAGGCTCCGAGAGCAGTGCCGTCAGCGGACCTCCATCCTTATCTGGAGTGCAAACGGAGCCACAACTTGACGCCCAGCGGCAGCGCGGGCGGAAATCCAGCCCCGGCCTCATGTGCAGCACTCGAGAGTTGGCCTGAAGAGCACGGGATTTGCTCCTGACAAAAGGGGAGGAGCCCGCACTGTTCCTGGAAGGCCATTGCGGCCGCAGGCTGAGGAAAAGCTGCAGTGCAGGAGGAGAACCCTGGTCCGGCTTTGGGTGGAGCAGGTGAGCGAGTGCCTGGCGGAGGCTTGTTTTATTTCCGACGAGAAATGCGGGGCATTGCACCACTCCTGGAAACACTGCAATACCAGGTTGATGCGTGGAAAGGACGGAGCAAGCTCCCGTTCCATCTCCCTGTTCCAAAAAGCAATTTAATATATGGTTCCCGGATAGGGAACGTACCAGATATTAAACTGATAAGAACAGATACTACACTTGATCTTAGCCAAAAGGCCGAGAAGCGATGCCTGTCAGCCACCCGACGTGAGAGCCAGCACCCCCGGTACAGCCAATCCCGGCCGCGGCTGTGGGCAGGAACTGCAACATTTTGGGTGGTGACACAAAATGCAGTGCCATAAACACTACATCTGGCACACTGGTTGTCCCCACTGCTATCCAAAGCAAAGGCAATCGGTGCCTTCACCCTGCTATGCTAGTGGGGCGACTCAAAGTAAAACAAAGCGGTGTTCAAAGCCACAAGCCAGCGACTCATCCTGGAGTCGGGGTTTTCCAAGTTGATCTCCTCCCACGCATGAATTCTCTGGTATCATTCCCCTTACTGCGAAGACGAGCCGTGGATGTATTGTCCTGAGCTCAGGGCTTGTCAGATACCATGACCCTCAACTAAATGTGGCAGAAACCCTGCCCTCTTCATTTAGGGCTGGAAGGTGTGAGAGATACTGGGAGCTCATCGAGGCTACGTCCTCCGCGGTCTCCTCAGGCTGGCCAGCACAAGAGGAGACCGCCAACTGGCCGGGACAGGCAGTCACCGTTGTTGTTGTTGCCGCCGTGGTCGGCCTTTCTTTCTTTCTTTCCTTTTTTCACACGATCACAGGGGAGAGCGCGGACGCAGTCCCCCACTGTCAGAAATTATGCAGTTGAGATTCCCACATTTGGGGAATTCACCAGGGTCAGCACAGCCCCAGTGCAATGGCTGAGCCTCACCCGGGGAGAACCACCTTGCTGATCATGGCATCTCCCCTGCCAGGTAAGTATGACTCGCTGAGCTTAGGAACAGACATGAGCTCCAGGGACACAGCCTTCTGACTGACAGGCAGGGAGGCCGACACAGCGCCTGATCTTTCCTACCTTGTGCCAATCTGCCGCGTGCGCAGCCCCCTTTGTTTCTCACAACGATGCCGGATGTCGGATATCCCAAGCCCGGGAAGCTCAGGCACATTGAAGGTTCAGGTCTTTCAGAGTGCATTCCAAAGCCTTTTGGGAAAGGCTCCGAGAGCAGTGCCGTCAGCGGACCTCCATCCTTATCTGGAGTGCAAACGGAGCCACAACTTGACGCCCAGCGGCAGCGCGGGCGGAAATCCAGCCCCGGCCTCATGTGCAGCACTCGAGAGTTGGCCTGAAGAGCACGGGATTTGCTCCTGACAAAAGGGGAGGGGCCCGCACTGTTCCTGGAAGGCCATTGCGGCCGCAGGCTGAGGAAAAGCTGCAGTGCAGGAGGAGAACCCTGGTCCGGCTTTGGGTGGAGCAGGTGAGCGAGTGCCTGGCGGAGGCTTGTTTTATTTCCGACGAGAAATGCGGGGCATTGCACCACTCCTGGAAACACTGCAATACCAGGTTGATGCGTGGAAAGGACGGAGCAAGCTCCCGTTCCATCTCCCTGTTCCAAAAAGCAATTTAATATATGGTTCCCGGATAGGGAACGTACCAGATATTAAACTGATAAGAACAGATACTACACTTGATCTTAGCCAAAAGGCCGAGAAGCGATGCCTGTCAGCCACCCGACGTGAGAGCCAGCACCCCCGGTACAGCCAATCCCGGCCGCGGCTGTGGGCAGGAACTGCAACATTTTGGGTGGCGACACAAAATGCAGTGCCATAAACACTACATCTGGCGCACTGGTTGTCCCCACTGCTATCCAAAGCAAAGGCAATCGGTGCCTTCACCCTGCTATGCTAGTGGGGCGACTCAAAGTAAAACAAAGCGGTGTTCAAAGCCACAAGCCAGAGACTCATCCTGGAGTCGGGGTTTT
Organism: Aulostomus chinensis; assembly: GCF_037954235.1. NCBI lineage: Eukaryota > Metazoa > Chordata > Actinopteri > Syngnathiformes > Aulostomidae > Aulostomus > Aulostomus chinensis. Next base: position 28,693,210 of record NC_141320.1, on the reverse strand, counting down.
CCAAGTTGATCTCCTCCCACGCATGAATTCTCTGGTATCATTCCACTTACTGCGAAGACGAGCCGTGGATGTATTGTCCTGAGCCCAGGGCTTGTCAGATACCATGACCCTCAACTAAATGTGGCAGAAACCCTGCCCTCTTCATTTAGGGCTGGAAGGTGTGAGAGATACTGGGAGCTCATCGAGGCTACGTCCTCCGCGGTCTCCTCAGGCTGGCCAGCACAAGAGGAGACCGCCAACTGGCCGGGACAGGCGGTCACCGTTGTTGTTGTTGCCGCCGTGGTCGGCCTTTCTTTCTTTCTTTCCTTTTTTCACACGATCACAGGGGAGAGCGCGGACGCAGTCCCCCACTGTCAGAAATTATGCAGTTGAGATTCCCACATTTGGGGAATTCACCAGGGTCAGCACAGCCCCAGTGCAATGGCTGAGCCTCACCCGGGGAGAACCACCTTGCTGATCATGGCATCTCCCCTGCCAGGTAAGTATGACTCGCTGAGCTTAGGAACAGACATGAGCTCCAGGGACACAGCCTTCTGACTGACAGGCAGGGAGGCCGACACAGCGCCTGATCTTTCCTACCTTGTGCCAATCTGCCGCGTGCGCAGCCCCCTTTGTTTCTCACAACGATGCCGGATGTCGGATATCCCAAGCCCGGGAAGCTCGACCGATGCCGTTTTCAAGGCTCACCTTGTCGCTCGGTGAACCAGCGTGGCCTCGAGCCGCATTAGAATTGCTAATGAACTCAAAATGATGCTAAAAGTAATGTTGTGAAAGTTTCGAATAACCTCAAAGTAATGCTGACAGTCATGTAGTAAGAGTTTCTATGAACTTCAAAATAATGCGACAATGATGTCGGAAGAATTGCTAATAATCTCAAAATAATGCGACAGTGATGTCGGAAGAAATGCTAATGAACTCAAAATGATGCTGACGGTAATTTTGGAAAAGTTGAAACTAACCTCAAATTGATAATACAGTGATGTCGTAAGAATTGCTAATAAACTCAAAATGATGCTAACAGTAATGTAGTGATAGTTGCTAATAAACTCAGTGATGCTTACAGTAATGTAGTAAGTGTTTCAAACAACCTCAAAGTGATGCTGACAGTCATGTAGTAAGAGTTGCTACTAACCTCAAAATAATGCAACAGTAATGTAGTAAGAATTGCTAATGAACTCAAAATGATGCTGACAGTAATCTAGTGAGAGCTGCTAATAACCTCAAAATGATTCTGACAGTAATGTAGTGAGAGCTGCTAATAACGTCAAAATAATGCAACAGTAAAGTAGAAAGAGTTGCTACGAACCTCAAAATAATGCGATAGTGATGTCGGAAGAATTGCTAATGATCTCAAAATGATGCGACAGTGATGTAGTAAGAATTGCTAATGAACTCAAAATGATGCTAACAGTAATGGAGTGAAAGTTTTGAATAACCTCAAAGTGATGCTGACAGTAATGTAGTAAAAGTTGCTACGAACCTCAAAATATTGCGACAGTGATGTCGGAAGAATTGCTCATGAACTCAAAATGATGTTAACAGTAATGTAGTGATAGTTGCTAATTAACTCAGTGATGCTTAAAGTAATTAGTCAGTGTTTTGAACAACCTCAAAGTGATGCTGACAGTCAGTTAGAAAGAGTTGCTTAAAATAATGCAACAGTAATGTAGTAAGAGTTGCTAACAACCTCAAAATAATGCGACAGTGATGTCAGAAGAATTGGTAATAACCTCAAAATGATGCTGAAAGTGATGTCGGAAGAATTGCTAATGAACTTAAAATGATGCTAACTGTAATGTAGTGATAGTTGCTAATCAACTCAGTGATGCTTACAGCAATGTAGTAAGTGTTTCGAATAACCTCAAAGTGATGCTGACAGTCATGTAGTAAGAGTTGCTACGAAACTCAAAATAATGCTACTGTGATGTCGTAAGAATTGCTAATAAACTCAAAATGATACTAACAGTAATGTAGTGAAAGTTTCGAATAACCTCAAAGTGATGCTGACAGTCATGTGGTTAGAGCTGCGAGTAACCTAAAAATGATGATGACAGTGATGTCGTAAGAATAGCTATTGAACTCAAAACGATGCTAACAGTCACGTGGTGATGGATGCTAATAAACTCAGTGATGCTGACAGTAATGTAGTAATAGTTGCTAATAACCTCAAAATGATGCGACAGTGATGTCGTAAGAATTGCTAATGAACTCAAAATGATGCGACAGTGATGTTGTAAGAATTGCTAATGAACTCAAAATGATGCTGACGGTAATCTAGTAAGAGTTGCTAAAAAACTCAAAATATTGCGAAAGTGATGTCGTAAGAATTGCTAATAAACTCAAAATAATACTGACATTATTGTAGTAATAGTTGCTACGAACCTCAAAATGATGCTACCGTGATGTTCTAAGGATTGCTAACAAACTGAAAGTGATGCTGACAGTAATGTAGTGAAAGTTTCGAATAACCTCAAAGTGATGCTGACAGTCTTGTAGTAATATTTGCTACGAACCTCAAAACGATGCTACAGTGATGTAATTAAAGTTACTAATGATCTCAAAATGATGCTGAGAGTGATGTCGTAAGATTTGCGAATAACCTCAAAAAATGCTACAGTGATGTAGGAAGAGTTGCTAACGACCTCAAAAACAATGCTACAGGGATGTAGGAAGAGTTGCTAATAACCTCAAAATAATGCGACAGAGATGTCGTAAGAATTGCTAATGAAATCAAAATAATGCTAACAGTAATGCAGTGAAAGATTCGAATAACCTCAATGATAATAATGAACTCAAAATGATGCTGACAGTGATGTAATGAGGGTATCTACTAATTTCAAAAAGATGCGAAAGTGATGTCATGAGAGTTGCTTCTAACCTAATAAATGATGCGAAAGTGATGTGGTGAGAGTTGCTACTATCCTCAAAATGATGCTACAGTGATGTAGTGAGAGTTTCGATGAACCTCAAAATGATGCTCCAGTGATGTAGTGAGAGTTGCTAAAAACCTCAAAATGATGCTGACAGTGATGTAATGAGAGTTGCTACTAACCTAAGAAATGATGCCACAGTGATGTGGTGAGAGTTGCGACTAATCTCAAAATGATGCTAAAGTGATGCAGTAAGAGTTGCTTAAAACCTTAAAATGATGCTGACAGTCATGTAGTGAGAGTTGCTTAAAATCTCAAAATGATGCGACAGTGATGTGGTGAGAGTTGCTACTATCCTTCAAATGATGCTACAATGATGTAGTGAGAGTTGCTTAAAATCTCAAAATGATGTGACAGTGATGTGGTAATAGTTTCAAAAAACTCAAAATGATGCTCCAGTGATGTAGTCAGAGTTGCTACGAACCTCAAAATGATGCTGACAGTCATGAAGTGAGATTTGCTACTATCCTCAAAATGATGCTACAGTGATGTGGTGAGAATTGCTAAAAATCTCATAATGATGCGAAAGTGATGTGATGAGAGTTGCTCAAAACCTCAAATGATGCTGTCAGTAATGTAGTGAGAGTTGCTACGAACCTCAAAATGATGCTCCAGTGATGTAGTGAGAGTTGCTACGAACCTCAAAATGATGCTACAGTAATGTAGTAGGAGTTACTACGAACCTCAAAATGATGCTGAAGTGATGGGGGGAGAGTTTCTAAAATCCTCAAAATGATGCTACAGGATGTAGTGAGAGTTGCCACGAACCTCAAAATGATGCTACAGTAATGTAGTGAGAGTTGCTACGAAGCTCAAAATGATGCAACAGTAATGTGGTGAGAGTTGCTTAAAACCTCAAAATGATGCTACAGTGATGTAGTGAGAGTTGCTACGGACCTGAAAATGATGCTCCAGTGATGCAGTAAGAGTTGCTTAAAACCTAAAAATGATTCTACAGTGATGTGGCGAGAGTTTCTTAAAATCTCAAAATGATGAGACAGTGATGTGGTAAGAGTTGCGAAAGACCTCAAAATGATGCTGACAGTAATGTGGTGAGAGTTGCTAAAAATCTCAAAATGATGCTAAAGTGATATAGTGAGAGTTGCTACGAACCTCAAAATGATGCTCCAGTGATGTGGTGAGAGTTGCTACTATCCTCCAAATGATGCTACAGTGATGTAGTGAGAGTTGCTTAAAACCTCAAATGATGCAACAGTGATGTAGAGAGAGTTGCTACGATCCTCAAAATGATGCTACAGTAATGTATTAGGCTGCTAAAACCTCAAAATGATGCTACAGTGATGTAGTGAGAGTTGCTACGAACGTCAAAATGATGCTCCAGTGATGTGGTAAGAGTTGCTAAAAATCTCAAAATGATGCTACAGTGATGTAGTGAGAGTTGCCACGAACCTCAAAATGATGCACCAGTAATGTAGTGAGAGTTGCTCCGAACCTAAAAATGATGCGACAGTGATGTGGTAAGAGTTGCTAAAAATCTCAAAATGAAGCTAAAGTGATGTGGTGAGAGTTGAAAAAAAAAATCAAAATGATGCTGTCAGTAATGTAGTGAGAGTTGCTACGACCCTCAAAATGATGCTACAGTGATGTAGTGAGAGTTGCTAAAAACCTCAAAATGATGCTACAGTGATGTAGTGAGAGTTGCTACTCATCGAAGAAATGATGCTAAAGTGATGTAGTGAGAGTTGCTTCAAATCTCAAAATGATGCGACAGTGATGTGGTGAGAGTTTCTTAAAATCTTAAAATGATGCGACAGTGATATGGTGAGAGTTGCTACTATCCTCCAAATGATGCTACAGTGATGTTGTGAGAGTTGCTTAAAATCTCAAAATGATGCGACAGTGATGTGGTGAGAGTTGCTACTATCCTTCAAATGATGCTACAATGATGTAGTGAGAGTTGCTTAAAATCTCAAAATGATGTGACAGTGATGTGGCAATAGTTTCAAAAAACTCAAAATGATGCTCCAGTGATGTAGTCAGAGTTGCTACGAACCTCAAAATGATGCTGACAGTCATGAAGTGAGATTTGCTACTATCCTCAAAATGATGCTACAGTGATGTGGTGAGAATTGCTAAAAATCTCATAATGATGCGAAAGTGATGTGATGAGAGTTGCTCAAAACCTCAAATGATGCTGTCAGTAATGTAGTGAGAGTTGCTACGAACCTCAAAATGATGCTCCAGTGATGTAGTGAGAGTTGCTACGAACCTCAAAATGATGCTACAGTAATGTGGTGAGAGTTGCTTAAAACCTCAAAATGATGCTACAGTGATGTAGTGAGAGTTGCTACGGACCTGAAAATGATGCTCCAGTGATGCAGTAAGAGTTGCTTAAAACCTCAAAATGATTCTACAGTGATGTGGTGAGAGTTTCTTAAAATCTCAAAATGATGCGACAGTGATGTGGTAAGAGTTGCGAAAACCTCAAAATGATGCTGACAGTCATGTGGTGAGAGTTGCTAAAAATCTCAAAATGATGCTAAAGTGATATAGTGAGAGTTGCTACGAACCTCAAAATGATGCTCCAGTGATGTGGTGAGAGTTGCAACTATCCTCCAAATGATGCTACAGTGATGTAGTGAGAGTTGCTTAAAATCTCAAATGATGCAACAGTGATGTAGAGAGAGTTGCTACGATCCTCAAAATGATGCTACAGTAATGTATTAGGTTGCTAAAACCTCAAAATGATGCTACAGTGATGTAGTGAGAGTTGCTACGAACGTCAAAATGATGCTCCAGTGATGTGGTAAGAGTTGCTAAAAATCTCAAAATGATGCTACAGTGATGTAGTGAGAGTTGCCACGAACCTCAAAATGATGCACCAGTAATGTAGTGAGAGTTGCTCCGAACCTAAAAATGATGCGACAGTGATGTGGTAAGAGTTGCTAAAAATCTCAAAATGAAGCTAAAGTGATGTGGCGAGAGTTGAAAAAAAAAATCAAAATGATGCTGTCAGTAATGTAGTGAGAGTTGCTACGACCCTCAATATGATGCTACAGTGATGTAGTGAGAGTTGCTAAAAACCTCAAAATGATGCTACAGTGATGTAGTGAGAGTTGCTTCAAATCTCAAAATGATGCTACAGTGATGTGGTGAGAGTTTCTTAAAATCTTAAAATGATGCGACAGTGATATGGTGAGAGTTGCTACTATCCTCCAAATGATGCTACAGTGATGTTGTGAGAGTTGCTTAAAATCTCAAAATGATGCGACAGTGATGTGGTGAGAGTTGCTACTATCCTTCAAATGATGCTACAATGATGTAGTGAGAGTTGCTTAAAATCTCAAAATGATGTGACAGTGATGTGGTAATAGTTTCAAAAAACTCAAAATGATGCTCCAGTGATGTAGTCAGAGTTGCTACGAACCTCAAAATGATGCTGACAGTCATGAAGTGAGATTTGCTACTATCCTCAAAATGATGCTACAGTGATGTGGTGAGAATTGCTAAAAATCTCATAATGATGCGAAAGTGATGTGATGAGAGTTGCTCAAAACCTCAAATGATGCTGTCAGTAATGTAGTGAGAGTTGCTACGAACCTCAAAATGATGCTCCAGTGATGTAGTGAGAGTTGCTACGAACCTCAAAATGATGCTACAGTAATGTAGTAGGAGTTACAAAAAATCTAAAGATGATGCTGAAGTGATGGGGGGAGAGTTGCTAAAATCCTCAAAATGATGCTACAGGATGTAGTGAGAGTTGCTACGAAGCTCAAAATGATGCAACAGTAATGTGGTGAGAGTTGCTTAAAACCTCAAAATGATGCTACAGTAATGTGGTGAGAGTTGCTTAAAACCTCAAAATGATCCTTCAGTGATGTAGTGAGAGTTGCTACGGACCTGAAAATGATGCTCCAGTGATGCAGTAAGAGTTGCTTAAAACCTCAAAATGATTCTACAGTGATGTGGTGAGAGTTTCTTAAAATCTCAAAATGATGCGACAGTGATGTGGTAAGAGTTGCGAAAACCTCAAAATGATGCTGACAGTAATGTGGTGAGAGTTGCTAAAAATCTCAAAATGATGCTAAAGTGATATAGTGAGAGTTGCTACGAACCTCAAAATGATGCTCCAGTGATGTGGTGAGAGTTGCAACTATCCTCCAAATGATGCTACAGTGATGTAGTGAGAGTTGCTTAAAATCTCAAATGATGCAACAGTGATGTAGAGAGAGTTGCTACGATCCTCAAAATGATGCTACAGTAATGTATTAGGTTGCTAAAACCTCAAAATGATGCTACAGTGATGTAGTGAGAGTTGCTACGAACGTCAAAATGATGCTCCAGTGATGTGGTAAGAGTTGCTAAAAATCTCAAAATGATGCTACAGTGATGTAGTGAGAGTTGCCACGAACCTCAAAATGATGCACCAGTAATGTAGTGACAGTTGCTCCGAACCTAAAAATGATGCGACAGTGATGTGGTAAGAGTTGCTAAAAATCTCAAAATGAAGCTAAAGTGATGTGGCGAGAGTTGAAAAAAAAAATCAAAATGATGCTGTCAGTAATGTAGTGAGAGTTGCTACGACCCTCAATATGATGCTACAGTGATGTAGTGAGAGTTGCTAAAAACCTCAACATGATGCTACAGTGATGTAGTGAGAGTTGCTTCAAATCTCAAAATGATGCTACAGTGATGTGGTGAGAGTTTCTTAAAATCTTAAAATGATGCGACAGTGATATGGTGAGAGTTGCTACTATCCTCCAAATGATGCTACAGTGATGTTGTGAGAGTTGCTTAAAATCTCAAAATGATGCGACAGTGATGTGGTGAGAGTTGCTACTATCCTTCAAATGATGCTACAATGATGTAGTGAGAGTTGCTTAAAATCTCAAAATGATGTGACAGTGATGTGGTAATAGTTTCAAAAAACTCAAAATGATGCTCCAGTGATGTAGTCAGAGTTGCTACGAACCTCAAAATGATGCTGACAGTCATGAAGTGAGATTTGCTACTATCCTCAAAATGATGCTACAGTGATGTGGTGAGAATTGCTAAAAATCTCATAATGATGCGAAAGTGATGTGATGAGAGTTGCTCAAAACCTCAAATGATGCTGTCAGTAATGTAGTGAGAGTTGCTACGAACCTCAAAATGATGCTCCAGTGATGTAGTGAGAGTTGCTACGAACCTCAAAATGATGCTACAGTAATGTAGTAGGAGTTACTAAAAATCTAAAAATGATGCTGAAGTGATGGGGGGAGAGTTGCTAAAATCCTCAAAATGATGCTACAGGATGTAGTGAGAGTTGCCACGAACCTCAAAATGATGCTACAGTAATGTAGTGAGAGTTGCTACGAAGCTCAAAATGATGCAACAGTAATGTGGTGAGAGTTGCTTAAAACCTCAAAATGATGCTACAGTAATGTGGTGAGAGTTGCTTAAAACCTCAAAATGATGCTACAGTGATGTAGTGAGAGTTGCTACGGACCTGAAAATGATGCTCCAGTGATGCAGTAAGAGTTGCTTAAAACCTCAAAATGATTCTACAGTGATGTGGTGAGAGTTTCTTAAAATCTAAAAATGATGCGACAGTGATGTGGTAAGAGTTGCGAAAGACCTCAAAATGATGCTGACAGTAATGTGGTGAGAGTTGCTAAAAATCTCAAAATGATGCTAAAGTGATATAGTGAGAGTTGCTACGAACCTCAAAATGATGCTCCAGTGATGTGGTGAGAGTTGCTACTATCCTCCAAATGATGCGACAGTGATGTAGTGAGAGTTGCTTAAAATCTCAAATGATGCAACAGTGATGTAGAGAGAGCTGCTACGATCCTCAAAATGATGCTACAGTAATGTATTAGGTTGCTAAAACCTCAAAATGATGCTACAGTGATGTAGTGAGAGTTGCTACGAACGTCAAAATGATGCTCTAGTGATGTGGTGAGAGTTGCTAAAATCCTCAAAATGATGCTACAGTGATGTAGTGAGAGTTGCCACGAACCTCAAAATGATGCACCAGTAATGTAGTGAGAGTTGCTCCGAACCTAAAAATGATGCGACAGTAATGTGGTAAGAGTTGCTAAAAATCTCAAAATGATGCTAAAGTGATGTGGTGAGAGTTGAAAAAAAAAATCAAAATGATGCTGTCAGTAATGTAGTGAGAGTTGCTACGACCCTCAAAATGATGCTACAGTGATGTAGTGAGAGTTGCTAAAAACCTCAAAATGATGCTACAGTGATACAGTGAGAGTTGCTACTCATCGAAGAAATGATGCTAAAGTGATGTAGTGAGAGTTGCTTCAAATCTCAAAATGATGCTACAGTGATGTGGTGAGAGTTTCTTAAAATCTTAAAATGATGCGACAGTGATATGGTGAGAGTTGCTACTATCCTCCAAATGATGCTACAGTGATGTAGTGAGAGTTGTTAAGAACCTCAAAATGATGCTACAGTGATGTGGTGAGAGTTGCTACGAACCTCAAAATGATTCTACAGTGATGTAGAGAGAGTTGCTATGATCCTCAAAATGATGCTACAGTAATGTATTAGGTTGCTAAAAACCTCAAAATGATGCTACAGTGATGTAGTGAGAGTTGCTACGATCCTCAAAATGATGCTACAGTAATGTATTCGGTTGACTAAAAACCTCAAAATGATGCTCCAGTGATGCAGTAAGAGTTGCTTAAAACCTTTAAAAATGATGCTTACAGTCATGTAGTGACAGTTGCTACTATCCTCCAAATGATGCTACAGTGATGTCGTGACAGTTGCTAAAAATCTCAAAATGATGTGACAGTGATGTGGTAATAGTTTCAAAAAACTCAAAATGATGCTCCAGTGATGTAGTAAGAGTTGCTACGAACCTCAAAATGATGCTGACAGTCATGAAGTGAGATTTGCTACTATCCTCAAAATGATGCTACAGTGATGTAGGAAGAGTTGCTAAAAACCTCAAAATGATGCTGCAGTGATGTAGTGAGAGTTGCTACTAATCTAAGAAATGATGCTAAAGTGATGTGTTGAGAGTTGCTTCAAATCTCAAAATGATCCTCCAGTGATGCAGTAAGAGTTGCTTAAAACCTTAAAATGATGCCACAGTGATGTGGTGAGAGTTGCTACTAACCTAAAAAATGATGCTACAGTCATGTAGTGAGAGTTGCTAAAAACCTCAAAATGATGCTGACAGTGATGTAATGAGAGTTGCTACTAACCTAAGAAATGATGCCACAGTGATGGGGTGAGAGTATCTACTAATCTCAAAATGATGCTAAAGTGATGTAATGAGAGTTGCTACTAACCTAAGAAATGATGCTACAGTGATGTGGTGAGAGTTGCTACAAACCTAAGAACTGATGCCACAGTGATGTAGTGATAGTTGCTAAAAACCTCAAAATGAGGCTCCAGTAATGTGGTGAGAGTTGCTACTATCCTCAAAATGATGCTAAAGTTATATGGTGAGAGTTGCTACTAATCTCAAAATGATGCTGAAAGTGATGTCGTGAGAGTTTCTACGAACCTCAAAATGATGCTACAGTGATGTGGTGAGAGTTGCTTCAAACCTAAGAAATGATGCCACTGTGATGTAGTGATACTTGCTACTAATCTCAAAATGATGCTAAAGTGATGTTGTGAGAGTTGCTATGTACCTAAGAAATGATGCTACTGTGATGTGGTGAGAATTGTTACCGACCTCAAAATGATGCTAGAGTGATGTAGTGAGAGTTGCTACTAATCTCAAAATGATGCTAAAGTGATGTTGTGAAAGTTGCTAAAATCCTCAAAATGATGCTACAGTGATGTAGTGAGAGTTGCCACGAACCTCAAAATGATGCACCAGTAATGTAGTGAGAGTTGCTCCGAACCTAAAAATGATGCGACAGTAATGTGGTAAGAGTTGCTAAAAATCTCAAAATGATGCTAAAGTGATGTGGTGAGAGTTGAAAAAAAAAATCAAAATGATGCTGTCAGTAATGTAGTGAGAGTTGCTACGACCCTCAAAATGATGCTACAGTGATGTAGTGAGAGTTGCTAAAAACCTCAAAATGATGCTACAGTGATACAGTGAGAGTTGCTACTCATCGAAGAAATGATGCTAAAGTGATGTAGTGAGAGTTGCTTCAAATCTCAAAATGATGCTACAGTGATGTGGTGAGAGTTTCTTAAAATCTTAAAATGATGCGACAGTGATATGGTGAGAGTTGCTACTATCCTCCAAATGATGCTACAGTGATGTAGTGAGAGTTGTTAAGAACCTCAAAATGATGCTACAGTGATGTGGTGAGAGTTGCTACGAACCTCAAAATGATTCTACAGTGATGTAGAGAGAGTTGCTATGATCCTCAAAATGATGCTACAGTAATGTATTAGGTTGCTAAAAACCTCAAAATGATGCTACAGTGATGTAGTGAGAGTTGCTACGATCCTCAAAATGATGCTACAGTAATGTATTCGGTTGACTAAAAACCTCAAAATGATGCTCCAGTGATGCAGTAAGAGTTGCTTAAAACCTTTAAAAATGATGCTTACAGTCATGTAGTGACAGTTGCTACTATCCTCCAAATGATGCTACAGTGATGTCGTGACAGTTGCTAAAAATCTCAAAATGATGTGACAGTGATGTGGTAATAGTTTCAAAAAACTCAAAATGATGCTCCAGTGATGTAGTAAGAGTTGCTACGAACCTCAAAATGATGCTGACAGTCATGAAGTGAGATTTGCTACTATCCTCAAAATGATGCTACAGTGATGTAGGAAGAGTTGCTAAAAACCTCAAAATGATGCTGCAGTGATGTAGTGAGAGTTGCTACTAATCTAAGAAATGATGCTAAAGTGATGTGTTGAGAGTTGCTTCAAATCTCAAAATGATCCTCCAGTGATGCAGTAAGAGTTGCTTAAAACCTTAAAATGATGCCACAGTGATGTGGTGAGAGTTGCTACTAACCTAAAAAATGATGCTACAGTCATGTAGTGAGAGTTGCTAAAAACCTCAAAATGATGCTGACAGTGATGTAATGAGAGTTGCTACTAACCTAAGAAATGATGCCACAGTGATGGGGTGAGAGTATCTACTAATCTCAAAATGATGCTAAAGTGATGTAATGAGAGTTGCTACTAACCTAAGAAATGATGCTACAGTGATGTGGTGAGAGTTGCTACAAACCTAAGAACTGATGCCACAGTGATGTAGTGATAGTTGCTAAAAACCTCAAAATGAGGCTCCAGTAATGTGGTGAGAGTTGCTACTAT